>NC_064630.1:79074394-79727317 GCF_023864275.1 Schistocerca cancellata | reverse complement strand
CATGATCTGGACTCACAGTGAAGAAGAACTCCAGAATTTCCTCTCCAACCTCAACTCCTTTGGTTCCATCAGATTCACCTGGTCCTACTCCAAATCCCATGCCACTTTCCTTGATGTTGACCTTCACCTGTCCAATGGCCAGCTTCACACGTCCGTCCACATCAAACCCACCAACAAGCAACAGTACCTCCATTACGACAGCTGCCACCCATTCCACATCAAACGGTCCCTTCCCTACAGCCTAGGTCTTCGTGGCAAACGAATCTGCTCCAGTCCGGAATCCCTGAAGCATTACACCAACAACCTGACAACAGCTTTCGCATCCCGCAACTACCCTCCCGACCTGGTACAGAAGCAAATAACCAGAGCCACTTCCTCATCCTCTCAAACCCAGAACCTCCCACAGAAGAACCACAAAAGTGCCCCACTTGTGACAGGATACTTTCCGGGACTGGATCAGATTCTGAATGTGGCTCTCCAGCAGGGATACGACTTCCTCAAATCCTGCCCTGAAATGAGATCCATCCTTCATGAAATCCTCCCCACTCCACCAAGAGTGTCTTTCCGCCGTCCACCTAACCTTCGTAACCTCTTAGTTCATCCCTATGAAATCCCCAAACCACCTTCCCTACCCTCTGGCTCCTACCCTTGTAACCGCCCCCGGTGTAAAACCTGTCCCATGCACCCTCCCACCACCACCTACTCCAGTCCTGTAACCCGGAAGGTGTACACAATCAAAGGCAGAGCCACATGTGAAAGCACCCACGTGATCTACCAACTGACCTGCCTGCACTGTGATGCGTTCTATGTGGGAATGACCAGCAACAAACTGTCCATTCGCATGAATGGACACAGGCAGACAGTGTTTGTTGGTAATGAGGATCACCCTGTGGCTAAACATGCCTTGGTGCACGACCAGCACATCTTGGCGCAGTGTTACACCGTCCGGGTTATCTGGATACTTCCTACTAACACCAACCTATCCGAACTCCGGAGATGGGAACTTGCTCTTCAATATATCCTCTCTTCCCGTTATCCACCAGGCCTCAATCTCCGCTAATTTCAAATTTCAAGTTGCCGCCACTCATACCTCACCTGTCATTCAACAACGTCTTTGCCTCAGCACTTCTGCCTCGACTGACATCTCTGCCCAAACTCTTTGTCTTTAAATATGTCTGCTTGTGTCTGTATATGTGTGGATGGATATGTGTGTGTGTGCGAGTGTATACCCGTCCTTTTTTCCCCCTAAGGTAAGTCTTTCCGCTCCCGGGACTGGAATGACTCCTTACCCTCTCCCTTAAAACCCACATCCTTTCGTCTTTCCCTCTCCTTCCCTCTTTCCTGATGAGGCAACAGTTTGTTGCGAAAGCTTGAATTTTGTGTGTATGTTTGTGTTCGTATGTGTGTCTGTCGACCTGCCAGCACTTTCATTTGGTAAGTCACATCTACTTTGTTTTTAGATATATTTTTCCTTCGTGGAATGTTTCCTTCTGTTATAACCATATCATTAATTTGAACCCAACAATTACGTTTGTTATTGTCGCCTTTGCATTTCGAAATCTTTCCTGTCGTCTTATTTCTCTTTTTCCCTTTATTTTCTCTTTCTGTTTTTACCAGTAGTTTCACTTTGTATTCACCTTCCCCTTTTACCAAATCTAATACACTATTTTATCCCGCCATATATATGCTCAACAATACGTAACCCACTTCCCAACCATAACCAAAAGATTTTATTTTCCGCTTTCAACACTACCGCTGCCATAAAATCCACCGTTTCTAGTTCAATAACAGCTGCTTTCACGTATTTAACAACCATTTCGGCTAGTTCTAATAACTTTAACTTTATTTCCACTTCCGTTTTTCGCATATCACTGATCATTTTAGCCGCTCCCCACAGGTTTTAACGTCATTTTTTCTACAATTGTTAGCCCCATTTTCGTAATTTTTCACCACAACACCGCTCCTTTAATACGTTTTTTCGTAATTTTCTCGAAATTTTCCCGAATTTCTCCGTCCTTTAACGTGATTTAGCGGCAACACAACCACCTAACCTTTTTGCACATCGCTGTCTACCAACCCAAGTTCACCACAAGATCAACTTAACCAACACTTTTTCGCCTTTTTTCATACCAGATCTCCAATTGCTTTCTAGTTCACCTTTATCTCTCCCTATATATTTCTATCTTTCTTTTTCATTTCAACCTCATGTCAAACTTTCCACCATCTAATACCATGTCACCCTCACAACACCCCCACAACGACCCCATTAAGTTTTATTTACATTCCCTCTGCAAACATGCCTTCACCCTAGCCAGATTACGCTCGCATATTTTATTTTCTCAGGCTTGTCTGACATTTGGCATAACCCCCAAAGGCCTCACACTTAAAGTTCCCATCTCTGGCTGCAACCCTTCTTTCCATCAGTCCCTATACCAGTTCCAAACTGAACAATCCATTGCCCTCACCCACCTAATCCTTCACCTACACATCAACTCAGCCAACGAACACACCCGTCAACTCCTATCCTTAATAAAAGTCCTCAATCTTTCCTCTCCCACATCCACACCGGCTATTCAGAGCATCCTCCTACAGGCCAACCGCCAGTTAGAAGAGCATGCCACCCTTCACCTCAAAAAACTATCCAATCTCCTGGTTTCCCACCTCCGGAAAGGCAACTCACTCACCCTTCACAACCTTTCCAGCAAACCTCAACCACCTCTCATTGCACACAAACCCAGTCTCTCCCATCTACTCAATCTCCCACTTCCAGCTCCACTCCCTCCAAAACCTCAAAATTCCGATCAACACAATCTGGCACCACAACACCCTAATTCAGTAGTTAACCTTTCCTCCAAACCTCTCTCCCAATCTGAAACCTCTGTCCTATCCAAAGGCCTCACCTTCAGCCCCACTCCCAGATTCAACCAAACAGCCCTCGTCAAAGATTTACTGTCCTACACTCGTACTCTCTGCTGGAAGTATCACTTTGCCACGAAGAAAAATGATCCTAATCCTACCCCTAATGACCCAACTCCCCAAGACACTATCCAAATTGAACCCTGCCTGGAACAGTTCCGTCCTCCGTCACAGCGGGACCCACCCCCTCTTCCTCAAAATCACCCTCTCCAAACCTTCCAGGAATTTCTGACTTCCAGCCTTGCCTCTCAATCCTTCTTAAAAAACCTTAATCCTACTCCCAACATCACCACTGCTGAAGCCCAGGCTATCCGTGATCTGAAGGCTGACCGGTCCATCGTCATTCTTCCGGCGGACAAGGGTTCCACGACTGTGGTACTTGATCGTCGGGAGTATGTGGCTGAGGGACTGCGTCAGCTTTCAGACAACACCACATACAAAGTTTGCCAAGGTAATCCCATCCCTGATGTCCAGGCAGAGCTTCAAGGAATCCTCAGAACCTTAGGCCCCCTACAAAACCTTTCACCTAACTCCATCAACCTCCTGACCCCACCGACACCCCGCACCCCTACCTTCTACCTTCTTCCTAAAATTCACAAACCCAATCATCCCGGCCGCCCCATTGTAGCTGGTTACCAAGCCCCCACAGAACGTATCTCTGCCTACGTAGACCAACACCTTCAACCCATTACATGCAGTCTCCCATCCTTCATCAAAGACACCAACCACTTTCTGGAACGCCTGGAATCCTTACCCAATCCGTTACCCCCAGAAACCATCCTTGTAACCATTGATGCCACTTCCTTATACACAAATATCCCGCACGTCCAGGGCCTCGCTGCGATGGAGCACTTCCTTTCACGCCGATCACCTGCCACCCTACCTAAAACCTCTTTCCTCATTACCTTAGCCAGCTTCATCCTGACCCACAACTTCTTCACTTTTGAAAACCAGACATACCAACAATTAAAGGGAACAGCCATGGGTACCAGGATGGCCCCCTCGTACGCCAACCTATTCATGGGTCGCTTAGAGGAAGCCTTCTTGGTTACCCAGGCCTGCCAACCCAAAGTTTGGTACAGATTTATTGATGACATCTTCATGATCTGGACTCACAGTGAAGAAGAACTCCAGAATTTCCTCTCCAACCTCAACTCCTTTGGTTCCATCAGATTCACCTGGTCCTACTCCAAATCCCATGCCACTTTCCTTGATGTTGACCTTCACCTGTCCAATGGCCAGCTTCACACGTCCGTCCACATCAAACCCACCAACAAGCAACAGTACCTCCATTACGACAGCTGCCACCCATTCCACATCAAACGGTCCCTTCCCTACAGCCTAGGTCTTCGTGGCAAACGAATCTGCTCCAGTCCGGAATCCCTGAAGCATTACACCAACAACCTGACAACAGCTTTCGCATCCCGCAACTACCCTCCCGACCTGGTACAGAAGCAAATAACCAGAGCCACTTCCTCATCCTCTCAAACCCAGAACCTCCCACAGAAGAACCACAAAAGTGCCCCACTTGTGACAGGATACTTTCCGGGACTGGATCAGATTCTGAATGTGGCTCTCCAGCAGGGATACGACTTCCTCAAATCCTGCCCTGAAATGAGATCCATCCTTCATGAAATCCTCCCCACTCCACCAAGAGTGTCTTTCCGCCGTCCACCTAACCTTCGTAACCTCTTAGTTCATCCCTATGAAATCCCCAAACCACCTTCCCTACCCTCTGGCTCCTACCCTTGTAACCGCCCCCGGTGTAAAACCTGTCCCATGCACCCTCCCACCACCACCTACTCCAGTCCTGTAACCCGGAAGGTGTACACAATCAAAGGCAGAGCCACATGTGAAAGCACCCACGTGATCTACCAACTGACCTGCCTGCACTGTGATGCGTTCTATGTGGGAATGACCAGCAACAAACTGTCCATTCGCATGAATGGACACAGGCAGACAGTGTTTGTTGGTAATGAGGATCACCCTGTGGCTAAACATGCCTTGGTGCACGACCAGCACATCTTGGCGCAGTGTTACACCGTCCGGGTTATCTGGATACTTCCTACTAACACCAACCTATCCGAACTCCGGAGATGGGAACTTGCTCTTCAATATATCCTCTCTTCCCGTTATCCACCAGGCCTCAATCTCCGCTAATTTCAAATTTCAAGTTGCCGCCACTCATACCTCACCTGTCATTCAACAACGTCTTTGCCTCAGCACTTCTGCCTCGACTGACATCTCTGCCCAAACTCTTTGTCTTTAAATATGTCTGCTTGTGTCTGTATATGTGTGGATGGATATGTGTGTGTGTGCGAGTGTATACCCGTCCTTTTTTCCCCCTAAGGTAAGTCTTTCCGCTCCCGGGACTGGAATGACTCCTTACCCTCTCCCTTAAAACCCACATCCTTTCGTCTTTCCCTCTCCTTCCCTCTTTCCTGATGAGGCAACAGTTTGTTGCGAAAGCTTGAATTTTGTGTGTATGTTTGTGTTCGTATGTGTGTCTGTCGACCTGCCAGCACTTTCATTTGGTAAGTCACATCTACTTTGTTTTTAGATATAAACTACCAATTCTGATAGAGTAACGCTGCTTCTGATGACATTATTTTATATATGCATGTTTCCAGGTAAAGTAACTAATTTCACATGACATTGTTTTTGTTTGAAGCACACTCAAGAAGAGGGGATCTTGAAATTCTGGGCTACAATTTATTACAGTGGCTTTGTAGCAAGTTACCTTGGGAAGATGAACAGGCTGATCCAGATTATGTTCATGAACAGAAAAAAGCATTCATGTCAAATATTCCACTATTGATGAAGTGCTGCTTTCCGAATGGAGACGCTCCAGGTATCTGTAATCTTATTTTATTGGTGGAGCATCTGTCAGTTTTACTGAGGTATAAAAATGATCTTCGACCTTTGTTGACATTAAAAAATGATTATCATGGCAGTTATTGCCACCTCAGTTGTAATCAATAATATGTATTACGTCAGGTTCACAAAACTTAAAATTGTTACGTAGTTTTCACTTATGATTTTGAGTTACCTCCCTAAAAGATTTATAATCGTGGTTTAACTTGTATTGTAGGCATATTTCATACATTTACAATAGGCACTTGTATTTTATGTAGTTTATGAAATGGATTTTAAACATTACAGTCTACATTTATTTTGCATGTTGACACAGAATTGGAGGTTGAATTTTATAATATTCTTTGCAAATTGAATCTGACAAAATTGAAAAGTGTTTAAAAAATATTTCCCTACTAGTAGATGGTGATGTAAGATATGAAGTCCAGTACAGAGTAGTTTGTATCTTGTATGATTCATTTCCATATAAATAACTTCGCCAAATGTAAGGGTTTTGGTTATTTATTTTTTTTTATTTTAACAAAGTGGACATCGACTGTCGAAGTGTTGATTGCTCAAGCTTTTATTAGGGAGCAAATATTACACATTGAAGTTGTCTGTGTGTTGTACATAAGACTGAAGTTTCTTACTGCACTTCACTGTGTATTCAACCTCAAAAATAAATAGAATGTGTTACACTGCAGCTGATATGCACTGAAGAGCCTATGAAACTGGTACGCCTGCCTAATATCATTAGGGCCCCCGTGAGTATGCAGAAGCACTGCAGCACGACATGGCATGGACTCAACTTATGTCTGAAGTAGTGCTGGAGGGAATTGACACCATGAATCCAGCAGGGGTATCCATAAATCCGTATGAGTTTGAGGGAGTGAAGATCTCTTCTGAACAAAACGTTGTAAGGCATCCCAGATACGCTCAATAATGTTCATGTCTGGGGAGTTTGGTGGTCAGTGGAAGTGTTTAAACTCAAAAGAGGGTTTCTGTAGCAATTCTGGTCATGTGGGGTGTTGCATTGTCCTGCAGAAATTGCCCATGTCTGTTGGAACGCATAATAGACATGACGAGATGAAGGTGATCAGACAGGATGCTTATGTACATGTCACCTGTCTGAGTAATACGTAGACGTATCAGGGTCCCGTATTACTTCAACTGCACATGCCCCACACCATTAGAGCCTCCACCAACTTATAGTCCCCTGCTGACATGCAGGGTCCACGTACTCATGAGGTTGTGTGCATAGCCGTACACGTCCGTCTGCTTGATACAATTTGAAATGAGTCTCGTCCAACCATACAATATGTTTCCAGTCATCAACAGTCCAATGTCAGTGTCGTCTGGCCCATGCGAGGCGTAAAGCTTTGTGTCGTGCAGTCATCAAGGGTACACGAGTGGGCCTTCGGTTCCGAAAGCCCATATTGATGATGTTTTGTTGAATGGTTCACACGCTGACACTTGTTGATGGCCCAGCATTGAAATCTGCAGCAATTTGCGGAAGGGTTGAACTTCTGTCATGTTGAATGATTCTCTTCAGCCGTCGTAGGTCTTGTTCTTGCAGGATCTTTTTCTGGTCGCAGCAATGTTGAAGATTTGATGTTTTACCGGATTCCTGATACTCACAGTACACGCGTGAGATTGTAGTACGGGAAAATCCCCACTTCATCGCTTCCTCAGAGACTGTGTCCCATCGCTCGTGTGCCGACTATAACACCACATTCAGACTCAACTTAATTATCTATCAACTGCACCAGACACTTATTGGCTTACATAGATGTTGTCGACAGCAGTGCCGTATTCTGCCTGTTTACATATCTCTGTATTTGAATAAGCATGCCTATACTAGTTTCCTTGGCAATTCTCTCTCTCTCTCTCTCTCTCTCTCTCTCTCTCTCTCTGTGTGTGTGTGTGTGTGTGTGTGTGTGTGTGTGTGTGTGTGTGTGTGTGTGTGTGTGCGCTTAACTTAATGTGTACTTTTTATTGTTTCACTGCTGAAAAAGAACTGTTCAAAAGTTAGAGAAGGGTGTCTGTTACTTTGACAGTATCTCAACTACAGATTACAGAATTTAGTGAAACATAGTTATTGAACTTTCTGAAGCATTTGTAGTAGTTCAAGTGCACTGTATTTGGAAAACAATGGATCAGTGCCCCTAGTATAATGTACATCAGCTGTCTTACATAAGAGAACAGATGTTTTTAGACTCTGTTCCAATTTGTGTGCTTAGAGCTGTTGTGTATCTGGTTGTTGCACATACAACGAAAACCCTTTTTAATGAATCCGTGGGGACCTAAATGTAAGTTCACTAAACAGGAATTTTTCTTAAATGAGAGTTTTGCCCGAGTATGAGGAAAGATGGACCCGAAATCATAATTGAAACTTGTTTAGGTGATAGTAGTAGTATTTAATTACAAAATTACTAATATCTTGGGCTACAAATTAACATTTGTTTATCCTTTCATTGTATTGTAGTGAAAGAAGTTGTCGCTCCAGTTGGTTGGTATTAGTTAGAATTGATTCATCTAACATTAAAGGAGGAAAAGAAACTCCTAATGGTATCAGGTTTTTGTTCAGCAACAATGAAAGTTGGTGCAATGGCTTGTGCTTGTTGTTGTTATTTGCTACCAGCATCACTTTTGGCTCTTCCATCACAGTGTTCCTTCACAAAAATTTCACACATCTCACTTTCATTTTGACAGTGGAAGGCAGATCATCATCATCATCATCATCATCATCATCATCATAAGAAAGTCCTGGAATGTCAAATTTTCAGAAATATCTGTGGTCCTATTCCATTCTTTTTCTGGAATAATGTGGCCTCAGACAATAGCTGCTCTTTGTGAAACCATATAACAGTCTGTTATATTACAGAATTCCAGGTAACAAAGAACATATTCATAGTCTGTAGAATTATGAGACTCATCATTTCCTTTCTCTAAGTGAATGAAATTTGACTTCTGCGCAGTTGTTACTCAGTCTGACTTTGTTGAAGTGTATTACGTCCAGAGGTTGGTGATGACTTGTACAGTTTAGAGGAAGGAATACAACAATTACATTACTCAGAAGCAGTGTTTCTGAAGGCTGTAAAGGGAATCGGTCAATAATAGGTACAATTTCCCCCCCCCCTTTTTTTTCACCTATCTCGGTATATAAGTGCCTGAGAAATCTCAAATGTGTGGTGTCATCCAGGCAATGCTGTTATACTTGTAGATACAAGAGAATATATTTATGTTTTTGAACCCCATGGGAGTGTTAAATTTTCCTTTTATTAGGGGAAGCAACTTCTCACTTCCATCACTATGTACACACAACAGTGTAATCATCCTTTCTTTACTTCCATAGAATTATTATAACTTAATGGAATATCACTGCAGTCGACATAATTGTCTTGAAAGATTCAGCAACTGTCTAGATATTTAAGACAATTTTCATGTATTTTTCTGTCTCCGTTGCACATTTTTAATTAGATTACATATTTCGATCACTCTGGATCATCTTCAGATCTAAGAAGTTGTGTCAGCAACCTGTCTTGTCTACTCAGAGCCACCACTTCAAGTAACGGTTTCTGAGATGAAATAGTGGTTCTGAGTAGACAAGACAGTATGCTTACACAGCTACTTAGATCTGAGGGTGATCCAGAGTGATTGAAACATGTAATCTAATTTAAAATTTGCAACTGAGACAAAGAATAAATACAATTTAACTTTAATAGATTATGTTTTTACAGGAAGTACTTTATTTACTTGATTGTAAGACAAGGTTTTTTGCCAAATTCGTCATTTGAAAAATACTGGGTCATCTTATATTCGCAGATTTAACTATTGCTGCCAAGATAAACATTTTGACAGTGTTTAATAGATTAATATCGAGGTCGTCTTGCATTTACAGATGAAGCTTTGGCTATTGAGGTTTCGCACAAATTTATTTTGAACAGTTCTTCCATTTGAATAGGATCATGATTTCCTGATACATAGAAGCACTTGATACAATGTTGATCTTGTTCAGTTGGTCACGTGACATTTGACTCACAGTACTAGATACATGATAAACTTTGAACTATGCACTACAACTATCTAAAGCTCTGCAAATAGAAGGTCAAATACATGTATGCTCCTTTGTAAGTAAAGGTAACGTTGAAATTTGAAAATCTTGTCCTTCAAAACCAATTTTGATTCTGAACCAAAGTTAGTGTTTTATTTGGTTATGAAAAACTAATGATTTAAGAGGTGTGTTGCAAATGAAAATTTGATAGCTTTTCACGTGTTAGAATACTGGGGAGAAAAATTACCAGCTTTTAATCAGCTTTGGAACAAGGGGTAAATTCAGATGAAACGAGAAAGAAAAAAATCCAGAATTAATTGTCTAACAAATGAAACACATCACATTAAACTGATTTCAATTGTTATCGCAAGAATAAATTACAGCAGAAAGACTCATTGAGGTGATATTACCAACAGATGGCATTAGACCAGTGAAAGTTCAAGAATTGGATTCAGTCGTGATTGCAGTTTTTTATTTATGTATTAGTTGTTGCTGTTACATACGTCCTGCACCCTAGAATATATAGATGCCCATGTTTCACTGTTGCTCAAGCACAACACTAAGGAAGACCTGGAGGGGGGCCAGTGACACCAGTTTAGTTGAGAACTATGAATGTTGAGAGGGGAGTGGTGAATGAGCAACAAATTTCATGTTGGTGCCAACCATGGAAATCTATACTGCATGATGATGATGACAATGACGACTATAAAACATGGTACCACAGAACACAGGCTAAACAAAGGAGGCAGTGAAGATAAAAATTAATACGAAAAGTATCATGATATATTATTTCTTCTTCTATTATCAAAACATAGACAACCAATAAATGGCATAAGATTAGGATTGGTGTTATGGTAACAGATGCTCAAGTCAGTGAAAGTTTGTAATCTTGGTTAATCAGAATAAGTTTAAAAAATGCTTTTTTTCTGAAGGAGCTTCTTAAAAAAGTTGTTCTTCATGTATTCAGGGTCATCTTGTACTCGTGTGAATACATTATATTATAAAAGAAACGAGTCTCGTCAGTGTTGAAAATGTGTCACTGTATCACCCATGGAAATGTAATGTTTTCAAATATCTTACAATTTCTGCATGTGTATCCTCGCTAAGAAGTGACATCTCCCCCCCCCCCCCCCCCTTTCCCCCAGCCAGCTGTTCAGTGCAAAGAAAATTTTAGTTTTAATCTTCAAGGCAGTTTCACAAACCTTCTCACATAGTATGTACTTGCTTATAGGAGTTACTTGAAACCCTTTCAAAGAATATTTCCATGTCAGCGAATGTAGTGATATGTGCATGAAATGTGATGTGTGGTTTTTAAACCTAAATACTGCTATCTCAGCAGACAAGTATGCTGAAAAGATCCAGTGACTGATACAAGGTAACTAATTTAAGCAGCAGGTACAGAAATACATACCCACTTCCTCACATTACTTGAGTTCAAAGGCTTGTAAAATAAAGAATGAGCAAGGTATTTGGGCATGCTCAGATTCTTGCTGTGGGCATCCATTGCAAAATGATATGCGCCTACTGCTCTGGAAAATTATGTAAGTGATGACAAAGATTGCAGCAGGCAAAGTCCTAACCAGGTTGTTGTTATCTATGTTAGTGAAAAAGGAAGATGAGAAGATATATGAGGAAATCAATAATAGAAGCATATCTCCTAATGAAAAAGGAGAACCTGAATTTAAAAACAGGTCTCACAAAATTTTACTCTTTATGACCAAAATGGGTAAAATGCCAGCCAGTGAAGGAAGTATGCACATGTACTTACTGCACTAATTTGAAACTTCTTTGTTTTGCCATAAGCAGTGTCACAGGAAAGAAGTCAAGAGCTGCTAGATAAATGTTCATTGCAGGAGTGTGCAATGTGTCCTGATGCTGAAGTGATGACTGTTGAAGCATTACACCTTCAGGATACTGACAGTGATTTAACCTATGCATTGTGGGAGGGTTGGTGAAGAAGATAGTAGAGCCAGAGAAGTTCATTGCGGAGGTTAGAGGGGCATTGGGTCATTAAAGGAATAGCTCACCATCATGTCTGGAGGATTCATAGACAGGCCATAGCACAAGTAAAATCAGGCACATCCCAGAATACTGACACATTAGTTCTTCATTTTGACTTTGCTGAGAACTGATCTATTGCTTTGCAGAACGAAATGCAAAGTTACCACTGGCACACATCACAGACATCAATCTTCACATGTGTTGCTCACGTCCTTGGAACATGACAGTGCTTTGCTATTGTCAGTGATGATCTCACAGTGCAATGCACCCTATGCTGTCAGCATGATAATTGATGACACAGCATCTGGAGCCCATGCATTTCCTAAGCATGTGTATGTGACTCAGGGTGCAACATCTCATTTTAAAAACTGCTTTCTACTATATGAGCTTGGTCAACACTGTAGTACACAAATTAAGACAAAAAATGGATATTTTCAGCAAGCGATCATGGAAAAAGTGCATGTGAAGGGGTAGGAGGTATCTATAAACATCTTGCAACAAGATTTAATTTCCAGCACGAAGCTGTTGATGCTATAAGAGATGCTACTGGATTTGTATACACCATATCAACATTGGTAACAAACATGAAACTCTTAATTCTAAATGAAAGCACATCAAGGGAATTCCATTTAAAAAAGAGAGAAAGGTGGTCTTTTTATGAAGCCTACGGTTTGCATCCTGGAGTGGCATGTACATTGCAAGAATGGTTCTCCACAAAATGCAACCTGTTACTGTGTGTGAAATTGAGACCACAGTATACATTAGAAGACTTTGTTGTAGTCAGCCACTTCATTTCTTGTGTGTATGACAATCAGTGGTGGGTGGGACAGATAACAAGTGTGTCTCATGAACTGGAAGACAGTTCTGTCTCCTTATGACACCCCCTGGTCTTGCTAATGCTTACAATTGGCCATCATCAAAAGGTCGGTGTGCTGTTCCCATTTCCCAAGTACTGCTCTTGTTGGATCATCCTTGTCCGTATGCAAATTCAGCTCAGCTATGAGTTAAATGAGAAGCAGATGAAAAAAATACAAATAACCTCTTTTCAACAATTTAGTGTTGATTGTTACATTTTAGGCAATTTTAATTCATGGAAAGTCATTAAGAAGTAAAATCATGACAGAAGACAATGATAATTTGTGAATGTCAAATAATGGAAAATCCAGGATGGAATGTAACAATATTATGAAAAGGAAAGTTACTACTCAACATTCTCAGGCTGATACTGATCTTCAGCCTGACATGGCTGCTTGTCCTGTTCCAGAGGTTGCCCCTCAGTCTGCAAGATCCGGGCAGTCGCAGAGGGTGGGCTTACTGGTAGTTGGGAGCTCCAACGTCAGGCGCGTAATGGGGCCCCTTAGGGATATGGCAGCAAGGGAGGGGAAGAAAACCAAAGTGCACTCCGTGTGCATACCGGGGGGGGGTCATTCCAGATGTGGAAAGGGTCCTTCCGGATGCCATGAAGGGTACAGGGTGCACCCATCTGCAGGTGGTCGCTCATGTCGGCACCAATGATGTGTGTCGCTATGGATCGGAGGAAATCCTCTCTGGCTTCCGGCGGCTATCTGATTTGGTGAAGACTGCCAGTCTCGCTAGCGGGATGAAAGCAGAGCTCACCATCTGCAGAATCGTCGACAGGACTGACTGCGGACCTTTGGTACAGAGCCGAGTGGAGGGTCTGAATCAGAGGCTGAGACGGTTCTGCGACCATGTGGGCTGCAGATTCCTCGACTTGCGCCATAGGGTGGTGGGGTTTCGGGTTCCGCTGGATAGGTCAGGAGTCCACTACACGCAACAAGCGGCTACACGGGTAGCAGGGGTTGTGTGGCGTGGGCTGGGCGGTTTTTTAGGTTAGATGGCTTCGGGCAAGTGCAGAAAGGGCAACAGCCTCAACGGGTGCGGGGCAAAGTCAGGACATGCGGGGACCAAGCAGCAATCGGTATTGTAATTGTAAACTGTCGAAGCTGCGTTGGTAAAGTACCGGAACTTCAAGCGCTGATAGAAAGCACCGAAGCTGAAATCGTTATAGGTACAGAAAGCTGGCTGAAGCCAGAGATAAATTCTGCCGAAATTTTTACAAAGGCACAGACGGTGTTTAGAAAGGATAGATTGCATGCAACCGGTGGTGGAGTGTTCGTCGCTGTTAGTAGTAGTTTATCCTGTAGTGAAGTAGAAGTGGATAGTTCCTGTGAATTATTATGGGTGGAGGTTACACTCAACAACCGAGCTAGGTTAATAATTGGCTCCTTTTACCGACCCCCCGACTCAGCAGCATTAGTGGCAGAACAACTGAGAGAAAATTTGGAATACATTTCACATAAATTTTCTCAGCATGTTATGGTCTTAGGTGGAGATTTCAATTTACCAGATATAGACTGGGACACTCAGATGTTTAGGACGGGTGGTAGGGACAGAGCATCGAGTGACATTATACTGAGTGCACTATCCGAAAATTACCTCGAGCAATTAAACAGAGAACTGACTCGTGGAGATAACATCTTGGACCTACTGATAACAAACAGACCCGAACTTTTCGACTCTGTAAGTGCAGAACAGGGAATCAGTGATCATAAGGCCGTTGCAGCATCCCTGAATATGGAAGTTATTAGGAATATAAAAAAAGGGAGGAAGGTTTATCTGTTTAGCAAGAGTAATAGAAGGCAGATTTCAGACTACTACGAAAATTTCTGTTCCGACACTGACAATGTTGAGTGTTTATGCAAAAAGTTCAAGGCAATCGTAAAATGCGTTTTAGACAGGTACGTGCCGAGCAAAACTGTGAGGGACGGGAAAAACCCACCGTGGTACAACAACAAAGTTAACTTAGGAAACTACTGCGAAAGCAAAGAGAGCTTCACTGCAAGTTTAAACGCAGCCAAAACCTCTCAGACAAACAGAAGCTAAACGATGTCAAAGTTAGCGTAAGGAGGGCTATGCGTGAAGCGTTCAGTGAATTCGAAAGTAAAATACTAGGTACCGACTTGACAGAAAATCCTAGGAAGTTCTGGTCTTACGTTAAATCAGTAAGTGGCTCGAAACATCATGTCCAGACACTCCGGGATGATGATGGCATTGAAACAGAGGATGACAAGCGTAAAGCTGAAATACTAAACACCTTTTTCCAAAGCTGTTTCACAGAGGAAGACCGCACTGCAGTTCCTTCTCTAAATCCTCGCACCAACGAAAAAATGGCTGACATTGAAATAAGTGTCCAAGGAATAGAAAAGCAACTGGAATCACTCAACAGAGGAAAGTCCACTGGACCTGACGGGATACCAATTCGATTCTACACAGAGTACGCGAAAGAACTTGCACCCCTTCTAACAGCCGTGTACCGCAAGTCTCTAGAGGAACAGAAGGTTCCAAATGATTGGAAAAGAGCACAGGTAGTCCCAGTCTTCAAGAAGGGTCGTCGAGCAGATGCGCAAAACTATAGACCTATCTCTCTGACGTCGATCTGTTGTAGAATTTTAGAACATGTATTTTGCTCGAGTATCATGTCGTTTTTGGAAACTCAGAATCTACTATGTAGGAATCAACATGGATTCCGGAAACAGCGATCGTGTGAAACCCAACTCGCTTTATTTGTTCATGAGACCCAGAAAATATTAGATACAGGCTCCCAGGTAGATGCCATTTTCCTTGACTTCCGGAAGGCGTTCGATACAGTTCCGCACTGTCGCCTGATAAACAAAGTAAGAGCCTACGGAATATCAGACCAGCTGTGTGGCTGGATTGAAGAGTTTTTAGCAAACAGAACACAGCATGTTGTTCTCAATGGAGAGACATCTACAGACGTTAAAGTAACCTCTGGCGTGCCACAGGGGAGTGTTATGGGGCCATTGCTTTTCAAAATATATATAAATGACCTAGTAGATAGTGTCGGAAGTTCCATGCGGCTTTTCGCGGATGATGCTGTAGTATACAGAGAAGTTGCAGCATTAGAAAATTGTAGCGAAATGCAGGAAGATCTGCAGCGGATAGGCACTTGGTGCAGGGAGTGGCAACTGACCCTTAACATAGACAAATGTAATGTATTGCGAATACATAGAAAGAAGGATCCTTTATTGTATGATTATATGATAGCGGAACAAACACTGGTAGCAGTTACTTCTGTAAAATATCTGGGAGTATGCGTGCGGAACGATTTGAAGTGGAATGATCATATAAAATTAATTGTTGGTAAGGCGAGTACCAGGTTGAGATTCATTGGGAGAGTCCTTAGAAAATGTAGTCCATCAACAAAGGAGGTGGCTTACAAAACACTCGTTCGACCTATACTTGAGTATTGCTCATCAGTGTGGGATCCGTACCAGATCGGGTTGACGGAGGAGATAGAGAAGATCCAAAGAAGAGCGGCGCGTTTCGTCACAGGGTTATTTGGTAACCGTGATAGCGTTACGGAGATGTTTAACAAACTCAAGTGGCAGACTCTGCAAGAGAGGCGCTCTGCATCGCGGTGTAGCTTGCTCGCCAGGTTTCGAGAGGGTGCGTTTCTGTATGAGGTATCGAATATATTGCTTCCCCCTACTTATACCTCCCGAGGAGATCACGAATGTAAAATTAGAGAGATTAGAGCGCGCACAGAGGCTTTCAGACAGTCGTTCTTCTCGCGAACCATACGCGACTGGAACAGGAAAGGGAGATAATGACAGTGGCACGTAAAGTGCCCTCCGCCACACACCGTTGGGTGGCTTGCGGAGTATAAATGTAGAATGTAGATGTATAGCAGAGATGGTGAGTCGCAGATAGGCACAACTGTGACAGTCTTTATGTTGTGCCTATCTGCGACTCAGCATCTCTGCTATATGGTAAGTAGCAACTTTCCTTTTCATAATATTGTTACAATTTGTATTATCACAAAAAGAAGAATGGGTATAAATATTCTATTCTCATTTTTATTATAAAATGTTTTCGAACAAAATTGTGAATTGCTTTCCTACTCATTTATAATGTTGTAAAGTAATTATTTTGATACAGAAATACCATAAAGCTAGGTCTACCTAAAAAATTTCTCACATTTCGTATAGACGATATAGCCCACTCTGCTTGTACATTCCCTAAGTACAATGACCATCTAATGTATCGTGAAATTTTTAGAGTATTTATGATGGGGATTTTGGAGAAAATAATTTCTAAATAACCAAAAAATTTCAGATTTTTTCATCTTTGTGTACAAATATCTCGACAGTTTAAGAAGTTCATGCATTAATGTCATAGCTGACAGTTAGCAGTCTTTCCACTTTTATCATTTCTCAAGACAGTTAAAATCCTGTGTCTTCATATTTTCGAAACATAATTTTGAAGTTCACAAAAAACTACGAATTCCCATAGTTTATTTTTCCAAAAAATGAAAAAGATCAGAAGTGTATATGTATTAATCATGTCTTGAAGTTTTGGGAACTGAGTATTTATTGAAAATAAATTCAGATCTCTCTCACTTCTGGTTTCTTTATTACAATTTTTCAGTTTTCCCTTTTGTTATGACATTTTCACAGACACTCTCATTAGAGAGGTCTGTAATGTTTTAACAGATCAGAAAGTCAAAATATTGTAGTTTTGGAGAGGTATTATGTAAACTTCAACATATATTTTTTTCAACAAACTTTGAAATAGTGATGTGACACATCCACTCTTGACCTGTATGATTTGAGATGAAATCGCCCTAATGTTGGTATTTTCCTGTGAAGTATTTCTTACATGTGCTTTTCTACTTTAACTTATAAGAAACTGTACTCCAAACATTTGGTTTTATGTTTTAAAGTAATGTTATATAATCAGTTAACATGTACTTCTCTACTGTTTCAGCTGTTATAAGTCAGTATCTAAAATACGTTGCAAGTTTGGAGTTTGACACACGTCCTGACTACAGTTATTGCCGAAAACTGTTGCGTAAAGGCATTACAGATGCGGGGTATGTGGATGATGGGAAACTGGAATTTGGGTTATCTGTTTCTCCTAGGATGAAACAGATCAAAAAGAAAAAGGTAAATTATTTGTCTATGATGTTTATTAATATGCCATGAATTTCACAGTTATAGTTACTCATCCTCAAGTCAGTTCGTTTTCTTTGAAAAATTGTTTCTGTAAAAAAATTTCTCTCTCTCTCTCTCTCTCTCTCTCTCTCTGTCTGTCTGTCTGTCTGTGTGTGTGTGTGTGTGTGTGTGTGTGTGTGTGTGTGTGTAAATTTACTAGTACATAAGTTTTCAGTTTATACAGTCATCATAGGAGGAAACATGAATCATCAAACAGTCCAAGGGAAAATTAAGGTTTCATAAGTGGTGGGTATTAAAAGTAGTACTGCAAAATATTACTGAATGTGTTCTCTGAGAACTATGTAACACACATGGTTTGGAACCTCACTTATGATGGAAAAATATGGGATTGAATAGCAACAAATGGACTCGAGACAAATCAGCTACATTGAAACTGATAGTTACCATTAGGCAATTGAAACAACAGTGATTATCAATGTAAAAAGGCAACTAAAAAAGTAGAAGGCTTTGTATGTTCACCAAAGTAAAAATGTTGTAGTGTCATAGGTCAGTATGCAGTTAGAAACATATAGCTCTGGAGAAGAGCATTCAGAAGAACTGTGACTTAAGTTTGAAAGAATAGTTGACCGTGCAGTTGATAAATAAATACTGGGAACAACAGTTCATGGTGGGAGGGACCCTTCATGGGATACAACCATTGTAAACAAACTGCAGAAGAAATAGGTTACTGCATAATAGGTGTAAAACATAGCCTAAATAGTTACAGTGGGTGAGTGAGTGAAACGGAATTATAGGATTCTGTACTTAATTTTCAGCTGAGTTTGCTCATATCATAACCATAATCTGCTAAAATAATTGTAATAATAATTAAATAATAAGATAGAGCCAGTTGATATTTCCTGTGACCTATCTAAGGTACTTCACTGTGTGTATAATACTATTCTACTGGATAAATTGAAGTCAGTGGGATTTATGGTATAACCAGCCAGTGGATTATGTCATAAGTAACAAAAAAAAAAAAAAAAAAAAAAAAAAGTAATAGGGAATCAGCAAATGTAATCCGGGGATATTATTCTGACTGGGAAGAAATCACACATGGGGTTCCCCCAAGGCTCATTAGGTCCATTAGTTTTCCTCATTTATGTAATTGATCTTCCATGTAATATACAAGCAGAATTAGTTAACATTGCAGATGATACTAGTATTGTAATCAATCTAAGCGTACAAAAAGAAAGAAATGGTAAGCAGTATTCGTAAAAGTACTATTACTGGTTTTCTGCAAATGTCCTCAGCTCAATTTAAAAAAGACAATGTATTCAGTTTTGCAAGGGGGTACTACAGTAGTAGTAAGTGTAACCCATGGTGAGGAAATAATAAATAGGGTGCAAACTTCAGAATTATTAGGTGTCCATATTGATGAAAATTAAAAATGGAAATAGCACATTTTGCAATTCCTAAAACAACTTAGTTAAGCTACATTTACACTTAGAATCATTGCAAATCTTGGGAACAGACAGATCAGTATTTTCATTCAATAATGTCATATGGAATAATGTTCTAGGATAACTACTCTTGAAGAAAGAAATTCTTAATTACTCAAAAACATGCTGTAAGAATAATACGTGGAGCTAACCCTCAATCATATTATAGACATCTGTTTGAGTTTGGCATTCTGATTACAGCTTCATGGCATATTCCCTCATGAAGTTCGTTGTAAATAATCCACTGCAGTTCAAAAGGAACAATAATGTAAACAAGTACAATAGCAGAAGGAAAGACGATAGTCATTACTCCACATTAAGTTGTCTTCAGCATAAAAGGGGCACACAGTGATGCAGCTAAAATTTTTGATCACTTACCTAGTGACATAAAATATCTGGCAGGCTGCAAAGTAAAATGTAAAGCAAACAGATAAATTTTCTCCTTGATAACTCCTATTCCGTAGAAGAATTTGTATTATTGTAATGTGTAAAATGTGGTGGATAGGTATTACTAAGTCACATCTGTAAATTATTTTTAAAAAATTATGATTGTTCAGCGTGTAACCATATTTACACGTTAATTTTCAATGTGAATGTAAAATGACTAATTCCACTTCATTATGATATATCATGCAAAATGATTCATGGAACATGAGACTGACTGACTGACTGACTGACTGACTTAACTGGCTACTGTAGATCACTCTAACAAAAAACTGAGTTTGGTAGATGGAAGAAAGCACCTGTCTATAAAAAACGTGTTCGGAAGAACAGACTTCACACATACACAATAGCAGAGATAAAATTAAAATCCATGTAGACTACATGTCCCAGTCTAGGGTTCAGAATAGAGTTTTGTATACTGCTGCAAGAGTCCATAACAAGTTGCCAGTAGACATCAGACAGGAAACTGAAAATCCCATGTGTTGAAAAAGAAAGTAAAATAATACCTCAGCAGCTACTCCTACACAGTATCAGAATATTTGGACTTCTGATAAATTCCATGTAAATCTGTGTTAAACAGATAATGCTTTGCATGTATATATAGAATGGATAGCAATATGTGTAAAGTTATATAAATATTTTGTTTGAAACATTAAATAAAATAAGCATCTTAGTGGGATTAGAGGAAGGGCAGTGGCTTGTTTCAGAGTAGCTGCTTTTCTCATTATATATAATAGAGGGAAACATTCCACATGGGAAAATATATATAAAAAACGAAAATGCTGTTAACTTACCAAACGAGAAAGCGATAGTATGTTGATAGACACAACAAAACACACACAAATACACACACAAATTTAAAGCTTACGCAACCTAAGGTTGCTTCATCAATAAAGGGGGAAGGAGAGGGAAAGACTAAAGGATGTGGGTTTCAAGGGAGAGGGTAAGGAGTCATTCCAATCCCGGGAGTGGAAAGACCTACCATAGGGGGGAAAAAAGGACAGGTATACACTCGCTCGCGCGCGCGCGCGCCCACACACACACACACACACACACACACACACACACACACACACACGTGTGTGTGTGTGTGTGTGTGTGTGTGTGTGTGTGTGTGGGCGTGCGCGCGCGCACACGCCGGAGTTCTGATAGGTTGGTGTCAGTGGGAAGTATCCAGATAACCCAGACGGTGTAACACTGTGCCAAGATGTGCTGGCCATGCACCAAGGCATGTTTAGCCACAGGGTGATCCTCATTACCAACAAACACTGTCTGCCTGTGTCCGTTCATGTGAATGGACAGTTTGTTGCTGGTCGTTCCCACATGGAAGGCTTCACAGTGTAGGCATGTCAGTTGGTAAATCACGTGGGTGCTTTCACACATGGCTCTGCCTTTGATCGTGTACATCTTCCGGGTTACAGGTCTGGAGTAGGTGGTGGTGGGAGGGTGCATGGGACAGGTTTTACACCAGGGGGGTTACAAGGGTAGGAGCCAGTGGGGAGGGAAGGTGGTTTGGGGATTTCATAGGGATGAACCAGGAGGTTACGAAGGTTAGGTGGATGGCAAAAAGACACTCTTGGTGGAGTGGGGAGGATTTCATGAAGGATGGATCTCATTTCAGGGCGGGATTTGAGGAAGTCGTATCTCTGCTGGAGAGCCACATTCAGAGTCTGATCCAGTCCCGGAAAGTATCCTGTCACAAGTGGGGCACTTTTGAGGTTCTTCTGTGGGAGGTTCTGGGTTTGAGGGGATGAGGAAGTGGCTCTAGCTGTTTGCTTCTGTACCAGGTTGGGAAGGTAGTTGCGGGATGCGAAAGCTGTTTACAGGTTATTGGTGTAATGGTTCAGGGATTCAGGACTGGAGCAGATTCATTTGCCATGAAGATCTAAGCTGTAGGGAAAGGACCGTTTGATATGGAATAGGTGGCAGCTGTCATAATGGAGGTACTGTTGCTTGTTAGTGGGTTTGATGTGGACGGATGTGTGAAGCTGGCCATTGGACAGATGGGGGTCAACGTCGGGGAAAGTGGCATGGGATTTGGAGTAGGACCAGGTGAATCTGATAGAACCAAAGGAGTTGAGGTTGGAGAGGAAATTCTGGAGTTGTTGTTCACTGAGAGTCCAGATCATGAAGATGTCATCCATAAATCTGTACCAAACTTTCATTGATGACATTTTCATGATCTGGACTAACAGTGAACAACTACTCCAGAATTTCCTCTACAACCTCAACTCCTTTGGTTCCATCAGGTTCACCTGGTCATACTCCAAATCCCATGCCACATTCCTTGACGTTGACCTCCATCTGTCCAATGGCCAGCTTCACACATCTGACCAATTAAAACCCACTAACAAGCAACAGTACCTCCATTATGACAGCTGCCACCCATCCCATATCAAACGGTCCCTTCCCTACAGCTTAGATCTTCATGGCAAACGAATCTGCTCCAGTTCTGAATCCCTGAACCATTACACCAACCACCTGAAAACAGCTTTCGCATCCCGCAACTACCCTCCCGACCTGGTACAGAAGCAAATAACCAGAGCCACTTCCTCATCCTCTCAAACCCCGAACCTCCCACAGAAGAAACACAAAAGTGCCCCACTTGTGACAGGATACTTTCCGGGACTGGATCAGACTCTGAATGTGGCTCTCCAGCAGGGATACGACTTCCTCAAATCCCACCCTGAAATGAGATCGATACTTCATGAAATCCTCTCCACTCCACCAAGAGTGTCTTTCCGCCGTCCAGCTAACCTTGGTAACCTCTTAGTTCATCCCTATGAAATCCCCAAACCACCTTCCCTAACCTCTGGCTCCTACCCTTGTAAACCCCCCCCCCCCCCCCCCCCCCAGTGTAAAACCTGTCCCATGCACTCTCCCACCACCACCTACTCCAGTCCTGTAACCCAGAAGGTGTACATGATCAAAGGCAGAGCCACGTGTGAAAGCACCCACGTGATTTACCAACTGACCTGCCTACACTGTGAAGCCTTCTATGTGGGAAATGACCAGCAACAAACTGCCCATTTGCATGAACGGACACAGGCAGACAGCGTTCTTTGGTAATGAGGATCACCCTTCGGCTAAACATGCCTTGGTGCGCGGCCAGCACCTCTTGGCACAGTGTTACACCGTCTGGGTTATCTGGATACTTCCCACTGACACCAACCTATCAGAACTCCGGAGATGGGAACTTGCCCTTCAATATATCCTCTCTTCCCGTTACCCACCAGGCCTCAACCTCCGCTAACTTCAAGTTGCCGCCACTCATACCTCACCTGTCATTCAATAACATCTTTGCCTCTGTATTTCCACCTCGACTGACATCTCTGCCCAAACTCTTTGCCTTTACATATGTCTGCTTGTGTCTGTATATGTGCGGATGGATGTGTGTGTGTGTGTGTGTGTGTGTGTGTGTGTGTGTGTGTGTGTGTGTGCGCGTGCGTGCGTGCGTGTGCACGTGCGTGCGCAAGTGTATACCTGTCACTTTTTTCCCCCAAGATTTCCCCCAAGATAAGTCTTTCCGCACCTGGGATTGGAATGAGTCCTTACCCTCTCCCTTAAAACCCACATCCTTTCGTCTTTCCCTCTCCTTCCCTCTTTGCTGATGAAGCAATCTTGGGTTGCGTAAGCTTGAAATTTGTGTGTTTTTCATTGTGTCTATCAATATACCATCACTTTCTCATTTGGTAAGAATATACACACTCTGAAACGAGCCACTGCGCTTCCTCTCATTCCACTCAGATGCTGTTTTTATCTAATGTTTCAAACAAAATATTGTCCATTTATCGTGACCGGGCCAAATATCTCACGAAATAAGTGTCAAACGAAAAAACTACCACGAATGAAACTTGTCTAGCTTGAAGAGGGAAACCAGATGGTGCTATGGCTTGCCTGCTAGATGGCGCTGCCATAGGTCAAACGGATATCAACTGCGTTTTTTTTTAATTAAAAAAAAAATGGAACCCCCATTTTTTATTACCGTATTTACTCGAATCTAAGCCGCACTCGAATCTAAGCCGCACCTGAAAAATGAGACTCAAAATCAAGGAAAAAAAATATTTCCGAATCTACGTCGCACCTGAAATTTGAGACTCGAAATTCAAGGGGAGAGAAAAGTTTTAGGTCGCACCTCCAAATCGAAACAAAGTTCGTCTAATTGTAGTATGAGACACAATTTAGGTCGAATGAATGACGATACAGCTGCAGTAGTTTGGTTTGAGTCGTAAGCTTAGCAGTTACGGTTTACCAGGCAGCCATTGCTACGCGTCACGCGCTCCGTCCGTATTTATACGGATATCCTTCCTTTTTTACGTGCTTCGTCTGGTTTGAATTGATTGCTTATTTTTCTTTGATCTGATAAGAGGCGTTTTCTTTGTTATAGGTGTTTATGTCACTCTAAGCTGAAAATGCATTACTGTACTGTGTCATGCATTGTTTGTCGCATTCTGATAGTGCGTGTTTACGGCCTGTCGCCGCTCGCGGCATGGCTTGCTTTTGTGCGCGCTACCGCCGCTTACAAATAAAAAATAGAGAGGAATCGTCTCATTAGCGAAACATTTGTTGTTACTTACTTTACTGCTTTCTTTGATAATGATCAACAAGAACAAAATAGTAGACTACGTATGATGGATGATGTTCTGAACGAAATTTTAGCGAAAATTTTTCTCCGTTTGAAAATCTTCGCAGGCGCCTCTTTAGTTCATTACATTCTGCACAGAAATGAGAGTCATCTTAGATTTAAAAATCTAGTCAGTTGCCGTGCTTCATTTCTGACTGTATCACTATTAGGCATAAGAATAATATGAATATAAACATAACATGATATGTATATTCTTCCGCGTTTGCTGTGCTGTTGTCTCACGTTAGTTTCGTAGTTTATTAGGCAGACAGGATTTAAATGAGATAGTAGCAAACACGAAACAATACATGGCAAAATGTTTATATTCGTATTAATCTTATGGCGAAGAGAATACTGCATGTGATTCACAATTCATAAAAGTTCCTATTAGCAACCATCTCTTCTCACAGGTAGGAAAAAATTCAGAACGTAGAGTTGGCCATATTGACAAACATCCCAAACAGTCTTGCCAGTCGGATTTTCGTAGTACATTGAAATGCTGCTACATTCAAAGATCAACAATACAGAATTTGCGTTTACTTTGTTGGATAATGTACCAAAATGCAGTGGTCGAAACTGTGGGCGGAGGAAAAAGGCTCGTCTTCCACTTTTTTTTTATTTACTGACACAGAGATTTTGGTGCCAGTATTTATCTTAGTGCCTACAAAGCATGCCTGTGTAGCACTACATATATTCGACGGCAGAAGTTAGTTGTGGCTGCACCCACCAACATTTTTGAGAACTCCCGCTTGCTTTGCACTCGATTCTAAGCCGCAGGCGGATTTTTGGATTACAAAAACCGGAAAAAAAGTGCGGCTTAGATTTGAGTAAATACGGTATATATTCATGTAGAACGTAAAGGAATATAAATGTTTTATTTGGACCACTTTTTTTGCTTTGTGATAGAAGGCGCCGTAATAGTCACAAACGTGTAAGTGCATGGTATCACGTAACATTCTACCAGTGCAGACGGTATTTGCTTCATGATACATTACTCGTGTTAAAATGGGCCGTTTACCAATTGCGGAAAAGGTCAATATCTTGATGTATGGCTATTGTGATCAAAATGCCGAATGGGCATGTGCTATGTATGCTGCTCGGTATCCTGGATGACGACATCCAAGTGTCCGGACCGTTCGCCGGATAGTTACGTTATTTAAGGAAACAGGAAGTGTTCAGCCACATGTGAAACAACAACCACGACCTGCAACAAATGATGATGCCCAAGTAGGTGTTTTAGCTGCTGTTGGGGCTAATCCGCACATCAGTAGCAGACAAATTGCACGAGAATTGGGAATCTCAAAAATGTCGGTGTTGAGAATGCTACATCAACATCAATTGCACCCGTACCATATTTCTATGCACCAGGAATTGCTTGGTGATGGCTTCACCAACAGGGGTAACGTAAACCGGCACAAAATGTACTATTGGGCAACGGAAAATCCATGATGGCTGCGACAAGTGGAACATCAGCGACCTTGGCGGGTTAATGTATGGTGCGGCATTATGGGAGGAAGGAAAAATGGCCCCCATTTTATCGATGGCAATCTAAATGGTGCAATATATGCTGATTTCCTACGTAATGTTCTACGGATGTTACTACAAGATGTTTCACTACATGACAGAATGGCGATGTACTTCCAACATGATGGATGTCTGGCACATAGCTCGCGTGCGGTTGAAGCGGTATTGAATAGCATATTTTATGACAGGTGGAGTGGTCATCAAAGCACCATACCATGGCCCGCACGTTCACTGGATCTGATGTCCTCCGATTTCTTTTTCTTTCTGTGGGGAAAGTTGGATATTTGCTATCGTGATCCACTGACAACGCCCGACGACATGCGTCAGCGCTTTGTCAGTGCATGTGCGAACATTACGGAAGGCGAATTACTCACTGTTGAGAGGAATGTCCTTACACGTATTGCCAAATGCATTGAGGTTGACGGACATCCTCTTGAACATTTATTACATTAATGTGGTATTTACAGGTAATCACCCTGTAACAGCATGCATTCTCAGAAATAATAAGTTCACAAAGGTACTTGTATCACATTGGAACAACCGAAATAAAATGTTCAAACGTACCTATGTTCTGTATTTTAATTTAAAAAACCTACCTGTTCCAACTGTTCGTCTAAAATTGTGAGTCATATGTATCACAAAGCGAAAAAAGTGGTCCAACTAAAACATTCATATTTCCTCACGTACTACACTAATATGTAATTAAAAAATGGGGGTTCCTGTTTGAAAAAACGCAGTTGATATCCGTTTGACCCATGGCAGTGCCATCTAGCAGGCCAACCATAGTGCCATCTAGTTTCCCCCTTCAGGCTAGACAAGTTCCGTTGTTTGTAGTTTTTTCGTTTGACGCTTATTTCATGTGATATTGGCCCGGTCACAATCAATGGACCACCCTGTATATTAGCATTCTAATTGTTAACATAATTTTGAATCACTGTACAAAGTAATCTAGAATACCTGAAGTTTCTCTTCATATGATGTATGAATGAATTTGTTTCTGATTACCTGCAGTGATCATTTTTACTCCTTTTAGGCTGTGTTCACATTATTTTTTTCATTATAGTTTCAACTTTGGAGCTTTTGTATCATGATGCCTAAATACTTGTACATACCCTTTGAGTGGCCTTCAATCCAATCCTGGTGCTCAGTGGAACACTTGCGAAGCTTTTCATTCTATTCAGAAGTGAATTCAGACATATAAAATAGAAAGGCTAATTACTGAGATAGCAAAGTGTGATCGCAACTGCATGTGTTTTATAGTTACAAATGTTTGTTGCAGTGCTCTTTTGAAGAACCAGAAAACATTGGTTTTAAACCAAAGAAGCCGTTCAGAAACATTTACAGACAACCATGTGTTGCTCACAATTTCAACAGGTATGTAATGTTGAAGTATAATTCTTGCTATGGAGCGGATAGTAGTCTTATATGAAACTGTGTATTCTATTGTTGGATTGTTACTGTTGTTCATATAAATAGGACATGCAAAATTTACGAAAATGTGATTGATCTAAACACACTATTGAAGGATATACATTAAAGCATTCGAAAAAGAGTGTAATAAATATTTCACGGTGGAGGAAATAACTTAGTTTGATCTAACTTACTGTTAGATATGTTTGTGCAAGGGCAGATAGTGATGAGTTGCTGTATTAGTCCTGTTTCAGCTGCCTCCCCATCTCTTTCCACTTACTGTAACTTCATTCTTTTTTGAAGACTCATTCAGTAGTGTACAGGGAAATTAGACATTTCACATGTTTTAGAGGAAAAATGTAGTGAACCTGAAGGTATCGCTTGACTAATATTGACTGGCAGGTATGTGACAATCATTGCTTCCTGCAATTTGTCACAGAAGTGTTAAATTTACTTGATATAGTATACACAGAAGAACTAACTCCTTCATGTACAAGTGGGAACTCTTGGACAACCCATTGTGTGACTGTGTAGTTCCTCGGGCACCTCATTGCATGACTGTGAAGTTCCAGAACAGACCATTGGCCATGCTGTAGGGGAATGTCCCAAGAGATGTTGCCACTCTAACAACATTGCAGTTGACAATCTCTCTTGATTCTTGATATCACTCCGTAAGGTCAGTTGAGACAGAGCTCTCGCATACTCTTTTTGGACTTAATGTGTATGTATATATTGTTGTTAATTGTATACGTATATCTGTATGACAAATAACAATCTCAATTTGGCAATGCTACTGGTATAGGAAATACTGACCTTATGCCTTATCTTAGAAGAAAGATTAAGGAAAGGCAAACCTAGGTTTCTAGCATTTGTAGACTTAGAGAAAGCTTTTGACAATGTTGACTGGAATACACTCTTTCAAATTCTAAAGGTGGCAGGGGTAAAATACAGGGAGCGAAAGGCTAGTTACGATTTGTACAGAAACAAGATGGCAGTTACGAGTGTCGAGGGACATGAGAGGGACGCAGTGTTTGGGAAGGGAATGAGACAGGGTTGTAGCCTATCCCCGATGTTATTCAATCTGCAAGTTGAGCAAGCAGTAAAGGAAACAAAAGAATAATTCGAAATAGGTAGCAAAATCAATGGAGAAGAAATAAAAACTTCGAGGTTCGCCGATGACATTATAATTCTGTCAGAGACAGCAAAGGACCTGGAAGAGCAGCTGAACGGAATGGACAGTGTCTTGAAAGGAGGACATAAGATGAACATCAACAAAAGCAAAACGAGGATAATGGAATGTAGTCGATTTAAGTCGAGTGATGCTGAGGGAATTAGATTAGGAAATGAGAGGCTTAAAGTAGTAAAGGAGTTTTGCTATTTGGGGAGCAAAATAACTGATGATGGTCGAAGTAAAGAGAATATAAAATGTAGATTGGCAATGGCAAGGAAAGCTTTTCTCAAGAAGAGGAATTTGTTAACATCGAGTATAGATTTAAGTGTCAGGAAGTCGTTTCTGAAAGTATTTGTATGGAGTGTAGCCATGTATGGAAGTGAAACATGGACGATAACTAGTTTGGACAAGAAAAGAAGCTTTCGAAATGTGGTGCTACAGAAGAATACTGAAGATTAGATGAGTAGATCACGTAACTAATGAGGAAGTATTGAATAGAATAGGGGAGAAGAGGAGTTTATGGCACAACTTGACTAGAAGAAGGGACCGGTTGGTAGGGCGTGTTCTGAGTCATCAAAGGACCACAAATTTCGCATTGGAGGGTAAAAATCGGAGAGGGAGACCAAGAGATGAATACACTAAGCAGATTCAGAAGGATGTAGGTTGCAGTAAGTACTGGGAGATGAAGCAGCTTGCACAGTATAGCGTAGCATGGAGAGCTGCATCAAACCAGTCTCAGGACTGAAGACCACAACAACAAGAAGTCAAATTCATAAGAAATATAGTAAGAATGTAATGACAACCTTTTTACTTTCTAAACTAATAGCAAGGAGACTGGAAAGGAATTTGAATAGGCATTTGGTGTTCATAGATCTCCAGAAGGCTCATGGCACAGTGCTGCTCAAGAAAGTTTATAGTTCTGAGGGGAACGAGATGGAAAAGACATGTTAGCGGTATATGCAATCAGTAGAAGTTTACAGCATGTATAATCAAAGTGGGGAATAAAATTTTTTTACTGCCTTTCAGGATTACAAAAGAAACAATCTATCTCAGAAGATCGCGCAGAATATCTCAGTGAGGCCGTGTAAGAAAATGATAAAAAACAGGAATGCGGGTTACCTCTTACATTGTTCAATATACACCTCCAGAAAGTCTTAGACCTGTGGAGTAGGAATTGAGCAGGAATAGACAGTTGAATAAAAAGGATTCATGCTTGTATGCCTTGTACTTCGCAGATGGTTGGGTAGTGGTGCCCAGTGAAGAAGATTACATTGCTTTATGCTAAGAAAATTATTAGTATAATAAGTGAGGATTAAAAGAAAATTTTCAAGAGACTGGATTCCTATGCAGTGGACAAAAAGTAGGAAACTCACCACTAGTGGGCCAGCATATCAAGAGATGTAAGAAAAATTTAAATATTTGGGTAGCATCCTTTCAGGAGATGGAACAAGTAATTGGTAAATAGAGCAACAAATAGCCCACAGAAGAGCAGCAATGCAGAAGCTAAACCTTCTTATTATGGTGTTACAAGGTAAGTTGGAAAGTAAAGATGATGCTCCATAGAAGTATTGTAGAGCCTGTAACAACCTATGGATGTGAATGCTGGGGCTGAATGGGAAAAATAAAAACAAATTGAGAGTTGTAGAAATGGTCTTTCCCAGAATATTGTGCAGAATATCTCAGTGAGACCATGTAAGAAATAAAATGATCAGGGAAAGAATCACAGAGAGAACGGCAAATCACAAGGTATGGACGTACAGTGCAAATGACAGATGGCTGAAGAAGATCTTGATGTACTGCCCTTAGGAGAGAAGAAGAAGAGGAAAACTGAAGATTGCGTGGTAAGATGGGATAAAGCATGCTGTGAGAAAAAGAGAAATAGAAGATGAAGTGGCATGGGAAAATAATAAGACCAACAATAGTTCATTCTGGTAGGTGTTCAGGCAACAAGTACACATAACACCAAGACTTGTAGCTCCTGAAGAAGACGGATGTGTCGGTTCTCAAAATATTGTGCCTTACAAGGAAACAATTTGGCAGTACATCCAGAAGCACACCATTAAGGAAACTTCCACGTATTATTCTACCTTCCCAAAATATCTGTTCTAAACTGTGACATTATTCTTGGCAGTAGTCAGTTGCTTGGGGATTGCTGAGAAGTCTGCGGCATAACTCTGAGGTGTCCGATTTCAACTTGCAAGACAGGTTTGCCTGGCAAGAGAGATTGCGGTGAAAGACTGTGGCATCTGTTCTTGAATAACTGGTGCTATCTCCTGTTATGTGCATTACAGTTTGACAGTTGTCAGAAACTCCGTATAACTTTTATGTGCACTCTCGGATTACAGATGTGATTTGTTGATAGTCTCTCGCATCTGTCAATAGTTCGTGTAAGATTCAGTCAGGCTTCTTGCAGCTTTTTTCTCATTGCTTCGGTATGCTTGCATCACTTGGAGTGCTCTGTTGTGGAGGCATCTGTCAAATGGTGTAATTACTGTAATTCCTCTGGAGGGCTGTCTATTACAGGTAAAACTGTACTGACTCCAGCCATCAATTGGCCCTACATTATTAATTTCCCATAAAACTTCTTTCACATAATTGAAGTGTTCATTGTGAATCGGAAACACACTGATGGAAAAAATTGCAACACTAAAAATGCAGAATAATGAAATTTCAGGAATACATTTGTGTAGGTAACATATTAAATGATTAACATTGCAATATTACAGGTTAATGTAAGTGCGAGATAAGCTGTTGAAAATGTGAAATGCTGGTACATTAATAACTGGTGTAACCACTAGAATGTTGAATGCAAGTATGCAAATGTGCATGCGTTGTGTTTTACAGGTGCTGTATGTCAGTTTATGGGATGGAGTCTCATGCCTATTGCACTTGATTGGTCAATAAGTGGGTGGCTAATGCTTGTTGCATTGGCGTTAAAGTTGTTGTCCGACGATGTCCTATATGTGCTCGATTAGAAGCAGATCTGGTCACTGAACAGGACAAGGCAACATGTCGACACTCTGTAGAGCATGTTGATTTACAACAGCAGTTTGTGGGCAAGCATTGCCCTGTTGGAAAACACCTGCAATGCTGTTAATGAATGGCAGCACAACAGGTCAAATCACCGGATTGACGTACAAATTTGCAGTCACGGTGCAAGGGGATAACCATGAGAGTGCTCCTCCTGTCATACAGAATCACACTTCAGACCATAACTCCTGGCGTCCAACATAGTAGAAGTCGCAAATGGTGGTGGTTTGGGATCAGTGGAATGCATGCCACAGGGCATCTGGCTCAGAGATGACCTTGAAGTAGCTGATTTTTAACAGTTTGTTGTATCACTGTGGTGCCAACTGCTGCTCAAATTGCTGACGCTGACACAGTATGGTGTGCCAGAGCCATACACTGAACGCCAAGGTCTTTCCTTTCGGTGGTGCCACACGGCCATCTGGAGCCCGGTGTTCTTCTGACCATACATTGTTGTGACTTCTGATGCCAGGAATCGTGTACAGTGGCAACATTCCTGCCAAATTTCTCTGCAGTAAAAGCAGAAGGAACATCCAGTGCCTCGTATCTCTATTATATGACCTCGTTCAAACTCGGTGAGACGTTGACAATGACATTTTTCTTGCGTTAAAGACATTCTTGACTAATTTCAGCTCACCATGTCCAATCTTTATGGTAACTAATGCTCACGACCGTTACAGCGTGTGTGTAAAGCACACCCAATTTGCTTCCTTACAGTATAGCTACTAGCACTACTCTTATGCAACTGTCATGAAATTAGAATAGACACTATCTTTCACGTTTAGAAACATGCACACCAACTTTTTACCTTCTTTAATGTTGCACAATTCCTCCTTGGTTTTGCAATTTGCTTTTCTGACAGTGTAATTGCCAAGCTTGCTGTCTAAGTAAAAGCTGACATTGGTTCCATCCCACTTGTTCTTTTTCTGACAGTGTAATTGCCAAGCTTGCTGTCTAAGTAAAAGCTGACATTGGTTCCATCCCACTTGTTCTTTTTCTGACAGTGTAATTGCCAAGCTTGCTGTCTAAGTAAAAGCTGACATTGGTTCCATCCCACTTGTTCTATCTGCCAACTTGGTCAAATGTCTTCTAACATTTAGCCAACCCCTGACCGGTGTCTCTCAGAAACACTTACGCATGCATAGTACGCAACTTACTGGCACTTTTGTATCCTTTGGACGGTTTACTTAGAAAGCCACTTTTAGCTTGAGCTTGCCAATTAGGTCCTAGCTTTTACATGGTGTAGTCAGTCACACTAGTATTGTTTATAAACGTGTGACACCTCCCTGCTGCAGTACACAGGGTAATACATGTTATGGTAATATTCACTGCACTACAGGACAATTAGAGGAAAGGAAAAGGATTTTGTCCATTGAATGGGAGTGGGTGATAGTCTATAAATAAAAAAAATGTTTAAATGACCTCCTTTTTCCTAATTTATTGAAATCTAGAAATCTTTTTTTCCCACAAAGATATGGGGATGATAACAAAATATTAAGTATACTTTCTATGTTTTTACATAAAGTTATGTTAATTCAACATTATAAACATTATCAAGCATGAGGGCAACCAGCCTTATTTTTATGATGTTTGTCAGTTTTATATGTTACAGCTTATTTTTAACACTGTTCATCTTTAATGTATAAAAGTGTCATGGAAATATCATAGAATTATTTGTTGTGAAACATGGTCAATATGCTCATAGAACTAGTTTGTATGCACTGCTGGGAGTTAACTGTGTGGTAAGGTGTGTGTTTGTGCAGAGGATCTGTGCAGTTATGCATGGGGGCTTTGCCACCTGGGTTGTAGGCTAGAAGTGTGTAATTATGAAATGATCTGCTAAGCATTACAGTCCTTGTAAAAAATGTAGCCATTAATCACATTGTCTCTCAGTACAGTTTCATCATCTTGTGTGTGTGTGTGTGTGTGTGTGTGTGTGTGTGAGAGAGAGAGAGAGAGAGAGAGAGAGAGAGAGAGCATGTGCACCCACCTGCTGTAGATTGTTTAATCCTGTCAACATTATTAAAAAAAATAATTTTTGTTGTAGAAGTAACAGAAATGTGTATAGACATCATTTAAACTATAATGTACCAAACACATTATTGTGTGTGCCAGCATGCTGGGGGAGCTCTGTAGCATACATTTCGTATCTGGTTGATGATGCCAGTATACATGTAACACTACTTTTTCCTCATCCGTGTGGTTGATGGTGCCAGTATCCATGTAACACTAGTGTTTCCACATGATTCTCCTGTGTTTCTTATACTATCTTCGGACGTCTTTGTATTGTCTTATGCCTCATTTTATGGGTAGATGGGTTCTCTCTCTCTTTCTCTCTCTCTCTCTCTCTCTCTCTCTCTCTCTCTCTCTCTCCCCCTCCCTCCCTAATTTCTTTTTCAATTTACATTTAAGAACCTTGACTGATTGTTCATCTTTGAAACAACTGTCATGTTGCATTTGTGAAAGTAGTGGCATTAGCCACTGCTTGAGCCAGATTTTGTTGTTGTGGGTCTCACTGTTAGGTGCTAGTACTTCAATTTATTTGCAATCTGATTTGATTTTTCATATGTATATGGTCATTTCACATAACACTTTGTGTTTGATTGAAAAATGACTAGAAAAATATTTTTCTTGCAGAATGACCCGAAATTCAACAGCAGCACCTGTTTTACGATCTCATCAGTTTTTCTGGGAGAAAATCCTTTCTTCACATCCAGAGAAGAAACCACAGATAGCTCGCAAAAATATGAACAATGTGACAAAACTTGAAGTTCCTAAAGTTAGGCATCCTGAGCCATTTGACCAGCAGGTGTCAATCAAGACTGAAGACCCAGGTATTCCAACACCAGCTATGCTTGAGGTAATGGCAAGAATGCAAGAAAGAACTTCATCGCAAGTAACTGGAGTGCTTAGGAAAAACCGAAGTGATAGGTAAGTTGAATGCCTTACTTTCAAGGCCTAGCACTTTGGGTGGCTGCTGTGGCCGAGCGGTTCTAGGCGCTTCAGTCCGGAACTGTGCTGCTGCTACGGTCGCAGGTTCGAATCCTGCCTCGGGCATGGATGTGTGTGATGTCCTTGGGTTAGTTACGCTCAAGTAGTTCTAAGACTAGGGAACTGATGACCTCAGATGTTAAGTCCCATAGTGCTTAGAGCCATTTGGCTAACACTTTGCCATTAAATGATTTGTTTGTGTAGTTGCTTGTTTGGTGGTGGTGGGGGGAGGGGGGTGGGAGTGAGGGATTTTTTTAACACTCATATTGATAATAAGCTAAATATTGTGGATGAGTATGCAGTATTTACTTTATTTATCTAAAACAGCCTTTTAAGCCAGTTTTACCGACACAAAATTTAGAATATTTTACTACAGTTCTCGTAGTACTGTTTTTATTTGTATTGCAGTAGAACAGAACATAGCTGTAATTACAGCAGAAAAGTTGATACTGTCTTATTTTTGTGACTGAGGCTGTTAAAGGTACTGAAGTACTTTGTAAATTTAGTTGATTTGGGCATCCTGTATTTATGAAGGATGTTAGTGAAATGCTAACATTAAACTCTGATTTGATTTGCATCACAAAGAAATGATTAGAAACGTACAATTTAGTTTTATAGGATAATATGTACAGACGTTATAAAGCTGTTAGAAACAGAAGTAGCTTCTGGCAAATAGTAAAATATAAATAGATGGGGACAGAAATACAATTCAGATTTGCATTGGCCATAAAACATAGGGAATTCCGGAAGCCTGCATGTGGAAATACAAATTTTGTCATTTGTTTTTCAATGATGGTTTAGAGAAACTGACCTGTTTAATAGATACTTCAGATAAGTGCAGTTAACTGAGTTGATACTTTCACTTTTTGGTTAACATTATGGTTATGGTAGAAAGTTAGTTGTCATTAACAATTCATTTCTACAGCCGCTGTAGCAGTCCATCAGAAGAGTCAGTATATCCATTTGCTTTAACACCAGCAATGGAACAAGTGTTAAGGAGACGAGAAGAGTTGCAGCAACAAGAGATTGAGAGAATGAGAGCTTCAAGTGACTCAGATGAAAGCACAGAATGTATGCGAGTAACACGATCCAGAGCAGCTTCCAGTTCCTACAAATCAAATGAGAAGAAGAAGAAAAAGAAGAGGAAGGCAGTGTACAGCCTGTCTTTAGTTGACGGGAATTGTAATGGTGAGTTTCCTGTATGTAAAAGTGTTGTGATTACTGTCTCGAACCTATGTCCTTTATTGGTGAATGGTATAGAGTTGTTTTTGAAAATTTTTGCCATAATAGAGGCAGCATAAAAATTTAAGATGCAAATTCCTGTTTGCCTTATCACTTCTTACACCTTATCTCAAAGCACAATCTTCAAATATATACAGTAGTCTGAATCTCACACTTTTGGGGAAGACAAAAGATATGCACCCTGGGACAGGTTTTTAATAAGTCTTTTGTAAGTGGGCTGCAGTCAGAGAAAATGTCAACAAATAGTCTTTTTCCAAAAACTGTGGCACAGAGAAGTCTTTTGGAGCTTGGATGATGCCTTTTAGATTTTTGTAGAAATGTCACCAAGGCTTGACAAGAAATGTTGTGGTTACACTGTACTTTGAATGCATACAATACCTTGTTGTAACTGTATGCCACATACGGCTCCATTTGACCTCTTTGGATTTGTAAATAGCTACTAAGCCTTAACACACATCTTCATAATTTGTAATCTTCTTAAAGCATTAATAAGAGGTCTGTTCAAAAAATTCTGGAACATTCATAATTTTGCACCAGTTGTGCATTGGAGTGAAATGCTGTTCACATCCCTGCACACACAAGTGTTTAATGTGTAACTGCCGGAAGTTTCACTCTTGTATGCCTGTTAGTTATTGTTCATTGCTGTATTGAGTAGAATGTTGTGTCGCACAGTTCGGGAATTTACAGATGGCAAAACTAGAGGAGCAAAGCATCTGCATTAAATTTTGCTGAAACTCAAGATTACCTTAATAGAGACAAACAAAATGACACTGGAAGTTTACGGTGATGAGTGCTTAAGCCATACTTGGTGTTACGAATGGTTCATATGGTTCAAGAATGGTCGGATGGCAGTTAAAGATGACCCTCGTTCGGGATGCCCTTCGATATCTACTGACAACACTCAAGTCAGGAACATCAACGGAATTGTGCATGCTAATTGAAGACTGACTATCTGAGACATTGCAGAACAATGTAATATTTCAGTTGGATCATATCATGAAATCCGTAAACAGAATCTTGGAATGCACCTTGTTGCCGCCAAGTTCGTCCCATGGCTCTTGAGTCATTCATTCCTCTTGGTGCATGACTATTGCACAAAAAATGAAATCACTGTGCTGCCTCATCCTCTTTACTCTCCAGACCTGGCCCTTTCTGACTTTTTTTATTTGCAAAGTTGAAAACCCCTTGAAAGAACAGAGATTTGCAATGATAGACAAGATAAAAGAAAATTCACAGACGGCGGTCCACACGATCCAGCAAGTGGTATACCAAGACTGCTTCCGGAAGTGGAAATGGTGGTGTATCATCTGTGGAGGAGAATGTTTCGAAGGAGACCATGCACAATAAGTAAAAGATAAGTGTAGAAAAATTTTGTGGACAAAGTTCCAGAATTTTTTGGAGAGACCTCGTGCGCTGCTTCATCTATTTTCAATAACACATTTTGCTGCCTGCAGCACTTGCACACCAGTCTATCCTCATTGCATCTCCTCCATCCCCTCCTCCCCCACCACAGCCTCCCTCCTAACCTCTCTGTCAATTCTGCCATCATCATCTCTGCTGGTTGTTCTACACCACCCTCACTGCTGTCATCTCTTACAGGTTGCCTCACTTGTGCAGTGTTGCATAGCCCCCTGCCCCCCACATCCTGTGTCAGATATGTCAGTCAGTCAGCAAGCAAGGGCTATTCATGAATCTTCATCCATGACTTAAAATTTTGCTTTCTTACATTTCATAAATCAATTTGTCCCTCCCCTCGCACACCCCATACATCTGAAGTATGTTGCCGGCCGCGGTGGTCTAGCGGTTCTGGCGCTGCAGTCCGGAACCGCGGGACTGCTACGGTCGCAGGTTCGAATCCTGCCTCGGGCATGGGTGTGTGTGATGTCCTTAGGTTAGTTAGGTTTAAGTAGTTCTAAGTTCTAGGGGACTTATGACCTAAGATGTTGAGTCCCATAGTGCTCAGAGCCATTTGAACCAATCTGAAGTATGTTGCAGCAGAAGTTTGTGGCAAATGCTAAATATTTTATCATATACTCCCTTGTTGTAAGCTTCAGAAAGTTAAAATTTGGTTCATACTGATTGCAACATAATTTTAAAATACCTTACACTTACACCTTAAATTTGGTTCATACTGATTGCAACATAATTTTAAAATACCTTACACTTTCACAACAAAAATTCATAAGAGATGAAAAAAATTCTTTAAATTTCTGTTTGTTACCTTCAGTATCACCATATCTCCCAAGTGATTAGCACATCTTTTGTAAGTGGTGTGATGATAATAGGAAATTAAAAAAAAAAAAAAAAGGTTGGTGATTTGGTATGCCAATTGCAGAACAGATCACAAAAGATCAATTGGGAACAGTATTTTGTTTTGAAGAGGGGAAAATTTTTAATTTTTTTGGTGTGAATATTGAACTTCCTTCTTTAAAAATGATTTGTATAGGAGGCACACATTGACAAGCAGATATACAAATATGATTACTGTATTTGTCAGGCCTGATGGTCTAATAGTAAAGCACTTGCCTGAAAACAGAGATTGCAGTATGAAATTCAGATTGATCTATGGAAACGTTTGTTCACTGTTAACATAGACATCATCTCTCAGTGATTTGAAGATTCACCAGGAACCCCTCGTGATTCAGATTCCCTGTTAAACTGTGGGTCTTAATTCTGTGGTAAGACTGCCAGGATAGGTTAGGAACAAAGAACTCACCTCGTGGCATCCATTTGAAAGACTTGTACCAGGTCATTGACCCATATGGAGTTACTATTACTGTATTCCATCTGTAAAACATTGTTTCATTACAGCATGCACTTCTGTGGTGCTGGATGTGACAATTTGTGTGTCTTAAGATAACATCTTCATTCATAAAGACACAATTAACAAAACGTTTTCCACCAATTTGCCTCATCTTGAATTTTATCCTATCTTCAATTGTTTATCAGCAAACAGAAAAGGGAATGGTAGAGTGCCCCACATCCACCATGATCATCACCATCACCACCACCACCACCACCACCACCACCACCACCATCATATATGGGAATAGGGACAATATTGTTTGATACCCCGAAAAAGGACTTCTTTTGAAGGTGTACAGATGTCACCTGTTTTATACACAAGTGAGTAGTCATTTCATACCTGATTTGGGGAAACAAAAACAAAAAAAAATCAATGTTTATTGGTAAATTGCTATTTTGGATTTTTGTTTTACCTTCCAAAATGTCAATGATGTATGTGTACTCTTCTTTTTTTTCTGTAGGTGAGAAGAAACTGTTTGATGTATCACAGAAGAGAAGCAGACTGCCTATACGTCCCCGTGTGTTAAGAAATGGTTCATTACTGATGTAGTCCAGTTTTTTATAAAAAAAACTGATTGTTGATAGCACTCCATTGACTACTGTGTGTTGTGAATGTGGTATGTGATGTGGATATTTACATACATTATAAAGTGTCACTAGTTTTGAAATATGTGTACTATATGATGGACAAATAAGTGAGTGATCCGAGTGAGATTTTCAGCAGCATTTTGGACTTTAACCAAATGCGCTGTTAAACTTGACATAACTGTGTGTGTGTGTGTGTGTGTGTGTGTATGTGTGTGTGTGTGTGTGTTTGGGGGGGTTAGGGGGCTTTTTTTATTGTACAAATCTAAAACTAGGAATATTTCAAGACTAGCACGCATACGTTCACACGCATACACTAGTGCGCGCTGTTGTATATTCAGTTGTGTAATTTATCATGTAAAACAGTATTCTGGCATTAAATGCTCTTTCGCTCTACTGCGTCCTGATTTTTATATTCCTGGGTTGCTTGCATTACAGAAATGCAGGAATCTGGAGGCATTCTGTGCAATATACTGTAACAAAAACTGTGGCATCAAAAAGGAAAAGAATTTCATGACTGCTGCATTTTATTGTGTGTTCTGTAAGCTTTATGTTAGCTAAATAGTTAAATTGTGGACTAAGTAATAAATTTACTTTTTTGTCTAATATATTCAGAATAAATTTTACATTTAATAATATATTGCTGTACTTAAGTTCTTTATTTTACTTGATAGTATTTACCCAGTGTCTCTATGCCCTTGACACTTTCCTATATTTCATATAAAATGTTCTTTACTGTCTCATTTCTTGGAGAGAAAGCTAGATATATGTTGAAATTACACTGAAATAAGTGAGGCTACAGGGATGAAATAGCCTCCATTGTGTTCTCTTTATTTGAAGTCTCATTACCATATTTTCTGAGAAATTTACAGTTTTTCATTTAGTAATATACCTTGTATACAGATGAAAATACAATTCAGTCTGGTTTGTATATCTCAGGATGTGTTTTACAAAATAGGTAGGTAGCTGGTAGTCTTGTCGTAAAATGTCAAAGTTGGATATCAATGTAGAAACATAATGATTTCATTTCCATTCTGCAATCTGTAAACCAGTTATGTGCTCTGTGTCTTAGCCATATTTTTTTAAAATATTCATTTAATAAACAGCAGTGTTCTTGTACAGTAACCCATGAACACAAGTGAATTTTGCTCTTTGGTGTAATACTTTGAATGAAGTTCGTGGCAGTTTCATAGTCTTAACATCTTCGTTGTTATCTACAGTAGAAATCAGTATGTTTTGTTGTTCTCAAAAGATATCTCATTTGAGTTTCATCATTTCAGTGCATAATTAGAAAAAAAAATGATTCATTTCAAAAATATTTGTTTGATAAATGAAAAGCACCAGTTTGCTTTTGTTCTACAATATTACTTTTATTGTTAACCAGTTTTCGGCTTACAAGGCCATCTTCAGACATTTGAGTATTAAATTCTGAAGATGGCCTTGTAAGCCGAAAACCGGTTAACAATAAAAGTAATATTGTAGAACAAAACCAAACAGGTGCTTTTCATTTATTATAATGTTGTTCTGCCAAGAACTGATGGAAGATTCTGTTAACATAATATTTGTTTGCATACCTGCTTCATGTTTTTACTGTTCTCAAAACATTTTGTTCATCTCACTCAGAAAGTATGATTCATATGTATACAGATACTTGTAGACTGAAAATGCATTACAAAGTTTGTACCTTTGCCTTCAGCTCTTCTTTTTTTATCAGTACATATAGTTTTTTTCAGGTCATTTAGAGCCCAGTCAAGGAAGACCAAAAAAGTCAACTAAGGGATAAAATTAGTGTAGTTGCAAATTTTTGTACAGTGGTAGGAGATAGTGTCATGAACGATGACTAACAGGATGTGAGGTCACACTCTTTAAAGTTTCTTTCCTAAAATAACCAAAAAACTATGGCTTGTGGCAAAAATGTTTCCCACTACAAGCTTAAACTACATTAAATTTCCTACAAAACCAGCCCTGTTCCTATTCATTTTTGGTATACAACTCATTGTTTCCACATTGCAGGGAATAGAAAAATCCCAGATTATTAATAATGTTCTTTTAATGGTAAGAAATTGATGTTTGTTGTTAAATGAAGTGGGTTAACAACAAATATTAAATGTGTATGCCAATCTAAGTACAGTAGAGCCACATTGACGGATAAATTGTGTTCTGAGGTTGAAACGGGGTGGAGGAGGAAGGGAATTTGTGGGGTAGAAGGGCTTGGGGAAGGTAGCTCACTGGATTTTGTTCATGCTCTTCCCTCCTTCATATGTCTGCAGACTGAAAACTGAGCAGGTGATTACCCACTCTCTACCCCCACTACGTCGCTAGAAGAAACTCCACGGTGCTTCGCAAAGTTACACTGACTCTCCACAGTGCGTCTTGTGAATCACTGTTGACACAGATCACAGGTATGCCCAGGGGATGTTTATTTTCTACAAAATGTGTTAGCCTTACACGGGATGTAGGTATGAGTTACCAATAACACTAACACAAGAAATGCATATGGGTAGGATCTGTGTGAATCTCTGTGCACTGTTCACAGTTTTAGAGAGGAAATAGATTTTTAGTCATGCTGTTTGGCACATGCAGTGTTCTTATCGGAACGGCAACTTGCCCTTTCTATTTGCAGACTGACTATACCTCCCCACCGTTTCCAGTCCAGTTCTCTCGTAAGAGTAAACAAAATAACTACACTGAGCTCATGTTTATGTAGTGGATTTATTTTGAGCTCATTAGGTGAGTGTTTACAGTTGTTACACAATCTGTTATGCAAAAAAGCTCAACAGTTGGAGCTGTCAACTGTACCAATCTGAATAGCCTGTCCCAAGTGTAACAAGCTGTAAATATGTACAGTGAAGACTCGATTATCTGGAGTAGTTGTCATCGCAAGTTATTCAGATCGTTGAAAATCTGTGTAACTGAACAAATGAAGAAAAGCAGTTTTTGTATTGTTAATTCTATAAAGACAACCTATATTACTTGCGCATGGTTATCTTAAAGGTACATTTTCTGTGGTTAATACGGAATGTTAGGTGATCATTTTTGTAAAAACCAACAATACAAACCTTCTTTCAAATATCAATTTTATGGTTTCTTCATCACTTTTCAGGTTTACTCGCATCCTGATTATCAAGTTTGCAAGTGTACGTCAAAACTGAATTGGTATTCTTCTTCATGTTGATTATTGCTGTAATTCCTACACAGTGCGTAAGGACTTTTTTTTTTAATGAATCAATAATTTGTTTGCTTTTAAGTGATTACACCACTCTCTTTCGCATGATTGCATGAGGCAGAGATCACACAGGGTGCAGGCTGGTAGTGCCAGCGCCACTTGCCTGTGCACACATGGACTAGAGTACTAAAAAATTTGCTCCCAGTTGACAATACGGATAATTGCAGATCTGTATAACTGAGATCCACTTCATTGTCTACACTTACCAAACAAAAGCCCTGGCAGGTCGATAGACAAACAAATAAACACAAACATACACACAAAATTCTAGCTTTCGCAACCAACGGCTGCTTCGTCAGGAAAGAGGGAAGGTGAGGGAAAGACGAAAGGATGTGGGTTTTAAGGGAGAGGGTAAGGAGTCATTCCAATCCCGGGAGCAGAAAGACTTACCTTAGGGGGGAAAAAAAGAACCGTGTGATAAGTTTCAAATGCATCACCACAGCATCAGCCCTCGCATCACCTCAACATCAGCCCTCCCAATATCTGAAGAGGTCCAGAGGCTTAGATTGTCTCTATCTGGATTAGGAGGTGGTCACCTGGGTGTTACAGAACTTGAGATATTTCAGTGTAAGTCACGCAATGCAGTACAGCAGATTACTGCTCTATACTTGAACATGGTCAGCCTCATTCCATCAGACATTTAACACCCATGTTGGAAAATATATTGTGTATGTGTAGTAAGTGGCTCCTCTCAGTGCAGCTACCTCTAAAAGTGCCAGCAGTTCCTGGATGGAAAAGATTTGTGCAATCTACCAGTGACCCAGTTAATAATGAGGGAAGTGAGTAACTTTCTGGTTATTTGTCAGTTCTCCAGCAAGGGTCTACAACATAATCACACAGCCTTATAGCACATTATCAATTACAGACAGCAGGAAGGTGTCACATTTTCCTTTTCAGTCCATTTTCAACCAGCACTGCATAGATCACTCGCAACTTCACTTCTACAAATTAAACACTTCTCACCCACTGTTTACAGGAATGAATTTTACATAAAAACTCACTTATGTACTATGAATAAGTACTCACTCAGTACATTTAAAATAACTCCACTATATAAACATGAGCTCAATGAAGTTATATTGTTTAATTACATAAAAAAACAGGAAATGCTGGAGAGATACAGTCTTGTCTGTAAACTGAAAAGTGGGCAGCACTTGTGGTGGAGAAATTAACCTTTCCTGGAAGAACACAACTGCTGTATAGGGTGACTAAGAATTAATTTCCCCTCTGGCAGTGTAGAATAGTGAGCAGAGATTTATGTAGATTCTGTCCGTTTGAATGTCTTATGTTAGTAGTGTTATTAATAACTCGTGCTTGCATTCCATGTAGTGGTAAAGTATTTTGTGGAAAAGAAACACCTTCAGGAATGTCTGCAAACTGTGACGCCAGTGATTCATAATACATGCCATGGAAGGTCAGTGTAACTATGTGAAACACTCTGCAGTTGTTTCTTGTTACGTATTGAGATAGATGGAGAGAGAAATCACCTGCTCGATCTTCAGTTCATTGACCTATGAAGGAGGGAAAAATGTGAACACAATCTGGCAACACCTTTCCTCATACTTCTGGCTCACATTCCGACCCTCTCCCTGGTCCCACCCCCTCCACCCCCCCATGCTGTTACTATCCAGGAACACAATTTATCCTTTAATATACCGTATTTACTCGGATCCAAGCCGCACTCGAATCTAAGCCGCACCTGAAAAATGAGACTCGAAATAAAGGAAAAAAAATTCCCGAATCTAAGCCGCACGTGAAATTTGAGACTCGAAATTCAAGGGGAGAGAAAAGTTTTAGGCCGCACCTCCAAATCGAAACAAAGTTGGTCCATTGTAATATGAGACACAATTTAGGTCGAATGAATGACGATACAGCTACCGTAGTTTGGTTCGAGTCGTAAGTTTTGCAGTTAAGCTTTACCAGGTAGCCATTGCTATGCGTCAGGTGCTCCATCCGTATTTATACGAGTACGCTTCCTTTTTCACGTGCTTCATCTGGTTTGAATCGATTGCTTATTTTGCTTTGATCTGATAAGTGCCGTTTTCTTTGTTATAGGTGTTTACGTCACTCTAATCTGAAAATGCATTACTGTACTGTGTCAGGCATTGTTTGTCGCATTCTGATAGTGCGTGTTTAAGGCCTGTCACCGCTCGCAGCGTGGCTTGCTTTTGTGCGCGCTACCGCCGCTTACAATTAAAAAAAAAAAAAAAAAGAGATAGAGGAATCGTCTCATTAGCGAAACAATGGCAAGAGACTGCTATTTGTTGTTACTTACACTGCTGCTTTCTTTGATAATGATCAACAAGAACCAAATAATAGACTGCGCATGATAGAACATGTTCTGAACGAGAGTTAGGGGAAAATTTTTCTCCGTTTGAAAATCTTTGCGGCCGTTTCTTTAGTACATCAAATTCTGCACAGAAATTAGTCGTCTTGGATTTCAAAATCTAGTCAGTTGCCGTGCTTCATTTCTGACTGTATCACTATTAGGCATAAGAATAATACAAATATAAACATGACATGATATGTATGTTATTCTGCGTTTGCTGTTGTCTCACTCTAGTTTCGTAGTTTATTAGGCAGACAGGATTTAAATGAGATAGCAGCAAACATGAAAGAATATATGGCAAAATGTTTATATTCGTATTATTCTTATGGTGAAGAGAATGCTGCATGTGATTCATATTTCATCAAGTTCCTATTAGCAACCATCTCTTCTCGCAGGTAGGAAAAAATTCAGAACGTAGAGTTGGCCATATTGACAAACATCCGTAACAGTCTTGCCAGTTGGATTTTCGTAGTACATTGAAATTCTGCTACATTCGAAGATGAACAATACGGAATTTGTATTTGATCCGTTGGATAATGTATGAAAATGCAGTGGTCGAAACTCGGGGCGGAGGAAAGCAGCTCGTCTTCCACCTTTTTTTAAAAATTTATTTACTGACGCAGAGGTTTTGCCGCCAGTATTTATCTTTGTGCCTACAAAGCATGCCTGTGTAGCGCTACATATATTCGACGGCAGAAGTTAGTTGTGGGGGCACCTACCAACATTTTTCAGAACTTCCGCTTCCGTTGCACTCGATTCTAAGCCACAGGAGGTTTTTTGGATTACAAAAACCAGAAAAAAAGTGCGGCTTAGATTCGAGTAAATACGGTAGGTCTTCTGCCCTAAAGATGTGGTACACATATTTAACCCTGATAATACCAGGGGGGGGGGGGGTTGAAAGTATCATAACCTAAACTTGTATATTTTATTTTAACCCTTAACTGCTGTAGTGGGGTCCTGTAGAACCCGAGGCGATAAGAATACAATACATAGTATGTGAATGGAACAGCAGTGAAGTGATGCCATTTAACGTGGAGTGTTGGATGCGGTGTGTCCAGTAATATTTTGTAAGATAAAGAGAAAGAGGTGTCAAGAATACCCCACAAGAGTGTTAATGTAAGTTGTTTTTCATTATCTCAAATAATGTTTTACATGACTGAAGTCTTAAGAGTACTTCAAAAAGAGCAAAATTTCAATGATTACGTCAATTTTTAATGTTATATGAGTATGTATGCATTATTTTTCAGAATGGCATCATCGAAGTCATTAATAGATGGCGAATTGGAAAGAATAGTGAATGATCCTGTGTTTTTGCAATCTGATAAGAAGAGCACAGCAGATGAGGATGAATTTATACTAAGTGATCATGATTCCACCTCTTGTGAAGAATCAGATGAAGAGACGAATATTAGGCCTTCCACCGAAATTATATATATATATATAATTTTTGAGAAAAGCAGTGCTACAAGTGGTAAAAAAAGGCTGCTCCTAAAACTCGTACCTGTGCTCACAATATAGTCAGTCACCTTCTGGGCACTAGATGTGAAGCAAAACTGCTTGATTCAACTGAAATATTATCTGCTTGGGAATTGTTCATTACTGAAGATTTATTACAGCTAATACTCACCAATACAAACATCAAGATACATGACAAGTCAAACAAATACAGAGCTTCTCAACCAGTATTCATAAAACTGCTAGATATAATAGAATTGAGATCATTTCTAGGTCTGCTTTACTTATCTGGAGTAACGAAAAATCTAATCACAAAAATGTTGTTGGATGTTATGCTAATGATGGAACTGGTCATGATGTGTTTTGAGCCACTACGAGCTTCGTAGATTTTTATTCATTCTGTCGTATTTGTGTTTCAATTGTGCTACTACAAGAGATGCTAGGAAGGCTGATGACAGACTTGCAACTAGTAGAGATGTCGGGGAACTCTTTATAGAAGTATTATACTCCAGGAGTGAACATGACAATCGATGAAATGTTAGTACCCTTTGGTGGTAGGTGCAAATTGTGCATATATATGCCTAAGAAGCCAGCCAAAATTGGCCTCAAAGTTATGTGCCTTTGTGATTCGTGAACATTCTATTTATGCATTGCATTTGTCGTCACAGGCAAAGGGACAAATAAAAGTATATTATCAATTCCAACAGAGGATGTTTTGAATTTAATAACACCAATTGAGTGAAGCAATTGAAATGTGACAGTAGACGGTTGGTTCATGTCACTTTAACTCTTTGATCAACTGAAAGCCATAAAGTTGACTGTCTTAGGCACTCTGAAGCTAAATAAACTGCAGATCTCAGAAGAATTCAAAGCAGACACAAAACGCCCAGTAGAATCTGCATTATTTGGGCATAACGAAGGAAAGACAATTTGTTCTTATGTTCCTCTGAAAGCTTGAGCTGTTGTGTTGCTTTCATCTATGCATCACAATCACAAAATTAGTACTCAAAAGAGAGAACCTGAAATAATCATTAATTACAATGCCACAAAAGGAGTGGACGAACTGGACCAAATGTGCGCCAAATATTCGGTATCATGGCGAGCACGCAGATGACCAATGTGTGTACTTTATGCCATTTTAAACATAGTAGCTGTCAATGCTGCTGTTTTACTTCAGTGCACCAAACAACTTAAGCAAACTGATGGATTAAAAAGAAGAGAATCGCTACAGAGGCTTGGAATGGATTTAGTAAAACCCCATATACAATGCTGAGATGTCCTACCCCTTTCTCGTGCACTGAGAGATGTTGTTAAACTTTGTGGTTCTCCTCTTGCTTCAACATATTCAGAGCCACAACCCATGAGGAAAGCAAGATGCTACATGTGTGCAAGAAATGCGGACAAGGAAACCAAAATAGTGTGTGAAATACTCAAAACATGTTTGTCCCAATCACAGATTTTCAGTGTGCCAAAATTGTTTGTAATCATATCTCAAATGCATAAAAATGTTCATAATATTCAGTGCTAAAAGTCAATTCAAAATAAAATTTCTTTAAATTACAGTTTTGTTTAACTTATTGGGGTACTCAGAGACCACACTAGAGTATTAGCAAATGAGCATTTCACTAGAGTAGTTAAGGGTTAAAATTTTTAAAGAAATATTTATTGTTTGTAATGATTTCTTACATCAGACTCTGTAAATGTTCTAATTTTTCAATAAAACTTAAACTGAGAATTTAAGTCTTATTAGCGAATGTGACTTTTTGCAACTGATGTCATACTCATATTTTTAGGTTCAGGACCCTTCTTATACATCTGTATAACTTTATAAATTATGAAACTTCCTGGCAGATTAAAACTGTGTGACGGACCGAGACTCGAACTCGGGACCTTCGCCTTTCATGGGCAAGTGCTCTACCATTTGAGTTACCCAAGCATGACTTGCGCCCCGTCCTCACAACTTCAGATCTGCCAGTACCTGGTCCCCTACCTTCCACATACTCTGCTGCAGAGTGAAAATCTCATTCTGGCTTTCATAAAGTATGTTTTGATTGTAAATCAGCAACAATTTGCAAAATTTGTTTTTTTTTTTCCATCATAAAGTACCGCTCTACTCGCTGTAAACATTACAGAGATGGCATTGGCATATTAAGATTGTGCTAAAAGATATTTTCTGTTTATGTACCATTCTTATACATCAGTACCTACTTAAAAATATGTTGTTAATAGAAGTTAAACAAATTTAATCTTTTTTGTGGTGGGCAGAAAGTAACCCCCCACCACTTGATATTACACATTATGGAAAATGCATTGGTATTGTGTGTTCATAGCCCACTTCATTTGACAACAAACATTAATTTTATACCATTAAAACACTATTCTGAATGACCATCCCCAATACGTGGAAACTGTTACTCCTATACCAAAAATGAATAGGACTGTCTTTGAAGGAAATTTAATGTAGTTTAAGTTCATACCGGGTAACATTTTCACTAGAAGCATGAAGAAGAAGTTTTATAATTACTGAAGAAAAACATGTAAAAAGTGATGTGTAAACATACCTCTCCCGCCCCCCTCCCCAATCCCAATCTCACACCTAATCGGTAAGGACTTTTACAGTGTTGTTTGTGGGACTCCTACCACTATACAAAAATTTTTTACTATACAGATTTTTCCCCTAATTTTCTTTTGTGGAATGGACTATTAGTGTCATAAGCTCTGTGACTGAGCTGTTGCGCTGTGTGATAATTGAATTGATAAATTGCTGTTTAGGCTTGGTGGCAGATATGGAAAAGAATGTTTAATACATTGAGTTTTACTTTATTTAGCATGCAAGTTTAGTGAAGGCATTCGTTAAATGTTGCTGCTCATCTGAAAACGGGATCTCCTATAGAGGATGAGACCAAAAGGTAAGCACAAATGCTGAATTCTTAAGCACTTAAGTTTACAGAAGAATTTCTGAATGCTCACTGAAATTTTTTGTTTTGACTGAAGATAATGTGTGTGACATAATGAGTAAATTGTCAGGTACGCAATGAAGGAGTATACTTACTTTTGAGATTTGTTTGCTGTATGACCATGGTATTACAAGCTGCACAAATAACGGTATTGGGAAATTTCCAGAATTAAAGTGCAATTAAATTCATTTGTGTAACAATATTATTTGTAGTTGCTTTATAATTATTGAAGGTATTTTAATTCATTAAGTAACACTGGTAAATGTATATACCACTGGTATTATTTGGAATTATGTATAACTGTTTTGCTACCGATTCATTGTTGTGAGCCTCGTGATAGACTGACGAATATATAATAAATTGAGCAGATTCATTCATTGCTATTCCCAAAGAGTGCATATTTAATTGTTATGTTAGAAAAAGATCTTTTGTCATGTAAAAGATTAAATCTCTCTGTTCAGTGACAAGAAAATGCATATTTTTGTCACCAGATGTGTTTCATTTTATTGGTATAAAAAATAATCAGTTGTCTGTAATGAAACATATTTTACGTTTTGTCTTTGTTTTTCGGTCTCTCTTTCGACAGTTGCACATATACGGGTTATATAGGTTAATCGCTGTCTTTTGCAATTGTAATAAAAGTCTTATTAAGACCAGACATATTTCACTTTATTCTGAAACATTTTCAGTCGTCAGTTTATTGTTATTTACTGCATTCTTCTTAGTCTTACACGTGTATGTTGAGTTGTTGTACACAGCTCTTTCATTACACTTAATACCGGGTCTGCTCAGAAAATTCTGTAACGGTCTCCACAAAATTTTTCTAAGCTTATTTTTTAATAATTATTCATGATATCCTTCGGAGTACTCTCTTCCACCATTGATACACTGCTCCCAGTGCCGTTTCCACTTCGAGAAGCAGCCTTGGTACACTGCTTGCTGACTCATGCAAAGTTCTGTCTGTGAATTTTCTTTTTTCTTGTCTGTTTTTGCATATCTTCATCCTTTTAATGGGGTTTCAACTTTGGAAATAAAAAAAAAGTCCACAGGGACCAGGTCTGGACAGTATGGAGGATGAGGCAGCACAGTGATTTTTGTTTTTTGTGCAGTAGTCAGGCACCAGCAGGGATGAATGTGCAGGTGTGTTATGGTGATGCAAGAACCGTGAATTGTCTTGCCACATTTCAGACTGTTTCCTTCTCACATTTTCTCGCAGGCATCGCAATACGTACCAATAGTACCATCAACTAACAGTGTGTCTCTGTGGCACAAAATCATGAAGAACTAATCCTTCAAATTCAAAGAAAACTATGAACATGGCTATGACATTTGACCTGATCAGCCGAGATTTTTTTTGGTCTTGGAGAACTTTTCCCAACCCGTTGTGAAGATTGAACATTGGTGTCAGCATCATAACCGTAGGCCCACGTCTCATCATCAGTTAAGATTCTCTTAAGGAACACCTCATTCCCATTTGTGTGATCCAAAAGCTCTTCACAGATTGTGTGGCGAAGGTCTTTCTGGTCTCTACTAATGAGCCATGGGACGAACTTGGTGGCAACATGATGCATTCCAAGATGCTGTGTCAGGATTTCTTGATCTTATCCAACTGAAATGTTACATTCTTTTGCAATCTCTCAGACAGCCAGTCTTCATTTGGCACACACAGTTTCATTGACGTTCTTGACATGATTGTAATTGGTAGACGTTGGAGGGCATCATGAACGAGAGTCATCTTTAACTTCTGTCCAACCATTTTTAAACCGTGTGAACCATTTGTAGCACCTAGTATGTCTTAATCACCCATCACTATAAGCTTCCTGCATCAGTTGGTGTGTCTTTGTAAAGGCTTTCTTGAGTTTCAGCAAAATTTAATGCAGACGCATTGCTCCTCTAACTGTTCCACTTCAAAATTCACGAACTGTGCAACACAACATTCTACTCAATACAGCCTGATGAATAACTAACTGACATACAGTAGTGAAACTTCCGGCAGTTACACATTAAATGTAGGTGTGTGCAGAGATGCCAACTGCATTTCACTCCAGCGCACCATTGGTGTGAAGTTGTGAATGTTCTGGGACTTTTTGATCAGACCATGTATATTCACATTTCTGTGTTGGGAACTGACACTGCCCTTGTGGCATTTATGACAGCAAAGGGAAAAAAAGAGAGAGAGATTAAAAAAAAAACAGATTAAGTGAAAAAGAAAGCTATTGGCAACAATATTCACAACAAAAATACACAGAGAGACTTCTGGCAGAAGCGTGCAAGAATGCAGTTGTTTTCCATTCCTCATCAAGAGATGTGTAGTGCTGCAAAGCAGTGTGTTAGGCAAAAACCATCATTGTTAAAAAAGTGACTACCTCAAAAATGTGCAAGCATATGATATTTACTGATGTGAGTGAAAATCATACTAACAAATTGTTTCTAGATTAAAAAGCAAGCCAAAATATAAATGTTTCATTACAGGCCATGATGATGATCCACAGTAATAAAACAAAATGCGTTTGTTGACAAAAATACACATTTGTCTGAGAGTTGTTAAGACAAATTTAAAATACCTTTAACAAAGTACAGGTTTTGAAAGAAGGCTACTAGATATCCAGCCTCAGGAACATAAAATAGAACCCAAATATTTCCACAAATTTGATACAAGCAAATGTATGAGATTTACATAAAAATTAATCAGTCCAAATTTGTTGAAAAAGTGTCGATGATACTGCTTCAGACTAAAATTCTTCAAAACAAGCTCCTTAGAACATGCCATACATTTGCCACAGATTTTTCCACACAGCTCTTAATAATTTGTTTCTTCCATCCGATAAGTAGGGGGAAGAAACGAACTTATCATGAAGAGTAAACTCTGAAATGTTTCTAAAGTCTGCCTTTTACAACAATACAGTGCAAGAAATCTTTCAACCATGACTCGTGCATTTTTACAAAATAAATTTATGCAAAAAATATAAAAAACAGAATGGGAAAACAAAAATCGTGTGATCTAACTAAACAGTGATAGAGGCAATAAGGAAGAACAAGAAATTTAGGAGGAGAAAAGGTGTTAAATATGGAATGAAGATATGGCAAATGCAATTTAAGAGAAACAGGAAGCTTACATTACAGCAGAATAAAAAAGAAACAAAAGCTTAGGATAAAGGAAAATGTAATTGTACTTTGAAAATAATGAGAGAAGCCAAACAAGAATCCTGGGATAGAAGGATTCAAACATTGAAAGTGATAAATTGTGGTTGACAGTGAATGGGTAATGAACTCCTGAAAAAACAAAAAAGAAGAGTCTACATGATTGTGTATAATAGGCAGATACTTATATAAAACTCTACCAAGGATTATGACCAGAAAACAATGATAAAATGGAACTAACGAAAATAGACCTGTGCAAGGAACAAGATAATGAAATATATCAAATAGACAATGTTATATCGATGGAGATACAGGAAGCTTTAAAGCAGATGCAATACAGAAAAGCAGCGGAAATCGATAGTATTAACACAGAACTTGCCAATGTGGAGGGTTAATGAAAAAACTGTGGCTGTTGCATTTATTAAATGAATGATGGAAATGAAGATGATACCCAAATCTTGATAGTGACATAAGTGGTATCAGTCTATAAGAAAGGAGCAAAAATGTTTTTGAAAATTACACAGGAATGGGTCTGTTGAACATTGGCTATAAAATGTATACACAAGTAAATCATAACAGTGTAAGAAAAAAATAAAAGAAGGCATGCCCTCTTACTGGAGATGCATTTGTAGAGTATGAAGATGTTTTTGATAGAGTGAATAGGTAAATACCGGAAAATATAATGCAAAGATGATTTCATGATAAAAGATTTAATACAAGTGATAAAAAGTTTGTATTTACATAACAAAATTTTAATTAATACAGGCAGAGAGAGAACTAGACCCATAGAAATTAACACAGGAGTACAATGAGGGTGCAGTCTCCCACCCACTTTAATATATTCAATAATATGCAAAGGATAGATTGCAACTCACTGTAGAGAGAGAGACCTTCAGTCGCAGACAGGCACAGTGAAAAAAATGGCTAAAATATTAAGCTGGGACTAGAATAGGGCTGTTGTATGCACTGTTGGAAGGCTGCACTGGGGGTTTGGGTAAGATGAGAGGTTGGAAAGGGGAAAAGATTGGTAGGAGTGTTGATGGGTTCGGAGGCCTGTGTATTGCTGGAGTGGGAACAGAGAAGGGGGTAACTGGATGGACTAGTGAAGGCTGAGGCCAGGTAATTATGGAAACAAAGGACATTTAGAGTGTTCCCACAATTCAGAAATTGCAGAGGCTGTGAAGCAGTCATTAAAATGAAGCTACTTGTGTCAGACAGCATGTTCTGCAACTGGATGGTCCAGCTGTTTTTTGGCCACAGTTTGGCAGTGGCCATTCATGCAGACAGACATCTTGTTAGTTGTCATGTCCACATTGAAATCGGCATAGTGGTTACAACTTATTTTGTACACCATGTGGCTGCTTTCACAGGTAGTCCTGCCTCTGATGGGGTAGGTGATTCTTGTAACAGGACTGGAGTTGGTAGTAGTGGGAAGGTGTCGCATCTAGATCTATTGCAGGGATATGAGCTGTGATGCTAAGGATTGGGAGCAGGGGTGAAGTAGGGATGGGCAAGGATGTTGTGTAGGTTTGGTGGATGGTGCAGTACAATTGTGTGAGGGGTGGAGAGGATATTCCTCATTTCAGGGCACAATGAGGGGTAGTAAACATCATGGTGGAAAATGTGACTTAATTGCACCATTCCTGGACCGTACTGAGTTACAAGAAGAGTCCTCCTTCATGGCTGGACAGTGGGCATGTGGGAGTAGGAAGGTGACTGGAGAGACAAGACACAGAAGAGCTGTTTCTATAAAAGGTTAGGAGGATAATTTCGGTCTGTGAAGGCCTCAGGGAGACCCTTGGTATATTTGGAGAGGGACTGCTCGAAACTGCAGATGTAATGGCCACAGGAGGCAAGGTTGTATGGATTGGGTGGCAGCTGTTAAAGTGGAGCGTTGCTGGTAGTTCGTAGGTTTTATATAGATGGTGTTACCCATCCTTGAGGTGGAGGCCAAGATCAAGGAAGGTGGCTTGTTGGGGGTTCAGGAGGACCAGATGAAGCAAAGGGGCAGACTGTGTTGGGATTTCAGAGGAGTGTGGACAAGTTGTCCCCACCCTCAGTCCAGATCACAAAAATGATATCAGAGAACGTGAATCAGGGAGGGGTTTGGGATTTTGGGTGGTTAGGAAGGATTACACCCTGTGAAGCTGGTCCCCTGTCCAGACTTTCACATCAGCTGATTGACATGAAGGGTACCCACACAGGAAGTGTGGATGCTTCAGACAACAACTATTCAAGTGGAGGATAGAAATAGTAACCCTATCTCTTTTGACCTTGCTTAATGGTTGCGTATGACGCCACAGTCAGTCTACGTTCACAGTATCTACTACAATGCTATATTGCTAAGGTGTGCAGTATTGTTTTGTAGGTGAAGTTGGCAATGAGTGGAAACAGTCCTTACCAGTTCCAAGTCATTCAGCCTCCACAGACTACTTCTCTCACAGAAAAGTGCAAAGTTATATTGTGTATGTAATAGAAATAATAGCTTTTGTCAACTATCACACAATATTTGTGCCAAGGATGTAAAGCTATGCACTTTGACTGGTGTGATCCATTTTCGGTGAAACGTGCGTCCTAGAAAGATGTGCCTTTTTGGTACTGTGGAAAATGTCAAGTGCATTCATGAAGCTGAACAGGAAAAGCTTTGTAGGTGAAAATGGGATACCATTAGTGGCAATTTCCACTTCCCTCTAGGGTACACAACTACAAGCAGCCAAGTTGTTCGCAGACAACCTTACTGAGACTGAGCTTTGCAACTTCTGCGTTGTAGTAAAGTGATGTTTTGTCAAGTTTTGGTGGATGAGACCATGAAAAGGCTTAAAGAAGGTTTTTAAAGGTGAAAGCAAAATCGTTGCGAGAAGTATAATGAAGTGGGTAAATTGTTGAGTTATATAAAATGGCTGCATATGTACTCGCGTTTATTTACGCTTTATTGCCACACTAACTGATCTCACTGCATAGTTGAGGCATTGGGTGGTTGTGATAAACAAGATTGAAGACATTGCGAAGCTTGTGACTCATTGCTGCCTCTTGGTAAATTTGCTTGTTGTGGATCCATCCCATTGTGAGAGTCCTGCACTATATGATTTAAAAGCAGGTATGGTGTATCTGGAACCGTTTCTGGCATGGAGATTGTGGAAAAGCCTCACTGTAATTTCCAAAATGTGGTATTTTAACATTGAAACGTCATACTTGAACAATACAGAAAGTAGTGGAGTCAGTTCTAAAATGTAGTATTTTAACACTGAAACCTCATATTTGAACAGTGCAGAAAGAATGGAGGAGGAGGAGATAAGAGTTTAACGTCCCATCGACAATGAGGTCATTAGAGGTGGAGCACGAGCTCGGATTAGGGAAGGGTGGGAAAGGAAATTGGCCATGCCCTTTCCAAGGAACCATCCCAGCATTTGCCTGAAGTGGTTTTAGGAAACTCATGGAAAATCTAAATCAGGATGGCTGGATGCAGGTTTGAACCATCATCCTCACTAATGCGAGTTCAGTGTGCTAACCACTGCGCCACCTTACTCGGTGCACAAATAGGTCTGGTACTGCAGAAGATGCTAATCCCAGAAATGGAATATAGATTGATGTTAATTTTGACTGATTAATTTTTAAGTGTACCTCTAGTTGCCATCTATATTTTCTTTCACTGCTTTCGATTACTCTCTCATTGCCTCAAAAATAAGTTTCCACAATGAGATTTAGTAAAGAAGCGAATTCAGTGATACATCCAATGAATATTATTAGCTAATATGTACTTTCAACTGTTCAGAATTCACTATCCTTGAATGAGCATCTAAGTTTTAACTTGCCCTTAATCACAATTATCCAGAAACCGATCACTAATCATTTGATGATTTCATCATACATAAGAACTTCTACTTGAAAACAGTAACACTACAAACAATGCTTGTATACATTGAAGGAAACATGGGATTTTAAAGAATCATTAAACAGACATCAAGGGATAAAATTGAGTAATTTTAGGTCTGTTTGGATAGTGGGGATAGAGAAGTGTAGGGCAGGGAGGTATGGGGGAAGATGGTAGTGCAGTCTGGATAGTGGGCTGCATGTGCAGCACTGAAGGCTCCCACAGGCAGTGTAGTTTCAGCTCCCTGAGACTGCAGACGTGTGTGCAAGTTGCACTTGTGTGTGTGTGTGTGTGTGTGTGTGTGTACTGCTGACAAAGGCCTTAATGGCCAAAAGCTATGATTGTGTGAATCTTTTTATTGTGTCTATCGCGACTCAGCATCTCCGCTATATGGTGAGTAGCAACTTTCCTTCTCTCCTATCATGATTGTTTAGATTACACTATTGACAATAAATGATGGGGATCGTTAACTACCCTACAAATACCTCTGGTGTGACCTAAAGTGGAATGATCACGTACGCTAATTCCAAGGAAATCAGATTTGAGGCTGATAATAGTTGGAAGAATCATGAGAAAATATGATTCATCCATGAAGAAAGTCACTTGCAAAACACTTTTCCTTCTTTTTTTTTTTTTTTTTTAAACGATAAAATAGAATCTTTGGCACATGACATGTTAGATACTATCATCTCTAATGAAAAACACCCCAGAGTTGCACTAAATTATGTTTATTTTAAACCTTGACTATGGCGTATGCTATAATAATATAGCCTTCTTCAGAAGTCCTAAAAAATGATCTAATTAACATCTAGACCAGTGATACGATCTGCACATTAACTTCAAAATTACGTAAGTGATAATATATTACTTACATACACACTAATAAATAAAATACGTCTTAGCCCAGTGGCTGCGTCAAGACCAATAAAATAACTTCAACAGACATAAGCCTGTTTCAAACACAAGTAAAATTACATATGGCACCGTATGTCCTCCGCCACTACCTCTGTTATACTGGGCTCGTGGTCGTCAAGTCACCCTGCACGCCACAGGTGGCCCTCACCACAGTGAGCTGCATCACATCGTTTATCAGGCAACTAGTCAATACATACGACAATAAATTAATAACAAGCCTACATGTGCAAATGAAGGACCATATACTTATTAATACGAATGTCCAATAGATGAAATACTGTTGCATACGATCGTTAGACTGGTAGAACGTTAACAATTTCATATAACCAGGTTTGTCATATCACAATTTGATGCACGATTCAGAAACGACTGTCATAAGCAAATATAACTTCAGCTTACATTATATGCTCTAATAGCTGATAGGGCTAATTCTACCAGCCGACCATAGTTGTTGTACATAACCACACTACCAATGATTGACATTAGCTCTACGACTAGCACCCTAGTGCACGAGTGCGGTAACACGGTACGAGATAACAAAGGGCACATTAACAAATCTGTCTCAACACAAACCACTGTTAACATAAAAGCAATAGGAATTTACTTAATGATCAGCGTTATTTGAATAGTTCCAGATTCCTTGAAGGTTTTTAGCCTGTATTGGACATAGCAGATAGGCACTACTAGATATTCGACTGCATCATATGTTTGTATGATTATCTTTTGTGATAAACTAATGTTTTAGGGGAATGCTCCAGTAGGAATTTGTAGGGTGCTAGTTGTAGAACTAATGTCAATCATTGGTAGTGTGGCTATGTACGACTACTACATTCGGCTAGTAGAATTAGCCCTATAAGCTCTTAGAGTGTATAATGTAAGCTGAAGTTATATTTGCATATGATAGTCTCGTTTCTGAATCGTGCATCAAATTGTGATACGACAAACTCGGTTATATGAAATTGTTAACGTTCTACCAGTCTAACGATCATATGCAACAGTATTTCATCTGTTGGACATTCGTATTAATAAGTATATGGTCCTTCATTTGCACATGTAGGCTTGTTATTAATTTATTGTCGTATGTATTGACTAGTTGCCTGATAAACGGTGTGATGCAGCTCACTGTGGTGAGGGCCACCTGTGGCGTGCAGGGTGACTTGACGACCACGAGCCCAGTATAACAGAGGCAGTGGTGGTGGACATATGGTGCCATATGTAATTCTACTTACGTTTGAAACAGGGTTATGTCTGTTGAAGTTATTTTATTAGACTTGATACAGCCGCTGGGCTAAGACATTTTTCATTTATTAGTGTGTATGTAAGTAATATGTTATCACTTACGTAATTCCGAATTTTATGTGTACATTGTATCACTGGTCTAGATTTTACTTTCATCATTTTTAGGACTTCTGAAGAAGGCTGTATTATTATAGCAGAAACCATGGTCAAGGTTTAAAATAAACATAATGTAGTGCAACTCTGGGGTGTTTTTCATTCGAGACAATTTCGTAATGGTTGTTGTTGTTGCCGCCATGATGAAAATAATTATATATTTATTGATTGAAACATTGGTGATTCGTCAATGAATAATTCTATGCCTAGCTAAGTATACCTTAAAACAAGATACATTAAAATAAAGCATATGGATGCTCCCAGAAGCACATTACAACATAAAAAGATAATGACATGATAAATTTCTTCCTTTTTCGTAATGTTTCCACAGTGATTCTGAGTACCACTCATCATTCTTGGATCTTAAAAGGTTGAAAGGTTGGATCAATTGGGGGGGGGGGGGGGCAGAGAGAGAGAGAGAGAGAGAGAGAGAGAGAGAGAGAGAGAGAGAGAGAGATCCATCCAATGAGTAGCATGTTTTGCAATGGGATTGTTTAATAAATGCAAGAGCACAGCAGAGATGCTGAAGAAATCCATGGCAGATGCTATAAGAGGCAGTATGCATCACATAGTCTTTGCTACTTATATTCGTAGAGCATAGACTTTAAGATGAGCCGAGCACCATATTATTTCCTCCCACATATGTCTTGTGAAATTATCACAATGAGGACATTGGAGACGTTAGAGCTCATACAGGAGCATAGTGGCAGTCGTTCTTACCACGTGCCATTTTTGAATGAGACAATGAAGGGTGGAAATGATAGTGGTACCATGAGTGTCCTTCACAATATACTTTAAGGTGGCTTAGGTAGTACTGGTGTAGATATAAGTTGGGTGGCTTGTGTGCTTCTGTGATGCAGATAGGAGTACTGTGGATGAAACCATATCAGAACAGTATGTGTGGAGTGGCCTGACTAACATATGGTTCCTGAAGGGACAGCAGCCTTTCCAGTAGTTCAGGGGCAGTGGTCTGAATGATTGACTGGTCTGGCCTTCTAACATTAGCCAACATGGCATTGCTTGGTTGGTACTGTATCATGGGTGAAAGCAAGAGGATACATTTCCTGAAGACATGCTGCTCTAGTGCATGGCATGGAGCACTGCATCAAACCAGTCTACAGACTGAAGACTATATCATCATGCATGGCGAGACCTTTGATTACCAAGTTGTATTTCCTCAATATGCTCTCTGGATAGGCTTGTCATCTTGAGAAATCTAGATCAAATCTGATGTGATTGTCCATTGCAATTCCTAGACTACTTAGAGTTCTCTTCATATTTCATACATGTACCCAGCAAAGAAGCAAATCCAAAATGATGGTGGTTGTCCATTGACTGGAATGCCACTTACTGTGCAGAGCACAATTGTACTGACATCTGTTGACAGTTTGTATTATTATATCATGGATTATGAATATAATAGAGGGAAACATTCCACGTGGGAAAAATATATCTAAAAAGAAAGATGATGAGACTTACCAAACAAAAGTGCTGGCAGGTCTATAGACACACAAACAAACACAAACATACACACAAAATTCAAGCTTTCGCAACCAACGGTTGCCTCATCAGGAAAGAGGGAAGGAGAGGAAAAGACGAAAGGATTTGGGTTTTAAGGGATAGGGTAAGGAATTACTCCTTACCCTCTCCCTTAAAACCCAAATCCTTTCGTCTTTCCCTCTCCTTCCCTCTTTCCTGATGAAGGATTGGAATGACTCCTTACCCTCTCCCTTAAAACCCGAATCCTTTCGTCTTTCCCTCTCCTTCCCTCTTTCCTGATGAGGCAACCGTTGGTTGCGAAAGCTTGAATTTTGTGTGTATGTTTGTGTTTGTTTGTGTGTCTATATATCGTGGATTAGATGCAGGACGGGGAAATTGTGGTTTTTGCTTTAATTTTGGACACCAGTGGATACTGCCTGTATTAGTTGATAGAATATCACTGAAATATCTGCTGCAGGTGCAAAAGTGAATATACTTTAGTATTTCGTAGAGTATTATAGACTATATATAACCCACACCTTTAAATGAAGTTTATGAATTGCTGATTTCTTCCAAGTTGTGTTTATATTGCTATGTTGAATAACATTATGTTATTGACTTTTTAAATTGCTGCCCTGCATGTGAAAATTCTGAATTAAGTATAAAACAGTCTGTTACAGAATGCCTGTTAAGATGTTGCTTCTGATTATTATATAACATGCATTAATGGTGACCCTTTGTGATAGGATCAGATTTTATTGCAGAACCAGGTTGTATCCTGACATCTTACCTGTACCATTGTAGTAAGGATGCTCTCACGAGATGAATATTTTCACTTCTGTGACTGATAAAATCAGCTAACATGGATTTCACTGCTTAAATTGAAGGTGAGGAACACTATTTAGAAACTGTAAACCAGCCCAGCTTCTCACTCATCATGTGACTGTGCAATACCATAAATTTATATGCATTGGAAAATACATTAATAAATGGAATTATTTATGGAAGTTATGACAATTGTCTAATAAACTGATCTTTTCTCTTTGAACCATTATCACTGAAATACATACATCGCCTGACAAAAAAATGAAGCACCTACAAGACACGGTGAGATGTCATTGTAACTTTTTACATGCGTGCATCATTGATGAATACAGAAATGATTTAAGAGTTCCTGTTCTTTGTGACATGTAGAATTTTCACTAGACGACATAACTGTTGTCAACATTCAGTACTGTTACTAGGCCTGGCAGGGTGTATAAGGGGCATGAACAGCTTCGCATAGTGAGTGATCATTATGAAGAACACATTTATGTTGTGTATTTGTTTGCAACAGTGTTATCAGCACCTGACAAAGTTCGAAAGGTACCTCAGTTCGGGTCTCCATTTGGCTGGCTGGTTGAGTTGTGCAGAATCTATATTTGAGAGGCTTTTAGATGTGACAGCAGCCTGATGTTGGACTGCATGGGAATGCGAGGTAAAGAGTACTTATTGTCAAGATTCTAGTCAATCAGTTCTAACCTCTGCAAGGTATGACCACTGTATTGTGCACCAAGCAGATCATAAGCCCTTTACACCTGTGTCTGCCATCCAGGATTAAGTAATGCAATTCCTACAATGTAGTCCTCCAACATGATTGGTCAGTAGCTTGGAGCAGCCGGACTAGGAAATTAGCATCCCAAGTGCAAGCTGGCGTTGCGTTTTGTTCACCAGTGAGTTGCAGTCCTGCACTACTCCAGATGATCGTCGTCGGCCTGTATGGTGGCAGCCTGAGGAGAGGTCCCATACTTCAAAATGATTTGGAGAGTCGTGTTATTCCTGGAATCATGGTGTGGGAGCCATTAAGTATGACTTCATGTCTTGGCTGGTGGTGATTGGAGGAAGTTTGATGGTACAAAAGTATGTCATAGACGCCATGTATCCTCATGTGTTACCTCTCCTGTGACAGTACTGTGGTGCTAAGAGGGTGATTCAGAAAGAACAGCAAACTAGTTTTGTGAAGCATGTATTTCACTTACAGATACAAACAAATGTCATTTTTCAATGTAACTACCCTCCTTTTCAATACACTTCTCGTACAATTGCACCAACATGTCTGTTCCATTTGAATAAAAGACTTTTGGTTGTTCCTGCAACCAGGAGGACATCGCTTCAACTTTGTCACTTTCAAATCCTCATCCTCATTCTCTGAGAGTGTCCTTCAGTGGACCAAACACATGGTTGTCTAAAGGAGCAAGACCAGGGCTATATGGGGGATGCAGTACTGCTTGACATTGACATTGGAATCTCCGAATGATGGCTAGACTTGCAGTGGCAGCATGGGGGTGCGTGTTGTGGTGGAGAAGAACACCTCTAGACAGAAGTCCTCTATAACAGCTCCATATTGCTGCCCTTAGCTCATTCTCCAACATGATGCTGTACTGGACACTGTTACTGCTTCATCCCTTCACTGACAGTGCTCTAAAATCAGCCCATTCTTAACCCATTCATGCACTCGTCGCTCACTAATACTGCGATCTCTGCACCTTTCCTCCATTCTTCTATGGATTTGTCGAAGTTTTATGCCCTCCGATCACAAAAATCATATTACTGCTTGCTGTTCTTCTGCGATGCACACAGCTAGGGATGTGTCCGTTTTATTGCAACTGCCTTTCATATTTAGCTGGTCGTGCCAACTGTTGGCGTATGTCTGAACTTTCCCAAAGCATGCATCTTCACTTCCCAGGAGTTTCCAATGTTTGACGTATTAACTGTGTGCAATACTGATAGCGTGCAGTTACTTTTTGCATTGCCTCCGTATTTTTCAACTGGACAGTGCTCATCCACACGTACCTCTATGAACTGTCCGTCTAATATTGAGGTACTCTCGTCACCAGCAAGATACTCTGATCTGTCACCAGTAGACCACCTCAGATGTCAACTCTGTCCTGGTATCAGTATCCAGCATATCTAGGACCAGCTTGCTGCAGGAGAAAATACACCTTCTCCAACTGAATGAGTGGTAGCTTCCAGGCCAGAGATGGTGCATTATCTTACAGATAAATAGACTTATAGTGCCAAGATCTTTCTAATTTGTGTCAGTTTTGTAATTGCTGAAATAACATCACATATGCTGTCATCCTATGAAGTTTCATTTTGTTTCCTCTTGTCCTTCTGGGTGCTTCACTTTTTTGTCAGTGTATTTTATTACATGAGATATAGAAAAAACTATATCCTCAACTGTTTGTATATTCAGGTACTGGTAAAAGGAGTGGACCTCTGATCTTCAGCAAAATACCAATAACTGAAAAGTTACCAGATCACTTTGGAGGCTCAGTGGTGATGACTGTGAAGAAAGAAAGAAAATAAAACTCAGAGCAGGTATGCTTCGGTCTGTTGTTGCTTCAGTGTTGCCTAGAGATTCTTTGGGAGAATGACTTCATCACATCAAAGATACAATTGTCAGTGTAGACCTCAAAGGATAAGGTAAAAGTGTTGGTGCAGCAACCACTACACACTTGGTTATATATTGACAGCAGAATATGTTGAGCATATAGGCTTAGATCATGATAGAAAAAATTGTGTGTGGTAGAAACATAACCACCTTTTATTTTGTGCTCTTTAGAAAAAGCCTCCAGAAAAACACTGGATGGTTTTTATTGATGCAGACAGTGTTGCCAGTGATTTAAATCTTTCTCAAACATAGCTTCCACACTTCAAAGTCCTGTTTTCCCTGAAACAAATGGGAGTTAAACTGATGCAAACAAGACAAAAGGTGGATCACGTATGTGAGTAATGCATCTTTCATCAGGAAGAGAAACTTCTCCTTTATTTAAAGGACAAGTTGAAACTCAGTTACTGCATGTGTAAAATCATTGTACGTGTATACTCCACAAGCCACCTGACTGTGTGTGATGAAGGATTCTTGTGGCACCACTATAAGCCCCCCCCCCCCCCCCCTCCTTCCACCTTTCCCTATTCCATTTTCAAATGATACTTGGAAAGAATGATTCTCGGTAAAGCCCCATATTAGCATAATTTCTAAAATTTTATCGTTCTGTTGTGTTTTGCAAGATGTGTGGGAGAAAGTAATATGTTGTCAGACTCTTCCCAGAATGTGCCCTTTTGGAATTTTAATAACAACATAACACTCTTGTGCTGACTTGAGGAGATCGTGACAAAATGTGCCAGTCTTTATTGAATATTGTGTATCTTGTCTATTAATCCAACCTGGTAAAAATCCCAGACTGATGAGGAGTACTAAAGAATTGGTCAAACAAATGTTTTGTAAGCCAATTTTTTTGTGGATGAATTATACTTCCTTAAGGATTTTCTATGAATGACTGCCATCTGATTTTCCTACCATTTGTTTTATGTGGTCATTCCACTGAAGGTCGCTCCAAGTGGTAACTTCTAGATATTTTATCACAGTTGCTGTTTCCAGCAATTTCTTGCCAATTGTGTACTTGTAGAGAGTGGATTTCTTCTTTTGTGTGCATGGAAATGTATTACATTCAGGGTTAACTGTCAGCCCCAGCACCATTCATCAGTTCTCTGCATGTCTTACTGCAGTATTCTACAGTCTCCTATCAAAAAAGCAAAATAGATTTACTACAGACAGAAAATAAAATATTCAGTGAATTTTTTTTTTTTTTAAATGGAACACTATTATTCAGAAACAGCAAAGAAAATGAAATTAAGGCTTGATGCATATGAGCGAGAAAGAGTCTGCTGGAGCGAGTGCAGGACTGTAAGGAGGCTGGAGCAGCATTGCCACATCGTTTTTGATTGGATAATCCCTCTCCAAGAAGGCAGCATAGCTGAGTGTATTGTCTTAGTAGAGCTACCAGGAACTGCCAGTGTGTGGTCTGACGTGCACAGCATTATATTATTTTTATTAATAATAATAATTTGTGTGTGTGTGTGTGTGTGTGTGTGTGTGTGTGTGTGTGTGTGTGTGTGTGTGTGCACTTCCACATAAAAGGCATCGATGATCTTTCTGGCAGGTACAAAAACATGGTAAGCAATACCACTAGCATAAAAAAGACTGAGCATTGCCTTAATTTTGAAACTCCTTGTGTATATCATCTTGGGGTATGTGACTGCAAGGTATGCCACACCTCTCTTCATTGACGTTAAATTCAAAATCCCATGACCAATCTGCTGTTATAACATTGTCTAAAAAAAGAACCATCATTCCTACACAATTCCAGAAGTTCTCCACAAACAAGCACTGTGTTGGCAACAAACTCCCCAAGTTACACTCAGATTTGATTGCATGCTGTTACTCGAGTGAATGTTGCATCGCAGCTGGGACTGGACCACCAAACAGGGGTTCACATAGGGACACCTTGTGATGCTCCATGAGCTTTGAGGAAACTGGGATTAGTAATGTCCAATAGCTAACAACCCCCACCAACTAGTCTGGTGGGGTAGGCTGCACTGTGACCCAAAGGAGTATCAGAATAAAACTCGTACTACAAAATGGTCAATATTGATACACATATAAGACTAAAAGAATCACTTTTTTATGACACTATTATAATCAGTTTTGGCCTAAAATCTCCATCTTCAGATGCTACAATAGAGAAAAGAAAAGCTGTGTTAAGACCTGAAAAAAGTACGGATATTTTCACTAGGTCTACTTGTGAACTAAGTGAAGTGCTATTAATGCACATATGGTTCATATCTGTGGATGGCATTTGGTGAATAAATGTTCATGTGCTGCCAACTAAACTTAATATTGAAAATCAAGGAATTATATACATACAGCTGAGTGTACTTTATCTTCCCTTCTCTTTGCAGAGATGTGCTTGTCCTCTGTAAGGCAGTCATCACTCGTGAAAACCATAAAAATGTGATGAATTTTACAATAATGTTTCAATCAGTTATCCATAAAATATGAAAGTAGAATACAGGTTGTTAAGATAGTAAAACCTATTTAAAACAGAATTAGGTCACAACAATTTACTGTGAGCATTTTAGTCTAAATTGCTAACTTCATAGTGTATTTGCATATCTAATAGCTACAGCTCAGCACTTTAGCTGCTGTCTGTTCTATAGTTGTCATCTTTAGTTGGGTAGGGACTGTGATTGCCATGTTCAGATGGGAACTGAGTTGTTGACACTTTGCTCACAGTTCCAGGCTTCGGTCATGCAGCATGAGGCTGTTGCCTGTGGACATCACTGTGTTGAGCCAGACATGAGGATTTGAGGTACATCTAGCATGACACTCGTGTACATGGATTGTCCACAGCTGGGAATGTCCCAGTTACTGCCTGCATTGAGGATGACCCCTCTCCTGTGGTTAAGTGCAAAGTTGTTTAAGCATGGCAGGCAAGGAAAGATATTCTGTGGGAGGCTGATTGAAGGGCCTCCCTGGTTCGTCTGACGAACAGGTTTTGGGTGCTGTCTGTGGCTGATAAAGATCGTGAGACATGCAATCACTTGCCTTGTTGCAGAGGAAGTCTCTCAGCCTGCAGCCTGCAAGATCTGGGCATTCACAGAGGGTGGGATTACTGGTAGTTGGGAGGTCCATTGTCAGGCACACATATTGCAGCCCCTTAGGGATACGGCTGCCAATGAGGCTAAGAAATCTAGTGTGCATTCTGCATGTGTACTGAAAGGAGTCATTCCAGATGTGAAATGGGTACTTCCAGTTGGCATGAGGATCACAGGGTGCAACCAACTAATAGGTGGTGGCCCATGCCCGTATTAATGATGTGTGTCGCTTTAGATAGGAAGAGATTCTCTTTGGTTTTGGGTGGCTAGCTGAATTGGTAAAGACTGCCAGGCTTTCTTGTGAGATGAAGACAGAACTCACCATCTGTGGCATCATTGACAGGACCAATTTCAGACTTGTAGTACAGAGCTGAGTGTTTTTTTATCTGAATCAAAGGCTTAGACTGTTTTGTGAGCATGTAGGTTGCAGATGTCTCGACTTGCAACTATATAGGGTGGTGGGGTTTTTGGTTCCTTGTATTATGTCAGGGATCCACTGCACACAGGAAGCAGCTGTACAGGCAGCAAGGGCTATGTGGAATGAACTACACGTTTTTTAGAAAAATGGTGGACATACCAAAAACCAGTATTTCAGTTATAAATTGTCGTAGCTGTGCTGGAAATGAACCAGAGCTCCGAGCACTAACAGAAAGTGCTGAAGCTCAAATTGTCATAGGTTCCAAAATCTAGCTAAAGCCAGAGATAAATAGAGCCAAAATTTTTGGGTAGAACCTGACTGTGTTCAGAAAGGTTCAATTGAATACTGTTGTTGGCAGTGTGTTTGTTGTTGTTATGCCTATGCTCAATAATGTTCGCATCTTGTAGCAAAATTGGAGTAGATATTTCCTGTATTTTAGTATGAGTAGAGATTATATTTAACAAGTGTGCTAAATTAACAATTGGCCCATTTTACTGACTCCCTGACTCAGATAATTCAGTTGCTCAACAGTTATAGTTGGTGTTGACTTCAGTCTACCCTTAATATGCTGGCAAAAATACATGTTCAAAGCCTATGGTAGGTATAAAACATAGTCAGAAACTGTACTAAGTGCTTTCTCCAAAAATTATTTTGAGTAATTAGTTCAGGAGCCCACTCTAAATGGTTGTGAAAACATACTTGATGTCTTAGCAACAAGTAATGCTGTGCAAATAGGGAGCATCATTACAAATTAATGACCACAAAATTGTTGTTGCAAGATTAACCACTGCAACATTGAAATCCACCAAAAGTAAATCCAGAATATATATGTCTATAAAGGCAGATAAATACTTGTATGATGCCTTCCTAAGAGACACTTTACACTCTTTCACAATCAACTGTGTAAGCATAGATCAGATGTGGCTTAAATTCAAAGAAAGAGCATCTACAGAAACTGTGAGATTTATACTGAGCAAATAAAGATAAGCGGTACTAATCCCCCATTGTACACAAAATGGGTCAGAACACCGCTATGTCAAATTTAAAAGGACAAAAAATATCGGAGTGGCAAGGACTTCAAAACTGTGTCTGTAAATCTGACAGAAAATCTAAAGGGATTCTGGCCATCTATGCAATGGTAGTATTATTGATGGCAATGCCATTAAAGTTTTTCAAAATTCTTTCACCAAAGAAGGTGAAGTAAATGTTCCAGAATTGGAGTCCAGAGCCGCTGCCAGCAAGAGTAATTTAGAACTAGATATTCACAGTGTAGCAGAGCAGCTTAAATCCCTTAATAAAACAAGTCTTCCAGTCCAGATGGTGCATCACTTAGGTTCCTTTCAGAGTACGCTTATACAAAAGTGCCACACTTAGCAATCATATACAACTGCGTGCTTGATGGAAGATCCATACGAAAAGGCTGGAAAGTTGAACAGGTCACACAAATAATTGGGAAAGGAAATAGGAGTAATCCGATTAATTAGAGACCCATATCACTGACGCTGGTTTACAGTACAATTTTGAGACGTGCACTATGTTTGAACTTCATGAATTACCTCAAAGGTAACAGTCTATTGACTCACAGTCAGCACAAGTTCAGAAAATATCATTCTTGTGAAATATAACTGGATTTTTAATTGCATGAAATAATGAGTGCTCTCAACAGGTTAATCTCAAATTTGTTCCATATTCTTAGGTTTCCAGAAGGCTTGTGACATTGTTCCTCAAAATAGATGTCTAATTAAATTTTGCGCATACAGAGTATTGCTTCAGTTGTGCTACAAGACTCATGATTTCCTGTCAGCAAGGTCACAGTACATACTAATTGACAGAAAATTGAGTAAAACAGTAGTAACAACTTCCATTCTCCAAGGAAGTGTTCAAGGCCCTCTGCTGTTTCTGATCTACACTGAAGAGCCAACGAAACTGGTACAACTGCCTAAAATTGTGTAGGGCCCCCATGAGCAGCCAGAAATGCTGCAACACAACTTGACATGCACTCGGCTAATGTTCGAAGTAGTGCTGGAAGGAATTGACACCATGAATCCTGCAAGGCTGTCCATAAATCCTTAAGAGTACGAGGGGGTGGAGATATCTTCTGAACAGCACATTGCAAGGCATCCCCGATATGCTCAATAATCAGAATGAAATTTTCACTTTGCAGCAGAGTGTGTGCTGACATGAAACTTCCTGCCAGTTTAAAACTGTGTGCCGGACCGAGACTCGAACTTGGGACCTTTGCCTTTTGCAGGCAAGTGCTCTATCGACTGAGCTACCCAAGCACGACTCACGACTCGTCTCACAACTTTAATGCCACCAATACCTCATCTCCTACCATCCAAACTTCACAGCTGTGAGGATGAGTCGTGAGTCATGCTTGGGTAAATCAGCTGGTAGAGCACTTGCCTACAAAAGGCAAAGGTCCCGAGTTCGAGTCTTGGTCCAGCACACAGTTTTAATCTGCCAGGAAGTTTCATGCTCAATAATGTTCATGTCTGGGAAGTTTGGTGGCCAGCGGAAGTGTTTAAACTCAGAAGAGCATTCATGAAGCCACTCTGTAGCAATTCTGGACATGTGGTGTGTTGCAGTGTCCTGCTGGAATTGTCCAAGCCTGTCAGAATGCATAATGGATATGAATGGATGCAGGTGACCAGACAGGATGCTTATGTACATGTCACATGTCAGAATCGTATCCAGACATATCAGGGATCCCGTATCGCTCCAGCTGCACACGTCCCACAGTGTTACAGAGCCTCCATCAGCTTGAATGGTCCCCTGCTGACATGCAAGGCTCATGGATTAATGAGGTTGTCTCCACGCTCGTACATGCCCATCTGCTTGATACAATTTGAAACAAGACTTGTCTGACCAGGCAATATGTTTCCAGTCATCAACAGTCCAATATCGATGTTGACGGGCCCAGGCGAGGCATAAAGTTTTGTGTCGTGCAGTCGTCAAGGTTACACGAGTAGGCCTTTAGCTCCAAAAGCCCAGATCAATGATGTTTCATTGAATGGTTCACACGCTGACACTTGTTGATGGTCCAGCATTGAAATCTGCAGCAATTTGCGGAAGGATTGCACTTCCATCATTTTTTATGATTCTGTCCTGTTGTCGTTGGTCCCATTCTTGCAGGGTCCTTTTCGGGCCACAGCGATGTCAGAGATTTGATGTTTTACCAGGTTCCTGATACACTTGTGAAATGGTCTTACAGGACCCCCCAACCCACCCTCTTCATCACTACCTCTGAGATGCTGTGTCCCATTGCTCGTATGCTGACTATAACACATCTTGATAATCTGCGATTGTAGCAGCAGTAACCGATCTAACAACTGCACCAGACACTTGTCTTTTACAGGTGTTGCTGACTGCAGTGCCGTATTCTGCCTGTTTACATATCTCTGTATTTGAACACACATGCCTATACCAGTTTCTTTGGCACTTCAGTGTATATAAACAATTTAAGAGACAAACTGAGCACCCTCCCCCCCCCCCCCTTCCAGATAGTTTGCAGATCATGTTATAATTAACAAGTCATCAGGTGGTCAAAACCAATAGCAAAATGATTTAGACAAGATATCTGTGTGATGTGAAAAGTGGAAATCAACTCTAAATAACGAAAAGTGTGAAGTTGTCCATGTAAGTACTAAAAGGAATCCGCTAAATTACAGTTACATGATAAATCACACAAATCTAAATGGTGTGAATCAACTAAGTGCTTATGGATTACAATTACAAGTAACATAAATTGGAATGATCACAAAGATAATGTAGTGGGGAAGGCAAACCTAAGACTGCTTTCTATTGGCAGGCAGAACACTTAGAAGCTGCAATAGGTCTGCTAGAGAGACCACCTACACTGTACTTCTCCATCCTCTGTTAAAATATTGCTGTGTGATATGGGATCATTACCATATGTGACTGATGGTATCAAAAAATGCCCAAAGAAGGGCAGCTCATTTTTTTAAAAATCTAGTATTGCTCCTATCCTGTTCCTATTTAGCCACTCAGTCCAGCTCTAGCTGTCAACTACAGCTCATCTCCAGGGCAGAAAGTTACGTATTAAGCCTTTCATGATTTTCTTATTAGTGTATATTGCTTAAATTTTGTGTATGTTTTTGTATTCAAGAGGTCCTATCTCACATTTTGTTAGTGAAAATTGAGGCAGCCTATAGCTCAGTTGTTATTTCCTCTGAGCAGCCAGCTGCACAGTTTGTTCAGGTATGACTGTCTATTGGTGACTTGTGAGGAGGCTAACAAGTTGCATAGCTAGGTATCTCTCAGCGTTTTTAGTTTACTTCTTCATTTAGTCTCACTAGGGTAGGTAGGACATGTGTATGCTGTGTGCGGACAAGGGAGGAGCTGGTAACAGTTTGCGAACAGTTGAACGTGGTTTTGGCTATGGTCAGCCGCCTTCAGGCTGCTGCCTCATGGTGTAACAGTGGCGGAGAATATGGCATGTCACTTGTTTTACACACATGCTCTGTGTCGAGGCACCTCCTAGCGTATCTGAAGCAGTGGCTCCATCCTCAGTTCACATTTCTCGAGGTGGAGGGCCAGTGTAGAGGGTGGGTATCTGGCCTCACATATTCAACCTGTGAGTGAACAGATGGCCTTTCCTTCCGCAAGGTCAGAGCAGGCACACGTGGGCAGGGGCTTGCTAGTTATCAGGAACTCCGGTGTTAGGCATGTTATACCCCCTAGGAATATAGGCTAGAAAAAAAGTCAATGTGCGCTTGGTATGTTTGCCAGAGGGGCCTCATCCAAAATGTGGAGGTGGCCTTTCTTGCGGATTTTGGATGTGCAGGGTGCTGTCGTCTGCAAGTTGTGGCTCATGATTCCTGTTGCAGGATTTCTGAGCCCATCATCAGTTCGTACAGGCAGCTGGTGGAGATTGCTGGCTTCGCTTGCGATTTGCAGCGTTGTTTCCAGAGTTTTTTGGGGTCCTTTGGTTTGGAGCTGAGTGGAGGGTCTCGACCAAAGGTTTCAGTTGACTCTGTGTCAATTGTGACTGCAAATTTCTAGACATATGTTATCGAGTGAGGAATTGTAGGGCACACCTTGATACCTCAGGGGTACATTACGCAAAGGAAGCAGCTACTCAGGTGGCTGATTACTTGTGGAGTGCACTAGGTTGAAGTATTTTGATGAACACTTGCCAGTCTGTACACAGACAGGGACATCATGTATTATTCACAGTAAAGACATTTCAAATTTCAAAATTTTCACTAAGTTGTTGAAGTATTTGTAACAAAGAATTTACTGCCTTCCAGGAAAGTTCTCACTCTCACATTATTCTTGGAACCAAGTGCTGGCTGAAACTCAAAGTAGAAAGCTCTGAGACATTTAACATGTCATGGAACATTTTATCAGGACAGATTAAATGGACATAGGAGAGGGAGTGTTCACTACAGCTGAAAAAAACATTTTGTCTATTGAGTGTGATATGAAGTTCTCTGGTCACTTATAACTGATGTAGGTGAAAGAAACTTAGTTATTGGATTTTTTTTACTGACCTCTTGATTCCACTGTGACAATTCTAGAGTCATTTGAAGAAAGTCAGCGGTCAGTATTGCGTAAATACCCAGATCATGCATACTAGTTGGAGGTGACTTTAACCTACAGATTATAGATTGTGACATCTTTGTATTCATTTCAGGGGGTGCAGTCAGTCAGTCCTGCAGCTAAAAACAGGCCACACCTTATTGATGGCATCAGTGTAGAGACAGGGATTAGAGATCATGATATCGTAGTGAGTGTCGTTATGAAAGTTAATAAATCAGTTAAGAAGGCTAGGAAAGTGTTTCTCCTAGAAAGAGCAACCAAGCAGTAGTTAGCATCTCACTTACATAATGAATTGCAATAATTTAGTCCCAGTATGATGAACATAGAGGAAGTATGGGCAAAGTTTAAACATATTGTAAATCATGCTCTGGACAAGTATGTGTGTAGCAAATGGATGAAGGATGGAAAAGCCTGCTGTGGTTCATCAGTGAAATTCAGAAAATGCTGAGTAAGCAAAGAATTAAGACAGGCAAAAGTTAGTAGAGAGTCATGCATCTGTGAAAAGATCTCTGCATGAAGCATACAACTACTACAACTGTCATACCTTAATAAAAGATCTGGCTGAGAACCTGAGAATGTAAAACCAGGAAGTGGGTCTGAGGCTTCCATGCAGTCACTCTTTGACAAGTCTGTTGTGGCAGTTGAAGATAGCAAAACGAAAGCCAAAGTTTTAAATTCCATGTTTAAGAAATTGTTCACGCAGGAGAATTGTACAAATGCACCGTTGTTTGACCACCATACAGAGTCCTCAATGGACGACATAGTAATTAGTATCCCTTGCAGAGAAACAACTGAAAGAGTTGAAAACAAATAAGCTGCCAGGTCTAGATAGAATCCCAATTTGGTTTCATAAAGACTAATCTGCACCATTGGCCCCATACTTCGCTTGAATTTATTGCGAATCTTTCCCACTGCAGATTCTCAAGTGACTGGAAAAAAATGCAGGTGACTCCTATATACAAGAACGGACCCACAAAATTGCAGACCAGTATCCTTAGCATCAGTTTGCTGCAGAATTCAAGAACGTATTCTGAGTTCGAATATAATAAATTTCTTAGAAACTGAAAAGTTTATGTCCATGAATCAGAATGGTCTTAGGAAGCATCGCTCATGTGAAACTCAGCTTGCCCTTTCTTCACATGATGTGTTGTGAAATATCAATGAAGGGCAACGTGCAGATTCCGTATTTCTAAGTTTCTGAGAAGCCATTGACATGGTACCCCACTGTAGACTTTTTAACAAAGGTTAAAGCATACCAAATAGGTCCCCAAATATGTGAATGGCTCAAAAACTTCTTAAGTAACAGAACCCAGTATGTTGTCTTCATGGGCAAGTGTTCATCAGAGATAAGGGTATTGTCAGGATTGTGCCAGGGAAATTTGTTAGGACCACTGTTATTTTCTGTATACATAAATGATCTGGCAGACAGGGTAAACAGCAGTCCACAGCTGTTTGCTGATTATGCCGTGGTGTATGGGAAGGTGTCATCATTCAGTGACTGTAGGAGGATACAAGATTATGTAGATAAAATTTCTAACTGGTGTGATGAATGGAACCTAGCTCTAAATTTAGAGGATGCAGATGAGTAGGAAAAACAAACCCATCATGTTAAGACACAGCATTAGTAGTGTCCTGCTTGACACAGTTATGTTGTTTAAGTATCTGTGTGTGTATGTATAGGGAAGGTGAATGGTCATCTTCAGTTTATTGGAAGAATTTTAGGAAAGTGTGGTTCATCTGTAAAGGAAACTATAGAGGACAGTAGTGCAACCTATTCTCGAGTGCTGCTTGGGTATTCTGGTTCGGCACCAGGTCAGACTGAAGAAAGACATTCAAGAAATTCAGAGGTGGGGTACTAGATTTGTTACCAGTATGTCTGAACAACACACAAGTGTTATGGAGATGCTTTGCCAACTCAAATGGGAGTTCCCAAATGGAAGAAAAGGTTCTTGTTGAGGAACATTATTGAGAATTAGAGAACTAGCTTTCGAAGCTGACTGCAGAATGATTCTACTGCCACCAACATACATTTTGTGTAAGGACGACAAAGGTGAGAAACAAGAAACTAAGGCTCATATGGAAATGTATGAACAGTCCTTTTTCCCTCACTCTGTCTGCAAGTGGAAGAGGAAAGAAAGCGACTCATAGTGGCACAAGGTACCCCTGCCATGCACCATACAGTGGCTTGTGGAGTACGTATGTAGAGGAAGTGCGTCACAAATACTGTGAGTGAGCTGGGGTGACAGTCATTAAAACAAAGGTGTTTTGCATTGCAGTGAGATTCTTCACAAAATATCAACCACAAACTTTCTCCTCGGAATGTGAAAATATTTTATTGTTGCCAACCCACATAGGGTGAAATCATCATTATAATAAACTGACATAGCTCATGCAGAAAAATTTAAGTGTTCATTTTTCCCACACACTGTTTGAGAATGGAACAGTAGAGAAATAATCTGAAGGTTTTACGAAAAATCCTCCACTATGCACTCAAGTGATTTGCAGAGTAGTGATGTAGATGTAAATGAGACAGAGTATTGGTTCTTATTGCGCATATTCTCAATGCCTGATGCATTGCACTTCAGCCTGCTAGACATCTATGCCACTGCACATAAGCTTGGGAGAGACGATACAGAGTTGGTGACCTGGGCAGTTCCCTGCTGCAGCTTGCTGGCACTCTTCTTCTGGCTGTAAGGTGTTTATGTTATCTGGGTAGATGTCTGCTATAAATATTAAAATATGCATTAGTCACAAACTCATTCTGCTCACTGAGGAGTTTATTGATTTCCTAGCATTGTATAATATAAATCTTCAGTTCTTCTAAAATGTTTGTTTACTATTTTCAACATTACGTAAAATATGTAGTTACTTGTCAGTGCTAACGATATAATGTTCCTCCTTTTGTATATGTAAGCCTAATGCTGTCTTATTGCAGGCATAGGTGTGATCTTTAAATCTCAAGCAAAGGACGTGTCCATCCGACCGATACGGTTTTTTATCGCAGTCACACCATGATACTTTGTAGACCCCAGTATCCTGTGTTTTTAGATTATTTGATTCCCTGAATACAGTTTTAACTCCCATTCTCCAGAATATGTGCTCCATTCTATCTGATGTTCTGCCTTTGTATTTCATGTAGGCATACTGAGCTTATTGGATGCCATCTATACCTGTAGTTTATTTCTCTTCTTGGTGTTCTTTTTAATTTTGGTATATATGGTGTTCACTATGTCTGGGTCATATTGATCTGCAAGAATGAACTGTCTTTGTATGCATAATTATTTCTTCACTTCCACTTGGGCATAGTGGGCTTCAATGACTTGGTAAGTTTTGAGTTTTTTCATGCCACAAGCCACAGTTGCGCTACTGTTGGCTAAGGGAAATATGGGATGTTTACTAGAATCACAGGAAATCACTTCTAGAAGAAAATGAAAATTCTGTAATGAATAAAAAACTATAGTCCCCGCATGAACCATGGACTTTGCCGTTGGTGGGGAGGCTTGCGTGCCTCAGTGATACAGATAGCTGTACCGTACGTGCAACCACAACGGAAGGGTATCTGCGGAGAGGCCAGAAAAACGTGTGGTTCCTGAAGAGGGCAGCAGCCTTTTCAGTAGTTGCAGGGGCAACAGTCTGGATGATCAATTGATCTGGCCTTGTAAGATAAACCAAAACGGCGTCGCTGTGCTGGTACTGCAAACGGCTGAAAGCAAGGGGAAACTACAGCTGTAATTTATCCTGAGAGCATGCAGCTTTACTGTATGGTTAAATGTTGATGACGTCCTCTTAGGTAAAATATTCCAGAGGTAAAATAGTCCCCCATTCGGATCTCTGAGCGGGGACTACTCAGGAGGATGTCATTATCAGGAGAAAGAAAACTGGTGTTCTATGTAAAGGAGCATGGAATGTCAGATCCCTTAGAAAATTTAAAAAGGGGAAATGGATAGGTTAAAAATAGATATTATGGGAATTAGTGAAGTTTAGTGGCAGTACGAACAAGACTTCTGGTAAGATGAATTCAGGGTTAAAATTACAAAATCAAATAGGGGTAATGCAGGAGTAGGTTTAATAAGGAATAAAAAAATGCTAGTGTGAGTACTCTACTACAAACAGCAAAGTGAATGCATTATTGTAGCCAAGATAGACATGAAGCCCATACCTACCTCAGTAGTTCAAGTTTATATGCCAACTAGCCCCGCAGATGACGGAGAGAGTGATGAATTATATGATGAGATAAAAGAAATTATTCAGATAGTGAAATGAGAATAAAAAATTTAATAGTCATGGGTGACTGGAATTCCCTGATAGGAAGAGGAAGAGAAGGAAACGCAGTAGGTGAATATGGAATGGGGGTAAGGAATGAAAGAGTAATCCGCCTGGTAGAATTTTGCACAGAGCATAACTTAATCATAGCTAACACTTGGTTCAAGAATCATGAAAGAAGGTTGTATACATGGAAGAAGCCTGGAGATACTGGAAGGTTTCAGATAGATTATATAATGGTAAGACAGGGATTTAGGAACTAGGTTTTAAATTGTAAGACATTTCCAGGAGCAGATGTGGACACTGACCACAATCTGTTGGTTATGAACTGTAGATTAAAACTGCAGAAACCACAAAAAGGTGGGAATTTAAGGAGATGGGACCTGGATAAACTGACAGAACCAGAGGTTGTAGAGTGTTCAAGAGAGAGCATTAGGGAACGTTTGACAAGAACGGGGGAAGGAAATATAGTACAAGAAGAATGGGTAGCTTTGAGAGATGAAATAGTGAAGGCAGCAGAGGATCAAGTAGGTAAAAAGACGAGGGCTAGTAGAAATCCTTGGGTAACAGAAGAAATATTGAATTTAATTGATGAAAGGAGAAAATATAAAAATGCAGTAAATGAAGCAGGCAAAAAGGAATAGAAATGTTTCAAAAATGAGATCGACAGGAAGTGCAATATGGCTAAGCAGGGATGGCTAGATGACAAATGTAAGGATGTACAGGGGTAAGATAGATACTGCCTACAGGAAAATTAGAGAGACCTTTGGAGTAAATAGAACCACTTCTATGAATATAAAGAGATGAGACGGAAACCCAGTTCTAAGCAAAGAAGGGAAAGCAGTAAGGTGGAAGGAGTATATAGAGGGTCTATACAAGGGTGGTATACTTGAGGGCAATATTATGGAAATGGAAGAGGACTTAGATGAAGATGAAATGGGAGATACGAGACTGTGTAAAGAGTTTGACAGAGCACTGAAAGACCTAAGTCGAAACAAGGCCCCGGGAGTAGACAACATTCGAACTTCAGTCAGCCAGCCCTGACAAAGCTCTACGATCTGGTGAGCAAGATGTATGAGACAGGCGAAATACCCTTAGACTTCGAGAAGAGTACAATAATTCCAATCCCAAAGAAAGCAGGTGTTGACATATGTGAAAATTATCAAACTATCAGTTTAATAAGTCACAGCTGCAAAATAATAACACGAATTCTTTACAGATGAACGGAAAAACTGGTAGAAGCCGCCTTGGGGAAGATCAGTTGGGATTCCGTAGAAATATTGGAACACGTGAGGCAATACTGACCATTTGACTTACCTTAGAAGATAGATTAAGGAAAGGCAAAGCTATGTTTCTAGCATTTGTAGGCTTAGAGAAAGCTTTTGACAATGTTGACTGGAATACTCTCTTTCAATTTCAGAAGGTGGCTGGTGTCAAATGCAGGGAGCGAAAGGCTATTTACATAGTACAGAAACCAGATGGCTGTTATTGGAGTTGAGGGGCACAAAAAGGAAGCAGTGGTTGAGAAGGGAGTGAGACAGGGTTGTAGCCTATCCCTGATGATGTTATTCAATCTATACATTGAGTAAGCAGTAAAGGAAATGAAAGAAAAATTCGGAGTAGGAATTAAAATCCATGGAGAAGAAATAAAAACTTTGGGGTTTGCCGATGACATTGTAATTCTGTCAGAGACAGCAAAGGACCTGGAAGAGCAGTTGAGTGGAATGGATAGTGTCTTGAAAGTAGAATATAAGATGAACATCAACAAACGCAAAATGAGGATAATGGAATGTAGTCAAATTAAATCAGGTGATGCTGAGGGAATTAGATTAGGAAATGAGACAGTTAAATTAGTAAAGGAGTTTTGCTATTTGGGGAGCAACTAACTGATGATGGTCGAAGTAGAGAGGATATAAAATGTAGACTGACAGTTGCAAGGAAAGCGTTTCTGAAGAAGAGAAATTTGGTAACATCGAGTATAAATTTAAGTGTCAGGAAGTTGTTTCTGAAAGTATTTGTATGGAGTGTAGCCATGTATGGAAGTGAAACATGGACGATAAGTAGTTTGGACAGGAAGAGAATAGAAGCTTTTGAAATGTGGTGCTAAAGAAGAATGCTGAAGATTAGATGGGTAGATCATATAACTAATGAGGAGGTACTGAATAGAATTGGGGAGAAGAGAAATTTGTGGCACAACTTGACTAGAAGAAGGGATTGGTTGGTAGGACATGTTCTGAGACATCAAGGGATTACCAATTTAGTATTGGAGGGCAGCATGGAGGGTAAAAATCGTAGAGGGAGACCAAGAGATGAATACACTGAGCAGATTCAGAAGGATGTAGGCTGCAGTAGGTTCTTGGAGGTGAAGGACCACATGGAGAGCTGCATCAAACCAGTCTCTGTACTGAAGACTAAAACAACACTCCTAATTCAATGAGCAGGGGGCCAAGTGCCATCCCTTGCTGCCTCTCCCCCTTCTCCCCTCCCCTTCCAGCTGCCAATGGTTATTATACTTCTCTGCAATGGCGGCTGCTGTGTGAGAGCACAAGAGCATGTGAACATGTCAACTTCTGACATCTTGCAGATTTATTGGTTATTTTTCTTTCAATGCTGTTAAATGTAACATAGAAGTTGCAATCTGAAAGATACAGCTCTTAAATCTACTGCACTACTGCTCCTCTAGACTCTGTGAAACGTGGCATCAGGGTTGCAAGCACACATTCAGTTTTGCACATTTTAAGGAGCTTTTGTGCATGTGTAACTCTGGTGATGTAATTGCCTTATGAGCCAAATACATACGGATTTGATAAGCAATGTGCACGGTTCGCGATGTGCACAGCTAGCCCTTGCCACTCAACTAGAAGTTTACATCAGTACCACCAGGTGGTAGCACACTGTGGCAGGCTTTTATGTATGTTTGCTTGGCATAAATCCTGCTATATGACAGCACACTCCTCAGATACGCTAATTCACTCACTATATACTGTAGCAAAATTAGATGTTAAAGTTGTACTCACAGTAAACCTATTTTGTCTGTTTCTGTTAATATATATTAAGTTATGAATTTCATCATACAGTAATCCATTTGTGGCTCTGAGAATTCTAAGGGTCTAAAGCACATCCCATTGATTGTGAGATTATAGCACTTATTCATGCTTCTGAAATCTGTTGATCTAATGGTGAGTCAGGTTTATCTGTGCTGTGGGCCCACATTGTATATATGAAATTTCACAAAAAGGAGTATCACTGGTTCTCTGATATTCACTTAAATGTGGGATTGACGGCAGTGTGCTTTAGGCCCTCGTGGATCTCAGTGCCTCATTTGTATTCTAGTCAAATGACCATGTTGGTAGACATTACTACCCGAGTGCAGTCATTTCCACAAATGGCACTTTGTATTTGGAGTTGGTTGTTTACCGTGCGGGAATTGGCTTTCGTGTGCAGTGTAATCATGAATTATGTTGAATCTATTTTAAATGCTAACAGAAAAGTAAAGTTGTAAGGATGGGTTATGAGTTGTGCTTGTGTAGCTCAGTCAGTCGAGCACTTGCCCGCGGAAGGCAAAGGTCCCGAGTTCGAGTCTTGGTCTGGCACAGAGCTTTAATCTCCCAGGAAATTTCATATCGGCACAGTCTGCTGCAGAACGAAAATCTCATTCTGGGAACAGAAAAGTAAATTACCAGAAAAGTTAGCTGCAAAGAAACTAGGGCCTCCGAGAACGGATCCTTTGATTAAGAGAGTGACAAAATCAAATAAACATGACTACAAGCAAACATTTAACAAGGAAGTGTACAGTTAGCACGAGTTGTTGTTGGGGTGTAGAGTAAGAATATCTGACTTTCAGCCTGGGAGTAAATTCATGAACTAATACATCTGTCCAAAGAAATGGAAATGCACGGAAACTACCACTTACACAAAAATGCTAAATGGTGAGTTGCGGAAGCTTCCCCATTATTTTGTTGATTGTCCTAAACTGTGCTTAATTACATATGAAACAAAATTTCACCAAAGCAATTCTTTCTTTTGTCACATAAGTTATGCATATTATTATTATTATTATTATTATTATTATTATTATTATTAGTAGTAGTAGTAGTAGTATTCTTTCCTTTCTCAGACGTTATGTCTGGTTAAAAACGGAAAGTGACGCGGACCTTGATAAAGCGAGCGTGACTTCCTTTTAACTGTACGGTATATGTTACATTGCATCTAGGAACTTTCGGGTAATTGAACATGTATCAATAATTACAGATTTCTGTAGTTGTATATATATATGTTTGGATGTAGCTGTATTGCGTTGATGTACTGGTGGATATTGTGTGGTATGACTCCTGTAGTTGATAGTATAATTGGTATAATGTCAACTTTATCCTGATGCCACTATTATTATTATTACTATTGTTGTTATTATTGGCAGTGGCTGTAATTGTACAAAGCTGTTGATAAGCGTAACTGTTACACAGCAGATGCTATTAATTTCACACTCTCAGATTTATCTGAATCTAAAAATTTGTGAACATCCAGAATGTATAATCATGAGCTGCCACCGTACCTTTGCTGTATCTTTCAGAAGTTGTTTGAATTGACAGTGATACCACACTAGTTGTACACACTTCACCACAATTTTCATTATGTTCCTGGGTTCTGCTGTTTTAACACACAATGCCTCTTGGCGAATTAAGCAATGGATAGTCAAAACACCTCTTCCAGATGTAATTATCACAATGAAAACAATCAGTTATTGACAAAATTATTTAATTGGATGGATAAAAAATCTACTCACCAAGTGGTGGCAGAACACACACATAAGACAGTTGTAATTAGAAAGCTTTTGGAGCCAGTGGCTCCTTCTTCAGGCAGAAGGAAGAGAGATGAAGAAAAAGGACTGGAGAGGTCTAGGAAAAGAGGTAGATTTGGGGAAAGTCACCCATAACTGCAGGGAAGACTTACGTGGGATGAGAAAGAAAGACTGATTGTTGGGGACTGCAAAAAAAAAAAAAAAGAAAAAAAAAAAAAAGAGTCTTAAAATATTGTATGCATAGAAAGAATAGAAGACAAATATGAAAGATGCACTAAATTTCATGCACTCGGGCAATACCAAAATTGTTAGTAAATTTAAATACCTTGTTGAGGTAAAACAGAACAACAGCCTTGACAGGGAGATTAATAAATAAACTGTCTCCATCACTTATAAAAAATTTTAATTTGTTACACTATTTCAGCTACTGCAATCATCAGATATAAAAAAGCGTATAAAAGAAGGTTCTGCGTCAGTACTAAAACCTATGCATAGAGGAGCCATCAACTCATGGTTACACCCTTATTACTTAAAAAGTTTGTAAGTTGTAGTAGAGATATGCAAAGTTTGTAGGGAATTATGGAGGGAGCACAGATGAACATATTTATTTGATAAAACAGCTTCCGGATTCAAAGGAACAACCAAAAGTTAAAATCTATTAGAATTTGAATAACGGTATGTTATTTAGGAGGAGGCTGATAGGGGAGGATGGATGTTGTGTTTTTCCTAGTCGGCATGTGGATTCTAATTTAGTTTACATACACCAGAGTTATGGGCTTTACAGAGTTCAGAAATGCATCACCAAACTGCGTGAGACAAGGATACAATGACTTAGAATGTAGAGTACAGAAAAAGGTGACTTCCTGTGCCCATTTAATTTTCTGTTACTTGTGTCAAAGAACCAGAGCTATATCCATACCTATTCGAGGGGATGTGCAAAGTGTCATACCTCATGGACTGAAATAGCTAATTTTGGATGATCTCTTTGATCTCTTACCTGTTTCCTGGGGCTGTTTTTTGTCTTGGGAATTTACTCAAAATAAGTCAGATTTTATTTGATTAGGACGAGTACAATGTTGGTACTAGTAGATGAACTAAAGGAGGATTATTTCATGTATGTGGGCTTGCCAGTTGTACTTTTATCAGACCATAGACCACAATTAGTTGTCAGAAAATTCATGGATCTGCTTGAAAGCAAAGAAACATTTTTACATTTTGTTCTATTTTCCTCAAGAAAGTTAACACAAGGAACTGAACCAGCGTAGGCAGGTCCTATTGTTGTAAGCATAATTCAAACTGGGCTAATTACTTTTGAACACATGCAGAAATTATAAATAATCTGTGGCATAAGTCAGGGGTTTTACTCGATTCTAACTGATGTTTGCAGGAAAGCGTATGACGATCATTGTGGAGGAGGCAAATTTTCTATTACTGCAAACTTTAACAGTGGTACAAATCAAACATAAACATTTGTGTAGAATGAAAAAGAAAGCTGCAGGACAAAGGAAATTACGTGACAAAAAGATAAAGCTATAATATCTAAACAGAATGATTTGATTTTAGTCAAAACGAAAGAACTGGTGAGAAAGTTCACTGCAAAAATTAAAAAGTTTTCTTAGGTGCACCATGGACCATTCATCATAGAAAGCTCACTGTATCCTAATTCATGCCAACTGGTGTATCCTCACTAAGAAAAACCATTTGGTTTACTTAATGTAATTGACTTGAAGCCTTATATTAGCCTATGCAAGTTACATTAGCTAGCCTTACTGCTGGTCCTGTTGAAAAGGCAAGTAAATCAGTGCAGTGAATATCAGAAATGATGATTCATATTAAAGTGTTGTGTTTCTGTGTTACGTGCTACTAGAAGAGCTCAAGTGAGAGAAATGACAATTGTGTTTTTATTTTAGAGCTAATGAAGGCCGAAGTTAGTTTTAAGGTGGTAATAGTGCGATCTTAAAGATCCTGTTGCCTTGATTTTTTAACATAGAATATAATGTGAAGAATTTTAAGTTTTCAGGCAGCTGTAAGCTACTAAAGTTACTTACCAAGATATGAAGAAAGGGAATTAGTTGTAGATTGTTACCACAGTAGCAATACCATAACAATAATTTCTATATGTAACCAAGAGGTGCGTATTGAACATATATATTTTTTCAATAATTTTAATAATTTTATTACATATAAATCAGAAAGAGAAAGATGTACATTTGACCTTTGACATCAACTACACCAACTTGAGACATTTTTTGTGAAAAGAAACCATGGTCAAAGGAAGTTAAATGATGTATATGCTGTGGAAGTTTAAGTGTGTCTTCGTCAGTTATAATTATCTTATGTTCCATTTAACTGATTTTTAAATATCTCAGCATCAGAGAAAATGTAGATGTTCAGTTTGTTTTGTTTTGTATCAATGCTGACCAGCAGATAAAAGTTCTGATGTATCTTGCATATCTTCCCTCTATGTTACAGGACAATCTGCAGAAGTACTAAAGCAGAAGTAACATGCTCATTATACAACAGAAAGCAGTAAACAAATGTCATGCAGAAACTTTTTTTAACTTAGACCTTTTTACACTCAAATTTCAGTCATAATTACTTAATGCATCATAAATTCAATTTGTGAAGGAAAACTTGAAAAGAATTTCAGCTGAGTGTAGTGTGGCACCAAGCTGGAGTTAGTGTTGCATCCTGCCTCATTCCACTTCGGTAATAATTATGGGGTAATTAATGTATGAAAGATAATGTAGGAGGAAATCATTAACAAATGTTTTGTTTTTATGTAATTGATTAATGTTAGCTCAAAATTTGCATCAGAGGGGTGTGTATATCAAGAGCATTGAGAGCCAAAGTGACCTACTTTAAGGCCCATGCTTGCTGGAGGGGGATATATTGTAAGGCCTCTGACAGTCATGTTCTGCATCTGAAGCTCCCAGATGTGGAGTGGTAAATCTACAGACTCCCTCTGCTATGAGGCAGTTTCCATATGTTGACACTCCCATCTGTGTGAGAATGGGGCCGTCTATTTTCCTGAGCAGCAAAAATATGCAAAATAGTGCATACCCCTTTTTTTTATATATTTTACAAGAACTCTTCTTAGAGCTGGAAATGAGGAGGCGTGGGCTTGGTGCATAAATTAACTTCATTATGCTCCATATTTACTTACAGAAAAAGATCTGTTCAGAATAACGGTTGCTCCTCATTAAATGGAGGCTGTTTTTCAGGGAGAGGAACTGCAACAGGGCACTTGACAGAAGTTTGTACAAGAGTGCTTGAAGAAAACAGTGATACAGCTAAGATAGGCATTTTGTAGCGAACTGTTACTAGAGTTCCAGGGATGCTGCCATACTCTTCTGTACTCTATCGTGCTGTAAAACACAGAGTACAGATTCACCATTGGCAAAGAATTCCAGCAGCTAATGTAATGTGATCCCTTGATGTTAGAGATGGCTACACAGCTTCATAACTTGCTTCACCCCGCAAGTAAGTTTCCAGTGCACCAGCAGTTGGTGTTTGTGTCTGTTTGGAAGTCATACTGAAATCACTAAGGGCCACAGTGTTTCAATAAATAATGTTATGTTTTAAAGTGCTCTTGTATGTGGTGAGCTTTTACGAGTTGAAAAGTAGAATGTAAGACTCGCATGGCAGGAACAAGATTTGACTCTCTTCTTTACTGTGAGGCGCATTGTAATTGGGGAAGTGCTTTGTTCTTTGCACTGCTTCAGGAAGCCTTCCTGCTTCCAACTAAATAGTGTTTCCTTTTAAGAGCAAAAACAGTTTTGATTGGCTCATCAATAAAAATCCTTCCGTAATACAAGCACTCATTTTACCCCTTTACTTACTTGATGGAGAGAGTGCATTGCATACTCGTGCTTTGGGTAAACAGCAAGCAGGTAGGTGTTGCAGGATTCCAGCCCTTAAGTCAGCATGGTGATATAGTGTCAAGGTTAGTGTGTTTAAGAGGTATCCATTAACACACTATCTGGGCAACAGGAAAAAGGTAGGTGTGGTTAGGTGCCCTTGTACTTAGAGTGCCTCACAGGATGTTTGGAAGAGATTTGCCAATATATTCTCATAAATGTGAAACACAGTAGTAGGTAAGTGGCTTATGACTAATCGAAAAAAGAAAACTATCTTCAGTGTTAGTCCCTTTCTAATGGTTTAGAAAGATGAGTCATCTGCAAATATTTTAATTATTGTGGTGTCTCAAATAAATGCATCACACATTGAGGTACATCCAACCTGAGTGATGACAGTTACAAACCAAGATTAAGGAGCATTTGTAATGAATACAGTGCGTAGTGTATTTAACTTAAATCTTATTTAACATTATATCTTATGCTATTAATGAAATTATAATTCTTCTGTTTCATGTGGAGCTTGTGAATGCACATGGTGGTACAGTCATCACATTTTGTGGTGAGCTAAGCTGAACAACTTTGCGTGAGAGGTTTCTTATCAAAGCCTGCAACTGCAAGAACATTTGTTGTAAAAGGCTGGCTGCTTATTGCGGGTAAAGCAGATTTATTCTATCATAGTGATTTCATGTGATTTGTAAGGGAGACATGTCTTACACTACTGTATAGCAAGCAAGTTAAAGTTTATTGTAACTTGAATTTCTATCATGAGAAGATGATATTGTCATATGTTGGTAGACATAAAAAGCCTGTAACAGTTTATTAAATGCAGTTTGTGTAATTCATTAAAATTATCAGATATTAAATTATTGTTAATATAAAATACACCTATGAAAACTGTAACAACAGAGACATAATTAAAATCTTGCCAAAATATTGAACATGTTCAATTCCTTAAAAAGTGACTATCCTATTCAGCAGGTATTAAGTGTCTCTAGAAAGAGCTGATTCACAAGATAATATAAATATCAAAAATTCTCAGTTACAAATGCTCAGAAACGAGAGACTGTATTAAATAACAGACTGAAAGAGCTATGTGGCTTGGAAGTGGAACATTGTGTATCAAAAGGAAAGGGAATCTCAGCTGGACCACCCAGATTGCAAGAATGGTACTAGGTGGCTTCAAAAAAATAAGTTACACATTATTGTGGAGGGCCTAACAATTTTTATTGGGTTCTGCACTACACTTTGAAGTGAAACAGATACATTACATTATTTTTCAACATAGTCTCTGTGAACAATGGTCAAAACATTCTACCAATTGTCCAGTTCCTCAATGATAGAAATCCACACCTTCGCACTGGAGCCATTCAATAACCAGGGTGGACGTCCTCATTGTCATAAAATCTGTGGTTGATGTTGATGGCCTTCATTCCCAATCAGCATCACCTACGTATGTGTGGCCCTGGTCAAATTGTTGGCACTATTACACTACATCTGGATCTGACATTGCATTTGGTCCATATGCTGCCAGAATTTCATAGTGGATTGGTGTGTAATTAGATGTTTTGCCCACAAGAATTGTACTGTCCCATGTACTCCAACTTTGACTGATGTTTCCATTTGCTGCACAATTTTGCTCCTACACTATGATGCACCTATTAGCCATGCCACAGCAAAATTATGTCTACAGGAAACAATAAAGAATCTTGACTGGTTGTTATGCACATTTCCAGCTTTGTTGATGACAAAGAGAAGAGTGGGGGTATAACCTTAGGACTGTCCCTGACATGCGTACTAAATTACACGCCACTGTGGTAGTTAGTCTGGCTGTGAGCCTTCTTAGAAATGGATTGTGTGTCTGACCTGATCTGGTGGAATATTCCATGCTCTAAAGTGGAACAACATGTCAAAATCAAATTACTTACAAAACATGGAAAATCCACAACAAAAACTTAAAATTATTTGAAACAATTTTATGGTGATCAGTATCTATCTTGTACACAAGTGTTCAAGTGGGTTAAGAGGTTCAAGGATGGTAGGGAAGACACTGAAGACGATCCAGAAGTTGGGCCGTCCTTCCACTTTGAAAATTAAAAGGATTACAGAGAAGTTCAGTAGAATTGTTTGAGAAGCCTGAGCATTTGGACGATTTCAGAACTTGTCTGCAGAAATAAGGAAACCATTAGACAGATTTTGCACGATAATCTGTACTGGCAAAGGTTTATGCTAAAGTGGTACCAAGAATCCTCACAAATGAGCAAAAGCAACATCAGGTGGACTGCTGTGCTGATTCACTTGAAAACACTGAAAATGACCCTTATTACTTCAGCAAATTAATTGTATGTTATGAAACATAGATATTCCAAAAGAGCAGAGACTAAATGACAATTGAATCATTTGAAGAGCCCTCATTCCCCTAGGAAGAAGAAAGTGCACATGAACAAATCAAAATTCAAAGCTGTGATGATTGTTTTCTTCAATATCCAAGGGGTTAAGTGCATCAATTGGGTGCCTGAAGACCAGACTGTCAATCAAGCTTATTATATAATTGTTCTGAGGACTTTCTGTGAATGTGTGTGATGAAGGAAACCAGATCTGTGGAAGAATTGCTCATAGATTCTTCATCAGGACAATGCTCCAGCCCATAATGCAATGTCTGTGAAGAGGTTTTTGGTGAAAAACAACATTCCAGTGATGGAACATCTATTGTATTCACTTGACCTAGCACCATGCAACTTCTTTCTCAAGTTCGTGGATGTGGTGAAGGAAAAAGCAACAAGCCTCCTCAACAGTGTAACAGAAAAAGGCTTGCAACAGTGGAAGATTCATATGGAGCTGTGCAGAGATTGGGGGAGGGGACTGCATTGAAGGTGTCAACATTTCAGTTGTGTAAGTTTTTTTAAATAAAGAGTTACAGTATGAGTCCAGGTTCTTTATTGACACACCTCATATAACTCTTGTTGTTCAAGGTCTTACGAGTGATGCAACATGTGTAACTTAACTTTTGAAGTCCCTTAGTAGTAGAAACATCTATGAAAGACTACTGAACTTCATGTTGATCTATGTGCAAATGGTGTAGGTACCTCTTTATCAATATGTATCCACTATAATTGGAGGAAAGACGGGACATTTGACAACATATCAATTTTCTGTATTCTAGAAGTTCTAGAGTGTGTAAGTGCCTTGGAATGGTGCTTTCCTTATTGAATCAGTAACAGCTAAACAAGCTGAATAGCAACTTAAATGCAAAAAGTAAGAAGAATTTTCTGTTGTGAAAAAACATTAATTTGACTGCAAGTGTGATATCCTGCTGTGATTTTATGAATGAACTATTGTCTCTCTGAATTTTGTGGAGTACATTAAGGCAGACATCATCTACCTAAAAATGTGTTTACATGTACCACTCCGTATAATACTTTAAATACCTGAAGTATGAGTGTAAAATGCCTACATGTAATGGAGTGGCAGATGCAGCAAGGCAGCCCACCATGCAGAAATCACATGCTCACTTCTTTAGTTCTGTATCAATTTTTGGAGCTGAAATGGCAAAAACTTTTGGAAGAAAAAGAAGTTGAAAGAGATCAAGTTACCAAGAGAGTACATTAAATTGAGTTAACTTTTAATGCTGGCAACAGCCACATGGTTTCATATTGTTGTTAATTTCGTAATCGCTGTTGGAAGTATCTTTGAATCACCTTCTGCGAGAGTTAGCCTAATTGGAAAGGACCAATTAGTTGTCCAGGGAGCACCGGCAGTGATCAAGGCACATGAAGATGCATTCGAAGGCGAAAAAAGTAACTGCTCACGTGGAGGTCTCTCGCTCGCCACGTGGTGTGGTCTCATGTGGTATGGAACTGCCCACAAACAAATGCAAGACATGAGAGCAGACGAGCAGAAATAAAGTACATTTACACCTATATTTTGCAAACTACCTTATGATGTGTGGCAGTGGGGACTACGATTACCACATTCTCTTCCCCCCCCCCCCCCCCTCTCCCCCCCTCCTTTGGAATGTGGGAAGATTGATTGTCAGTAAAACTTTGTGTGATCCCTAATTTCTCTAGTTTTCTTGTTGTGATCTTTTTGTGAAACATATGTCACCTGACTCTTCCCAGGTTTTTGTTGTTACAGCTGCTGTAATTCACATCCATTTGAACCTACTTACCGTGCTCATCTCTTGGTCTACCCCTGCATTTTTACACCCCCCCCCCCCTCCCTCCTCTGCCACACAAACTTACCTCCAGTACTAAGCTGATAATTCCCTGATGTCTCAGAATGTGTCCTGTCAATTTATCCCTTAATCCTTAGCCCACAAAGTTCTTTTCTAGCCAATTTTACTCCGTACTTCTTCATTACTTGAACGATCTACCAATCTAATCTACAGCATTCTTCTGTGGCACTACATTTCAAAAGCTTCTGTTCTCTTCTTATCTGAAATTCTTATTGCGATTCATTGCCCACATTTCACTTCCATGCAAGGCTACACTCTAGACAAATGCCTTCATAAAATACTTCCTAACACTTAAATTTATATTTGAAGTTAAATTTCTCTTTTTCAGAAACACTTTTATTGCCATTGCAACTCTACATTTTATATCCTCTCTGCTTTGGTTATCAGTAAACTACCAAAATACTAGTAAACTACTAAAAGCCTGATCTGATCAATTATGCAAAGTTTTAGCCCACATGTCTTATGCCTCTATATTATCAGAGTGTCTTCTCTGATAGAATGAAGCTCACTATAGTGAAGTCCCTCCACAAAAAGGGAGACCAACACAAGTCACTAACCATTGTCACACTTCTCTACTGACCACATTCATAAAAATCCTTGAGAAAGTACTGCATTCCAGAAATGGGAGGCACCTCAAAAACTTAGACATTTTCAGTGATAGGCAGTTTGGGCTCTGAAAACATATGTCCACAACTGAAGCCATATGTTCATTCATGAACAATGTATTGTAATCTCCAGATAAAAAAATGAAACCATTTGGGATTTTTGTGATCATTGTAAGGCTTACTACTGAGTGGATCACAAAATACTTCTCAACAAAGTGTACCATGATGGCAACAGAGGGACTGTGAGAAACTGGCTGAATTCCTACGTCAAGTCAGGGAGCAGAAGGTAGTTCTTTTCTTGATGAGAGCAGCAAAGCAAGAGTGGGGGTTGGAGTCCAGTTGGTACACTGTACTCTGTGGAGTCCCTCAAGGATCTGTCCTCGGTCTGCTGCTGTTTCTCATGTACATAAATGACCTTCCATTGCAAGGTCACTACATTTGCTGATGATACTAGCATTGTTATAAACAACAAATAGTCAACTAATCTAGATGCTGATGCCAACAAATCACTTTCAGAACTCTTAATGTGGTTCAGAGTAAACTCGCTGACAGTAAACCTGAGCAGCACTTACTACATCCAATTTCTTATATCCCACAGGGCAGTCAGCTGATACAGAGGGTATACCGCACCAAATTCTTAGTCTTCCACACACGTTGTAGTGTCAGTTGGGAATATCATGTCCCTAAGTCCATAAAAAAGTTGTCCTCAGCTGCTTTTGCCATTAGGGCAATTTCACAAGTTGGAGGCATCAGCATCACAAAGTCTACTTACTTTGGGTACTTCCGCTCTACTAAGTACTATAGAATTATCTTCTGGGCAATTCATCCACATCAAAGGAAATTGTCTTTCTGCAGAAAAAAGTTATTCAAATAACGAGCAGAGTACTCCGAAGAACGTGCCACAATTTCTTTAAGAAACTTGGCATACTTTTTACAAATTTCCAACATATTTATTCAATTATGAGTTTCAAGGTTGACAGTACTGCCCACTATGAAACCAATGAAATGTTCCATAATCACAACACAAGGGAGGAAGGCTGATCTTCATTGTGATCTCAAATATTTAACTTGGATGCAGAAAGGTGTACGTTACTCCAAATTATAATATTTAATTCACTGCCAAACTCCATCAAAGGCCTATGTAGTAATAGAACATTATATACTAATAAATTAAAGACATATTTACTTTTATTCATAAAGTGAAGTTTTCAGCAGACAATTGTAGTGTGGCAAAGAAAAGTGGCCTGGAGAACATAGTTCCAGGGTACAAATGGCTGGTCTCTTGCAACAGGTGTTGGGTTGATTTGGTAGGACTCTGAAGCATTTTCTGGCGTGAACATCTTCTGGTGTTTGTTTTGTTTTAGGGCACAAAAATAACTAGGGTCACACGCGATCTTCTGGTGTGTGAGCATGCTTAAGAATGCTTTCTGACCTGCTCAAAACAGATCCTGTCTGGTGCCATTTCCAGACTAAGTGTTACATAGAATTCTTTGTTGGAACCTTGAGACTATTAAACTTCTCAGCAAACAACTGACCACATCATTTCTAGATCCTTGTTGTTACATAACTTTTCTCAATGAACACGCGCTGCGCCACTGAGAGTACCATTGTTCTCTTTGCATTGCTCCACTCACACTGTCACAGCCCACACTATGCTCGGGACTGGTGTGGATGACGTATCAGGCATACATGTGGTGTACACATCATGGGATATGGTTATAAGCATAGATTAATGTCTAAATGTTTCCACTTGCCCAGGCCATTTTTTATTTCCCCCATTCTGTATATTCATCAGGTTAATCCTTGCATGATGTCTTCATCAGTTTTCTTCTGTTTTGTTCTAGTTTTATATTTTACATACAGTTGATTTTGTAAAATAACTACTATGTTCTTTATAAACTACATTTATATGTTCTTTAACATCCTAGTGTCTCACACATGTAAAAGGATCTATGGGGTATGTATACAAATAAATTCAAATTATTAGTTATTTTACTGCCCAAACAGCGAAACTCATCTCCTCTCATTTTGTAACCTAATTTCCTCAGCATCACTAGATTTAATTTGATGACATTCCATTATCCTCTGCTTTTTCAATGTTCATCTTCTCTCCTCCTCTCAATATACTGTCCTTTCCATTCAGCTGCACTTCCAGGTTCTTTGCTGTCTCTGACAGAGTTGTATCAGCGGCAAACTGCAAAGTTTTTATTTCTTCTCCTTTAAGTTTAATTTCATTTCCAAATTTCTCCTTACTTTCCTTCATAGATTGCTCAATGTATAGTTTAAGTAGCTTTGGGAGTAGGTTACAATCCTGTCTCACTCCTTTCACACCCTTCGATTCTTATAACTGCTATCTGGTTTCTCTACAAGTCGTAAATAGACTTTCGCTGCTTGTATTTTACCCCTGCTACCTTCAGGAAACCGAATGAGGTGGCGCAGTGGTTAGCACACTGGACTCGCATTCGGGAGGACAACGGTTCAATCCTGCATCCGGCTATCCTGATTTAGGTTTTCCGTGATTTCTCTAAATCGCTCCAGGCAAATGCCAGGATGGTTCCTTTGAAAGGGCATGGCCGACTTCCTTCCCTAATCCGATGAGACCGATGACCTTGCTGTTTGGTCTTTTCCCCCAAACAACCCAACTCCAACCAACCTTCAGAAATTTAAAGGGTGTATTCCAATCAACATTATCAAAAGCTTCCTCGAAATTTCCAAATGATATAAAGGTAGGTTGGCCTTTTCTTAACCTGTTTTCTAAGAAAAGTCAGAGGGTCAGTATTGCTGTGCGTGTTCCTACATTTCTCCAGAACCCAAACTGATCTTCCCTAAGGTAGGATTAAACCTGTTTTTCCATTCTTTTGTCAATAATTTGGGTCAGTATTTTGTGAGCTTGAGTTATTAAGCCAATAGTTCATGTGGTTCCTTTGGAATTGCAATTATTACAGTCTTCTTGAATTCTAATGATATATCCCCTATCTCATAGTGTTGAACTCCAGGTGGAATAGTTCTGTCATGGCTGGCTCTCCCAAGGCTATCAGTAGTTCTGAGGGAATTTCATGTACTCCAGAGGCCTTAGTTTCACCTTAGGTCTTTCAGTGCTTTGACAAATTCTTCTCACCGTATCATGTCTCCCATCTCATCTTCATTTACTAACTCTTCCATTTTTGTAATATTGCCTTCGTTTCCCTTGTATAACCCCTCTATTTATTCGAGTTTTCCCTTCTGTGCTTGGTAATGGTTTTCCATCTGAGCTCTTGATATTCATACATCTGTTCTCTTTCTTCCAAAGCTGCTTTGTTTTTTGTGTTGGTGGTGTCTTATCTTTCCCTTGTTGTACGTGCTTCTATAGACATAGATTTGTCCTCTAACCATTCCCGCTTAGCCATTTTGCACTTCCTGTCAACTCATTTCTTAGACATTTGCATTCCCTTTGCCTTGTTCATTTGCTGCATTTTCATATTTTATCCTATCATCAGTTAAATTCAGTGTGACCTGTGTTATTGTAAGATATCTACTAGATTTTGTTTTTTTACCAGGTTGATCGTCTGCTGCCTTCCCTGTTTCATCTCGCAGAGCTATCCATTGGTGTTCTGCTGAATTCCTCCCCCTTGTTTCAGTCCTCTATTATCTAATGTTCCATTTGAAATTCTCAACAACCTCTGGTTCTTTCAACTTATGCAGGTCCCATCTCCTTAATTTCATACCTTTGTGCAAATTCATCTGTTTTAACATAACCAATAAATTATGATCAAGAGTTAACACCTGTTTGAAATCAGGTTATAAAATCACTGTCTTACCATTGTATCATCAGTTTAAAACATTCCAGTAACTTAAGGGCTCTCCCTTACGTATACAACCTTCCTTCATAAGTCTCAAGAGGTTTAGTTATGATTAAATAGTGCTCTGTGGAAGATTCTACAAGGCAGCTTCCTTTTCATTCCTTTGCTCCACTCCATATTTTCCTATTTTTTTCTTATTTTCCTCTTCCTACTACTGAATTTCAAACATCTGTCACAATTAAGTTTTCTTCTTGCTTTCAATCTCTTCATCATTTGTGGAGCTAATTGGCATATGAACTTGTACTATTGTGGTGGGTGTTGGCTTGAGTCTGTCTTGGCTATGACAGTGCATTCACTATGGTGCTCTTAGTAGCTTAACTGCATAGCCTTCTACCGTCTCGAACACACGATATTCTGGATACGAGTGTGGGAGGGTAGAATCCTACCTACTGCACATCACATGTTTGTGTGTGCAGGTTTAAAATCAGTCACAGGAAGAAAGTGGACACAGCAGACAAACGGCACCGACAAGTACCTGTCGGGCAATCCATAGGTGTTTTAGTGAGTGGGTAAGGAAGAACCATGGAGTGTATATGCAGCTCTGTGCTTATTGTGTCATTGACTATTGTTTCAAAACAAGGACAGTTGAAAAAGAACTCTTGAAGACTCTTGATGAAAGCTTGCTATAGGCAAGACTTATTTTCTTTTTCATGTTGAGAAAAATTGTAGTATCTAAGCCAACTTTCTTTTAACTGTAACTCAATTTGTTTCTGACGTTCGGCTGTACGAGAGACTTACAGAAAGTTACATATTTATGTGCAAAGTGAGAGTTTTATTGTGTATGGAGGTCAAATACATTGTTAATTGACAAAAAGCAAAGTTTGTATATCTACTTATATCATAAGTAGAAAGAGTCTAAAAATTCCTGTACATAGCGTTATTCGATGCAGAAGAAGTCAAGAGGGTTTCCAGCAGCCGGCTAGCCAGTAAAGAAGAGTGACTGCAAGTTCCGAGTAAGTCATCTTGTAAAGAAGTGGAAGGTGGTTTGGGGGAATAAACTGATATAACCCAGATTCATACTCACACTTTAAGTCATTAGAACACCTGTATGAAAGGATCGAGAAAACAGGAATTTTAAGCCAAAAACGAGAGAAGCTGCGTTACATGTTGCCATAGCAACCAAACATAATAAGACAGGAATTACTCTGAGAAATTGGAATATGTTCAAGTATCCAATGGAGCAAAATTTAAATGGAAAAACGGTGAAGAAATGAAAAATTCACAACGATAAAACAAAAAAGAGGATGTTGACTTATTTATCTAAGAAGAAATACGCATAGAACACTTCAACAAAGGAGATCCAGAGAGGGGAGTATACAGCTCTCACACACATTGCGGGGATGCAGACGCGGAAACCAACATACGTCCGACACCACCACTGAGCAAGGTGGCGCAGTGGTTAGCACACTGGACTCGCATTCGGGAGGACGACGGTTCTATCCTGTCTCTGGCCATCCTGATTTAGGTTTTCCGTGATTTCCCTAAATCGTTTCAGGCAAATGCCGGGATGGTTCCTTTGAAAGGGCACGGCCGATTTCCTTCCCAATCCTTCCCTAACCCGAGCTTGCACTCCGTCTCTAATGACCTCGTAGTCGACGGGACGTTAAACACTAACCACTACCACCACCACCACCACCACCACCACCACCACCACCACCGACACCACTGGCATCAGCTACTGTTCACCGGTGCTGAACTGCCTCCACATCTGCTCACCTACACAAAGCGAATTCTATGTCGGGTGAGTGTGAAACAAAACTTGATTTCTTCAGTATGAAATGATACAAGGTACTGTTGAATGAACTTTTATTGTGCAATTATCATATTAAAGTTAGTTTTAAATGCTTACTAGGGCTAAGGCATATAATAGTATGAAAAATATACGACAGGTTGGGGAAACTCAAGACCCAGCTATGGCCATGAAAATTAGCAAAGAAGTGCCTGACTGGGCTGAACTGATAAATTTAATCAAAGCTCAGAGTCTTAAGTTCAACTCATTGAGTTCTCAATTAAATGCTCAGACTGAAACTCTAAATGTTCAGACAACAAATTTAGGTTTGTTAAACGCCAAAGTCAACTATCAAAGCAAAGAATTTAGTAATCTATGCGAAGGCATGGGTGCTTGGAAGACTGAGTTTGACACTATAAGTAATAAAGTAGAGAATTTAAAAGTAGATTTAAAGAGCAAGTTGACAAACTCTTTGACCACTCTTATAAATCATATGTTTACTGACCTTAGTCAGAAACAGAATGACACTTTTTAAGATTTATCGAAAAGGTCAGAACTTGACATTGAAAACAAATGTAATAATGTAGAATCCAATCTTATTGAAAAGTTGGGATCTTTTGAAAAGGTGTACAATATTAAGTATAATGATGTAAGGCAGGGATTGAAGACTTTGAAAGAGAGTGTAGATAAGCAGCATGAATTAATCCCAGTCATTCAGTTGCAAATTACAGGTGTCAATACGTGGGTAGATAATGTAGAAAGAAATTTCAAAGAGAAAATAGCTAACTCTGACATTATAAATGTAATTAGTTTGGAGGAACAATTCGGAGAAATTATAGATCGAAAGGTTACCGAGAGAATAACATTGGGAAACGTGTCGCCTATTCCTTCTTCCAAACTCAATGATACCAGGAAGGGTATGGACGACCTATGGACAGAAATTAAGCGTATCCAAGATAAAGTAGAAAAAAGGGTAACTTCACCTAATGTTATATTAACTAGTGAAGTGGTGACTGATTTGCAATGGGGAGCTAATACAGGGTTACCTAGACAAATCCCTAAATTTAAACCAAATGGAGAGATACATCTGACCCATTTCTTAAAAATATTTAACCAAGCTGTACCAAAAAATTGGGAAGATTCCAAGAAGATTGAATTTGCTGTGGTGTACCTTCTAGGGAAAGCCTCAGATTGGGGGACAGTAGATATTGAGAATTTTTCCTCTTGGCAAGACTTTCAGAAGAAATTTAAAGAGAAGTACTGGTCTGCCATTTCTCAAGAAAAGTTAATATCAGATCTATGGGACCCAAAATATTATAATAATACATGGGGTACTATGACAAAATATTTCAATTGGCATTTAACACAAGCAAGGTATTTGGATAAGCCAATGGAAGAAGAAGGGTTAGTACGTATTTTAATTAGACGATTGCCAATCTCTGCGAGAAAAGACATCTTGTGTAGTGGTTGGAAAAACAATAGAAGAGTTATTGTCTTTTGTTGACGCACTTGATGCAATAAATAGGGACCGCAACGAAACTTTACACCAAAGTGAAAGTTCTAACTATAAAAGAAATAGCAGAAATAATTTTAAAAAGCATGAGGCAAACTTGGCAAAACTACACCAATACAGTAAGAAAAATTGTAATGACAATTATCAAAAGAAGTGTCTGCCTTCAAATTTAGATCCAGTAGCTTCTCAAGAATTTGCACCGGGTAACCATAAAACAAAGAATGGGAATTTAGTATCTCATTTCGGTAAAAACCGGTAATTAGAAGTAATGAGGAAAACGTTGTTCGATCTGAATCCAGGGCCAGGACCCAGGTCGTGGAGATACATTAGAAGGCCTTATTCCATACAAGTATGTTAACTATACACACAGAATACCCACAAAGGAATGGCTGCTGCTTGAAGAACCAAGCTTAGCTATTAGTAACCCACAACCTATAATAGCAGGGACAGTGGAAACTTCCGAGGTTAACATATTTATAGATTCAGGGAGTGAGGTATCACTCATAACAAATGCATTTTTAACTCAATAGAGAATAAACAACACTTACTGTTATTGCCATTGACTGGAGTATACACAATCGGGATAACGAGAACAAAAAGTAAACTTGTAAAATATGAAACTGCAGTATTGGAAATATGTTACTTCATCAAACGATATTAATAGTGGAGAATATTAATAGAGATGTACTGTTTGGTTTAGATTGGTTGTTGGAGTTTAAAGTAATCTCAGACTTTGATGAACATCATCTTTGTTTTGGTAGAGGGGACAGTAGATGCTGGACAGCATTTGTGACAAATAGCCACATTGAGGAACAAACAACTGAGTGTGTGTTTACGATTAACAGCTACAGCACAATTATCACCAAAAATCAATAATGTGGATCAAGTAACACATTGAACTGATTTACAAGACAAAGTTAATGAATCCCTAATATTAACCAATCAACAAAGACGAGATTTGTATAAAATCTTAATGGAGTATGAAGTTGTGTTTTCTGATTGTCAAGGTATCATCAGCGACTATATCTGTACGTTCAAAATCAAAGACGATACTCCATTCTTTTGCAAACCGTTTACAATACCAGTGAGTTTGAAGGAAGCAGTTTGGGATGAGATTAACAAAATGATTGATAATAATATTATAGAACGAAGTTCCAGTGTAATGAATAATCCTCTGGTCATGGTGAAGAAAGCTACAGGCACATTAAATTGACATATAGAGATGGAAAGAGATCGACCAATTAATATCAACAAATTGTTATCCAAGTTTGAAAAGACAAGATTCTTTAGCACAATGGACTTGACTGCAGGATATTGGCAGATAAAAATATATACAGAATCCAAAAAGTACACAGCCTTTTTGTTTAATGGAAAATCTTATTTCAATGTATTGCCATTCGGACTTAATATCTCTGTGTCTGTATTTATACGTGCATTAGGTGAAGCAATAGGGAGAGACTTATTGATGGATTTGATAATATATGTAGACGATATCTTAATAGTATCAGCTACATGGGAGGAAAATTGTCTAACTGTGTGCAAGACTCTGAAACAATTTAAAGAAAAAGATATTATGGTGAAGCTGTGTAAATCGTTTTTTGCATGCCAAGAACTTAAGTTCTTATGTCATATTATAAGGGTAAAGGGAATTAGACTGAATCCTGAACGCATAAAAGCTATCAAAGAATGTCCACACCCCAGAAATGTAAGACATTTAAACGGATTTGTAGGTATGGCTGGATACTATTGACGGTTAATACAAGACAAGTGTGCCTGATTTTTCATCATTTGCCATTTCCATAGTGTTGCTAGGATTTCCTTTGGGGACCCCAAAGGGTGAAAGGGGGACAAATCCATTCTGTAGGGGACGATTTAACACCAGACCTCCTCTGGCATCTCACTCAAGTACCTGAGGGGTAGGGATCCTAGGGAAGCGGGGTTGGAAGGGTTTCCTGTCTTTGGGGCTATCTTTTTTTTCTCCTTCGATCCTAGCATTCACATCTATTTTTTTCTTTTCTTACTTGTCATTTGAGGACCTGTCTATTTTTTCCCCTCTTTTCATATTCACCAATTTCTATCGCTGAAGTCCTTCCTTATTTCCAAGTTTACTAGAAATCTAAATCTTATCTTTAGATAAGAAGGCCGAAAAATCAGACTACATGAACACACATACACAAATATACACTTCTACACAAACATTAAATTTCATAAGACAAAGCCTGTCACAATGTGAGGACCGACAGGTGTTGTAGGGGAAAATGTGTGTGTATATGGAGATATGCACCCGTATATAGGAAGCTATAATGGTTCTACATCGAATGTACATATGAAGAGGTACACTTAAACAAAGAACAGTGGCAGTTCTAAATAGAGATTAGAATAGGTGCAATGAACTCATGCAGAGAGAGAGACGAAAGCAGATAAGTTTATGGAATGAAAATGCTACATTACGAACAGCTATAAAGTAGTAATGAGTAATGGATAAATAAGAAATAGGCATGAGCAAAGAAAGAAAACCACAGCAGGAGAGGAATTAGTCATGTTGATCATTAAGAAACGTCAGTGTAATAAATACTCTGATGAACTGAACTCTGATGAATTGAAGGATAGTGGCACGTATATAGTATATGTAGACATAGTATCTATTGAAAATATAGAAGTTGATTAGTAGAGGAGGAGTTTAAGGAGTAAATGAGATATTGAAGAATAAATGTGAAGTTTAAAATAGATTTATATCTTTACCCCCCCCTCCATGAACCATAGACCTTGCCGTTGGTGGGGAGGCTTGCCTCAAAGACACTGATAGCCGTACCGTAGGTGCAACCACAACGGAGGGGTATCTGTTGAGAGGCCAGACAAACATATGGTTCCTGACGAGGGGCAGCAACCTTTTCAGTAGTTGCAGGGGCAACAGTCTGGATGATTGACAGATTTGGCCTTGTAACATTAACCAAAACGGCCTTGCTGTGCTGGTACTGCGAACGGCTGAAAGCAAGGGGAACCTACAGCCGTAATTTTTCCCGAGGGCATGCAGCTTTACTGTATGGTTAAATGATGATGGCGTCCTCTTGGGTAAAATATTCCGGAGGTATAATAGTCCCCCATTCGGATCTCCGGGCGGGGACTACTCAGGAGGACGTCATTATCAAGAGAAAGAAAACTGGCGTTCTACAGATCGGAGCGTGGAATGTCAGATCCCTTAATCGGGCAGGTAGATTAGCAAATTTAAAAAGGGAAATGGATAGGATAAAGTTAGATATAGTGGGAATTAGTGAAGTTCGGTGGCAGGAGGAACAAGACTTTTGGTCAGGTGAATACAAGGTTATAAATACGAAATCAAATAGGGGTAATGCAGGAGTAGGTTTAATAATGAATAAAAAAATAGGAGTTCAGGTAAGCTACTACAAGCAACATAGTGAACGCATTATTGTGGCCAAGATAGACACGAAGCCCACGCCTACAACAGTAGTACAAGTTTATATGCCAACTAGCTCTGCAGATGACGAAGAAATTGATGAAATGTATGATGAGATAAAAGAAATTATTCAGGTAGTGAAGGGAGAAGAAAATTTAATAGTCATGGGTGATTGGAATTCGAGAGTAGGAAAAGGGAGAGAAGGAAACATAGTAGGTGAATATGGATTGGGGCTAAGAAATGAAAGAGGAAGCCGCCTGGTAGAATTTTGCACAGAGCATAACTTAATCATAGCTAACACTTGGCTCAAGAATCATGAAAGAAGTTTGTATACATGGAAGAATCCTGGAGATACTAGAAGATATCAGATAGATTATATAATGGTAAGACAGAGATTTAGGAATCAGGTTTTAAATTGTAAGACATTTCCAGGGGCAGATGTGGACACTGACCACAATCTGTTGGTTATAAACTGTAGATTAAAACTGAAGAAATTGCAAAAAGGTGGGAATTTGAGGAGATGGGACCTGGATAAACTGAAGGAACCAGAGGTTGTAGAGAGTTTCAGGAAGAGCATAAAGGAACAATTGACAAGAATGGGGGAAAGAAATACAGTAGAAGAAGAGTGGATAGCTTTGAGGGATGAAGTGGAGAAGGCAGCAGAGGATCAAGTGGGTAAAAAGACAAGGGCTAGTAGAAATCCTTGGGTGACAGAAGAAATACTGAATTTAATTGATGAAAGGAGAAAATACAAAAATGCAGTAAATGAAGCAGGCAAAAAGGAACACAAACGTCTCAAAAATGAGATTGACAGGAAGTGCAAAATGGCTAAGCAGGCATGGCTAGAGGACAAATGTAAGGATGTAGAGGCTTATCTCACTAGGGGTAAGATAGATACTACCTACAGGAAAATTAAAGAGACCTTTGGAGAAAAAAAAACCACTTGTATGAATATCAAGGGCTCAGATGGAAACCCAGTTCTAAGCAAAGAAGGGAAAGCAGAAAGGTGGAAGGAGTATATAGAGGGACTATACAAGGGCGAAGTTCTTGAAGACAATATTATGGAAATGGAAGAGGAGGTAGATGAAGATGAAATGGGAGATATGATACTGTGTGAAGAATTTGATACAGCACTGAAAGACCTAAGTCGAAACAAGGCCCCAGGAGTAGACAACATTCCATTAGAACTACTGACAGCCTTGGGAGAGCCAGTCCTGACAAAACTCTACCATCTGGTGAGCAAAATGTATGAGACAGGCGAAATACCCTCAGACTTCAAGAAGAATATAAATATTCTAATCCCAAAGGAAGCAGGCGTTGACAGATGTGAAAATTACCGAACTCTTAGATTAATAAGTCACGGCTGCAAAATACTAACGCGAATTCTGTACAGACGAATGGAAAAACTGGTAGAAGCCGACCTCGGGGAAGATCAGTGTAGATTCCGTAGAAATATTGGAACACATGAGGCAATACTGACCCTACGACTTATCTTAGAAGCTAGATTAAGAAAAGGCAAACCTACGTTTCTAGCATTTGTAGACTTGGAGAAAGCTTTTGACAATGTTGACAGGAATAATCTCTTTCAAATTCTGAAGGTGGCAAGGGTAAAATACAGGGAGCGAAAGGCTATTTACAATTTGTACAGAAACCAGATAGCAGTTATAAGAGTTGAGGGACATGAAAGGGAAGCAGTGGTTGGGAAGGGAGTGAGAAAGGGTTGTAGCCTCTCCCCGATGTTATTCAATCTGTATATTGAGCAAGCAGTAAAGGAAACGAAAGAAAAGTTCAGAGTAGGCATTAAAATCCATGGAGAAGAAATAAAAACTTTAAGGTTTGCCGATGACATTGTAATTCTGTCAGAGACAGCAAAGGACTTGGAAGAGCAGTTGAACGGAATGGACAGTGTCTTGAAGGGAGGATACAAGATGAACATCAACAAAAGCAAAACGAAGATACTGGAATGTAGTCGAATTAAGTCGGGTGATACTGAGGGAATTAGATTAGGAAATGAGACACTTAAAGTAGTAAATGAGTTTTGCTATTTGGGGAGCAAAGTAACTGATGATGGTCGAAGTAGAGAGGATATAAAATGTAGACTGGCAATGGCAAGGAAAGCGTTTCTGAAGAAGAGAAATTTGTTAACATCGAGTATAGATTTAAATGTCAGGAAGTCGTTTCTGAAAGTATTTGTATGGAGTGTAGCCATGTATGGAAGGGAAACATGGACGATAAATAGTTTGGACATAAGAGAATAGAAGCCTTTGAAATGTGGTGCTACAGAAGAATGCGGAAGATTAGATGGGTAGATCACATAACTAATAAGGAGGTATTGAATAGAAACGGGGAGAAGAGGAGTTTGTGGCACAACTTGACAAGAAGAAGGGATCGGTTGGTAGGATATGTTCTGAGGCTTAGAGGGATCACCAATTTGGTATTGGAAGGCAGCGTGGAAGGTAGAAATCATAGAGGGAGACCAAGAGTGAATACACTAAGCAGATTGAGAAGGATGTAGGCTGCAGAACATATTGGGAGATGAAGAAGCTTGCACAGGATAGAATAGCATGGAGAGCTGCATCCAACCAGTCTCAGGACTGAAGACCACAACAACAACATATATCTTTACCAGAAGATACTTAATTATGGTATACATAGAAATGTATACTAGGGTAATGAACCGTGAGGCCTACTCATAAAGGATAAGGGGGGTGTACCCAGCATTCACTAAGTATAAAGGGCAGGTGTACCTAGGTGGAGATAGGACGATCTGAGGCCTAAAAAATAGGGATGTTTTGTAAGGGGCATACCTATCAGAATGGAAAGAGGAAGTGCTCTCATAAGGTCGACCCACAAGCAAGGGATAGATGCTGATCCTAGGAGAAGGGCACAGTATCATGACAAAAGTCACAGATTTTAGGGATTATTCTGGGAAGTGTGAACTCTTATGAACGACTAGCATTATTAGGTTTCGTGGAAACAAATGAGTGTCACAAGAACACTTTCATTTTGTCCAGAGTTCCTCCAAGCTACAAAAATAGATTACTCATGTATCATAAACACCTGAAGAAAAGAAAAGAAAAGGAGTCCTCACAATTCCTAAATATTAGTAAAGCTGACTAAAACCACGAGTAAATGCTCATGTCTTAATAACAAAGTAAAATAAGAAAAGAGTAGAGAAACAATAAGCGAAAGACTGTTCAAGAGAGGACAGAGAATTATTATTGAAAGGAAACTTATGTATGCAAATGTATGTAAGAAATGTATGTTGTTAAGGTTTGAATTGCTAATATGAGTGATATTATTTGCATAATGATTATGTATAAAATATCACATGTTCGATTTGGGAGGGGGGAGATATGTAGTGATTCGAGAATTTCTGTGTAAATTCTAGAACCCCTCAGCCTTCTACCATCTCGAACACACAATATTCTGGATATGAGTATGGGATGGTAGAATCCTACCTACTGCACGTCAAGTTTGTGTGTGTAGGTTTAAAATCAGTCGTGGGAAGAAAGTAGACGTGGTGGACGAATGGCACTGGCAAGTACCTGTTGGGCAATCCATAGGTGTTTTAGTGAGTGTGTAAGGAAGAACCATGGAGTTTATATGCAGCTCTGTGCTTATTGTGTCATTGACTATTGTTATTAAAACAAGGACAGTTGAAAAAGAACTCTTGATGTAAGCTTGCTATAGGCAAAACTCATTTTCTGATTCATGTTAAGAAAAACTGTAGTATCTAAGCCAACTTTCTTTTAACAGTAACTCAATTTGTTTCTGACATTTGGCTGTACGAGAGACTTACAGGAAGTTACATATTTATGTGCAAGGTGAGAGTTTTATTGTGTATGGAGGTCAAATACATTGTTAATTGATGAAAAGTAAAGTTTGTATGTCTACTTATTTCATAAGTAGAAAGTGTCTAAAAATTCCTGTACCTAGCGTTATTCGACAGAGAAGAAGTCAAGAAGGTTTCCAGCAGCCGGCTAGCCAGTAAAGAAAAGTGGCTGCAAGTTCTGAGTAAGTCACTTCGTAAAGAAGTGGAAGGTGGTTTGGAGGAATAAACCGATATAACTCAAATTCACACTCTCACTTTTAAGTCGTTAGAATGTTAGACTACTCCTACATTACCTCTATTTTATATCACTTTTATGACCGTGTACTCATCTGATAAGAACTCCTGTTCATCCTTAATCCACTGTGTAACCATTTCCCTTTCCAAATTTTCTAACCTTCCAACCTGATTAAGGGTTCTAACATTCCACATTTCAGTCCACAGAATGTCAGTTTTGTTTCATCTGGTAACAGCTGTCTTGTGAATAGTCCCTGCCCAGAGATCCTGATGGGGAGCTATTTTCCCACCAGAATATTTAGTTTAAGAGGATGCCATCATCATTTAACCATACAGTAGAGCTGCTTGTCCTCAGGAAAACTAATGGCTGTAGTTTATACTTGCTTTCAGCAGTTTGCAGTACAAGCACAGAGACCATATCAGTCAGTCATCCACACTGTTGGCCCTGCAGCTACTGAAAAGACTGCCCCTCTTTAGGAACCACAAGTTTGTGTGACCTCTCCAGAGGTACCACTCTGACGTGGTTGCACCTGTTGAGGCCTGTAAGCCTCCATGCCTTGGTAATATCTGTAGTTTGTCAGTACTCTCACAGAATTTCAGCTGTAAACCTCTCCATGATGCACAATCCCTGCCCTGCAACGACTGCTACTGGAGTTTGTTCATCACCTCTGCGCTTCTTTTGCACTTGTTAAATGGTCCCATTTCAAAACACTGCACTTTTCATTGGGTCTTTTCCGTCTCTTTTTACAAGACGTTTCTGCAAGATTCTTCCAATGAATGTCAGCTTAGCGTCTGGTTTTCCTATTATTTGTTTTATGTAGTCATTCCATGTTTAGTCATTGTGAATGGTTATTCCTTGGTATTGTATGGTAGTTACTGTTTCAAATTGTGTAATCAAACAGTAGTGGATCTCTTTGCATATTTATACATTATACTTTATATTTATTGATGTTCAGAATCAACAGCCACTCCCTGCTCCAATCATTTGCCTTCTGCTGGTTGTCTTGCATTTTGCTACAGTTTTCTGGCTTTGCAATCTCCCTACATATAAGCTTTCTTCTTTTTCGTACGTGCATGAGAACATTTAGAAGAAAAAAATTGGACTGTAGGATTTGGGTATCGTCTGATCCTTGTCTTACCTTTTGCTAATAACCACTACCACCACCACCACAGTCTTCTTCAACTGTATGATGACCCTTCCTTGCAAGAGGTACTCATTGCACTGTTTGTGCAAATAAGCATTTGTTTGTCACATAAGGCTTGTATTACTTTGGGAGGGATTTATCTGGACCCGGAGATTATTTTCTTTTTCAGTGCTACAATTATATCTACTGTCTGCAAACTATAATCAGAAATGCAGGTTACATAATTCTTTGCTTATGTTACATATTCCTCAACAAACTTATTGAACATTTCTGCTATTCTAAAGTCAACTGAAATGCTATGCATTGTAGTGTATGAAAGTATGTTTTACTGAAAAGATGAGTTTTCTTAGTAAGTGGATGTATATTACCAGTCCTGTAAATCCTATACAGATATAGCAAGGAACAAATGCATCCTGATTGTACCAGTTTATCTGAGCTAGTTCAAAGCTAGGTGTCTAATTGTGAATTTCATTGATATTGGTGTTGAGGAGAGAAATCTTGTTCAAGGTGGTTAGCTCATCTGTAGAGGCGTTACTGGGGTTGTCAATGGGAGTGTCATGTGATGATTGTGTTGCAGTAATATCTAAAGAGTTTTGTAACAGCAATACTTTCCTCTTGGTATGGGCATTTGTTAACTAGAGAATTATCATTTTATTCATGTAGGATACCACTGTTGTGAATTTGTGAAAGGACATTGTTACAGCTGTGTACCCAGTTTGATCCTTGTGTGAAGGGATGCACAAGTCCATTGTTCCTACAGACATCCCACATATTTTATGTAACGCAAGCTGATCTTCTGTCTCATTAGTCTCGCCATAGGGAAGCAGTGTTTGTATTAGCAGGGCAGCTCACTGTTCCCAACTTTGTTACCATCTCCTCATTTCTTTGGAGTGTGGACAAGACTGTTGGTGATCATATTTTCTTGCAGACTATTCTGTATGGTATTCCCTAGGGATTGGTTTCTAAGTTAGTCTCCACAAATTGTTTCCATTGTTACATTGTTTAACATATCCGCATCTATGCAGCCTTTGATTTTTCCATTGGGTCATGTTCCTTTGTAATAGCTTCCTGGCTCTTCTAGATGCAAAACCCTCTTCTAGAAGGATCTCTCTTCATAGGCATTGATGCATATGTTGCTTTATGTATAGCCACTGTCAGTTCTTATGCTTTAACATCCACATCATCACCCAGCAATAGACCTCCTGGACAATTAAATGTCCTTCTCAGTTCTTACCAGTTAGCCTCCTTGATGTTTTATTCAGACCTCGTATGCACAGTTTCTGTGGTGTCTTGATTTCCCTTCTGGCACTGCTATAGTGTATGATATTGTGATCATTCAATGTCATTTTACTGTCAACCTACCGGCCTTTGGCCCTACAAAGGATGGCAACCTATAGGTTGAGTTTCATAATCGCTTCTTCTAGTTGCTTTCCACAGTCATCAGTCATGCCGCATTACTGACTTCACATCTGCATCAGTGAGGTACACAAGAGGCTTAATTCATACTAGGTGTGTAATATCTTTTTGCCTTAGCAGATGCTTGTTGATATCATCAAGAAATTGAAAGTACATGGAAAGATGAAGCAGCTTTCCTTTTCAGTTGTCATTTCCACACAGGCTAGGTCTTCTGAACTACACAGTGAGATTTTTGTCATGTAATGACCTTGTTAAATTCTGTTAATGGTACCATAGGACATGGCCTGTGGGGTTATTATTTGGTTAGCTTTTTTGACATATTGGAGACCTTCCTTGTCTTAGTACATGGTTTTTGCAGATACAGTACATGTAATTTCAACTCTTCTACCACATTCCTAGCCTCATGTAATACGCTGACTCTTCTCATGGTATTTTTTTCTCCATGAGGTATGATGGGTACATATTAGACAATCTACTCTTTCTTGTCTGTAATCCCACACTGTACAACAATGTGTGAGCATAAAGTGCTTTTACAGTGTATCTAAGGGAAAGTAATTCATATCCTCTGAGAGTAAAGTGTCAATAAATTCTACAATGATTTCACTTCTGTTGGATGATTTTTTCACTTTGAGATGGATTCTGTCTAAGAGATCAGTTACAGGGTGCATATCCCTTACCAGATGTACAACACAGTTAGTTAGCTGTAGTAAGCATCATCAGCTCATCCAGCCTAGATAGTTGCATCACATTCTCTATTCTTTCATAAATATGTCACGGATCAGTTCCAATTTGTATTCTATTGCTTATCTCTCTGTAGTAGGTATTTGTTTGCTGCACAAATTGGTTCCGAGTCTTTTGCAGTCTGTTGCATTCTAGATACAAGTGCCCACCTTCTGTTACCAAATTCTGCACACCTGTATTGTATGTCACCTCTACTTCTGCCTGTGATCTTGCTTCTCTGTTATATCACATAGTTCTGAATTTTCACCACAACTTTTTTCCTGCTTTTTTGTATGAAGCACTACTTGTTACATACATCTGACTTTTGCCTGAAATTCCATGCTCTTTCAGCATCCCCCCTTTCCTGTAGTAGTGACTTATATTCTTGATATGAATATAATCTGCTTGTGTCTGTGTATATGCGGATGGATATGTGTGTGTGTGCGCGCGAGTGTATACCTGTCCTTTTTTCCCCCTAAGGTAAGTCTTTCCGCTCCCGGGATTGGAATGACTCCTTACCCTCTCCCTTAAAACCCACATCCTTTCGTCTTTCCCTCTCCTTCCCTCTTTCGTGATGAGGCAACCGTTGGTTGCGAAAGCTTGAATTTTGTGTGTATGTTTGTGTTTGTTTGTGTGTCTATTGACCTGCCAGCGCTTTGTTTGGTAAGTCTCATCATCTTTCTTTTTAGATATATTGACTTATATTTTTGATATAGATGGCATCTATTGATGTCAATAGGTTTCTCATTGCTTTCTAATGTTATGAGAGATGCCTATCCATAATACATTTTAAAAATCTGCCTTATTTGGAGGTTTTGATATGTATGACATTCTGTTCTCTGTGCACTTTTTCCTGCTAAATTTACATGGCACACACACTGCATCTTGTTTGCTTTTGATATGGCATCCTTCCCTACAGTGTCCACAAAATACTATTTGATTATCATAATGTTTTGCCAGATGATCAATGTCTTGGCATTGTAGATACTGCTTCACTACTAGGTAGTCTTCCACTAAACTGAATGAAATCCAAGACACATTTTTGTTGCTTCACAAGAGCTGTTCTAACCTCAGGTCTCACTTCAATAATGTGGTGGACCACGTTTCTTTCCACTGGTCCTGTCCTGAATATTACTACAAAGTCACTTTCGAAGCTTTCCTTGGTCATTTAATTTTCAAGATTACATATGTATCTTGTGTTTTCTGGGATGTTGTTCAGTAGCATCAAAGATCTCTGTTTGTTATACTGTTCACATATAAGTGTTTCTGTACATTTCTGTTGTTCACTGTCACATTGTACAGCAGTTTCCAAGATGACTACACGTTAGTTCGATTGATCTTCTTTACACAAATTTTCTCTTTAGCGGCATTTATTAAGGTCATTAGTTTTTGGTGCACTAAATTTTCCTTTTCACTTGATCTCGACTTCATGAATGAAGTATTTTGTTGCAGTGTTTGTGCTGCTATGGTTTTAGCAACAGTAGCTGTTTGGCTTCATCTCGACTAGGTGCCATCATTAGCACTCCACCTACATAATTTTTTTCTGTTTCTGTGAATTTTCTCTGCAATTGTCAATTTTTTCCCTATTTGTTGCAGTATGCCATTAATATCATATGCTCTATTGCCCATTGTGGCATTTTTCCCTTTAATTCCATTTTTAGTCTACTTACTGTTGCGCGTATCTATCTTTTTCTGCCCGGAAAATTCATTTTCAATAAATACAATCAAGTCTTTTACTGCTGTTGTACATTCTCTATAATTGTTGCAATTTTCCTTTTCCATTCTCATTTTAATTAGCCATGTCAGTTGTCACCATTATTGTATGATTAGCCATCCAAACTATATCTGTTTGCCCATTTGAAGTCGAACATGCTGCAGCGCACGGTCTCTCCACGTTAAACTGTGGCACTGACTTCCGCTTAGTCACTAGAAGCAGTGCCGTACATGTCAGGTGTGGCTTATCCCACACCAGCCGCAGCTAGTCAGGATGGCAGAGAAGTTGGCAGCAAGTGCATGACACAGTGCTATCATCTACATGCCTCTCCTCAGCTGCCGTAGCACAAACACAGGCTTGCACTCTGCACCAATGGGAGGGTGATGATTGAATCAACATGCAACATGCATACTGATGTTCAAACAGAATAATTTAGAGTATATTTTATTCATTGATGAAAAATAACTAGTTAGCAAATTTTCCTCCTTAGTTCTTGAATATTCGATGGTAATGATAGATGATTTTTATGGTGACTGTTATAACTTGAGGGAGGGGGGCATTCCTGACTGAAAATTTTTGTACAAATGTAGTACTGTGCACCTAAATCTGGTCGGGGAGTTCTATGAAGAGGCTAGAGATGGTGTATCACTTGATACACCAACCAGTAGCAGCACTCAATTATTTTTATGTTAGTGTATATTGGGCGACAGATGTTTTGGCACGTCATTGTCAGTGCAAGAGAGAACAACAGCTGGAGTGAGTGGAGCAAATAGAGGGGGAAGGTGTGTGGAGAGGGAGGGAGGGGGAGAGGAGAGAGAGAGAGAGAGAGAGAGAGAGAGAGAGAGAGAGAGAGAGAATACCCATGACACCAAAAAGTAATCTCTTTCTCTTTGTCTGTCTGTCGGTCCGCCTGCCTACCTGTTTAGAACACATCATGCAGAAAAAGCCGCCTCCTTAAGAGCACACCACTCTGGGATTATGCTGTTTATTTACTTTCTCAAACTTAATATTTATCTCTATCATAAATCCTCTTAAAACTTAAGACTGCACAGATATTCAGTCAAATCCTGATATGATTTTAGAGTGCTGCAGTGACTGAAAACTTGCTTCAAATGTTCAGAAATGTTGAAGTGTGAACTTTACAAAAACAAAGTGTCCTACTATTAGAACACACATGAATCAGAATTGGAATCAGTCAACTCATAGAAATACCAAAGTGTAAAAATTTATGTGGGTATGAAATAGAATGATCATTTAGGCTCAATTGTAGGTAAATCACAGGGTATACTCTGGTCCATGGCAAGGAAAACTCAATCTCTAAAGGAGACAGCTTATAAAATACTTGAGACCAAAACTGAATACTAAATATTGCTCAAGTACATGGAAATCTAACCAAATAGGTCTACTGAGGAAACTGCATATACCAGGAGTACTGGTATAAAATGAGCGGTAAGATACAAATGTGTCGATAGGGAGCATTTGTTGTGAACGGGCCTTAATTTTTTTTTGGTTGGTATGACATCTGTCAAAGATATTTAGTGTGTTAACAATGTCGAATTTTGTACCAGAAAGTGATGATTTGCAGAAAGCATTGATTTTTTGTTTTCATTTGAAAAGAAGTGCTGCAGAGTCGCATCGAATGCTTGTCGAGGCATGTGGTGGTCATGCTCTATCAGAAGTAACATGCAAAAGATTGTTTCAATGGTTCAGAAATAATGATTTTGATGTAAGAAATGGAGAACGTGGAAGACCACCAAAAAAGTTAGAAGACGCCGAATTGCAAGCAATATTGGATGAAGATGATACTTTGAGTCAGAAGCAAATGGCAGCAATGCTAAATGTTGCACAACAAACAATTTCTGACCGTTTTAAAGCTAAGGAAAAGATCAAAAAGTGTGGAAAATGGGTGCCACATGAATTGAATGAAAGACAGATGGAAAACCGAAAAACTATTTGTCAAATTTTGCTTCAAACACATGAAAGAAAATCAATTTTGCATCGAATTGTTACTGGCAATGAAAAATGGATTTATTTTAAGAATCCTAAATGGGAAAAATCATGGGTTAATCCGAGAAAACCATCAACATTGACCGCAAAACCAGATCGATTTGGCAAGAAGACAATGCTCTGTGTTTGGTGGGATCAGAAAAGTGTGGTGTATCATGAGCTTCTAAAACCCAGTGAAACTGTGAATACTAATCGCTACGGACAACAAATGATCAATTTGAACTATGCATTGATCGAAAAAAGACCAGAATGGGCCAGAAGACATGGCAAAGTAATTTTTTTACACTACAATGCACCTGCACACAAAGCAGAACTGGTTCAGGATACAATCAAAACACTTGGCTGGGAGCTGCCCCACCCGCCGTATTCACCAGACTTGGCCCCTTCCGACTACCATTTGTTTTCATAAATGGGACAAGCATTGGCTGAGGAACACTTCAATTCCTACGAAGAAGTCGAAAATTGGGTGTCTGATTGGTTTGCTTCAAAAGACGAACATTTCTATTGGCGTGGTGTCCACAAATTGCCAGAAAGGTGGTCAAAATGTATATAAACCAATGGTCAGTACCTTGAATAAAATGTTTTTACTTTTCAATTTAAATTAGTGTTTCATTTTCACAAAAAACGCTCATTTCATACCGGTACACCTTCTATGATATGCGATGAAGGGCAAAACGAGTGGTGACAATTTTGTTTTACCATGGAAGAGTGGTGTAGATAGATGCTAAGTTTCAGGAACAATTATCTGAGGCATCTAGGAATATACTACTGCCTCCTCCATATCATTCCTCTTGGACTCTTGATGAAAAGATTAAGCTTGCCTTTACAAATGTCTGCTTGTGTCTGTGTATGTGCGGATGGATGTGTGTGTGTGTGTGTGTGTGTGTGTGTGTGTGTGTGTGTGTGTGTGTATATATATATATATATATATATATATATATATACACCTGTCCTTTTTTCCCCCTAAGGTAAGTCTTTCCGCTCCCGGGATTGGAATGACTCCTTACCCTCTCCCTTAAAACCCACATCCTTTCGTCTTTCCCTCTCCTTCCCTCTTTCCTGATGAAGGAACCGTTTGTTGCGAAAGCTTGAATTTTGTGTGTATGTTTGTGTGTCTATCGACCTGCCAGCGCTTTTGTTTGGTAAGCCTCATCATCTTTGTTTTTAGATATATTTTAATGTAAATGTGTTGATGTAAAGTAGTAATGTTAACGTATTAAGAAGGTAAAGTGCAATTCAACCAACATATGTAAAAGAAACAAAACAAATGTAAAATCTGTAATGTAATTTGTCAAACATAAATAAAAAGACTCACAATTGACACTACTCTCAAGAGTAACACCAATTCTGCTGGCAGGGGAGGTGTTCCATCCAAGAGTAAAGCCAAGTCTGAATTGCATTGTTAATACCAAAACAGGCAACAGTATAAGGTCTTTAGGCATGATGAGAGGAGCCACAGACCTGGAAGCAAGCTTGTCGATGCCAAGCTGATGGGCAGCTGCGCTTGATAACAAGTTAAAAGCTATACGCTATGAACACACAAAGAGGGCTGCGTGTACTTCTGACAATGGGGTCCTTGATAAGGACTGGAATTGATGTGAATAGGCAAACGACACTTCTGGTTAAAGAGTGAGAGCATGGGACGAGAGGGAGAAAGACTGAGGGCCTTCTGATGGGGACAACCTATGTCATGAGAAGCCAGGGCAGGGCTTAGGACACAGCGTGTGACCATATTGAGAGAGGTGCCTCTACTCCTCCACCCAGCCTCTGAAGAACCACTGAACAACAGTGTACATTTACAGCCAATAAAGAGCCATGTAGCCCTTGACATGTACATCATGGTAATAGCTGTCAGTGTTGAAGGGGAAAAGTGAACAAAACTCAGGAGCAGGACACTCCAGGAGCGATTGGTAGGAGAGTGCTAGAGAGAACTTGAGGATAGTCCGACTTGAGGTCCTTTAGGCAGGCAGCTAGGAGAGCCAGAGTTCATTGCAGAGTTAGCAACAGGATCTGCTGGGTATATAGATGGTAGCCATGGGACACTGAGTTTAGTCGTGTGGATCGTGCTTCTTAGAACAGGTGGAATGGTGTTTGTCATTCATTGTGTCTGTATCAGACATGGCCATTTAGTGGAAACATGTCAGGCAGAGCAGTTAGGATTTACTTACTGTATTTCTGAATAAATCTCAGATTATTAAACATTTCTGGAGAATTACGTCAATTACCTCCTAGCCTTTTATGTTTCATACCAAAGATTTGACATCTTAGCTAGGTCAAAAGTCTTCCTTTCATTACGGCCAACCAGCTGAACCTTTTGTTACGAACCATGTCACTCAATCCCAGACAAAACCCACGTTTGGGACATGACAGCTGGACAGCTCTCTAGCTTTGAATCGATGCTGTCAGGTCTTGAATCTTTGTGTGAACACACAGTTGTTGCTGAGAAGTGAACATAAATTGTCTAAACGATAGTCCGTCTGTTTCAAAATTCATGTGTATACTTTCCTGTTCAAACATTAAAACAGTATCGATTGTAAGTAGTTTATACTGTGTAATTCTATGTAAGAAGTTGATATTTGTAATATATGCGATATAAAAACTTAAAAGATGTTTAAAAATAATGAAATTTTGTAGCATTTGTAATTTAATACTGGTTCATACTAAGGGAAATTGTATGAAGTAACTTAAGACACATAGGGAACCCCCTCCGTTATGGAAGGGGCTTGGCATGTGGGAAAAGGTGGTATTGGCGGTCAATCTGGGCGGCAAGAGAGAGAGAGCACATTACGCAGTCAGTGGCCAGTAGTTGTACAGTCAACACTGCGGGTGCCAAGTGAGGCATTCGGAAACCTATTTATGATGGAATGGCCTCGGCTGTAAAATGGTGGCCGGCCACGGTGGTCTAGCGGTTCTAGGCGCTCAGTCCGGAACCGCGCGACTGCTACGGTCGCAGGTTCGAATCCTGCCTCGGGTATGGATGTGTGTGATGTCCTTAGGTTAGTTTGGTTTAAGTAGTTCTAAGTTCTAGGGGACTGATGACCACAGATGTTAAGTCCCATAGTGCTCAGAGCCATTTTTGTAAAATGGTGCTCTCGCATTTCGGAATGGCTCTAAAATAATTAATATGTCGCCAAGAAGATCTGAATAGAGCATTAAACTGCCAGAGGTGGGGACCTGATAGCCACCACGTGCTTGCCAAACTATTGCGCCACTGCTTCACCAACTTTGGAAATCAGATATGTATATCAATATGAACGAGTACGCTTGTGTGTGAGTGTTTTTTCAATAATAATTTCAATGATAAAAATTCGTGTTTGAACTTTGAAACTGTCCTGTTCATGAAACCATCCTATCCTAAATGTGCTAAAGACCGAGTATCCTGTTATGAAGAACCACTAACTTGTTTCTATTTCAATGTGCCTAAGTTTCATTGTTAAAGCATATAAATGTTGCTAGTTAAATTACTTATTTCACAGGTAAAGAGAAAGGCACATAATTTGGAACTTATAAAAAAAACTTTATTTTGCTTTGAATTTGCCAAAGTTTTAGTGCTAAAGGGCATAAATGTTGTTAGTTAAAATCACTTGCTTCATTAATAATGAAAGAGGCACACAATTTTGAACCTGCTTGAAACTTAACTTTACCTTGAACTTATTTATGAAGTTAATTAAGAATGTTGTTAAGTGTGAATTGTTACAAAGCATTGAAAGATAATTTTTTTCAAGTGGGGTTGGAAATCAGTATTAGTGTGATGCAAATTGTTTATGAAATGTGTGCATAGTTTGCTTGTAAAGGAAGTGACTGTTTATGGGTCCCCACTTCAATCTTTTCTGGTATGAGAAAGTTAATCTAAATAGAAGTTTTGCTAATGAAATATGAAACATTTCCACAGTAGAGTGAATAAAAAAAGTGTATGTACAGTGTCATTTAACTGCATTTGTGATGTTTGGAAGTTAGTTAAAACAGGACTCTGTGCATGCTCAAATTTGGTCTTGTGATGCCTTTGATAACATTTGGTACTGAATCAGTTAATGGTTGAGATGATGGTTATTATTATTACTAGATGTACAGGGCAATTTGTCTTTCTGTGATTGCCAGTTAGATGAATGATAACGACTGCTATCTACTGTTCAGTTCATCTGGTAGTTGTGTGTGTTCATTGCACTTTACAAAGAAAAGTAACAAAAGTTCCCTCTTGTAAAATTATAGTTAGATTCTTTTAACTTAATATTCTAAATTACTATGCCTAATTAGGCTGGTGACCGTATATTCATTCTTCTGCATGAATTTAATTACTTTCTTAACTTCCAAAAATGAAGTCTTTCAGTTTTTCTACTAATTGCAATTTGTACGAAATCATAGTCTGATACCCTCTGTCCACTAGGTTAACACGGTCAAACAATGCAAAATTCCTCCCAGAGGGTAAGCTAGTTGCAATGAAGTGTTGTACTTAACACAGAATTGTAGCGTGTGTGTTATACTTGGTTTCCCTGTGACAGGACTAGAAGTTCGGTTAACAGGGAGCTTAAAGATTATACACAACTTGCATTTGCGTTATAGGCTGAGACTACACACTGGGCAGTCGGCAGTCAGCACTCAGCAATCAGACATTTGTTGGTGCTTCCTGCATGCTCTGTCACAGTGGGGATGGCTACGACATCATGTGTCCTGTATTCCCCTTGGTATCAGCTCTCCTAGTGACTTCAGACTTTCGCAAATTCACCTCTCAGAGGCTCTTCTCCACTGGTTTGGCACCCAAATATCTATTGTTGCATTGTACATAGGATTCCTTATGACATTCTGCTTTGTTATTAGTGTGAAGACATCTCTCAGCTTCCGTGATGTCATTATACTTTGCTTGCAGACTATGGCACTCAGTCATTCCCCCTTGATGCAGTAGCTTCTGCATCTGCTGCAACTTGCTCAGTATTGCCCTCTAGCTGGCAATCTACTGGTCTTCGATACAGGTGGTTTGGCTTCTGGGAGCTGCCAAGGTAGAACTTCAATGAATTTTTAGCATCCGCCAGGGATACTATCCTGGGGTGTAACACAACTTTGACATAAACTATTTAGCATCATGGGGCATAACGTAACTTTGACATAAATTATGAAGAATTTAATTTCACCAATAGATTCAATAGAAGCTTTCGAAATGTGGTGCTACAGAAGAATGCTGAAGATTAGATGGGTAGATCACATAACTATTGAGGAGGTATTGAATAGAATTGGGGAGAAGAGGAGTTTGTGGCACAACTTGACGAGAAGAAGGGACCGGTTGGTAGGACATGTTCTGAGGCATCAAGGGATCATAAATTTAGCATTGGAGGACAGCGTGGAGGGTAAAAATCGTAGAGGGAGACCAAGAGATGAATACACTGAGCAGATTCAGAAGGATGTAGGCTGCAGTAGGTACTGGGAGATGAAGAAATTTGCACAGGATAGGGTAGCATGGAGAGCCCAAACCAGTCTCAGGACTGAAGACCACAACAACAACAACAACAACAACAATAGATTCAATAATTTATGCAATAAACATGCTCCGATAAAAACTGTAAGTCAGCATAAAACCTGCACCATTGGTTAACGATCAATTCAAACACCTTATGAGTATCACAGATGCACAGTACACAGGTTATATAAACAGCACCTGACCTCTGAGAATCATCTTGCCTTCAAGTGACTAGACAACTGAGTTAGTCAGCCTGTGAGAAATGTAAAACTCAGGACTTTCTCAGGGCCTTCATCTTGTGGAAAAATCTACAAGGTCTAGGAGTAGGCAAACCTAAATCTGCAGCTGAGCTTCTAGTTCATATTGAGGATCTAAATGAGTATTTCACCACACCTACATCTCTGTTTGGCCAATGGACAAGAATGCAAACCATCAATTCCCTTAAAGTATTAGTGGATGGTAAAAATAAAAAAAAAATTGTCATTAATCAGTAAGCCTTAACACGGTCAGGAAGTCAGTTGCACAAATTCATTTGGCATCTTCAGGACATGAAAATATGAGAATGCAAATGATCAGTTTCCTCACTGATCCATTACTGCCCATAAAAAAGGATATTTTTTACCATCCTTTGACCTCCAGCATCTTTCTAATAACCTGGAAGCAGGGTCTCATAAAACTTGTACCCAAAATGAAATCTGCCAAAGAACCCTCTGAGTATAGGTCTATTTGTATTCAACCAGCATTATCTGAGGCTTTAGAATACATAATTAGCAATCAGCTTACAAATTACTTGGCATCAAATAACTTTCTGGATGAATGCCAACCTGGTTTCCAGAAAAAAATCTCAGCACAGTGACTGCTGTTATAGATATGACTGATGAACTGAAAAAAGCTACAGACAAACAAGAGGCAACTAGTATGTGCTTTTTGGATTTCAGAAATGATTTTGAAACTGTTGTCTCTGATATACTACTTTCTAAACTCAAAACCTTTCTTCAAGTCCTGTAAAGTGGTTCCACTCATATCTTACATCTTGTCAACAATGAGTAATAATTAGAACAAAGAGATTACAATGAAGAAATGTAGTTGAATTGAGAGAGAACATGTAAAACAGCTATACACTATTTAGAGGTAACAAATTACAACATTTTTAACATTAAAAAAAATACAGATTCCGTGACTAACATTGAAGCTCAGAAATATGTTTGTCAAATGAGTAACTCCAGCCGTGTTAGTAAAACATTCTGGAACATAATGTATGGGGAAACAGCAGTCTCTCTCTTATGCAACTGGTTGCTTATTATTTCATTATATACAACAGAAAAATGTTAAAACAAAATGACAAAATAATAAATGACCCAAAAAGTGTGTGAGAAATTCATACAGAAGTTTAGTAGAATTGGCACAAATGAAGTACATGATTGGGCAGCCAATTTTATTAGAACCACTAGCCAATCTGTTTTCATCCATGGCATTACTGAGGGGGAACTCATTTTATTTTAAAATTTCAATCTAAAATGTCTTGTGGATAGAATGAAATTTCACCTGCACTGTCAGAGAAATGCAAAGGAGAATTAGTGAAGCCTCTGACACACCTAATAAATACCTCCATTTGCCATGGAGAATTCCCTGACCTGTTGAAAATAGCCAAAATTTTAATACAGTATAAGAAGGGAATAAAAACTTAAACAAAAAACTAGAGGCCAATATTGTTAACTCCAGAACTTGGAAAATTACTAGAGAAAGTACTATTAAATCAATTTGTGGTATATTCATCAAACATAATCTATTCAATAATCTACAACACACAAGGTAACGCATTTTCTCAGATATGAGTGAAGTTTTAGACACTGTGAATCATACCATTCTATTCATAAATTAAAAGAATATGGGATGAGAGGAGTAGCCTTACAACTAGTTACCTTCTACTTGAAAGACAGAACACAGTGTGTCAGTGTGTATGGAGAAATGTGGAGGTGTGATGTTGTTGAGCTATATGTGGTTATTTTCAGAAACGAGTGCATGGGTGTTTTGCAAACTGTGTATCTAACAATTGCTGAGAAGAGTCCTTTGAAATTAAGGAGAGTTAAAGGTGGCTCGTGTTTATCATCCGAAGTTATCAGAGCTCCATCCTGAGAAATTCTCAGGTGACACTGGCATTGGAAGAATTTGTGCCAAAAAGCAAATGACTCCATCAACAGACGTAGTGAAGAAAGAATGCGTCAAATTTCGTGAATATTCTGAAAAACAACTGAAACAATTCAGGCCTAGGCAGAACCATTTTCTCATGAATTTACTGCAAAGTGCGAACCATGACTTCATCAGGTTTGTACAGAACCTGTTATGCACGTCTCATGAAAATGCTGCAGTTGAAAGAGGTTTTTCTGCTAACACAGAAGTTATAGTTGAAAACTTAGAAGAGGATACAATTGTTGCAGAAAGAAATGTTCACAGTGTGGTACAATTGTCAGGTGGTTTACTTAATTTGAGGAACAACTGAATATGAACATTACAAAAGCTACCTGTGAAGAATGCTTCATGAAAAAACTAGTTTAAAAGGAAGAAATCTGATGAAAATGAAGTGGCCAATCTTAAAAGACAAAAAGTTCAAGAAATAAAGAGCTCAAAAATAAAAAAGAATAATGATAGAAAAAGCAAAAGAAACAGCTGAAGTTTTAGGTGTTGAAATTTCAAGTTTAGCTAAGAAACTTAATGAATGTTTTGCTGTTAAACTTAATATTTGACATAAATTTTGTACCTTCAAAATAGTTACATTGTCTTGAGGAAAAGTGGAAGTTATCACTACATTACTGTGTTAAAACAATTTGTATTTTATTTGATGTGATGATAAGTACAGTATATGTGAAACAAGTCGTAACCATCCTCGGTGAGAGTTTTTATAGCGTTTGATGAATGGTGTACTGCAAGTCATACATAGTTACATTATTCATACTGCCATACAGTTTAAGTGATATCAGAAGTTTTACATTCAGCTTTCAGTTCAAACAGCTCACAGGTTCATGAAAAAAGTGTTTTGACATTGTACACTGAATGTAACTAAATAGGTAATGAAAAAGTCATGAAAAGGTCATGGAATTTGATCCTCTGTATGCTTATATTCCATCCTTTGTCAGCTTGGGCCATTATGTGAAAAGTGCTGCCAAATGTAGTGAAATCAATTAAAATATTCTGCCATCTTACCTTGTGGCAAATAAGCTACTGATAAATAAAGAGAAGACAATGATAATGCAATTCATGCTTAACTATAAACATAAATGGTACTCCATTTACACCTCCATTGGCACTTAGCTAAAAAAAAAAAAAAAAAAAAAAAACACACACACACACACACACACACACACACACAAATTATTGGATATTATTGCTTATGAACACCTATCATGAAAAGAACATGTAGATCTTATATATAAGAAAATCATTACAAATGTGTATCCAATAAAACAGGTCTTCCTGCGCCTTGATACCTCAAGGCAAATGTATTTTGGATTGTTACCTCTTCAGTATGGTACTGAAATATGGGGTGGTTACCAGGAGTCTATACAGAAGGGGTCTATAGACAATAATAAAAAGGAATAAGGTAAATACAGGAGAGTTTACAGAGAAATTTTCAGAAAACATAAAATACTTACCCATCTACCCTATGTATATCCTGCAGGTAAACATGTTTGTGAAACTAAATCCAGATCATAATGTAATAAACACAAATGTACATAACTACAATAGGCATGGATGGGAAAACTTTAACAGAACTGCAAGTAATTTTTTTTTTTAACAGTCTACCCTCTAATCTCAAGATAGCTAGTTTAAACTCCTTAAAGAATAAGCTGAAACATTCATTAATACATGAAAACTGTTATTTAATAGAAGATTTCAAGTTGTAACATCTCTCTGTAAAACTGGATGTATAGCAGTAAGTTTGAACTGGTAATTTTTATCTTCACTCTTTATGTCAGTGTATGCATTTATACACTGGAGAGCCAAAGAAACTGGTACACCTGTCTAATACCATGTACGGCCCCCGCGAGCACGCAGAAGTGTCGCAGCATGGCGTTGCATGGACTCGACTAATGTCTGAAGTGCTGGTTGGAATTGACACCATGAATGCTGCAGACCCGTCCATAAATCTGTACGAATATGAGGGGGTGGAGATCCCTTCTGAACAGCACATTGCAAGAAATCCCAGATATGCTCAATAATACTCATGTTTGGGGAGTTTGGTGGCTAGTGGAAGTGTTTAAATTCAGAAGTGTGTTCCTGGAGCCATTCTATAGCAATTCTGGATGTGTGGGGTGTCTCATTGTCCTGCCTGAATTGCGGATGCATGTGATCAGACAGGTTGTGTCACATGTCAGAGTCGTATTTAGACATATCAGAGGTCCCATATCACTCGAACTGCACATTCCCCACACAGAGTCACCAGTCATCAACAGTCCAGTGTTGGCGTTGACGAGGCCAGGCCAGGCGTAAAGCTTTGTGTCGTGTAGTCATCAAGGGTACTCGAAAGCCCATATCGATGATGTTTCGTTGAATGGTACGCATGCTGACACTTGTTGGTGGCCCAACATTGAAATCAGCTGCAATTTGCGGAAGGATTGCATTTCTGTCACGAACGATTCTCTTCAGTCGTTGTTGCTCCCATTCTTGCAAGATCTTTTTCCGGCAGCAGCAGTGTTGGATATTTGATGTTTTACTCAATTCCTGATATTCATGGTACACTCGTGAAATGGCCGTACAGGAAAACCCTCACTACATCGCTACCTCTGAGATGCTGTGTCCCATCACTCGAGTGCCAACCATAACACCATGTTCAAACTCACTTAAATCATGATAACCTGCTATTATAGCAGCAGTAACTGATCTAACAACTGCGCCAGACACTTGTTGTCTTATTTAGGCTTTGCCAACCACATTGCAATATTCTGCCAGTTTATATATCTCTATATTTGAATATGCAAGCCTATACCAGTTTCTTTGGCACTTCAGTGTATATGACCCATACCTATTACAATGTCTGAATGCTGATTATTAAATGGACAGAAAATAAATAAAGCTCCCACTGTAAATATCAATTATACCTAAGTGCAAACCCAACAAACCTGCTCACAATCATCCAGCACTTAAATGCTAACTTACTTGTTTTATTATAATGGGCACAGAACATAGGTTTGTAATCTAACCCATCTATGACAGAAGCAGTTTTAGCCGCTCAGTTCAGAAAATCTCTCCGAACTTCAATCCTGAACAGAACAGGAATCTTTTCTTCTTCTGCAAAATACTTTCAGATAATTCCAGACCATCACTTCAACCATACTGAACACTCTGCTGCAGTCTGTTAGGTGCCAGCATCACATCATTCACTACAGAAATTTAAAAAATTATTTCATCTCGAGCTTAAAAAAAAAAAAACTCTTCAGAGTAACTAATAACCCCCTCCTTGATTATCATGATCATACTCTCCAAGGACTTTTGTATGAGAGCTCATGCCAGATGGAACTGGCGATGAGTGCTTGTGTGTGATACCTTTATGAAGTACACTATTTGACATCAATCCTGCCTAAAACGATTACAGTGGCTACGTGCCAATAATCGTAGAGATGTTCTACCATCCTCACAATCATTACACTCCTGTCTATTTATCTTCTACCTGAACAACACAGCAGAAATGCTAGTTCTCAATGAGGCAAAACCTTCTCTGTACCACTACACAACACTGCCATGTTCTCCAAATCATTTTCTGTAACGGGAACTGAACTTTGGAACAATCTTCCTCATAATATTAGAAAAATTAAGTCTTTCAAACTTCGAAAGAGAACTAATGGTGCACCTTCTGTCACAATAACTCTCTCTTCCATATACTTGTCTGCAGCTCACTCTCATCGGTCCTTCTTCCCCGACCACTCTTCCCTCCCCCTATCTACAGAGTTCTCTACTGAAATTCTCTTCTTTCCTAGCAGCTATTGTGCCTTTTGTTCCAATCTTCTCCTCTTCCAGTACCCCTTCAACTTTTTCTAATACCAAACAAGGCTTCAAAAGTGCTAAACTAATCAATATCATTCTTAATGCCTCCATTATTTTACTACTACTACTAATACTTTTACTACTACTACTACTATTATTATTTTTATTAATGCCATGTTGTATCCGTGAATGGAGGTACAATGAATAACAGAAAGTTTGAGTAAGCAACACAGTTTACTCCTCCACAAGAGAAGACAGAAACAGAAATATACGTAACTTCTAGTGCTGGCCCCGGAATTGTGATTACCAAAGTCCAAGGGTGAATCTAGTGGTTGGATTGCCAAACAACAGAAGTCCCAAGGAAGTCCAGTCCCATGCATAGTCTAAGTCCAGATGAGGGCAATCCAAATGCTGCAGCGTCGAGGTAACAGCAGTAGCACAGTTCAGGATGAACAGCAGTAGCATAGTTCAGGATGAGACTGCCGGAGTGTATTTCTGCGTTGTTGTCCCAGTCTTATTCGGTATTAGAAGTGGAAGGGATAATGGAAGAGGAGAAGAAAGAAATGAAAGTGTCACTGGCTGCTAGGATACAGGACAATTCCAATAGAGAACTCTGTAGACTGGGGAGTGGTGGCTGAGAGAGGGCCTTATAAAGCCCTGTTGGCATTTGAGTATGCCAGCTATTGTGAGTCTGTGGGGGCATGGCACAGTGGGACTGGAGTGGCATTGGTGTGTAGCTATCTAGCAAGGGTGTGCCAGACAAAGCTATTAAGGTACTGTGGAGGCAGTTATGTGCAGGGGGCACACCTGTGCTGTATGGCACTGCTCAAGCCGGAAACTGCTGTCCGTGGACTACATGACGTGACCTACGGCCATGTCATTGTACGAGTCATGGTGTAAACACTGATGACACCTCATGCCAATTATTACTTTTTGTTAATAATTCAAATTATTATTATTATTATTATTATTATTATTATTGCGGTCATTATTTAATACCTTCTGTATTTGTTGTTCCTGGTCAGATGTAAGAGAGGTCCTTGAAACACTAATCTGATCATACTAAATAAGCAATAAATGAGTAAAATAAATAAACAAATATTAATAATGAGACAAAAATGTTTAAATTACATGTGTATTGCGATAGCAACAATCATACAAAAAAAATGGTGACCGCCAAGTCTTTCATGACGGCAAACCTAAAAATACCCTGTTTGTGTCTAAACTTTGAACAGGCTAAAATTTTTTGTTTTTAATAAGTAGAAAATTCTGAAACTATAACGAAAAAGCATGTAAAGTGATAAATTATCAAGAAAAGGCTAAGAATGGGTTTCAGAGAGGAGTGACTTTTGACTTTTAAAATAAACAGCACACTCATGGAGTCATGGTATTCTAGACAATCAAACCAAGGCCTTAAAACCATCTAACATAGTATGTTACTTAGTTGGTGAATATCCGATTCAGTATTTTCTTTAATGAGAAAATACATCAAACAACTTTAACTACTCCTGGAAAACTGGTTGAAAATGAACAGCAGTAAAACTCAACAGTTATTTTCCTGTCACAAATTCTGATAATAGCCAATATAACCAAAAATTCTACAAAACTGTTGTATATTTATGTTGATGGTAAATGTGCAGGAACATTTATACATAGTAAATTAGCAAGGATATTAGCAATAAAAAAGTATTAGAATTATGGGTGTGAATCTACAAAACACTGCATTAGGGAAGATCATGTTTCTCTGTCACACAAGAAATCCATCATACATATTTTTGGTTTAGGGAATTTATTTTCCTTTGATTGATACTTATCAAGTACACAACACTTACTGCACCTGGTCTCTTCTTATTGAAACTACTGATCTATGTCGAATTGAATCAGGTATTTTGTCATATGGAGCCCGAAAGATAAATTAGTTGAAAATTTCTGGGACTGGATAAAAAAAGGGAAGATCAAACCAGTTTCTACCTTTCGTAAAGTTTTTCTTTCTTTTCAGTTATACACCATAAGTTACAAGTAAGCTACATAAAAATAAATTTGAAATACTGATTGAGCTTACTGGGAAAAAAAGATCTCCTATAATAACCTACTGATTACTTTATAGATGGTGAAATATAAGCTGTTATGTAATAAATTTGACTTTGGATAAGGTTTTGGGTAGATAAACAGGGTAAATTATATATGTCATACATTTGTAAAATGTTGATTATTATGTAAATTGTATCATTAAAAATATATATATATATTAAGAAGTGGAATGATATTGGAAAGCCTGCGAGATGTATTTATACATGACTACTTTTCAGTGTGTAGGGAAAATCAAACCATGTACAAAAATTGTTGAGAGGAAACGAATATTTTAGGTACCATTTTTCACACAAACCAACATTTAGCAGTACTTTTCTGTAGCTTACGACCAAGTCAGCAGAACATAAAACTGTCTAATTCACTTATAAATTATTATTGCATTACAAAAAATTCATGAAACTATTTTCATGCAGCACATTGGTCACGAAATGCATGAAAAGTTTCAGTACTGAATAAAGCAAAAGGTGGGGGGAGGGGTCATACTTTGGAAAAATTGTATTTCCTCTAGACGTGCCTCGTAGCACTACCTGATGAGAGTTCTGAGCGAATGTGGTACAGTCATCCTTGTCAGTATCCTCTGCATATTGTCAGTGTTTACCACCAAATCTCCTTCATGGTAGTTGGTGTCTGAAGGCTGTTCCTATAAAGAAAAAACTTTGACATTAATGACTGACTCAGCTGGAACAGGAATTTTTGTCTGCAAATTATCTGTACTTTCTGCAGGCGACGTTTCTGCAAGCACACAAAAGTTGCACAAGTAAATGAAATCATTTTTATTTGCTCACTGTCATATATTAAACCCTTTCAATCCTGAATTGTTTTAAAAACAGGAAACAAAAATTCTTGCACTTTTTCATGTCTATATAGGCCTACTTATTGTATATTTGAATGAAATTGAAATTTCTCATACTCGGTTTAAAAAATAAAAATTAGTCAATAAAGCAAATATGAGGTGTAGAAGGTAGTTGAAGATGTGAAATAAGAAGTTGACACTTAAATATTTTACAACATTATTTATTGTGGAAAATCTATCACAAAGTGGGATTTTTACAAAACGCAAGAATCAACACTTAATACTAGTAATTTCAACTTCTGATGTTATCATATACAGGACAATATGTATACAGAATAGGAAGTTTTTTTTTATTCAGTTCATATGAAAAGCCACAAAGTAATTTGCATCCTCTTTTAGGCAAAGGTGAACTTCTCATTTTGAACATATTATTTTTGATTTCACTTGATGGGAGGTGTTTTTACATCTACCTGTACCTTTGTTTTGATCTCCCACTGGGAGATTGTTTATACCACTGTACTGCATATTTTTATGAAGGTCATCTCGCTGCCCTGTATCTTCTCTATTCAATGATTTTTTTAAACTTCTTCACTGCCAGGACAACCTCTTTTTCTTTTTGAGTTTGGCTCTGCCCTCACAAGACTTTCAGCTACACTCATTTGAAAATATGTTAAGTCGAGTACTTCATTATCTTGAATTTTGTTTACTGAGCAGTATTTTCTTTGATATTCCAACCAGCTGTTAACTAAAGCAAATTTGATTGCATACATCAGCATTCTTAAGAGTTCATTTTCTGAATCTAATAGATATCCTATAGAGTCCAATAAGCTGATCAAACGAATCTACTTCACCTATTGCTTGGTTGTACAGCGTAACAACTAGTGGGTGCCTCATTGTTACATATGATCTTGATGATTTATCCCATCACCAAATTGTGTCTTCTTCACCTACCCAACAAAATTTGAGCTCAATGCCACAATTCTGTAATCAAGTCACTTCATCAGCACTACATCATTATCTCTACTGAGAACCTAATCAGAAAGTACTCTGTCCTTTCCGACATCAGTATCATTCATCAAAAACGGAAGAAACCTGTTTACATAAATTGTCCCAGAAGCAACATTTTTTCTTGTTTTAGCTCTTGAAGATGATAGCAAGAGGAGAAATAATTGTCATAATAAAGCTTGTGTCCTTCACTTTTTATTGTCTCACAAACGGAGAACAATAGAAGCACCTAAACCGAATATTTCCTTTTTCTATTCATCAAGCTCTGTGGTACTACCCTGATATTAGTAATCATAAGCAATACCGCTCCTTCCAGCCCGAACAGATATTTTTATGTCCCCAAGGATATGGCTCGCCTTTCAAATACTTCTTCACTGAAAACTGACTTTTGAATGGAACCATCTGTTCATAAATGCACAATGATTCTTCAAGAGAGAGTTCTAATCATCATCTGCTGATGGCACTGTACAAAGGACAAACTTAATATAAGTTGTCACTTAAGCCTGCTGGGCGTTCTAAATTGTTGACTACATGCAGAGTATTGTGCAGATGGAAAAACCTACCTCTAGTCACTGTATCTGAGGACAAATCTATTCCAATGAACTTCTCGCAGCAAATTCTAACTAGGAAATTTAAAGGTGCCAGTTGCTATACGCAGGCCAATGAGTGCTTTTATTTAATCCGGATTGGTTGTTTTGAAGTTTGCGTCACCAGACTGCAATGATCATATATTTGTGTATCTCGAAAACAGTTCCCATTCTTGTTCAGTGATGTACTTCACAAAGTACCTGACGGGTCTTCTAGAAGTCCATAATAATCACAACACTACTCCTCAAAATGAACTGGAGGAGGAGACCACAGGCAAAGTTTGTACTTTATTTCTTCTTCCTTGGTGAGATATTCATACTGTGGTACATATTATCTACAGTCCCTGTATGTACAGATTTTTCTTCATCTTCAGGACCAGATCAAGAAAAGAAGCTCCCTCCACTGCAGTTCCTGTGAATTCCTTTTGTGTCACCAGGACATCCTCTTTTACTGTCATTTTTTCACATCTTATCTTTGTATCTTGGCAAACTGTTTCAACCGTGTTTAAAATCTTGAGTAACAGGAATGTTTTCAAGATTATCTTCATCAAATGAAAGAAAGTACATTAGTGGTGTCTTTTACAAGGAGCTCAACCTCTGTAGATGGAAACTAAAAGTGGCAGATGTCCAGTAAACAGGCCCCTGGTTCTCACAGGTGAATGAAATCATTTACTGTTACAAACGTAGAAAAAATTGGTGTCCAATCTATTGGATGTCAGGTCTGACAAGGTTAAGAAACACATCTGTAATTCACTTGCCTTGTCAATTGTATTTTTTTTAATAAAAGGTTACTCATCATTCAAGTTTACTGCATCATTTGTTCAACAGCTGAAATCGTTAAATTTGAACAAAGTTCCAGGGCCCCATAGAATATCTGTCTGATTCTGCATTCAGTTTGTGGCTGAGCTAGCCCCTTTAATAACTATAACTACCATGGATCCCTTGAACAAAAAACCATTCCGAATTCATACGAATACCGAGGTGTAACATTTTTTAACAATATGAAATGGAATGAGCACATTAAGCAAGCGGTAGACTTCAGTTTATTGGTAGAATACTGTCTACAAAGAAGATTGCTCGAAAATCACTCATGCAACCTGTCCTAGAATATTGCTCAAGTGTGTGGTACTTCTATCAAATAAGGCCAACAGGGGATATGGAACATATACAGCGAAGGGCAGCACACATTTTCAGAGGTTTGTTTCACCTGCAGGAGCACGCTACACAGATGTTGAAAAAACTGAATTGGCTGACACTTGTCGATAGTCGGAAACGATCTTGAGAAAGTCTACTTACAAAGTTTCAAGGGCCAACTTTAAATGATGATTATTGGGATGTACTACAAAACCCTAAATATTGCTCCCACACGGGGTCACAAAGACAAGATCAGATTAATTACAAAAAAAACACACACACACACACACACACACACACACACACACACACACACACACACACACACACAGAGAGAGAGAGAGAGAGAGAGAGAGAGAGAGAGAGAGGCATTAAACGATCATTCTTCCCACACACCATACATGAATGGAGCAAGAAACCCTAATAACTGATACAATGAGTCATACCTTCTGTCATGCACTTCACAGTGGTTTGCACAGTATAGCTGTAGATTCTAATTGGTACAAAGAGTAATGAAGCAGCTTCTGAAATGTATAACCCAGAGGTATAACATGAATGAACAAGTGTTTGAATTAGTCAATAATAAAAATTTATGTGGCAAATACATGAAGAGTGAAAATGGAAAATGCTCTAAGTGGCATTTTTTTCACAAAATGCGTTTTCTGTGTTGCTGTGTTCTTTGTACTCTGTTGCATGTCCCTTGACTTGACACAGGTGCCAAATAATGGAGAAAGTGTTTCAAACACACATTTAGTAGCTTCTATCTGGAGTTCCAAAATTGAAAGATACACGAGAAATGGTTTCTGTTGACTACAGTTTTACTAGTTAAAAAAGTTATTGCTATATTTCTGTACTTGTATTATCACAAATAAAACATATTGCCTCAATATTAATGGCCCTTAGAACAAAAATTTCCTTATTCACACTCAGACCTATTCAGTTTCCTATTACGGCACTTAGAATGTTCTGAATAAAGTATCTATTTTCTACTTTCTCACATTATTTTTTTGTGGTGAGCACTGAAATTCTGTGGTACCAGAACACTTTCACAATTTTTTGGTTGCAAATCAGTTACATGCACACAGGCATGTATTGTTTTTTCAGTCTGACAAATTTGAGGATGTTGTCGATTTACACCTTTTTTTCTTCCCTCTCTCTCCTTTTTTGCAGGAACAGATGCACCGAGATGAGTTCGAGAGCTCAATAGCTGTTTATCTTCCATCTCGACAAGCTCCTCAGTTATGGACTTTAAATATTATTCTTACTGAAGATGTTTGCTAAATAACAAACTTCTTTCATACAACAACAAATGTCCCACTTGCTGCCAAGAGTAATGTACAGTTTAAAACTTAGATAAAAGATCGAAAGGAGGACCAAGACTCAAGTACACCGATATGGTGCAATCTGATATTGAACAGAGAGAATATACCCGGTCCAGCATCAAAGAGGGAGAGAAGTTTCTGTAATTGGTGGAAGAAGCCTCATTTGCCAAACCATCAAATCAGGCAGAATGTTGTGGGGACGGGGGGGAGTGATGTTGATGCTGTTTGGTTTGTTGGGGCGCTCAACTGCGTGGTTATCAGCGCCCGTACAATTACCCAATCTTTGCTCAGTCCAATTTCGCCACTTTCCTGGATGATGATGAAATGATGAGGACAACACAAACACCCAGTCATCTCGAGGCAGGTGAAAATCCCTGACCCCGCCGGGAATCGAACCCGGGACCCCGTGCTCGGGAAGCGAGAACGCTACCGCGAGACCACGAGCGGCGGACAATGGGGGGGAGTGACAGTAATTATGATTATTATCATTATCTTTGTGACATGTTCAAGTGTGTGTGTTATGACAGACTATTTGGAGCATAACCTCAGCTCTAGGTTATATTAGAAGGTACAGTTGATTAATGTACTAGGACTGCATCCACACATTAAACAACGCCTGATTCAGTTTGTCATATCATTTAAAGTGTGAAGAACATTCCTTTAATCTCATCCTCAGTTGCATAAATTGTTTATTTTTGTCCAAACAATCAACAACTTTTAACATCTTTAAGATACTTATCCAGAGGAAACTAATGATGATATGATATGATATTGTGATAGTTCCAGTAAATAGATTTGCTCTTATCACAGAATATACGTCACACAATGTACTTCTCCTAGATGTTTGCTTTGGTAACTTTTGATTTCATCATTTTCAATTAAATTATATGCTGTATTCATTCTTTCACTCAAAGTAATCTGTAAATCCTATTTTAAAGAGAAGCCTTCAAGAATGTGGCATGAGACAAATTATAAATAAAATGGCAGAATGTAGGGTGTGCACATGTAAAATACACTAACAATGAGGTAGCATCACTGTTAATCCACTCACAACAATAGTCATGAGGATTATTTATGGATTACTTTCTATACTTATATGTAGTCTTGCCTTATTTTTCTGGGTTTTGAATTCACTTCAAAGCACTAACAGTTTACTGTATTTTTCACAAAGCACATCTTTTTTTCATCAATTGTTCATTTATCTTTATTACACAATAAACGACAAGAAAGATCTGCACTAATTTTAACATTTAGGATATGTTTAACAGATACTGAAAGTCTACCCCTTTCTGCAAACCACATGTTCCCCATAACTGAAAAAAGTCTCACCTGGAGCAGATGCCATGGCAACGAGATTGTAAACTCATCCTGTCTAGGAATATAGCAACATAAAATATCATTCTCTTGAAATGCCTTCGAAACTGCTTTCAACTTCTCTGCAATAGCATCTAGTACTTTTTCGGAAATTGAACCTCAACCAACCCTTTTGTTTTGAATTATCTGGTTCGAGAATGTACACCCATGAAATAAGTCATAAATATTTATGGAATCTTTTATTGTCCACTGTCTTCCACATCAGATCACACAATTTCAGTTCATAAATTTATGGACTGAAACTAACTAATTTTATCAAAATTGCTATAACCATCTTTGGTTTTTAAACAGATCCTATGTTTGGTGAAGAAGTAGCATTAACAACACTCCTACGTTTAACATTTTTCACATGGTCTTTAATATAACCATTTCCTTTACTGTTTCATAAACACAAAAATATTACTGTCATTACAAAATTTTGTATTCCTACAGCTGGTTAATATTATACTTAATCTCATGTCAATTCATAAATCATGAGACAAAATACAAACAGAAATAATGTGATCAAAAATGTGTAGATGAATTACTTCACACACAAAAACAACATAATCACACTGCAGCTGTTGCGCTGTCAAATGAATCAATGAGAAGTTGTGAACCTATCGACACAAAGGCATAAACTTTTTAAAAAAATAATCATCAATCACAAAAAACCAGGACTGTCCAAGCTAATCCCAGGTGTATTGTACGCCAAATATGCCTGTATTAGAAAAAATCAACTTTGGCTAAGCCACTGCTCAGCCTCCTCTATTACTTAGCTGCTGTTTTCAACTATTACACCAAATAAAAGTGTTATGTAACTTTACATGTAGATTACTGTCGGGTGGCTACATAGTGGCCAGTCATTATTTAATACATATATTAGAGCTATATGTAATTTAGACCCACCGTCCAAAGATTCTGATAAATCTTTGCAGTAGTTGCTTGCTTGTTCTTAAATATTTAGACTTTCAGTTCATTGCCTTTTGTCAATCAGTAATCTGTTATAGATTTATGTACCAGTGTATAAAAATCCATTCTGAATCTTTGATAGGGATGCACAATTTATGTGGAAACTGTTTTTACTTCTAGTATCAGTTGCGAATTTCACAGTTCATCCTAAATTTACTTTCTTATTTAACACCAACACTTGGGAGTATATATGGAAGAAAATTTAAGAATTCCCTAGGCTCCTGAGAATCTTTCTACAAAATGCAGTTTTTAATTTTACAAAATATTCTTATTGCACACTTTTGTAGACTAAATACTTGTTTCACCTTAGCTGCATTGTCCCATTATGCCATAAGACAATACTTAGTAAATGTATGCAAAATGTGCTAGCAATCTCTTCTGCAGGTTAACACAATAAGGTCAGTACAATGAGAGAGATTTCAGTGCAAACCAGACAGAACTTAACTTATTGGTAAACTTAGCACACACTTAAGCCACCTCAGTTTATTATTCATTTGCATGCCTCATCAAGTATGAAGGCTTGTCCAGTGTAAGCCCTGTGATCTCTACTTCTGGTATCTATGTCATTCATATGGAATAATAGAAGTCCTTGCAAGTTTAAAGTTTAAGCTGTTTACATTATGGACAGACAACAAAATTAGTCTATCTCCTAATAATTAATGTTTTTTTTTTTTATTTTTAAGCAATTTTGATACAAAAGTGATTATACACATACATTTATGTTCTGCTCCAATTAATTACAAATCTGCTGTAACCATGATAAACATGATCTAACAGTACCACACAAGTTGTTCAAGTACATTTAGCAAAGTCAAAATAAGCAAAAAACATGGGTGGTAAAAATCAATGTGTTAATAACTTTATTCAGCTACAGGAAACGACGCATTTCAATATATTTTCTCCGAGGAGTAAAACAGCTAAGAGCCGTGGATAAAGTTTTGTCGTGAATGCACGACTATGGTGTGGTTTCAACACTTACGCTGACGATTGTTTGTAGTTCTTTGTGTCAAGCAATTTTTTGCCACACATGGCACAAATTGCTTTCTTGTAAGCGCATGCCTGGCAGTAGTGTGACCCTACTTGATGCACAGTTTGTCGACATATTCTGCAAGACACAAATTTAGCAGTATAAGGATTAAATCTTGACTTATTTCCACTAATTGCTTTATTCTCACCAACTTTGCGACCACCACTTTCAACCGTATTTCTCGCTCCTGATTTCCATGGATCTGGTGTCACAACACGTCCGAGCTTTTTTTCGCACTTTTCGCAAACCATTGTCACACTAAATAGGAAATGTATCTACTTTTGCTGATACAGGAAATAAGAATAAACAAAAAGTGACATTGTATGTGTGGTGCAGCTGAACGTCTCCGCAAAACTTCTGTAGTCGCTTTCCAAATCGGAGCCCACCACGACTTTGTCGATTTCGCGACAATTCTCTCCTTGTCTCTTAGCTTAAAAAGAGTTCCTCACTTATCAAAACAACCATACGACACGGTTTTTTTGATCGACATAGTTCACAGATGTACGTAGGCGAAAATGTACGTCTTTGGTCAAGGTTGCCAAATGCGTTTTTCAGGTTGGCGTCAACTGCCGGATGGCAATCGTAATGGGACCTGTTGACTAATGGTGGTATTACATTAACGTAAGATATCGTCTTAACAGTGTAGACACCTTACTTTTTAATTATACTACTTTGTTCTTTTGTATACATTTGTAGTAGGACGATTAATATCGTATAAAATTACATAACTGAGGAAGATTGAAGCACATAAAGCATCCCTGGTGCATAGCATTAGGACTAGCACAACCAAGCAATATCCGGTGCCACCAATAACTCAGAAAATAATGCAAATAGAAAATACTGAGGAAAGACTTCATGAAATATGAAGAGAGAAGGTGAAATACTTACTAACAAAAAATGGGATAGGATTCGCCGAACTTACGACGATTATTCGGACGAAATTTCGAACAACGGCTTTAAAGTACAATATCATCTCGGACTGAGCATATGTGCTGTTATTTCGTGTATGAAAATCAGGGCTCTTCGTAAATATAGAGTATCATATCTAGAGAGTATAGTTCTTATTGCATACATTATAATCCTGTAAAGTAATTGACTATTTCATTGTCTGGTTTGAAGTATGAATTTAGTATCGAATATAGGCACTATGTGTCGCAGGCTCTGAAGTTTTCATCGTCTAGAGTCCGCTGAATGTTCATATTACTTTGTTCTGTTTGATGTTACTTAATAACAGTGAACACAAACTGCGGCTGGGCAGTGTGGGGAAGGAAGTGGACAGATGAAAGGAGGGAAGAGTAACGAAAAATGGGAAGTGACACCTGGAAACAGAGGGCACAGAAAGAGAACATCGGCTGAAATGTTTGGTGTTGACGCAAAAACTAGATTTACCCCACCACCTCAGTTAGATAATGTTGGAATTGTATGAACAATATATTTCGTGTGTGACGGCGCAAAGTGCACTGTGTAAAATAGACCTCTTTGGCATTGTCTAACACTCTTTGTGTGCGCTAATTATTCTGTTGTGTTCGCTGTAAATATTTTTGTTCTTGAATGTGCAAATATAGTTATTAGTAAAATGTCCTTTTTTTCTCCTTAATACTTATTCAGCTGCGCAAATTCCAATAGGTTATGGGCCCAGGCTGCATTTGGAATAAGTATATCAATAAAATAGTAGGGAGAAAGTATTGGAAAAGTTCCAATTTACGTGAAGTGCGAGTTATCCTTACAAGACGATCGCAATTTTTTTCCGCATTATTTTTCGGTGTTCTTTATGGTAATAAAAAGCAAGTTACCGTTAAGAATGAGTGCGGCACAAATTCCACAGATTGAAAGACTTATAGGTCGCGAAAACTATGCTACCTGGAAGTTCGCAGTAGAAGCGTATTTACGTTTAGACGACCTATGGGACGTGGTAGATGGGACAATGAAATCCACAGATCGGAATTATTCAAATAAGGATAGGAAAGCAAAATCAAAATTGATATTACTGATTTATTCGGTGAATTACGTTCACGTTGAAAAGCTGCTACAGCGAAAGAAGTCTGGGACAATTTACGAAGTGCATTCGAGGATGGTGGTCTGACGAGAAAAGTAGGATTATTACGCGAGTTAATTACCACTCGTCTGGACAAATGTAAGAGTGTAGACGAATACGTTAACAAAATAATAACCACGTCGAACCGACTGAGAAACATCAGATTCGAGATCGCTGACGAATGGATAGGAACAGTGCTGTTGGCAGGACTGCCCGAAAGGTATGCACCTATGATTATGGGACTTGAAAGCTCGTGTATACCAATCACAGGCGACAGTGTTAAGGTGAAAATCCTGCAGGACGTAAAGAGTGCTCCAAGCTGTTGTACATTGGAGAAGGAAGGTGTGTCTGCTCTCTACTCAAAAAACAAAAACAAGAAATCGGTGAGGTGCTATAAATGTCAGAAGATGGGACATATTGCGTCTCAGTGCAAAGAAAAAGTAAGCCCAAGATCAAACACTCAGCAAAAGAGGTATGTTACTGATAGCCCAGAGAGAAGGACCAATAACAAAGGTAAGGCACTCTCATGTTTTTATTCTTTTGGTGGGATGGGTAATCGTGATATGAAATGGATTTTAGACTCAAGTGCATCTGTGCATATTGTTAAAGATAAATCACTTCTTTATGACATCAAAGATAAGACTCATATGACAATATCTACTGTTGATGGCCACAAGCTCCAGTGTCACCTGGCTGGGAAACTAGATATACATGTAAGTGTAAATGGTGAATCAGATATGGTTACAGTACCAATGTTCATTATGTGAAAAATGTGGCAACTAACCTGCTGTCTCTATGGGAAATTGTCAAGAAAGGAAATACAGTCACTTTTGACATGCAGGGTGCAAGAGTAATCAGTGAAAGTGGTGAAGTTATAGCTACAGCAAGTAACGAAAGGGGTATTTTTAAATTGGATACCATTGACAGTAAACATAAAAATGTTAGTGATTCAGTATATTCAGCAGAAGGTTTTTTTATGGCACCGGAGGCTTGGACATCTAAATAGAAAGAGTATGTCTATAATAAAGGATATGGTAAAGGGAATACAGAATTTTTGTGTCCAAGGATCCTTGTGAGACATGTATAAAGGGAAAACAAGAAAGGTTACCCTTCAAGACTAGTAAGAGTAAATCCACAGAAGTCTTACAGTTAATCCACACAAATGTATGTGGCCCAATGGAGTGTGAATCCATAGGTGGGAGTAATTATTTTCTTACGTTTATTGATGATTACTCACGATATACTCATGTTTATTTTCTTAGTTCTAAAGACCAAGTGAGAGATATCTTTGAGGAATATTGCAATATGGTTGAAAGGTGGACGGGAAAGATGATCAAGATCATCAGGTCTGATAATGGGAGAGAATATATTAACCAGAAATTGAAGAAACTTCTGGCAGAAAAGGGAATCAGGCATCAAACTACCATAAGGTACAGCCCATCTCATAATGGGGTTGCTGAGAGGGCTAATAGGACCATTGTTGAGAAAGCAAGGAGCATGATGACTGACGCTGAATTATCCAAAGATTTTTGGGCAGAGGCAGTGTCAACAGCTGTATATTTGAACAATAGATCACGTACAAAAGCATTAAAGAATACAACCCCTTATGAGATATGGATAGGAAAGAAACCTGATCTAAGCAATATAAGGGTTTTTGGGTGTGATGCAATGTCACATATTCCAAAACAGCTAAGAGGAAAATGGGATCCAAAAGCTAAAAAGTATATTTTTGTAGAATTTTGGTAAACATTTTTGGAAAGCAGTGATCAATTAATTGTTATATTTTGACTAAAGTTCAGTCTTGATCACTCATGTATGTTTTAATGATATAGGTTAAACATGTATTAAAACATACATGAGTGATCAAGACTGAACTTTAGTCAAAATATATTTTTGTAGGCTATTGTGAAAATTCAAAGGGCTACCGATTAATGGATCCATTGACTAAAAAGATTGTCACAAGTAGAGATGTACTATTCCTTGAAATAGAAAGACTCAAAAGAGAGCAAAACCACTAAGTCAACTGCACCTAATTCAGAAGGTGAAACCTTGTGAGAGGAAATAGAAAGTGAAGAATAGGAAGACGACAGCCAAGGACAAATGGATACAATTTATGATGACAATGAGTTAGAGGATGAAAAAAATGAAGAAAACAATGTAAGGCGTTCTTCTCGTGTACCAAAACCGAAGGAATATCCGGATTTTGAGATGTATACAGCACAGTCTTTTAATGATGAGCGAAGAACAGCAGAAGAAGCAATGAGTGGCCCAAACTCTCAAGAATGGAAAGAAGCGATGAAGAGAGAATTGGAATCTTTATGTCAGAACGAAACCTTTGAATTGGTAGATATGCCAGGAGATAAGAAACCACTGCAGGCGAGATGGGTATTCAATTTGAAGAACCCTGAAAGCTCATCACCAAAATACAAAGCAAGACTTGTGGTAAAAGGATATTCACAAAAACAAGGGGTAGATTACCTGTAGTCAAGTATGCATCATTGAGATATCTTTTAGCCTTGGCAGTAAAACGAAATTAAATAATTCATCATATGGATGTTAAAACGGCATATTTAAATGGGAAATTGGAGGAGGAGATATATGTCATTCCACCAAGGGAAGTCATAAAAACCAGATCAGAAAGTAAAAAGATTTGGCGTTTGAGAAAAAGTAATTATGGACATAAACAAAGTGGACGTTGCTGGAATCGATGTCTACATGAAACTCTAATAAATACGAATATGAAGCAATCCAAGGCAGATCCCAGCATTTACTGTAAAGGGAGAAAAGAAGAAATAATAATAATGGCGATATGGGTGGACGATTTCTTTATCCTGACTGAAAGTGAAGGCCAAATGAGAATTTTCAAGAAACAGCTGTAAACCAAGTTTAAGGTGCCTGATTTGGGAGAAGTCAAACGCTATTTAGGTATGCAGTTTACTAAGGATGAAGTTGTTGTTGTTGTGGTCTTCAGTCCTGAGACTGGTTTGATGCAGCTCTCCATGCTACTCTATCCTGTGCAAGCTTCTTCATCTCCCAGTACCTACTGCAACCTACATCCTTCTGAATCTGCTTAGTGTATTCATCTCTTGGTCTCCCCCTACGATTTTTACCCTCCACGCTGCCCTCCAATACTAAATTGGTGATCCCTTGATGCCTTAGAACATGTCCTACCAACCGATCCCTTCTTCTGGTCAAGTTGTGCCACAAACTCCACTTCTCCCCAATCCTATTCAGTACCTCCTCATTAGTTATGTGATCTACCAATCTAATCTTCAGCATTCTTCTGTAGCACCACATTTCGAAAGCTTCTATTCTCTTCTTGTCCAAACTATTTATTGTCCATGTTTCACTTCCATACATGGCTACACTCCATACAAATACTTTCAGAAATGACTTCCTGACACTTAAATCTATACTCGATGTTAACAAATTTCTCTTCTTCAGAAACGCTTTCCTTGCCATTGCCAGTCTACATTTTATATCCTCTCTACTTCGACCATCATCAGTTATTTTGCTCCCCAAATAGCAAAACTCCTTTACTACTTTAAGTGTCTCATTTCCTAATCTAATACCCTCAACATCACCCGACTTAATTCGACTACATTCCATGATCCTCGTTTTGCTTTTGTTGATGTTCATCTTATACCCTCCTTTCAAGACACTATCCATTCCGTTCAACTGCTCTTTCAAGTCCTTTGCTGTCTCTGACAGAATTACAATGTCATCGGCGAACCTCAAAGTTTTTATTTCTTCTCCATGGATTTTAATACCTACTCCGAATTTTTCTTTTGTTTCCTTTACTGCTTACTCAATATACAGATTGAATAACATCGGGGAGAGGCTACAACCCTGTCTTACTCCCTTCCCAACCACTGCTTCCGTTTCATGTCCCTCGACTCTTATAACTGCCATCTGCTTTCTGTACAAATTGTAAATAGCCTTTCGCTCCCTGTATTTTACCCCTGCCACCTTTAGAATTTCAAAGAGAGTATTCCAGTCAACATTGTCAAAAGCTTTCTCTAAGTCTACAAATGCTAGAAACGTAGGTTTGCCTTTCCTTAATCTTTCTTCTAAGATAAGTCGTAAGGTCAGTATTGCCTCACGTGTTCCAACATTTCTACGGAATCCAAACTGATCTTCCCCGAGGTCGGCTTCTACTAGTTTTTCCATTCGTCTGTAAAGAATTCGTGTTAGTATTTTGCAGCTGTGGCTTATTAAACTGATTGTTCGGTAATTCTCACATCTGTCAACACCTGCTTTCTTTGGGATTGGAATTATTATATTCTTCTTGAAGTCTGAGGGTATTTCGCCTGTTTCATACATCTTGCTCACCAGATGGTAGAGTTTTGTCAGGACTGGCTCTCCCAAGGCCATCAGTAGTTCCAATGGAATGTTGTCTACTCCGGGGGCCTTGTTTCGACTCAGGTCTTTCAGTGCTCTGTCAAACTCTTCACGCAGTATCGTATCTCCCATTTCATCTTCATCTACATCCTCTTCCATTTCCATAATATTGTCCTCAAGTACATCGCACTTGTATAGACCCTCTATATACTCCTTCGACCTTTCGGCTTTCCCTTCTTTGCTTAGAACTGGGTTTCCATCTGAGCTCTTGATGTTCATACAAGTGTTTCTCTTATCTCCAAAGGTCTCTTTAATTTTCCTGTAGGCAGTATCTATCTTACCCCTAGTGAGATAAGCCTCTACATCCTTACATTTGTCCTCTAGCCATCCCTGTTTAGCCATTTTGCACTTCCTGTCGATCTCATTTTTGAGACGTTTGTATTCCTTTTTGCCTGCTTCATTTACTGCATTTTTATATTTTCTCCTTTCATCAATTAAATTCAGTATTTCTTCTGTTACCCAAGGATTTCTACTAGCCCTCGTCTTTTTACCTACTTCATCCTCTGCTGCCTTCACTACTTCATCCCTCAAAGCTACCCATTCTTCTTCTACTGTATTTCTTTCCCCCATTACTGTAAATTGTTCCCTTATGCTCTCCCTGAAACTCTGTACAACCACTGGTTCTTTCAGTTTATCCAGGTCCCATCTCCTTAAATTCTCACCTTTTTGCAGTTTCTTCAGTTTTAATCTACGGTTTATAACCAATAGATTGTGGTCAGAGTCCACATCTGCCCCTGGAAATGTCTTACAATTTAAAACCTGGTTCCTAAATCTCTGTCTTACCATTATATAATCTATCTGATATCTTTTAGTATCTCCATGGTTCTTCCATGTATACAACTTTCTATCATGATTCTTAAACCAAGTGTTAGCTATGATTAAGTTGTGCTCTGTGCAAAATTCTACCAGGCGGCTTCCTCTTTCATTTCTTAGCCCCAATCCATATTCACCTACTACGTTTCCTTCTCTCCCTTTTCCTACACTCGAATTCCAGTCACCCATGACTATCAAATTTTCGTCTCCCTTCACTGTCTGAATAATTTCTTTAATTCATCATACATTTCTTCAATTTCTTCGTCATCTGCAGAGCTAGTTGGCATATAAACTTGTACTACTGTAGTAGGTGTGGGCTTCGTATCTATCTTGGCCACAATAATGCGTTCACTATGCTGTTTGTAGTAGCTTACCCGCTTTCCTATTTTCCTATTCATTATTAAACCTACTCCTGCATTACCCCTATTTGACTTTGTGTTTATAACCCTGTAGTCACCTGACCAGAAGTCTTGTTCCTCCTGCCACTGAACTTCACTAATTCCCACTATATCTAACTTTAACCTATCCATTTCCCTTTTCAAATTTTCTAACCTACCTGCCCGATTAAGGGATCTGACATTCCACGCTCCGATCCGTAGAACGCCAGTTTTCTTTCTCCTGATAACGACGTCCTCTTGAGTAGTCCCCGCCCGGAGATCCGAATGGGGGACTATTTTACCTCCGGAATATTTTACCCAAGAGGACGCCATCATCATTTAATCATACAGTAAAGCTGCATGCCCTCGGGAAAAATTACGGCCGTAGTTTCCCCTTGCTTTCAGCCGTTCGCAGTACCAGCACAGCAAGGCCGTTTTGGTTATTTTTACAAGGCCAGATCAGTCAATCGTCCAGACTGTTGCCGTTGCAACTACTGAAAAGGCTGCTGCCCCTCTTCAGGAACCACAGGTTTGTCTGGCCTCTCAACAGATACCCCTCCGTTGTGGTTGTACCTACGGTACAGCTATCTGTATCGCTGAGGCACGCAAGCCTCCCCACCAACGGCAAGGTCCATGGTTCATGGGGGGGAGGAAGGATGAAGAAAGGCAAGAATTGAGCATAAGTTAATCGTTATACACGGAAAAAATATTAAAGAAAGAAATTTGGCATGAGTGATTGCAAACCCATAAGTACTCCAGTGGAAGTAGGAGTGAAATTAAGTGTAAATGGGACTGATGTGGAATGTGACAAGAATGTTCCTTATTTAGAAGCAGTAGGGAGTCTGTTATATTTGTCTCAAACGTCACGACCCGACATTGCTTTTGACACCAATGCAGTGAGCAGATATTGCAGAGACCCAAAGGAAAAGCACTGTAAAGCTGTAAAGAGGATATTCCGATACCTAAGAGGAACCTCAAACTATGAGTTAAAATACCATAGAGATGGTAACGCAAAACTAGAGGGATATAGCGATGCGGACTGGGGGAGTGAATTGGGAGACAGATACTCCACCACTGACTGCTGTTTTAAATTAATGGGGGGGGGGGGGGGGGCTCACATTATGGTCCTGTCAAAAGTAAAAAACTGTTGCATTGAGCACCGTAGAGGCCGAGTATATGGCACTATCTTACACCACACAGGAAGCATTATGGCTACGAACATTAATAAGTGAAATAGAACCCAATTTAAATGAGGAACCTACAACCATCTTCTGTGACAATAAGGGAGCCATAAACCTAGCTAAAAATGATGTTACTAGTGCTACGACAAAGCATATTGATATACGGCACCATTTCATTCGGGACCACATAGAGAGACTATCTGTGCACAGAAGACATGTTAGCTGACCTTCTGACCAAACCCTTGGAAAGGGAGAAGTTTGAGAAGATTGTGGGACTATTTGGTTTATCTTGTGGAAGCATCACACAAAATATAAGTTCAAGGAGGGGTGTTGGAATTGTGTGAACAATATATTTCGTGTGTGATGGCGCAAAGTGCACTGTGTAAAATAGACCTCTTTGGCATTGTCTAACACTCTTTGTGTGCGCTAATTATTCTGTAGTGTTCGCTGTAAATTTTTTTTGTTCTTGAATGTACAAATATAGTTATTAGTAAAATGTCCTTTTTTTTCTCCTTAATACTTATTCAGCTGCGCAAATTCCAATAGATAACGAAGAGCCTCTAATGGATGTAGCTGTAAACAAGGGGCTACAGAGTTTCAAAGGAAGTCATTGATTTCGGAGAAACGAGGAAAGAGGAGAAAAGTCCTGCTGTGATGTAATAATCATGGAAGATTTGTGGGCCAATGTTGCAGGAATAATTAAGAAACAAATCACAGATTTCTTCAGGCCAAGTGTATGTCTTAACTGTAGTATAGGAATAAGGTTCTTTCAGCAAATACACTCCTGGAAATGGAAAAAAGAACACATTGACACCGGTGTGTCAGACCCACCATACTTGCTCCGGACACTGCGAGAGGGCTGTACAAGCAATGATCACACGCACGGCACAGCGGACACACCAGGAACCGCGGTGTTGGCCGTCGAATGGCGCTAGCTGCGCAGCATTTGTGCACCGCCGCCGTCAGTGTCAGCCAGTTTGCCGTGGCATACGTAGCTCCATCGCAGTCTTTAACACTGGTAGCATGCCGCGACAGCATGGACGTGAACCGTATGTGCAGTTGACGGACTTTGAGCGAGGGCGTATAGTGGGCATGCGGGAGGCCAGGTGGACGTACCACCGAATTGCTCAACACGTGGGGCGTGAGGTCTCCACAGTACATCGATGTTGTCGCCAGTGGTCGGCGGAAGGTGCACGTGCCCGTCGACCTGGGACCGGACCGCAGCGACGCACGGATGCACGCCAAGACCGTAGGATCCTACGCAGTGCCGTAGGGGACCGCACCGCCACTTCCCAGCAAATTAGGGACACTGTTGCTCCTGGGTTATCGGCGAGGACCATTCGCAACCGTCTCCATGAAGCTGGGCTACGGTCCCACACACCGTTAGGCCGTCTTCCGCTCACGCCCCAACATCGTGCAGCCCGCCTCCAGTGGTGTCGCGACAGGCGTGAATGGAGGGACGAATGGAGACGTGTCGTCTTCAGCGATGAGAGTCGCTTCTGCCTTGGTGCCAATGATGGTCGTATGCGTGTTTGGCGCCGTGCAGGTGAGCGCCACATTCAGGACTGCATACAACCGAGGCACACAGGGCCAACACTCAGCATCATGGTGTGGGGAGCGATCTCCTACACTGGCCGTACACCACTGGTGATCGTCGAGGGGACACTGAATAGTGCACGGTACATCCAAACCGTCATCGAACCCATCGTTCTACCATTCCTAGACCGGCAAGGGAACTTGCTGTTCCAACAGGACAATGCACGTCCGCATGTATACCGTGCCACCCAACGTGCTCTAGAAGGTGTAAGTCAACTACCCTGGCCAGCATGATCTCCGGATCTGTCCCCCATTGAGCATGTTTGGGACTGGATGAAGCGTCGTCTCACGCGGTCTGCACGTCCAGCACGAACGCTGGTCCAACTAAGGCGCCAGGTGGAAATGGCATGGCAAGCCGTTCCACAGGACTACATCCAGCATCTCTACGATCGTCTCCATGGGAGAATAGCAGCCTGCATTGCTGCGAAAGGTGGATATACACTGTACTAGTGCCGACATTGTGCATGCTCTGTTGCCTGTGTCTATGTGCCTGTGGTTCTGTCAGTGTGATCATGTGATGTATCTGACCCCAGGAATGTGTCAATAAAGTTTCCCCTTCCTGGGACAATGAATTCACGGTGTTCTTATTTCAATTTCCAGGAGTGTATTTTGGAAAGGAGGAATAATTTGCGATAGCATGAGCTGCGCGGTCTAAGGTGCCTTGCCACAGTCTGTGCGGCTCGTCACATTGGAGGTTTGAGTCCTCCCTCAGGCATTGGCGTGTGAATGTTGTCCATAACGTAAGTTAGTTTATGTTAAATTAAGTAGGGTGTAGGCTTAGGGACCGATGACCTCTGCAGTTTGGTCCCATAAGACCTTACCACAAATTTCCAAATTTGTGACAGCATGTGGTGGCAAGAGAAATTATTGACAGGGATCAGCGATAAAGTATTGATAGTGACATAGTGCAGTTAGCTTCGGTACCAAACTATTAAATGTTGAGTTTGTTCCTGTTTCGAGGCATCATGGTCGGCCTCAGTTGAACAGCTACGTTGGGTCAACAACTGTTTTTATCAGTTCAGCTGTCAAATACAGATTTGATTTCTATTGATATAGCTGGCAAATGGGGTTTTACAACTCATAGCATATAAATCAATAGGAGAAGAAAAAGCAGAAAGGCTGGGTTGAGTAGAATCTTTGCAGTGGGATATAGATGTTAGTAAGAGAATCTCGAAAGTCACAGGTTTGCCAATAGAATTTTTCTCTGAAGTAAACTCAGATATCACAACATGTGTATTAAAATATGTAAACAAAAATAAAAATGAACGCCTGAAATATGTAAGAATAGAAAGTTAAATTCACTGAACTAAAGTATAGAAGACAAAGAAAAGATCGATGAGCTCATAATTTGTTTCAATGAGCTGCAGCCTACAAATCTTGTCAATGTAATCTGTATTTCCAACATAATTTAATTAATGAAATAGCAATGGTGATTATGTACATGGACATAACTTAGCGTCCAGTAAAAGTAAACATGGTAAGATGACACACTCAAACATTGTTACACACATGAACTATACTACCTGAAAAAATAGTGAAGCACCAAAAGGCCATGGTCGAATGTCAATGTAACTTTGTCACAATACAAACTAGCAGTGGGTATGTAAACGATCAGATCTGCAATTCTCTGTGACACATAGAACAGCCACCAGACAGCATATGTGTTGTTCATGTCTAATGTTGTTACCATGTCTGATAGGGCACGTAAGAGATGTGAATCACGTCATACATTGAGTGATTATGGAGATGTTGTGTACGCATATGAGACAGTGTTATCATCACCCAACAGAGTTTGAAAGGGACCTCATTGTGGGTCTCCTCTTGGTCAGCTGGTAGAATGGCGCAGATAGATTTGTGGGGCATTTAGAGGTGCCAGTGACCCCATACTAGACTGCAAGAACAAGTAATGAGTTCCTTGAAATATTCTGTGGCATCCCAAACCATTAGTCAGACAGTAGCAGCAGTCAGACTAGATAATTACATCTCATGCATAGGTTTCCATTAAGGCTATGTTTGGGGTTGTGTGGTGATTGGGAAGCATGGGCTGTCTAGTACGATAAAAAAAATTAGGTTAAATATATTTGAATTTTTCAATTTTAATCTGATAATTATATATATATATATATATATATATATATATATATATATATATATATATATAATGTGTTTCTTCTGATCAGCTCCTGATCGTTGTCAGAAGGAGGCTAGTTTTTGATTACGCAAAGGCTTCTATTATTTGGAAAAGAACAACCTGGATTTCTTTACGTAATCAGTATGAAATTTATAATCACCTAAGGAACCTTTAACAATGAACAATAAAAAAATTGCATTTGCAAATTAAATCATTAATAAATGGGGCAGCTATGAGTTGTATAGAAGACAAGGAGCGGCCTTCTGTCTACGACCAGGATGCCGCAGTATTCTCTGCTGTAGTAAAGGCAGTTTGAAATTTACAAAAATAATATGATATGGAGGTAAAAAAATAAAGGAAAAGAATAGAATAAGAAATCTGGAATCACTAAATATATTCAAACAATTCTCACAAGCAATTAGAGCTTATTTATAGACAGTATAACTTACATAAGTATATTCTATCTGTATGGTGTGATCAGATTTCAGCCTGTCCTGTACTAGTTTCTTGGTTCACGTTTTTGTCGCAAATTACAGTCATTACTTTCCTCCTTCGTTAAAGACAATTCTTGCACTGTTCAACACCTTTATAACAATAACTTGCCGATTTACAGTTTCGAACATAAATTACTTGAATTTTATTAATTAGTAATGTTGTCTGAACGCTGGCAAGACCGTTCACTTTTATAGCTTAAAGTCGACCTTCTTTACGTTTTCACATTACAAGCAGAAGTATATTAAAATCTGAAGATCTACAAAAGTTTTTTACTGTCATCTTTTATTTAGATCGAAGCGGAACGTCAGTTCAGCTTCTGTTAAAATGTTTCTCTGACTGTGCAACCAATGTGTTAGCGTCCGCGCTAGATGTGCATCTTTACAGTTACATAAATTATATAAAACAAATGTCTTTCAAAGAATAGGTCTCATCACATAGGTTGACCATTTAATATACAGATAGGTGAATGCCTTTCCAAGGGTACTCACAGGTTTCATACTACAGAAATCCCAATAATATTACATCGCTTCCCACGTGAGGAGTAATGATTCTGAAAGATCGTTACGACTCTCGCGCAGTCGTAATATTATTGGATCCACGTACTTAGAGAATGAAGTATTTAAGGATCTCTCCTTGTAGGGAGCAAAACAAACATATCATAAGGCATATAGAATTATATACGTTTCACACTAAGTCGTCGAAGCTACTCACAGTTGCTTGATCATTAACAAACTTGGTTGTGGCATGATGCCATCATAAGTGTTCAAGGATTTAACATTGGTTCCTTTTTTTGCGTGTTCTCAAGAATTACAAACATTCAATCAATAGAAACATTGAAATACTAACATAGATACAAGTACAAATCAAATACACATACAGATACATATATACATAAATATTGACAAGAAGAAAAAAAAAATTCGATTACAGTATTAGAGCATTTCCGCCAATTTTGAACAGAACATAAAGCTTTTATCAGTCTTTCTCGTAGCGACGTCACTCTTCACTTTGTAGTTGGGAGTATTTCTCATGAACTCGGGTGATTTTCACAGGGGAATTCTTTCATCACCTATCACTTTTCACTGCACTAAAACTGGGGATCACGTTTTCACATTCTGGTGGAAAACACTGGGAATGTCACTATGTGAAGTGGGAAGTGAAAATTCTTGACTCGACGATCCATCGAGTCATGTCGGGAAACAGGAAAGTTGATGACTGGTTCAATGACAAATGAGTCAGTTTGGTGGCTGTCTTAATCTCATTCCAATTCATGTTTCAGCGCATGAAAATACAGAAAAAAACCTGTATTAGGACTTGCTCATTAACTATCATCTTAATCTAAGGGAATATAGAGTAAGAATTTAAGACAATAAAAATTACTACATAGGCTATGTACATATACGTTATATATTATTTATGTTTTGTGTCTATGTTTTATATTCTTTCGTTAGCAAATATTAGCAAAACACGTTTTGTCTTGTACAGGTCTTTCTTAAGCAATGTATTTAGCAATATTGCCATAGCAATTTTCATAGTTAAGGAAAAGTCATAATTAGTGTCCTTTTCATGTAAATATAGTAAAATCGTGCGTAGTTTATCAACGTTTTATTATTTTTATGTCCATTTTCATCTCAAATCTGGAGCACGCTCACTCCCATTATGGAGAGGAATGCTTATTGTTGAGTACAGGCCGGCGAACAGTCATTGAATGTTGCCACAGTGCTTCACAGTCACGTGGTAACGAACTTGAGGTTTAACAGCGTTGGCAGTCTGCGTCCTGCACGAGGCAGATAGTTCAGTGGCTACCAATCTTCTTCTTTTTTTAACTTGTGCATTTTGTTGAATCATGGGTACTGGAGCAGTTCGTCAAGGCGACATGGTCAACCTGGACGGTAAATTGACTGCACCAGCGATGAAGAACAGTCATAGATGAAAATGACTACTGTCACCTATTGCAGTGAGTACAATAGCTTGTCTATCCTTTGACTGATAGTCACTGTATCGTCGTTACAACGTGAGAATACTTGTTATGCTACTTCACACATGGAACATCACACGTGTCCATAAGTTTATTACAGTTTTGATTCACACAAGAGATAACTAGTTTTTCGTGTCCATACATGTGTCAAATTACGATTTTACACGCACCAATATATATATGTCCATCATTTTGTCACTAAGTGAGTCACACGCAGCAATCCATACATGTCCCTATAGGTGTCTTTATACCACAGAGTAGCACAGGTAATGCTAAAATTATTTATCATAAAAGGATCATTTACAAAACATACATAGTTTTTTTTAATTACTGTCCAAGACCTAAAGAAAAACGTGTTTGCTATTTTGAATGGTGCTTCTGAAGCACGTTAGATTTTATATGTATTTTAAATCTGATTCTTTTCCTTTTCTTATCGTTCTATAACAGCCTTTTTTTAGTTCCTTTGTTCATTTACTCGGTTACATCAATAATCAGTAAAATATACCCTCTTTGGCGTGCTGAACAGTTCACATTCAAAACTTCATCTAACAGAAATAGGGAAAATTATTCATATTTCCTAGGATGCTTTTGCTCACAGCAAATCAGATTTACATCACGTTTCGATAAGTAACTGCAGATACGCATTAACCAACGAGCCACGATCGTCAGTACACACAATATACACACGTCAAGTCTTTTGAACCAATTTCCAAATTTCTTCCCCTGCAGGGTAGGGTAGAAAGGTAAGAACGCTAAAGAAGAAAACTACAATACGATAGTGCAAAGAAATGAAAGATACGACTATAGATAATAGGTGAAATAATCAGTTTAGCAAATTCATTCTTCGGCTCGACCGTTTTTAGTGTCATCCACGCAGCATAACTTGACTTCAGTATTAAAATGTCGCACAAATCCGCCTCCAAAGCATCTTCAAATATATCTCAAAATCACGGCATGCAGACATAGCAGAAGAATATAAGTAGGTTATCTCAGTCCTCAACTAGGTATCTTAATATCGAAGGTTTCTGTATAATACTTGTGACATAGGAATAGTCTCTCTACGTTTCTCCAATACAGGGCCTAATTATCATTATAAATGCATATTTCTAGACTGGTTGACTCATAGTAATAAATAAATTAAAGTTGATCTCCAGTTGCGAGTACCATTATTCATTTCTTTGTACATTAACTGTATGTTGCTGCTTATACTCTGTGTAATATACAGATTACATTGTATCAGTTATGCATTGTACATGGTTCTAGCGACTTAAAATATCAATCCTTTGAAAGCTTAACTTAGGTTATTACTTCAAATATACGGACATTCTGATCTGAATGAGGGATTTAAAGAAAACCTTTAGTACTTGGTAAAAAAAGATTTGCCATAACTTACAACTAAAGCAGCAGGTGGCACTTTGGCACATCCCTTACTCAATTCAACGACTGCAGCCCTCTATTGCTCAAGAAACTTAAAACTACCTTAAAATTAAGTCAAATCTTATTTTTCAAATACATAGAGTACCTTCTTCATCACTTCATATCTTTCAAGCTCCATCATTACTTTGTGTCCACCTCACTCAAATGATTACGTCACCTGCAGAATACATGTACATGCTGTTGACTCACATCCTTTCTAAACAGATCACACTTTTGTTTCAAGTGGCAGCTTAACATAATAAATGATATTTTTTAATATGTTTTTCATGGTACTTCTTTAGGTCTACATGGTGGTAAAGTCCTTTTATTCGTCCACTAACTGGATCTGCCAACACATAACAACCAATATGTGGCTTCCTGACTATAACAAACGGTCCTTTGTATAGGTGTTGCCACTTACGATTTTTACATAAGATGAGAGATGGTTTGAAGTGCGTCCTCAGAAGAACACGCTCCTTCAAGCGATATGACAGAACTTTATTGATATGCCTGTCAAATGCCTTTTTTCTTAAATTGACATGAGTTGTGAGAGAGATCAGGGCTTGTCTTAACTTATTCTGGACCTTGTATCTTGGGGATAGGATCAGTCCATTCATTGCTTTCCTTTTGGCTGGAGATTAGTTCTGAAGGTGTGAAACCAGTCGAAGTGTGCGGAAGATTATTTACAATCTCTTCAAATGGAGTTACGAAATCGACACACCGTGTTTGCTGGTTCGGTACATAGGTGCGAATAAAACGATTAAATTCTTTGAAGACTCGTACTGTCGGGTTACTTTGCGGTCTAAATCTTGAGATCAGAATCTGTCTAATACCAGTATTGGCAAGAAACTGTCTCCACTCTTTTCCAATGAAGTTTGAAGCATTATCAGACAACATGGTTTCCGGCTTACCAAAGCGAGGAAAATAATCCTTTTCTATTCGTCTTATTAAAGATTTTGCACTGGAAGACTTTATCGCATATAAACGCACGTGCTTAGTGAAGAGGTCTAGCAAAACAGCAAAGTACTTAGCACCTCCTCTTCCTCTCGGAAGTGGACCTGCATAGTCGAGACTAACTATTTGCTTAGGACGCTCAGTGTAGAAAGGATTCAAAGGTGCGACATTCGAAAGATTGAAGGGCTTAGCAGTTTATAAACTCTCTTATGCAGGCTGGGTACTTAGCAATAGACAGAAATCTTTCTTTTACACTTCTCAGGGCCATAATGTCCCCAGGATGGGTGAGTGTACCATATGAGATATTCAACGTACTCCTCAGGAACACAAACACACCATTGCTCCGTCAACATAGATGTACGATGAAATAAAACACCATTGCGTGATTTATAAAATTTCGACAAACGATGATTGGGGTTGTCTTGTAGAAGCTGTTTGACTCTCTTCCATTTACGGTCACTTTCTTGCAGAGTACCCATATGTCGGCAAAGACGTAGAAAATAACTACGATTCAAGGGATCTTTCATAAGGAGTATCTTGTGATTGGAAATCTGTTCTACACGTTCCGTAGGCTCTAGCATACCTTCCGGCATGCGTGACAGTGCATCTGCAATGATGTTCTTGCCTTTCACTTAAACAATTTCGAAATTGTACTCCTGTAGAAATAGGCACCAGCGAGTAAACCTCGGATGATAGAGCTTACACGGAAGGAGAAAGCTAAGACCTTCATGGTCGGAATACACTTTGATCGGATGACCATAAATGTAATAATTAAAACGGCGGAATGCCCATACAACTGCCAATCCTTCTAACTCTGCAACAGAGTACGATCTCTCGCACTCCGTCAGCACACGACTGGCGAAACTAACTATCCTAATCTCTTCTTTATCTCCAGTTTTCTTTAGCTGGAACAAACAAGCGCCCAAGCCTTGAAATGAGGTATCACAAGAAATGCAGAATTCGGAGTTCATATCCGGATGACTGAGGATATTGCTATTCAGAAGAGCTTGTTTGATTTTGTCAAAGGCGTACTGACATTCAGAGGTCCATACCCAATGAACGTTTTTCTTTAATAGATTGTGCAACACTGGGCTGTTCATGGATTGATTTGGTATAAAGCGACGAAAGAAAGACGTTAACCCTAGAAACCCTTTTAATTGTCTTTTGGTGCAGGGCACAGGGAAGTTCCTTATTGCAGACAGTTTGTTAGGATCGGGAGAGATTCCCTCAGAAGAGATAATATGACCAAGGAATTTTACTTCCTTTTTTACAAACTTTGATTTATGTAAATTGGCAATAACGTCGAAGTTAGCAAACCTCACGAAGATTTTCCGAATCAAGTCAAGATGTTCCTCCCATGAAGTTGAGTCTACTAAGATATCATCGACATAGACAGTTATTTTGTCCAGTAAATCATGACCTAAGACATGGTCAAGTGCGGCAATAAAGACACCTGAACTAATATTCAAGCCAAAGGGTACGACACAAAATTGATATGACCGACCCGCAAAGATAAAGGCCATGTACTTCCTTGAAGATGGCGACAACTTCACCTCCCAATAGCTACTTTGAAGGTCGATAGAGGTTAGAAATTTGATACCATAAAACCTTTGCAGTTGCTCCTCCAATGCTTCCGGTCGGGTACACACAGGAACAATAATTTTGGTGATGTTCCTAGCGTCTAGGACACGCCTAACACTTCAGTCCTGTTTAAATATGGACAATAATGGGCTCGAATATGGAGAGTCAGAGGGCTCAATTATTTTCCAGTTTAACATTTTGCGGATTTCCTGTCGTACTGCTTCCTTGCGGGACTGCGGAACTGCATAGGTGGTTTTACAGTAGGTGCTGTGGGGCTTAACCTTCATGTCGAATACATAGTTGGCTATGATTCCCGGTTTCTTAGAAAACACATTGATAAATCGTGTCAACAGGTCGTATAGTTCCTTTCTTTGTCAGTCACCTAATCCGTCAGATTCATTAGCCTTCGTCAGTAATTCTTCATGTGTCGGTAATAAGTCAAAGTCTTCATCCGCATCTCCTGACTCGTCTAAATAATTGAAATATTGTTGTCGAGATGTGAGCTTGCGGAGCTTTACTTTATGTTCTTGGCTGGACAACTTAACTTTGGTCCTCATAAGTCGAATCACTATACTCTTATCACTGCGTCTGAGAGTACATGTACCTTCATACAAATCTATGATGACACGATTCTTACATAGAAACTCCATTCCTAGGAGGCAAGGTACTGACAGATTTTTAACAACTAGAAAAGTACATGGTACGGTGTCTGATGCAAAACTCACTGGTACATGAATTTGTAGCGTCACCTTTTGAACTAAAGAGCCTACAGCTCTGGATACGGTACACCCTTGTACTGGCAATGACAGAACACACTTTCTTATATACACATATAGCGACAAGTGGTACATCATGAATATGAATCATAGTGGATGCCTGAACCTGATTTTCCCATAAATCCTCACCATTCAAAACGTCATTCTCCTTCAGCAAGTCATCTCGTATAAGGTTGATTTGCCCTCTAATGAAATCGCCCCCAACATGTTCCCTTGCTTCCCCAAGGAGGCAAGAAAAAGAAGCTGCTTTTAGTTTTCCGCATGTTCATTAGATTGAATTTCGCTCACAATTACTTTTGAAGTCCCGGGCGATACGCTCGGTACGAAGTTTGCTTCCGTATTCCACCTAAGTTGCGAGCTATTTGCCGGAATTTCAGTCGAGATGGTGTGTGTTGGCTGGTTTTCTTGGGCATAATAGATGCGAGAATTTTGAGGTTCATGATTTTGAACTTGATTGTTAGTAAAAGGTGGAGGACTATTCCTAAAGTTTGGAGCATACCGTTGTTTGTATTGCTTGGAAGGATCTGGAGCATTTCTCCCTTGAGAACAGTGCTGGAATCTAGGCTGGCTAGGGTGTCCATTCGTCCCGTTTTTCCCGGGACAGTCCCGTTTTTTTACCAAAATGTCCCGCTGTCCCGAAAGTTTTTTTGGGGACGCTCAAATGTCCCATTTTTTTATGATTCCACTTGGCTAGAGTATTTTACGCTACTGGTTGTTTGACTTGCTATTAACTGCTCAATTATTTACGCTAGGAAGCGTGTGATGACTTTCAGCATACCCCAAACATGTACCGAACTGTCAACAATCACAAGTAATTTTAAACGCACTATAGGTTACGAATAGCAACGAAGATTCTTCTCTTCTAAATCGATCCACTGAGTCCGTCCTTTCGGTCCAGAGATACTCTAAACCACTAATACTTGCTCTCTGGCTTGCATCACCTCACTGTTAATGTTTTGCACTGTGCAATCACTGTTTCATTATGCCAAAACGAAAGTGTAATTTTAACAGCAATATAAAAAGCAAGTTTCCTTTTATCACTGGTAGTGGAGAAACTGTAGAATGTACGTTGTGCAGATCAAAATTTTCTATTGATCAGGGTGTAAGGTCTGACATTGTGAATCACATTAAGGCTGACAAACATCGCATGAGTGAGCAAACGAAAAGAGCAAACAAACGCGTGAGTGACTACTATGTAAACTTAAAATCAGTAGGAGAAATGGATAGGCAGTTGGCAGCACAAGAAGCTACATTTGCATACCACAGTGCAATGCATAACCATAGCTTTAAGTCAATTGACTGTACTACAGCAGTTGTTAAAAAACTTTTCAATCCTAAATTCACATGTGGGCACTCAAAATGTAATGCAATCATTTCAAATGTTATTGCACTGTATGCAGCTCAGCAGGTGTTAAATGAACTGAAAAGTGCTCGATTCATTTCTGTAATGATTGATACATCGAATCATCTGGATTTGAAGTTGGTTCCTCTCCTTATCAGGTATTTTCACCCTGAAAATGGCATCACAGTGAAAGTGCTCGAACTGCTTAATTTAGCTGGAGAAACTTCAGATTTACTTCAGAATTATGTGCTGGAGGTTTTAAAGAAATATGATCTTGAGGGAAAGGTGATTGTAGTTTCTGCAGACAACACTAACACCAATTTTGGTGGCAAGCAGAGGAAAGGAAAAAACAATTTGTTCTATAAACTGCAACAGAACACAGTGAATAATATAGTAGGTGTTGGCTGTCTGGCACATGTGGTGCACAATTCCTTACAAACTGGTTCAGATTGTCTACCCATCGACTACCAATTAATCGTAAACAAAATCTACCATCATTTCCACATATATACAGTAAGGGTTGAATTTCTGAGGTAATTCTGTAAGTTTACTCTAACTGTATACAAAACTGTACTTGGGCACAGCAAGACAAGGTGGCTATCTCTGCTACCAGCATTGGAAAGAATTGCAGAGATATTTCCTGCTTTGAAATCATATTTCATTTCCCTTGATAAGTGTCCTGTTATCCTTAAACAATTCTTTGATAACCTTGTGTCTATCGTTCTTCTACATTTTCTTGCTAGCCAGCTAAAACCTTTCTCCACAACAATTAAATGTATTGAGAAACAAGAAATCACAATAGTGGAAGTTTATCAAGAAATAATCAAATAATTGGGCAAATTGCGATGTAGAAAATCTGAAAGATCCTTTGTATATGAGACTCTAAGAAAGCTGGAAGAAGAGGGTAAAATTACTGTAGAACAATTTCATATTTATGCTGACATCTTCTATGACTCTTGCATTGAGTATATTAAAGAATGGTGTTTACCATTTCTCACGCCTTTTAAAGCATTTGACTGGGTTAATACTGGAAAGGAGCAGCTACAGTAAAGGATATTAAGGACTGTTGTCTTTTTGTTAAAAGTATTGTACCAAATTTTCCTGTTGATGAAGACGAACTGTTTGATGAATTTTCATGTGCACAGAACTTCATAAAAAGAAAGTGTTAGTGCGATGTGGTCTAAAATATTTGCTTATTTCAAAAGTAAAAACATTAACATGAAAAACACGATTCATTTGGTGGAGTTTTGCCTGGAAATTCCTGGGTCAAATGCTGCTGTGGAACGTGTGTTTTCGTTAGTGAACTCTTTGGGGTCAGATGAAAAAATCAGAATGAAAGTTGAAACAGTGAGGGCCTTGCTCATTGTCAAAACACACTTTAATGGTGTAGCATGTACTGACTTTTATGATACAATTTCAAATGAATATGCACTTCTTGATAAAGTACATAAAAGTGAAAAGTACGGTGATAGTGTGGCAGAATAGTTGTAAACAGTTATTTGGGGTGATATGAGTGCACGTTTTAAAGGTAAACTTGTATGTGTATTAAATTAGTCTATACAATATTTATGTCCCTTTTTTTCTTCATTGTCCCAGGTTTTTCTCTAATTTGTTTTAAATGTCCCCTTTTTCAATGAAAATGAAATGGTCACATTAATCTAGGCTGGATAGCATACTGCTGTTGACTGTTGGTGTTAATCCAACGTCCTTTTCCACTGAAATTATTATTGCCTTGGCCATCGTTATTGTAGTGATAGCGATCATTGTAATTAACTGGTGAATTACCGTATTGCTGTTGTGTTGTCGGGTATATGGGGTGATACCTGTTTTGATCCTGGAATTTATGTTTCTGCTTCCCGTTATGGCGATAGTAGTTGTTATTATCACACGGAACGTCGTGTCCTTTACTGTTGTTGGGTTGGTATGACATACCTGAGTCTGCGCCTACGCCGTGCGGCTGTGTAGTGTGCGGGCCAAGATTACAATTACTCCGCGCACTTGCACGCACGTCTTCTTGAATCATGTTAAGGTTGTCAAGTACTGACAGAAAAGCCTCCGTGTCGTCGTCACTGTCATTTACTAACTTCTCCCTGATTGATACCGGTAGCTTTGACTTAATTATCATAATTACGTCCTTCGTGGAAATGGGCGTGTCCCAATATTGTATTTTTCGCAGGTATTTCTCGAAGTAACTACGGAGACCAGCACTTATCATGTTAAACGGTTCAGCATTATTTACTTCCTTTCTAAGGCGTTGTTGTATGCCTGAACTCCAGAATTTGTTCAGAAATTGCTTTTCGAAGTCAGCGTAATTATTACATCTGTCAGTTACTTCTGTTCCCCAGACAGAACCCTCTCCTTGAATGTAACTTACTATAAAGCGCATACGTTGCTTGTCATCCCAGCTCTCAGGAAAAACTCCATTAAATGACTTCGGAAAAACCATTGGGTGGATGTTGCGTTTCTCTGGCAGAAAAGGCTGGAATACGCGGTGCTTAAGAGCGCTTTCTTCTTTCGTGAGCTCGACTGAAGTTACTTGATCATTCTGGTTGCGTACTAACGGATTCTTACTGCTGTGACCATGTACAAGTGGAGAGAATTTTACACGAGACACGGGACTATTATTGTATTCATGTTCTGAAGAAAGCAAGTGTGAATACTCACTTCTATTGTCATTAGGAAAATCATTGACTTGTTGTTTCAACAGCTCGATTTCCTCAGTAAGGTGGGCGTTTCCACTCGGGAAGATCTCGGTGAAAAACTCTACGAATCTCTCCCAATTCACTGAGAAGCGTATCTCCTGATGTACCTGGAGCAGCTAAAACTTCAACTGTGGCTGACTTAACGGCTTCTTTTAAGTCGTGTTGAACCTTGTTTTCTATGTACTGTTCTTTAGTCTCGACCCATTCTACAAATTCTTTTCCTATCGTGGAACGTACGTTTGCTGCAGCATCATTCCTTCTCTTTTCAATGTTAATGTCGGATAGCGTCTGTGTCAGGTCATTGACCTGGCCTTGCAGAGTGATGACATTGTCTGCAAGCTTGTTTACTTTAGCTCCGACCTCAGCGGACTTTTTTGAAACTTCCGTTGTAACTGCCTGGCAACTTCCGATTTGTACTTTGATGTCTTTGTGCACGTTACATACTGTGCTCTCATATGCATCTACCTTCTGCAGAATACCTTCTATCCTTTCATTAACTTTAGTACTTAATTCCGCGATATATTCCACCGCGACTGTCCTTATTCTTGCCTCTAAGTTGGCATCAATATTATCTAACCCATTTTTCATACCAATGGTGGTATTTAGGTCAAACCATTTTCGCTCTGTCTCCCGTTCCTTTTCCGTTTCTTTTTGTTCCCTTTCTTGTCTATCTCGTTGTTTTTGTAATTTATAAGCTTCCCTTTCCCGTTTCTCCAGTTCTCTATCACGTTGTTTTTGTAATTTATAAGCTTCCCTTTCCAGTTTCTCCTGTTCTCTTTCTTGAAAAAAAAAAATTCTCATCATTTCAATCATTGAATTTATCCCGCTTGCTGTGACGATGATTGCGGTGACGATACGTCACGCACACCATCATCGTCTGCCTTTCTCTCCATTTGCGAATCGGGTCTGCCTGTTCCCGTTCGCGAACGTAGTGGGTATGACTTGACAACTGTGTCATCAACGTCATCCACACTGTTTGTCGGCTTGCCTCTGTCATCTGACATGTTTATTTTCAGGTTTGTGACGTAACTGCTCAAAGAAATCTTTCGCAGCACGCCGATCGTCAACTCTCAGATGCGCACGCTGCGACGCTTCCTGATAGTCAAACGTCACGCCGCGGTAGCTGACAATTGCAGAGCTATACCGGGTAAAAGACAAGATGGCACCTAACTTTGAAAATAAGTGACAAACACCTACTAGACACTTAATCCTGCTATTATGGCATCCATCTTGTGTTCATATCCGTAGCAACAATGAAGATGCTAATAATGCTAACAAATAAACTTTGCATGAAGAGATGATCAGAAATGAATTCTAACTACGTAAATAAGCAACTCTGCAAGGAAATAACAGCGACAGGATAAAATGAAGCAGTAAGGAAAGAAATTCCGGAAATCAGTTTTTTTTATACAAGACGCGAGATTTTTTGCGTAATGACAACCGTACTTACATCAGTCGTTTTGCGCACTGCTGTTATTTTCCGAAATTTTTTAAATACTTCCACGGTATCGTTCAATTTTAATCTGATATATATATATATATATATATATATATATATATATATATATATATATATATATATAATGTGTTTCAGGAAACACGAAAGCGGTCGAAGACGTCCGTCTTCTGATTGGCTCCTGATCGTTGTCAGAAGGAGGCTAGTTTTTGATTATGCAAAGGCTTCTACTATTTGGAAAAGAACAACCCGGATTTCTTTACGTAATCAGTATGAAATTTATAATCACCTAAGGGACCTTTAACAATGAAAATAAAAAAAATTGCATTTGCAAATGAAATCATTAATTAATGGGGCAGCTATGAGTTGTATAGAAGACAAGGAGCGGCCTTCTGTCTACGACCAGGATGCCGCAGTATTTTCTGCTGTAGTAAAGGCTGTTTGATATTTACAAAAGTAATATGACATGGAGGTAAAAAAAAATATATATATATATAAAGAATAGACCCGTGTGGGGTTGTTAGTACCCCCATCGGGCGCCTCCCCAGGTGGCGGATAGGGGAATGCCTCCTAGATATAGGTGGTACTGGGGAAATCAAATACCCAGGGCGGACCAAAATCTAACGAAATGTAGCGTCTGAACTCCTTGAGGAGCGGCTACAAACAGCGTCTGTTCTCCATGTTAGGAGCGGCTGAACACACACTCTGGAACTTACAATCCCAGTTTTAACCTCGGAATGGCCCAAAAAGCCATCTCCCCCCTGAATTTCAAACAACTATGCATGATGTCAATTTCTCTAGATAGAACTACCCCAGGAGGTAACCAGTCCTCCGCCGCTAACAGCAGCGCAATCAGGCCTAAGGATTCTGGAGAGCCTGAAGCACCATGTCGTTCAGGAAATTCAAAATCCTCTAAACTGAAGAAAAACAACGTACATTTCTTTGGAACCCTAAATATTAACTCGCTCTTGAAGCCGGGAAAACTGAAGCAGCTCACCAAAGTCTTGAAGGTATGTAAAATCCAAATATGTGCGCTGCAGGAAACCAGATTTACAGATGAAGATTTAATGGATTATCAAGGATACAGGATATTTAAAGGAAAGAAAGGCTGGAACCCATGTGGAAGAGGCCTTCCCCACCTTGGAACAGGCTTCATCGTGAAATCTAACTGGGTAAACTCAATAACCGACTTCCAGTCGCCTAATGAACGCTTGTCTTTTCTCACATTCCGCGCCCTAAATAAAACCTATACACTTATTAATTGCCATGCACCCATCAATAATGACAATAAGAAAAACCCTCAGAAAGTAGATACATATTGGGAATCTCTAGACCACGAACGTTCTAAAATCCCAACATCAAATATGAAAATACTGTTTGGGGACTTCAAAGCACAAATAGGCCAAGAAAAAAAATACAAAGAAACAGTAGGAAACTACCCAGCTCACAAAAGGACAAACAGAAATGGAGAAAGATTAATAGAACTATGCAAGGGTCATAACTTAAAATTAATGTCTACAAATTTCAAAAAACCTCCTAAGAAAGAGAAAACATGGAAATCACCAAACACAAGTATTGGAGAGTTCCAGATAGATCACATAGCCATCACACACTATAATCAAAAAGAAATAATGAATGTGAGAGCTCGGAAAGGGGCAAACATTGTAACTGACCACTACTTATCGGCAATCAAATTAAATTTCATACCACAAAGAAAGAAACAAAAACAAAACAGGAAAACTCAAAAGATAGACGCGAACATCTTGAAAGAGAAAAGAGAAGAATTCTGTCAAAACATAGTTATATGTTCGGATAAATGGGAAGATATAAAAGAAGGAATGATAAGATCTGCTCAAGAAGTCGCAAAAATGAAAAAGAGAAAGAAACACGAATGGTGGGATGAGATATGTGAGGAAGCAATAGAACAAAGGATGAAGGCATGGAAGAAATGGCACTCAACCAAAAGTGATAAGGACTACCTGGAGTTAAAACAGCAAAGATCTTCTACAGCAAAACTCATTAGATCAGTAAAAAGACTATTTGAAAAGAACCAACTTATACAAATGGATAAAGATTTTATGAGAAACAATAACAGATCCTTTTACAGCATATTCAGACAGAAACTACAAAAATATGTAGCACCAAATCTGTGTTTTAAAGATACCAGTGGAAAACTGGCAATGAATAATGAAGAAAATTGTGAAATATTAGCAAAATATTTTGAACAACTCCTCAACTGTCAGGAACCTATAGAAAAATTACCAGCCAACACCCCAAACACAGTAAACAATAATTCTGAACCCCCATGCCTCATAGAAATCAGAGAAATCATTAAAAACCTTAAGAACAATAAAGCACCAGGGGAAGACATGATAATTGCAGAAATGTGGAAAAGTGTGGATAATACAACTCAGGAAAAACTTGTTGTTGTTGTGGTCTTCAGTCCTGAGACTGGTTTGATGCAGCTCTCCATGCTACTCTATCCTGTGCAAGCTTCTTCATCTCCCAGTATCTACTGCAACCTACATCCTTCTGAATCTACTTAGTGTATTCATCTCTTGGTCTCCCTCTACGATTTTTACCCTCCACACTGCCCTCCAATGCTAAATTTGTGATCCCTTGATGCCTCAAAACATGTCCTACCAACCGATCCCTTCTTCTAGTCAAGTTGTGCCACAAACTTCTCTTCTCCCCAATCCTATTCAATACCTCCTCATTAGTTACGTGATCTACCCACCTTATCTTCAGCATTCTTCTGTAGCACCACATTTCGAAAGCTTCTATTCTCTTCTTGTCCAAACTACACTCCTGGAAATTGAAATAAGAACACCGTGAATTCATTGTCCCAGGAAGGGGAAACTTTATTGACACATTCCTGGGGTCAGATACATCACATGATCACACTGACAGAACCACAGGCACATAGACACAGGCAACAGAGCATGCACAATGACGGCACTAGTACAGTGTATATCCACCTTTCGCAGCAATGCAGGCTGCTATTCTCCCATGGAGACGATCGTAGAGATGCTGGATGTAGTCCTGTGGAACGGCTTGCCATGCCATTTCCACCTGGCGCCTCAGTTGGACCAGCGTTCGTGCTGGACGTGCAGACCGCGTGAGACGACACTTCATCCAGTCCCAAACATGCTCAATGGGGGACAGATCCGGAGATCTTGCTGGCCAGGGTAGTTGACTTACACCTTCTAGAGCACGTTGGGTAGCACGGGATACATGCGGACGTGCATTGTCCTGTTGGAACAGCAAGTTCCCTTGCCGGTCTAGGAATGGTAGAACGATGGGTTCGATGACGGTTTGGATGTACCGTGCACTATTCAGTGTCCCCTCGACGATCACCAATGGTGTACGGTCAGTGTAGGAGATCGCTCCCCACACTATGATGCTGGGTGTTGGCCCTGTGTGCCTCGGTCGTATGCAGTCCTGATTGTGGCGCTCACCTGCACGGCGCCAAACACGCATACGACCATCATTGGCACCAAGGCAGAAGCGACTCTCATCGCTGAAGACGACACGTCTCCATTCGTCCCTCCATTCACGCCTGTCGCGACACCACTGGAGGCGGGCTGCACGATGTTGGGGCGTGAGCGGAAGACGGCCTAACGGTGTGCGGGACCGTAGCCCAGCTTCATGGAGACGGTTGCGAATGGTCCTCGCCGATACCCCAGGAGCAACAGTGTCCCTAATTTGCTGGGAAGTGGCGGTGCGGTCCCCTACGCCACTGCGTAGGATCCTACGGTCCTGGCGTGCATCCGTGCGTCGCTGCGGTCCGGTCCCAGGTCGACGGGCACGTGCACCTTCCGCCGACCACTGGCGACAATATCGATGTACTGTGGAAACCTCACGCCCCACGTGTTGAGCAATTCGGCGGTACGTCCACCCGGCCTCCCGCATGCCCACTATACGCCCTCGCTCAAAGTCCGTCAACTGCACATACGGTTCACGTCCACGCTGTCGCGGCATGCTACCAGTGTTAAAGACTGCGATGGAGCTCCGTATGCCACGGCAAACTGGCTGACACTGACGGCGGCGGTGCACAAATGCTGCGCAGCTAGCGCCATTCGACGGCCAACACCGCGGTTCCTGGTGTGTCCGCTGTGCCGTGCGTGTGATCATTGCTTGTACAGCCCTCTCGCAGTGTCCGGAGCAAGTATGGTGGGTCTGACACACCGCTGTCAATGTGTTCTTTTTTCCATTTCCAGGAGTGTAGTTATCGTCCATGTTTCACTTCCATACATGGCTACACTCCATACAAATACTTTCAGAAACGACTTCCTGACACTTAAATCTATACTCGATGTTAACAAATTCCTCTTCTTGAGAAACGCTTTCCTTGCCATTGCCAGTCTGCATTTTATATCCTCTCTACTTCGACCATCATCGGTTATTTTACTCCCTAAATAGCAAAACTCCTTTACTACTTTAAGTGTCTCATTTCCTAATCTAATTCCCTCAGCATCACCCGACTTAATTTGACTACATTCCATTATCCTCGTTTTGCTTTTGTTGATGTTCATCTTATATCCTCTTTTCAAGACACTGTCCATTCCGTTGAACTGCTCTTCCAAGTCCTTTGCTGTCTCTGACAGAATTACAATGTCATCAGCGAACCTCAAAGTTTTTACTACTTCTCCATGAATTTTAATACCTACTCCGAATTTTTCTTTTGTTTCCTTTACTGCTTACTCAATATACAGATTGAATAACATCGGGGAGAGGCTACAACCCTGTCTCACTCCTTTCCCAACCACTGCTTCCCTTTCATGCCCCTCGACTCTTATAACTGCCATCTGGTTTCTGTACAAATTGTAAATAGCCTTTCGCTCCCTGTATTTTACCCCTGCCACCTTCAGAATTTGAAAGAGAGTATTCCAGTCAACATTGTCAAAAGCTTTCTCTAAGTCTACAAATGCTAGAAACGTAGGTTTGCCTTTTCTTAATCTTTCTTCCAAGGTAAGTCGTAAGGTCAGTATTGCCTCACGTGTTCCAACATTTCTACGGAATCCAAACTGATCTTCCCCGAGGTCGGCTTCTACCAGTTTTTCCATTCGTCTGTAAAGAATTCGCGTTAGTATTTTGCAGCTGTGACTTATTAAACTGATAGTTCGGTAACTTTCACATCTGTCAACACCTGCTTTCTTTGGGATTAGAATATTTATATTCTTCTTGAAGTCTGAGGGTATTTCGCCTGTCTCATACATCGTGCTCACCAGATGGTAGAGTTTTGTCATGAGTGGCTCTCCCGAGGCCATCAGTAGTTCAAATGGAATGTTGTCTACTCCCGGGGCCTTGTTTCGACTCAGGTCTTTCAGTGCTCTGTCAAACTCTTCACACAGTATCTTATCTCCCATTTCGTCTTCATCTACATCCTCTTCCATTTCCATAATATTGTCCTCAAGTACATCGCCCTTGTACAAACCCTCTATATACTCCTTCCACCTTTCTGCCTTCCCTTCTTTGCTTAGAACTGGGTTGCCATCTGAGCTCTTGATATTCATACAAGTGGTTCTCTTCTCTCCAAAGGTCTCTTTAATTTTCCTGTAGGCAGTATCTATCTTACCCCTAGTGAGACAAGCCTCTACATCCTTACATTTGTCCTCTAGCCATCCCTGCTTAGCCATTTTGCACTTCCTGGTGATATCATTTTTGAGACGTTTGTATTCCTTTTTGCCTGCTTCATTTACTGCATTTTTATATTTTCTCCTTTCATCAATTAAATTCAATATTTCTTCTGTTACCCAAGGATTTCTATTAGCCCTCGTCTTTTTACCTACTTGATTCTCTGCTGCCTTCACTACTTCATCCCTCAGAGCTACCCATTCTTCTTCTACTGTATTTCTTTCCCCCATTCCTGTCAATTGTTCCCTTATGCTCTCCCTGGTTCAAAAATGGTTCAAATGGCTCTGAGCACTATGGGACTCAACTGCTGTGGTCATAAGTCCCCTAGAACTTAGAACTACTTAAACCTAACTAACCTAAGGACAGCACACAACACCCAGCCATCACGAGGCAGAGAAAATCCCTGACCCCGCCAGGAATCGAACCCGGGAACCCGGGCGTGGGAAGCGAGAACGCTACCGCACGACCACGAGATGCGGGCTATGCTCTCCCTGAAACTCTCTACAACCTCTGGTTCTTTCAGTTTATCCAGGTCCCATCTCCTTAAATTCCCACCTTTTTGCAGTTTCTTCAGTTTCAATCTGCAGTTCATAACCAATAGATTGTGGTCAGAATCCACATCTGCCCCAGGAAATGTCTTACAATTTAAAACCTGGTTCCTAAATCTCTGTCTTACCATTATATAATCTATCTGATACCTTTTAGTATCTCCAGGATTCTTCCAGGTATACAGCCTTCTTTTATGATTCTTGAACCAAGTGTTGGCTATGATTAAGTTATGCTCTGTGCAAAACTCTACAAGGCGGCTTCCTCTTTCATTCCTTCCCCCCAATCTATATTCACCTACTATGTTTCCTTCTCTCCCTTTTCCTACTGACGAATTCCAGTCACCCATGACTATTAAATTTTCGTCTCCCTTCACTACCTGAATAATTTCTTTTATCTCGTCATACATTTCATCTATTTCTTCATCATCTGCAGAGCTAGTTGGCATATAAACTTGTACTACTGTAGTAGGCATGGGCTTCGTGTCTATCTTGGCCACAATAATGCGTTCACTATGCTGTTTGTAGTAGCTAACCCGCACTCCTATTTTTTTATTCATTATTAAACCTACTCCTGTATTACCCCTATTTGATTTTGTATTTATAACCCTGTAATCACCTGACCAAAAGTCTTGTTCCTCCTGCCACCGAACTTCACTAATTCCCACTATATCTAACTTTAACCTATCCATTTCCCTTTTTAAATTTTCTAACCTACCTGCCCGATTAAGGGATCTGACATTCCACGCTCCGATCCGTAGAACGCCAGTTTTCTTTTTCCTGATAACGGCGTCCTCCTGAGTAGTCCCCGCCCGGAGATCCGAATGGGGGACTATTTTACCTCCGGAATATTTTACCCAAGAGGACGCCATCATCATTTAATCATACAGTAGAGCTGCATGTCCTCGGGAAAAATTACGGCCGTAGTTTCCCCTTGCTTTCAGCCGTTCGCAGTACCAGCACAGCAAGGCCGTTTTGGTTAATGTTACAAGGCCAGATCAGTTAATCATCCAGACTGTTGCCCCTGCAACTACTGAAAAGGCTGCTGCCCCTCTTCAGGAACCACATGTTTGTCTGGCCTCTCAACAAATACCCCTCCGTTGTGGTTGCACCTACGGTACGACCATCTGTATCGCTGAGGCACGCAAGCCTCCCCACCAACGGCAAGGTCCATGGTTCATGGGGGGAGGAAAAACTACTGGGAATAATCAATGAGATTTGGAGAATGGAACGTATACCGGAAGAATGGAAAACTGCATTTATCCACCTCATCTTCAAGAAAGGGGATAAAACCGATGCAAATAACTACAGAGGGATATCTTTACTTCCGGTAACGTATAAAATTCTATCTAAGGCCCTACAAAACAGATTGGAGAAACAACTTGATCAAGAAATTGGTCAATACCAAGCAGGCTTTGGGAAGGGAAGATCTTGTGTGGAGCAAATTTTAAACTTGAAGTTAATTATTAAATATAGACGATTAAGAGGAAAAGACATCTTTATCACGTTTGTTGACTTCAAGAAGGCATACGACTCCGTTGACAGAACAACCTTGGTTAACATCCTTAGGGTGTTTGGAGCAGACAAGAAAACAGTCGCAATCGTCAAAGAAACACTTACGGATACCTATGCAAAAGTAAAGTTCCGTGGTGAGGTATCCAGACCATTCAAAATCAGAACAGGATTAAGACAAGGAGATGGGTTGTCACCTACCCTATTCAACTGTGTGTTAGAAAAAGTTATTAAAGAGTGGAGGAAGAAAACAACTGAAGAAGGAATACAAAAAATCAGATTAGGAAGAATAAGGGATGGATTAGAAGTAAATTGCCTCGCTTTTGCTGATGACTTAGCGATTCTGGGCAGGAAGTTTGGAAGAAGCAGTCAAACAGATCAATATTCTGAATGAAACAGCAGAAAAAGCAGGACTAAAAATCTCCTTTGAAAAGACAGAGTACCTAACCAATGTAAAAGAGGCACCGAACAAAATGATTACAAAGTATGGCCAGATAAAGAAGGTTCCTAATTTCAAATATTTAGGGGAAATCATCCAGCCCAATGCTTCAGATAAAGAAGGAAATAAAACAAGAACAAGAAAAGTGGAAATGACATTCCAGCTAACAAAGAATGTGTACAACAAGAAGTCAGTATCAATTAACGCAAAAATAAGGCACTACAACACTGTGATTAAGCCAGAGTGTCTGTATGCATCTGAATGTTTAGCAATGAACACTAACAAGGAAATGGAAGCTATAGCAAAAAAGGAGCGAAAAATCATTAGAAGAGTACTTGGGCCGAGGTTTGAGAATGGGACTTGGAAGCTTAGAAGTAATAGAGAAGTGTATGACAAAATTGAGAAAGTGGGAGATACTATGAGAAAGATAAGAGTAAGCTTTTACGCCCATGTGAAAAGAATGAATGACGAAAGGCTGACAAAGAAAATATTCATGTTTTTTGACAAGAACCCCAGAACCCAAATTACCTGGTTCAAAGAAGTCAAAGCAGACTTAGAGGAGATGGGTATAGGAGAAGATGATATAACCAACAGAGACTTAATGAGAGACAAAATTCAACATTTTGAAGGATTTGAAGTGAAGAAGAGAAGAACTGGAGGAACAGTGTGAACAGAAGACCGAAGGGAGCAGCACAGAGAGAGGATGAAGACATATTGGCAGAAGAGAAAAGAGGAGGAGCGCAATAGGAGAAATGTACATTGAAAAATAGTTGTTTAACGCGGTCCCTAGACGGCCAAAATCGGAATTAAAAAAAAATTAAGAATAGAATAAGAAATCTGGTAAATATTAAATATGTTCAAACAATTCTCACAAGCAATTAGAGCTTATTTATAGACAGTATAACTTACATAAGTACATTTCTAACTGTATGGTGCGATCAGATTTCAGCCTGTCCTGTACTAGTTTCTTGGCTCACGTTTTTGTCACAAATTACAGTAATTACTTTTCTCCTTCGTTAAAGACAATTGTTGCACCATTCAACACCTTCATAACAATAGCTTGCCGATTTACAGTTTCGAACATAAATTACTTGAATTTTATTAATTAATAATGTTGTCTGCACGCTGGCAATTACAATTATGAACAACTTAAGTTGGAAAGAACACATAGGAAATGTTGTGGGGAAGACATTTGCCAGCTGCATTTTTTTGGCAGAACATGTAGAAGATGAACAGGTCTACTAGAGAGACTGCCTACCTTATTCTTGCCCATCCTCTTTTGGAGTACTGCTGCACAGTATGGGATCCTTACCAGATAGAATTAACGGAGTACATCGAGAAAGATCAAAGTAGGACAGTACGCATTATCGAGGAATAGGGGAGAGAATGTCATGAACATGATATAGGATTTGAGGTGGAAACCATTAACAGAAAGGTATTTTTCGTTGCCACGAGATCTTCTCAAGAAATTTCAATCACCAACTTTCTCTTCCAAATCCGAAAATATTTTGCTGACGCCGATCTACATAGGGAGAAACGATCATCACAATAAAATAAGGGAAATCGGAGTTCGCATGGAAAGATATAGGTGTTCATTTTTTCTGCCCTCTGTTCGAGAGTAGAATGGTAGAGAAACAGCTTGAAGGTGGTTAGATGAACCCTCTGGCAGGCACTTAAGTATGATTGGGATAATAGCCATGTAGAAGTGGATGGAGACTTAAATGCATAACTTGCAGAATTAGTTAGGCGATCGAAGAGTCGGTCGAAAAGCACTGCATGTCCAGAATGGGAACCGTCGGCGTGTCGTGCTAGTTTCGGAACACGACGATTGTTCCGGTGTAGTATCCACCTCAGTACGTATTTGGAGTAATTCGCAGTCGTTGGCGGTCACCAGTGTAGTGGTTTTACAGTTGGGTACGATATAACTGAGGCATGACACAGTACGGCACGATAATGTTGCTTCATTATAGGAATATTCACACAGTAAAATGTACATGTCTGTAGTACATCAGCGATCTGTATCACAGTGCCCGCTCCCACAGTCAGAACATGACACTCAACTTTGGACAAACGTGATGAGCGATTCATTCACGGGTTATGAGATGTCTGAAAAGTGCTTTTCAAACAAATCCTGGAATGAGGTGAAACAGACATGACTCCAGGATAAGTTTTTAATTGGACCTAATTTCAGAAACGGTTGTGTTTCCACGCTGGAATGTTGTGTATGTGAGCCTGCTAAATCAATACATACAAACCATCTGCTGGGAGTGATAATGGAAATCACGACTATCGAAAGCCAGTTACTACAATTTTTACAATGGGACCTAGCACACAGACACTATTGAAAAAGTTCTACATTTCATCAAAAAACTAGAGCAAACATGCAAATTTATGCCACATAGATTTAATATCCTACAGGGAAGTGGTAACCAAAATATGCATCAAAGTAACTATCATGAACACAACCAAAATAATCATTTTAATCGAGAAATATGGATAACAATTATCAGAAGATATATAATCAAGCCAAGAACTCTCGGAGTAGAGATGGAGAAGCATGACATGAGGGATCAGTCAGTCATGGACCGCAAAACCAAAACAGGTCGGAAAACTACCATTTAGCTGCATGTCGGGTCAACAAGTCACAAAACAAACTGGCTGGAAACACAGCTCAATATATACCAAACCAAAGGGTGTTAGGGAAATCGGTAGACAGGATACACATAATGGAAATGAAGGTGGCAAAAAGTGACAATAAAGTGTGGAGAGATGATAAGCAGTGTAATGGGGATCGAGTGTAGAATGAACTTATTTGATGTGCAATTCAGTAGCAACAATTCTTGTGCTGTTAGTTTAAATGATGAATTTCATAATAAATTGGCAGATGTTAGTAGTTTATAAAAATCATATAAAGTATCAGTGACTGGAGGTGACATGTGGAATAATCGGGTCTACTGCCGGATGTTTGTGTCGCTCTGGCACAATATTTCGGTCACGTAACTCGTTGCCTTCTGCAGGTGCTATCTGAGACTGCCATATTGGAGGATCTAGTCCATTATTTATGCCCAAAGGGTGCTGGGTGCTCTCTTTGCCTTCCGCGCCCGCCTGGGGCTGCTTGTAGGGTGTTGTCTCTTCCCCGGCGCCAGGCGGCCGCGGACCGCGAACGGAACGCTCGACACAGGACGGGCCTCAGACAGCTGCCACAACTGCGATATGCTTAGCCTGCTCCCATCACGAGTCAGGGCAGACTCGTATGGATAAGTGACAGTGACAGTGACAGTGCCACAACTGCAGATAGTGGACGAGGCGGGCGCGGACGTCCGTGGGAGCACCAGGGAAGGGCCAAAACCTCAGGAGCAGCACCAGGCGGGTGCGGACCGCGAACGGAACGCCCGACACAGGACGGGCCTCAGAGGGCTGTCACAGGACGGCGACCAAGTCGGGCGCGGAAGTCCGAGGGAGCATCGGGGAAGAGACAACACATTACAAGCAGCCCCAGCCGGGCGCGGATGGCAAAGTGAGCACCCAGCGCCCTCTGGGCATAAATACTGGACCAGATCCTCCAATATGGCAGTCTCAGGTAGCACCTGAAGAAGGCAACGAGTTACGTGGCCGAAATATTGTGCCAGAGCGACACAAACATCCGGCAGTAGACCCGATTATTCCACATGTCAAGATCTCGCCGGGAAAACCTGAAGAGTTACAGTGAATGGAGGTGTTTTTCTTGGACCAGCTGATAGTGTTTCAGAAAAAATGAGTTTTTTTTATGAAAGGGATACGACTCTGGTGTTGTGAGTGATAAAGTTAAGCATGAGAATAGTGTTTCTACTGTACTAGATACTTCAGAAGATGGTATCGACGCATTTAATCTGTAGAGGGAGGCATGCTGATGGTTTTCGATAAGGACTAAAGTTCTATGTATGTGTTAGATGCAGGTCAGATAAAAATACACTCCTGGAAATTGAAATAAGAACACCGTGAATTCATTGTCCCAGGAAGGGGAAACTTTATTGACACATTCCTGGGGTCAGATACATCACATGATCACACTGACAGAACCACAGGCACATAGACACAGGCAACAGAGCATGCACAATGTCGGCACTAGTACAGTGTATATCCACCTTTCGCAGCAATGCAGGCTGCTATTCTCCCATGGAGACGATCGTAGAGATGCTGGATGTAGTCCTGTGGAACGGCTTGTCATACCATTTCCACCTGGCGCCTCAGTTGGACCAGCGTTCGTGCTGGACGTGCAGACCGCGTGAGACGACACTTCATCCAGTCCCAAACATGCTCAATGGGGGACAGATCCGGAGATCTTGCTGGCCAGGGTAGTTGACTTACACCTTCTAGAGCACGTTGGGTGGCACAGGATACATGCGGACGTGCACTGTCCTGTTGGAACAGCAAGTTCCCTTGCCGGTCTAGGAATGGTAGAACGATGGGTTCGATGACGGTTTGGATGTACCGTGCACTATTCAGTGTCCCCTCGACGATCACCAGTGGTGTACGGCCAGTGTAGGAGATCGCTCCCCACACCATGATGCCGGGTGTTGGTCCTGTGTGCCTCGGTCGTATGCAGTCCTGATTGTGGCGCTCACCTGCACGGCGCCAAACACGCATACGACCATCATTGGCACCAAGGCAGAACCGACTCTCATCGCTGAAGACGACACGTCTCCATTCGTCCCTCCATTCACGCCTGTCGCGACACCACTGGAGGCGGGCTGCACGATGTTGGGGCGTGAGCGGAAGACGGCCTAACGGTGTGCGGGACCGTAGCCCAGCTTCATGGAGACGGTTGCGAATGGTCCTCGCCGATACCCCAGGAGCAACAGTGTCCCTAATTTGCTGGGAAGTGGCGGTGCGGTCCCCTGCGGCACTGCGTAGGATCCTACGCTCTTGGCGTGCATCCGTGCGTCGCTACGGTCCGGTCCCAGGTCGACGGGCACGTGCACCTTCCGCCGACCACTGGCGACAACATCGATGTACTGTGGAGACCTCACGCCCCACATGTTGAGCAATTCGGCGGTACGTCCACCCGGCCTCCCGCATGCCCACTATACGCCCTCGCTCAAAGTCCGTCAACTGCACATACGGTTCACGTCCACGCTGTCGCGGCATGCTACCAGTGTTAAAGACTGCGATGGAGCTCCGTATGCCACGGCAAACTGGCTGACACTGACGGCGGCGGTGCACAAATGCTGCGCAGCTAGCGCCATTCGACGGCCAACACCGCGGTTCCTGGTGTGTCCGCTGTGCCGTGCGTGTGATCATTGCTTGTACAGCCCTCTCGCAGTGTCCGGAGCAAGTATGGTGGGTCTGACACACCGGTGTCAATGTGTTCTTTTTTCCATTTCCAGGAGTGTATAATGAAAGAGTATGAGGAAATGTCAACTTATTTTCAGATGTTAATGATGCACGTGAAGGAGGAACTTGATGATATTATAATGACTGTAGGTCAGTTGGAAAGATATTAAAACATTTTTGTTTCAGTTGTGGACAGGAAAGTAATTTAAACTGGGAAGAGAACTTGAAGGAAGAAAAGAAGAAATGGGTGGAATTGGAGCATATGATGTTTTACTTGATGGGAATGACGAGATTGAAAATGTATTTGTAATTAATATACAGTATGTGATGTAAATGTTAAAGAACAGAAAGAAGGTGTGGAAGTAATCCATCTGGGAAGCATGCATTAAAAAGAGTACCAGAGGTAAGTCTGAAACTGATGACAATTGAGGGTACAGAGAATTCTGAGGGAGTACTTTGCAGTAACCATAGTGTTGGCATGAGTGAAGAAATGTTAATAAGTGATGTCTGTGAAGTGGCATAGCTGTGGTCTTGTCAGCTGTAGACAACAATTGGGTTATGTGGATGGAAGGAAGTGAATTGTTGATTGAGTGTGATGCAGATAATCAATTAAATGATGAAGTTATATGTGTGGAGGTTGACGCTACTGGAATTAGTATGACAGAGAAGGTACCTGTGCTTTTATTTTATGTTGAAGGGGGTGAGCTGCAAGATTTTGACAAAGATGTAGAGTTAGACCGGAAGTTGAAAGATCTAGATGAATATAGTACAGACGAATAGAGGTCGTGTATCCCAACTTATAGATCTCAGACATCTATGTGGAAGTATGAAAAGTGTGAGACAGTTAGCGAGTTTGAGAAGAGGTCAAGCGCACTGGAGGTACTAGAAGTAGTAAATGAATTGTTTATGGAAAAAATGGTACGGCAGATTTATCAATAATTAATATGTGTGCTATGGAAACAGAAGAGCGAGGAAGTAAGTCTGAAAATGTTTTGTTAAGGAAACAATATTTGGAGGAGGAAGAGATGGAAAATGTGTAACCAGTTTTTGAAACTGATGTTTGTGATGAAGAGGTATGGGTTCTTCTCGGTTCAAGAAGTAATTTATCAGCTGTATCAGAAAATTTTATAGATATAAACAAACACAACAAGGCAGTATCTTTGCCAGTGACTGACATCAACGTTAAAGAAATCAAAAGTGGGCTAGGTAAAGCCACAAAGAATGAAATGTTATTAAATTTTAAATGTGGAGAATGTCATTTTAATATGAGATGTTTTGTAGTAAATAGATGGATTAAAGTTGTTATGCTACACGTAGATTTCTTGTGTAAGTATAAGAGTTCACTAAATTGAAAAAACAGATATTTTGAAGTTTAATTAGAGAATGAGAGACAAAAAAATAAATTCAAAGATATTTTAACTGGGGAATGAGAAGTTACCCATACAGAAATATCTGGAGGCTGATATGAATTGGAATCCATGAATGATCAAAAAGAGAAATTTTAGAGCCAACTGATAATATGTCAGCTATGCAGAAAGATAAATTTGTTAGGACATTATGAGGATGTTTCCTCGGAAAAACCGGCAGGGTGGTAAATTTTGATTACTCAGTTAAGTTTATACCACATGAGTATATCAAAGTAAAACCTTATATATTATGTTGGCTGATAAGGAAGCAGTGTGGGGTAGATTACATAAGATAATGGAATTGAATGGGAAGGAGCAATATAGTAATGAATACGACAAACCCATTGTAAGTGTTAAGAAAAAGAATAACTATGTATGAATAGTTTCAGAAGCATGTAAAGTAAACAAAATAATTGTAATGTAACATGACCACCCATGAAATTTGTGAGAACTGTTACAGAACTTTAAAGACGTCAAACTGATGATAGTGTAGATCTACACCTGGCTTCTGGCAAGTTCAGTTGGCAGAAGAAAGTAGATGACACACAGTTTGCCTGTTTGAAAGGCAACACCATTGTTTTAAAGTTGTTCCATTTGGGCTGACCATCTCGGTTGCATTCTGTTTTGCAAACACAATCCAGATTATGGCGTGGAATGTCAGATACTCCAGGAAAAAAAATTGAAGGAGGAAAGCTTGAACAATGAAGTGTGGCTTTCATCAGTTGAATACTGAATAAGCTCGAGTATGGCAACAGTATATTAGAGAAGGAGTTACTCGCTATCATGTATAGCTTTCAGAAATTCTGTATTTATATGGAGGGTCATGAGGTGACTATATTTACTGATCATGAAGTTCTTACCTTTCTAGGATTGTTGATGACTAAATCAATGACTCATACATTGGGCCATGCTTTCAAAATAGCTTAATTATACCATCAGATATATTACGGGCAGTATCCTATTCACCTGTGGGAGAAAAAGAGGATGCCGATGAAGATCAACAAAGAATTTCAACTATCGTATATGAAAGGAGTAGAAGAGGAAAGGATATTCATGGTGTCTACAGAGATATGTCAAGATGCAGTATTGAAAGTAATAAAGACGAATTTGACAGTAAAGACTATGGTAAGATACTCAGTTTGAGGAACGTGCTCAAGTAGTGAGTGTCTGCTGCGAAGTGAAAACTCCAGTTATTTGTGTATAATTATGCAATTTTGGAATACAATGCTGTTGATTATAATTATGAAAACCAATAAAGTGCAATGACTAGCAGCACTTCATAGAAACTATACTGTATTACGTAACTCACAGTAATGCTGTCTATTTAGATGTTTGCATAATTGTGACTTAATTAGAATTCTTTACTGATTGCTTTTCAAATGATGCTGTAAAAATTTTCATTCATGGCAACAACTATTTGTCAATACTAATGTCACATAGACAAATACACACGATATTCTTCACAGAACAGAACATGAAATCAGAAAGTAACTTTGACTACAAGAGACCAAGCCTACTTTTGTCACTGAAATGTAAATTACATTTAAATCAATTTTAGTTTGAACTGATTGTCCACAGTAGTAGTGCAATAATATATGTACTACTATAGTTACTAGTAACTTTTTAAAATAACTACTATACAAAAATATATATTCCTTGCAACAGTTATGATACCAATAGAGAAAAAGAGGAACACTAAAAAATGTGAAGAGCATAGGACCATAAGTCAATTTCTCATGCAGCTAAAGTCTTGCTGAGAGTGTTGAATAGAAGGCTATATGGCAAGCAGGATAGAGGGATTGCAGAGGAGCAGTTCTGATTTAAAAGAGGAAAAGGAACAAGAGAGGATATTGGCCTGTTAAGAACTATAGGGGAAAGATATATGGAAAAAGGTAGAGAAATCTTTGCTGTTTTTATAGATTTGGAAAAAGCTTTTCACAGAGTTCAGTGGAACAAGCTGATGGATATTTTGAAGAGGAAAGGAGTGGCTTGAAAAGAGAGACGACTGATACAGAATCTGTATTTACACCAGAAAGTAAGGATAAGGATTGGAAATGAAATGTCAGAAGTAAAAATTTATTTACTGGGTAAAATATTAACTTAATTGTATAGCTAAGAATAGTTTTAGATTTATGTACTGAAACCTATATGCTGAGACGAGAAAGCTCAGTGTGGAGAATTCTGGACAGAGATTTTGAGTTAAAGATTAGGATTTATGCAGACGTTGTTAGCGACTGTTGATAAAATGGTTGGTTACTGTGTTTAACGGATCTTTCAATACGAAAGTCATATTGTGTTGGGGAAACATGGAAGGAGCGTTAGAGAGACTTTTGCACTAAATCAAGGGTATTTTTCCGAAGCTTATGTGGGGACTCATTATACTGTAATTTTATTGGGAGCTATACCTTGGTCGTATTTCGAGACTTCTTCAGGGCTGGTGGTGGCTGCAAATTAATGCACATATTGGCACAGTACTTAGAAGTTGAAGCCGTATGGATCTACAGTAGATTATGGAGCATGGACGAAAATGGAAATTGACGCCAGAACTCGCGAGTTGCAGTAAAAATTAAATGGTGTTTCAAATATTATCAGAGACAAAAAGTTAGTTTTTATCATCTAAGCAAATATTTATTTTGAACTACCTGCTGCTGTGCTCACATAGACTGTATGGTCTGCAAATTTTTTTCTTCGATTTCTTATCTTGTTTTGAAAGTGCAAAACTTTCTAAACTTTTCACACCAATTAAGGCCATAGAAGCGTTGTCTTTTCCGAATGTACTTCTGACCAAAGAGAGATTCTGGTAGCTGGAGTCCAAGATTTTCGTGACTCATGCCCTTAGCATTCTTGTGGTAGTACTTGTATAGAAACTTTCGTCTCTCAACACATATCTTCATATTTAACTGAAAAGTGAAATACCAATTTTAATAGCTTTAGCTTTAAAATTTTTTTAACATAACGAAATGTTTTCTTAAAATTTTTGATTCTTTATTTCAAATTGTCAGAGACTGAATTTCCAAAAACAGTGAAACGTATATTTTTTATTTCTAACACACATGACAAATACAAATTTTCATAGATTTAACTTTGAAAATGTTTTCAGTATAAAAAAATTTCGTAAAACTTGTCATCCTCTATTTCATTCCCTTAGGGGGTTGTTTTTCCAAAAGCACTTAAACACGTATTTTTTTATTTACGACTGAGAAATCACATATCAATTTTCGAAGTTCTAGCTTCAAAATTGCCTTAATAGCGTTTTTTTATTTTTTACAAAAAGCCTTTCATCCTTTATTTCATCTCCCTACAAGTGGAATTTCAAACAGTCCATTTTTAAATGATGCTTTCAGTATAAAATCAAAACCCACTCCAAATTTCAAATTACTATCCTTAGGGGATTGGACTGGTCAATGAATTAGTGAATCATTTCCCCTTGAGATTGAATTTCCAAAAATAGTGGAAGATGTACAGGGTTATTACAAACGATTCAAGCGATTTCACAGCTCTACAATAGCTTTATTATTTGAGATATTTTCAAAATGCTTTGCACACACATACAAAAACTCAAAACGTTTTTTTAGGCATTCACAAATGTTCGATATGTGCCCCTTTAGTGATTCGGCAGACATCAAGCCGATAATCAAGTTCCTCCCACACTCGGCGCAGCATGTCCCCATCAATGAGTTCGAAAGCATCGTTGATGCGAGCTCGCAGTTCTGGCACGTTTCTTGGTAGAGGAGGTTTAAACACTGAATCTTTCACATAACCCCACAGAAAGAAATCGCATGGGGTTAAGTCGGGAGAGCGTGGAGGCCATGACATGAATTGCTGATCATGATCTCCACCACGACCGCTCCATCGGTTTTCCAATCTCCTGTTTAAGAAATGCCGAACATCATGATGGAAGTGCGGTGGAGCACCATCCTGTTGAAAGATGAAGTCGGCGCTGTCGGTCTCCAGTTGTGGCATGAGCCAATTTTCCGTGGGCTACGCGTGAAACTTGCCCGCACGTGTTCAACCGTTTCTTCGCTCACTGCAGGCCGACCCGTTGATTTCCCCTTACAGAGGCATCCAGAAGCTTTAAACTGCGCATACCATCGCCGAATGGAGTTAGCAGTTGGTGGATCTTTGTTGAACTTCGTCCTGAAGTGTCGTTGCACTGTTATGACTGACTGATGTGAGTGCATATCTAGCACGACATACGCTTTCTCGGCTCCTGTCGCCATTTTGTCTCACTGCGCTCTCGAGCGCTCTGACGGCAGAAACCTGAAGTGCGGCTTCAGCCGAACAAAACTTCATGAGTTTTTCTACGTATCTGTAGTGTGTCGTGACCATATGTCAATGAATGGAGCTACAGTGAATTTATGAAATCGCTTCAATCATTTGTAATAGCTCTGTATTTTTTTTGTTTCAAACTGAGAAGCCAAATACCTATTTCAAAGATTTTGCTTTAAAAACTCTTTCACAATGTAATATTTGCATGAAATATTTCACCCTCTATTTCAACTTCTTAGAGGTTGAATTTCCAAAAGAAGTGGAATACATAGTTTTTATTTCCTACCAAGAAGTCAAACCCAAATTTTTACAGATTGAACTTTAAAAATGCTTTCATAATGAAATATTTACACAAATACTTTCATCCATTATTTCACCTCCAAAGAGGTTGAATTTACAAAAACAATGAAACAGGTGTATTTTTATTTCCTGTGGAGAAGCCAAACTCAAATATTCATAGATTTAGCTTAAAAAACGAATTCATAATAAAATATTTTCACATAACATGTCATCCACTATTTCATCTCCTATTTCATCCCCTTAGAGGTTGAATTTCCAAGTATGCTGAAACATATTCTTTTATTTGCAAGTTGAAAGTCAAATACCAAGTTTCATAGATATAGCTTTAAAAGTACTTAAGTACTTTTTAATAATTATTTATTTTAAGAAAATCTAATATTTCACCACCACAGAAATTTCCAAAAAACCTGAACATGATTTTTTTATTTCTGAACAAGAAACCAAATACCAATTTTCATCGGTCTGATCTCAAAATTGCCTCAATACAGACATATTTCCAAAAAACCTTTCATCCCCTATCGTATCCCCCTTCTTAAACAATGCCTACAGCTTGAGATCTACACCATCTATAGATTTCATTTTATTACTCTTAGTGGTTTATGCTAGTCAGTCGTGAGTTAGTGAGTCAGTCTGACCCTATTTCACTGCTTTAGGCATGGAATGTCCAGAAAGAGTGAATAGTGTATCTTTTCGTTTCTGACGTAGGAGCCACATAAAAATTTCTAAGATTTAGATATAATAATTCTTCCACAATATAATATTTTCATAAAATATTTCACCACCTTTTTCAACTCTTCAGGGGTTGACTTTCCAAAAATGGAACTGTGCATATTTTTTATTTGTAACAGAGAAGGCAAATACAAATTTTCAGAGATTTATTTAAAAATGCTTTCATGATGAAACACTCCATAAATACTTACATTCCTTATTTCACCCCAATAGGGGCTGAATTTCCAAAAACAGCGCAACACATATTTTTTTATTCTGTACTGAGATGCTAAACTCAAATTTTCTTAGATTTAGCTTCAAAAATATTTTCAGAATGAAATATTTTCATAAAACATTTCATAAAACATTTCCAAAAATCTTGAAATACACATTTCTTTATCTCTGATCGAGAAACCAAATGCCAATAGTTGTAGGTCTACCCTCAAAATTACCTTGACTGTAACATATTTTCAAAAAACCTTTCATCCTCTATTGCACCCGTTTAGGGGTGGAATTTTGAAAATCTCTTCTTAAGTGATGCCTGCAGTATGAGATCCACACCATCTCCAAATTTCAAGTTGCAATTCTTATTGGTTTGGGTTGGTCGATGGTGAGTCAGTGAATCATGCTGACCTTATTTCACAACTTTATGGGGCTGAATGTCCTAACAGTGAAATACGTATTTTTTCATTTCTGACCTAGAAGCCCCATGCTAAATTTCAAAGATTTAGATTTAATAAACCTTTCACAATGTAATATTTTCGTTAAACATTTTACCACCTATTTCAACCCCTCTGGAATTGACTTTCCAAAAACAGAGGAATGAATATTTTTTATTTCTAACACAGAAGCCAAATACAAATTTTCAGAGATTTAGCTTCAAAAAGGTTTGCACAGTGAAATATTCGGTAGGACGAGAGGAGGCAGAGGAGGTGAAGGCTCCATCTCCGTGGGTCGTCCCACGGTGTCGTGATGACACCCTCTGGCGGCTGCTGTGGCCACACTGTGCTCAGGATCCGGGTATCTGGGGAAAGAGGCACAGGAGGAGCACTGTGCACATGACAGTGGCGAATTTGATTATGATTTCGGCGCTGCAGTCCGTCTGGACCTGAAATGAGATACATGCAGGCGCCAAGTCGACGAAGGACCACGCCTAACACCCACCGTCTGCTGTCGCTAAAAATCCTGTAAAACAGAATATTATGCGGCGCGAAGCGATACTTGCGACCTTCCTTCGCCCCCGGATGCTGAGGAGGGTGGAGAAGGTCGAGCAGTGTCCGATGGCGGTGGCATGAAGAAAATCCACCGGCGATGGTACATCACGTCGATGCGAGCGATAGGAGGTGAGAACCCTGGAGCCGGCCGGAGTGGCCGTGCGGTTTTAGGCGCTACAGTCTGGAGCCGAGCGACCGCTACGGTCGCAGGTTCGAATCCTGCCTCGGGCACGGATGTGTGTGATGTCCTTAGGTTAGTTAGGTTTAATTAGTTCTAAGTTCTAGGCGACTGATGACCTCAGATGTTAAGTCGCATAGTGCTCAGGGGCATTTGAACCATTTGAGAACCCTGGAGTGTGCGGTGCGAAGTTTGGCCATCTGCTGCTTGAAGGTTCTGACAAAACGTTCTGCTACGCGGTTGGAACGTGGATGGAACGGTGCACTATTTAAGGCTGTATGCCATTGAGTTCACAGAACGTTTCAAATTAATTTGACGTGAACTGAGGGCCATTGTCTGACACTGACTTCAGGCAAACCTTTGAGGCAAATAATAGAGGATAACGCCTAGATTGTGCTACGTGACGTTATCGAGTTCATTGGCACAGCAAAGGGAAACTTGTTATAAGAGTCGAACACAATGAACCAACGAGTGTTCCAAAAAGGTCGCGCAAAGTCTATGTGCGCACGTTGCCATGGTGATTGCCACTTAGGCCAAGCAGAGAATTTTTGTGCCAGAGCGAAATGTTTTCCTGCACACGCGTGACACTGTGACGTCATCTGTTCTATTTGGGTGTCCATACCATGCCAAGTACAGTGTCGACGCGCTAACTGTTTCGTACGAACAAACCCCCAGCCGCCTTGGTGAAGGAACTGCAAAACTTCTTTTTGCAAAGCTTTGGGGATCAACATACGAAACTACCCACTGTCATTTTGAACAAGAATCACACATTTCTGTACTGTGGGGCTATACCGATGTGCAAAATGGCTCAAATGGCTCTGAGCACTATGCGACTTAACTTCTGAGGTCATCATTCGCCTAGAACTTAGAACTAATTAAACCTAACTAACCTAAGGACATCACACACACCCATGCCCGAGGGCCGACCGCGGTGGTCTAGCGGTTCTAGGCGCTCAGTCCAGAACCGCGCGACTGCACAAGTTGCAGGTTCGAATCCCGCCTCGGGCATGGATGTGTGTGATGTCCTTAGGTGAGTTAGGTTTAAGTAGTTTTAAGTTCTAGGGGACTGCTGACCACAGATGTTAAGTCCCATGGTGCTCAGAGCCATTTGAACCAGCCGGCCGCGGTGGTCTAGCGGTTCTGGCGCTGCAGTCCGGAACCGCGGGACTGCTACGGTCGCAGGTTCGAATCCTGCCTCGGGCATGGGTGTGTGTGATGTTCTTAGGTTAGTTAGGTTTAAGTAGTTCTAAGTTCTAGGGGACTTATGACCTAAGATGTTGAGTCCCATAGTGCTCAGAGCCATTTTTGAACCATTTGAACCATGCCCGAGGCAGGACTCGAACCTGCCACCGTAGCGGTCGCTCGGCTCCAGACTGTAGCGCCTAGAACCGCACAGCCGCACCGGCCAACGATGTGCAAAGTATCGGCGCACTACAGAGTTCTTTATGATATGAAATGATCGTGGCCAAGATGTGCGAATGTAGTTTAGCAAAATGTTCAAATCTGAATCAGTTTCCGTGGCCTGTGCACTCTTTCTATAGTCCAGAGGAAAGTAGTGAAGCAATTCAGAATCATGAGCATCGATGTGACAACAAGATGCAGCAGAAGCGTCAAAGTCTGAATCAGGGGCAATTGGCAGACGTGAAAGTGCGTCCGCATTACCATGATGAGCTGTCGGATAATACACAAGTTCGTACTGATATTGAGACAACAACATAGCCCATCGTTGCAATTTTTGGTCAGTTCGTACAGGGACCAGCTTCGTCGGATGAAACAAGGACTGCAATGGCTTGTGATCCATTACTAAGTTTCTGAGACATTGCGAGGCACTGACAGGTCACATATAGCTAACAAATGTGATTTAAAAGGATGTTCACCTTGATTGTTTATGACATGACCAAGATAATGCAATTCAGGTTTAAAAAAATCTCACTTTTCCAGTCTACATTTTATTCCTGCATCAGATAAACACGAAACAAAGCACTCTAATTTGCAATGTGTTCTTCAGTTGTACGACCTGCTACGACAATAACGTCCAAATTCCCATATCGAAAAAAAGTTTTGCCTTTCCCCTGTTCCCAGAACTCATGAAGATAGACGTTGAAAGTGGATATTGTATCACAGACACAGTCCATTTGACTGTTCAGAGATGTCAATAAGTCCGCCCAAAGATGTAAACAACCATGTACGAGGGCAGTTCAATAAGTAATGCAACACATTTTTTTTTCTGAAACAGGGGTTGTTTTATTCAGAATTGAAATACACCAGGTTATTCCCCAATCTTTTAGCTACACAACACTATTTTTCAACGTAATCTCCATTCAATGCTACGGCCTTACGCCACCTTGAAATGAGGGCCTGTATGCCTGCACGGTACCATTCCACTGGTCGATGTCGGAGCCAACGTCGTACTGCATCAATAACTTCTTCATCATCCGCGTAGTGCCTCCCACGGATTGCGTCCTTCATTGGGCCAAACATGTGGAAATCCGACGGTGCGAGATCGGGGCTGTAGGGTGCATGAGGAAGAACAGTCCACTGAAGTTTTGTGAGCTCCTCTCGGGTGCGAAGACTTGTGTGAGGTCTTGCGTTGTCATGAAGAAGGAGAAGTTCGTTCAGATTTTTGTGCCTACGAACACGCTGAAGTCGTTTCTTCAATTTATGAAAAGTAGCACAATACACTTCAGAGTTGATCGTTTGACCATGGGGAAGGACATCGAACAGAATAACCCCTTCAGCGTCCCATAAGACTGTAACCATGACTTTACCGGCTGAGGGTATGGCTTTAAACTTTTTCTTGGTAGGGGAGTGGGTGTGGTGCCACTCCATTGACTGCCGTTTTGTTTCAGGTTCGAAGTGATGAACCCATGTTTCATCGCCTGTAACAATCTTTGACAAGAAATTGTCACCCTCAGCCACATGACGAGCAAGCAATTCCGCACAGATGGTTCTCCTTTGCTCTTTATGGTGTTCGGTTAGACAACGAGGGACCCAGCGGGAACAAACCTTTGAATATCCCAACTGGTGAACAATTGTGACAGCACTACCAACAGAGATGTCAAGTTGAGCACTGAGTTGTTTGATGGTGATCCGTCGATCATCTCGAACGAGTGTGTTCGCACGCTCCGCCATTGCAGGAGTCACAGCTGTGCACGGCCGGCCCGCACGCGGGAGATCAGACAGTCTTGCTTGACCTTGCGGCGATGATGACACACGCTTTGCCCAACGACTCACCGTGCTTTTGTCCACTGCCAGATCACCGTAGACATTCTGCAAGCGCCTATGAATATCTGAGATGCCCTGGTTTTCCGCCAAAAGAAACTCGATCACTGCCCGTTGTTTGCAACGCACATCCGTTACAGACGCCATTTTAACAGCTCCGTACAGCGCTGCCATCTGTCGGAAGTCAATGAAACTATACGAGACGAAGCGGGAATGTTTGAAAATATTCCACAAGAAATTTCCGGTTTTTTCAACCAAAATTGGCGGAGAAAAAAAATGTGTTGCATTACTTATTGAACTGCCCTCGTATGAGCAGGGGTTGTCCGACGGCCGATCAGTTCCAGTCTTTCCACCAGGAAGGAGGTACACGGCTCGTGTTGTCTGTAGTTGAACCATGCCTAGACGGTCAATACTGCGGTTCGATCGCGTCCGCATTGTTACTTTGTGCCAGGAAGGGCTCTCAACAAGGGAAGTCTCCAGGCGTCTCGGAGTGAACCAAAGCGATGTAGTTCGGACATGGAGGAGATACAGAGAGAAAGGAACTGTCTATGACATGCCCCGCTCAGACCACCTAAGGGCTACTACTGCAGTGGATGACCGCTACCTACGGATTATGGCTCGGAGGAACCCTGACAGCAACGCCACTATGTTGAAGAATGCTTTTCGTGCAGCCACAGGACGTCCTGTTACGACTCAAACTGTGCGCAATAGGCTGCATGATGCTCAACTTAACTCCCGACGTCCACGGCGAGATCCATCTTTGCTACCACGAAACCATGCAGCGCGGTACAGATGGGCCTTTGCCGAATGGACCGCTCAGGATTGGCATCACGTTCTCCTCATCGATGAGTGTCGCATGTGGCTTCAACTGGACAATTGTCGGAGACGTGTTTGGAGGCAACCTGGTCAGGCTGTCCAGCGAGTGCAGCAAGGGGAAGGTTCCCTGCTGTTTTGGGGTGGCATTATGTGGTACCGACATACGCCGCTGATGGTCACGGAAGGCGCCATAACGGCTGTACAATACGTGAATGCTATCATCCGACCAATAGTGCAAACATATCGACAGCAAATTGGCGAGGCATTCATCTTTCCATGAACGACAATATGCGTCCCCATTCTGCATGTCTTGTGAATGACTTCCTTCAGGATAATGACATCGCTTGACTAGAGTGGCCAGCATGTTCTCCAGACATGAACCCTATTGAACATGCTTGGGATAGACTGAAAAGAGATGTTTATGGACGACATGACCCACCAGCCATCCCGAGGGATCTACGCCGAATCGCTGTTGAGGAGTGGGACAATCTGGACCAACATTGCCTTGATGAACTTGTGGATAGTATGCCACAACGAATACAGGCATGCATCAATGCAAGAGGACGTGCTGCTGGGTATTAGAGGTAGCGATGTGTACAGCGGTGTGGACCACTACCCCTGAAGGTCTCGCTGTTTGGTGGTACAACATGCAATGTGTGGTTTTCATGAGAAATAAAAAGGGCGGAAATGATGTTTATGTTGAACTCTATTCCAATTTTCTGTACAGGTTCCGGATCTCTCGCAACCGAGGTGATGCAAAACTTGATGTCTGTAATTTGAACAGTTTGGTACTTCAGCAGTCAGCTATTCGAAATACTTTTGAAAAATGGCGGCTGCGGAAGCACTGCCGAAAGGCAAACGTAAATATTTAAACAAGCCCAAATGAGTATTCACAACACAAATGGTTTGAGATTCTTCATCTAGTGGCATTTGGAGATACAGGGTGTTTCAAAAATGACCGGTATATTTGAAACGGCAATAAAAACTAAACGAGCAGCGATAGAAATACACCGTTTGTTGCAATATGCTTGGGACAACAGTACATTTTCAGGCGGACAAACTTTCGAAATTACAGTAGTTACAATTTTCAACAACAGATGGCGCTGCAAGTGATGTGAAAGATATAGAAGACAACGCAGTCTGTGGGTGCGCCATTCTGTACGTCGTCTTTCTGCTGTAAGTGTGTGCTGTTCACAACGTGCAAGTGTGCTGTAGACAACATGGTTTATTCCTTAGAACAGAGGATTTTTCTGGTGTTGGATTTCCACCGCCTAGAACACAGTGTTGTTGCAACAAGACGAAGTTTTCAACGGAGGTTTAATGTAACCAAAGGACCGAAAAGCGATACAATAAAGGATCTGTTTGAAAAATTTCAACGGACTGGGAACGTGACGGATGAACGTGCTGGAAAGGTAGGGCGACCGCGTATGGCAACCACAGAGGGCAACGTGCAGCTAGTGCAGCAGGTGATCCAACAGCGGCCTCGGGTTTCCGTTCGCCGTGTTGTAGCTGCGGTCCAAATGACGCCAACGTCCACGTATCGTCTCATGCGCCAGAGTTTACACTTCTATCCATACAAAATTCAAACGCGGCAACCCCTCAGCGCCGCTACCATTGCTGCACGAGAGACATTCGCTAACGATATAGTGCACAGGATTGATGACGGCGGTATGCATGTGGGCAGCATTTGGTTTACTGACGAAGCTTATTTTTACCTGGACGGCTTCGTCAATAAACAGAACTGGCGCATATGGGGAACCGAAAAGCCCCATGTTGCAGTCCCATCGTCCCTGCATCCTCAAAAAGTACTGGTCTGGGCCGCCATTTCTTCCAAAGGAATCATTGGCCCATTTTTCAGATCCGAAACGATTACTGCATCACGCTATCTAGACATTCTTCGTGAATTTGTGGCGGTACAAACTGCCTTAGACGACACTGCGAACACCTCGTGGTTTATGCAAGATGGTGCCCGGCCACATCGCACGGCCGACGTCTTTAATTTCCTGAATGAATATTTCGATGATCGTGTGATTGCTTTGGGCTATCCGAAACATACAGGAGGCGGCGTGGATTGGCCTCCCTATTCGCCAGACAGGAACCCCTGTGACTTCTTTCTGTGGGGTTACTTGAAAGACCAGGTGTACCGCCAGAATCCAGAAACAATTGAACAGCTGAAGCAGTACATCTCATCTGCATGTGAAGCCATTCCGCCACACACGTTGTCAAAGGTTTCGGGTAATTTCATTCAGAGACTACGCCATATTATTGCTACGCATGGTGGATATGTGGAAAATATCGTACTATAGAGTTTCCCAGACCGCAGCGCCATCTGTTGTTGAAAATTGTAACTACTGTAATTTCGAAAGTTTGTCTGCCTGAAAATGTACTGTTGTCCCAAGCATATTGCAACAAACGGTGTATTTCTATCGCTGCTCGTTTAGTTTTTATTGCCGTTTCAAATATACCGGTCATTTTTGAAACACCCTGTATGTGTTACACAAATCAATTTTTGAAAAGTAGCGACCAGTGCCTAATCTGGGCGTGGCAATGGATAAGTGTCAATCACAGATTGCGGGTTGACTGTAGACTTAAAGTTAACACAGAGGCGAATGCGACGTGAAGATTTGGGGAGCGAAACCAGTGGACTTGCCCACTGTCTGGCTTGTATGGCACAATAGCTCTGCTATCTTGCAATTCTTTAAGTTCAGCAGCGAACAGTTCTGGCCTAGTAAAATTTCGGCTGAGCGTTGTCTTTCATAGAAATATGTGCAACAAAATTATTAGCCAAGCCTAAACCTTCAGAAAGGAGTTCAGTAAATTCTGTCTTTTGCGTTGAATGTAGACATTCACAACACATTGTCCTGAATGTTAAAGCCAAACAAATCATTTGAATCAATGCCAAATATGTTCTCCCAGTTGCGTGATTGTAGCACAGTGAAATTCACAGTTCGCATATGTGAGCAATACATGGCAGGCAAAGTACATTTTCTGAGAACTGGAATGTGTTGTCCGTTATAAGCTATCAGGTGCGTGCTAGTTTCAGACAGGTGTGGCGAGCCTGTCAGTTCATAAACCTTATGATTCAGCCGCGTGACAGAGGCACTCGTGTTCAACTGAAATTTCACACGTTTTCCGCTAATATGCAGATGTACAAAAAGCTTGTTGGACTAGCGTAGCACTGAAGAAACTGGTTGCTTGCTGGTTTTGGTAATGCCTGCAGCAGGCTTTAAATACACTACATTAATTACATGGGCCGTGTGACTAGATTTTTGTGTGTTGGCCGAATTCTTATGTTGGTTCTGTTGCAAACATACGGATTGTACGTGACCTTCCTTGCCACAAGCATAACACTGAGCTTGTCGAGACAGGCACTCATAGCATTTGTGCCATGAACAGCACCGAGGGCATAAATTAATTCTGTTCACCTTTTTAAAGAGCTGTTTATGCGGCATGGAGAACTGTTTATGTGGCATGGCGCACGCAGTCTGCCACTGCATAATGGGACAGTCGCTGGCAAGTGGCGACTTGACCCGACAAACTTGTGGCTGCTCAAATTTATTGGCCAACAAGGCACCTGAAGCATACTGATCTAGTAATTGCACGATGTGTTGAAATGATGCATTGGGCTGTTTCGAAATCTGTTCTCTAAGTTTGACATTAGTTACAATGTACACATTCGAATAATGCAACATAACATCTTAATATAAAGCACCACAAGCACATTTGAATTTGTATTTCTACATCATACCCTGAAAATCTGTTACCCATTCGTGATAAGTTTGTTCAGACCCTTTCTTGCAATTAAAGAATTGGTACCTGGTTGCTACCACATTCGCTTGTTGGTCCTAATAGTTAGTTAGCTAATCTACAACCTGATCATAGGAAGGTTCACTAAGAGTAGCGTTAGGGAATAATTTCTGAATGAATCGAAACAGTGCACTTTCTACTGTCGACAAAATAATGAAGTTTCACAGTACGTCGTACATTGTGAGCAATTGCGTGGGCTTCAAACAGTTGCAACCACTCGAGCCATTCCTCTTGTTGTTCATTAAAGTTGTGAAAAGGCGGTATGGCAGTCGGATCTACTGTAGGTGCCTGCTGCATGGTGTTGGTGGCTTGAGCGGTGAGTAGCTGCTGTACTGTATTTGGTAGAGTTGCGATGTGTTGACTCTGAAACTGAAACATCTGTGTTAGCTGCGTTGCATCCATCGCTTGCAGCTGTGGCGCCGGAGCAGGGGGTGGGAGAGGCGGAATGGGCATGTTGGAAGAGACAAATGCAATAAACAGACAATACAAGCAACGAAAAATAAGTACACATAATCATCATCATCATCATCATCATCATCATTTAAGACTGATTATGCCTTTCAGCGTTCAGTCTGGAGCATAGCCCCCCTTATACAGTTCCTCCATGATCCCCTATTCAGTGCTAACATTGGTGCCTCTTCTGATGTTAAACCTATTACTTCAAAATCATTCTTAACCGAATCCAGATACCTTCTCCTCGGTCTGCCCCGACTCCTCCTGAAGCGTAAAGGAGACCACGACCGTGTGGGGTTCCTCCATGCGGGCCTCTCGCAGGGATTCTGTTATTCTCTGTAGGCTCCGCATTGGTCACTCTTGGCTGACGCATGGTCATCTGCTGCGTCGAGAGGACCCCCTCATTGTCGCTGTGGTGCAACCATGACGGTGGCCCATCTGTTGTTGGAATGTCCTCTTTTAACTGCTCTCAGGCGTGCTTTTAATCTCCAGGGTGATTTATCATCTCTTTTAGGTGACAATGTCTCTATGGCAGATCGTGTTTTAAGTTTTATTCGAGCAAGTGGCTTTTATAGGTCCCTCTAATTTTATTACGTCACCCTCTTTTGTGCTGTATCTTTTACTTTGTTTTGTGTTGTAATTCGACTCCACCCTAATCTTTTAGGCTGGAGGTTTTAACGTTTTGCAGAGTGGCTGGCTCATCCTATTATTTTCGTGATCAGCCAGCCACAGTCCTCTGCTGTGCGTTTTAATTCCTTCTGCCTTTCTTCTCTATGTTGTTTTTGTTGCTGTGCTCCGTTTTCCATGTTTCTTTATTATTGACCTTGGGGATTTTCTTCCTCTGGAATTTTTATCTTCTGCTTCGAATGACTAATGGATGGTTTCCCTGTGCTCTGTGTGTTTATGAAACAAGGGACCGATGACCTCTGCAGTTTGGTCCCTTTAATCCTCAAACCAACCAACCAACCCTCTACTGCTGAATCCATGAGTCTCTTGGGTAACCTTGCTTCTCCCATGCGTGTAACATGACCCCCACCATCTAAGCCTGTTCGCCCTGACTGCTACATCTATAGAGTTCATTCCCAGTTTTTCTTTGATTTCCTCATTGTGGACACCCTCCTGCCAAAATTTCCGAAATGCCCAGCTGAAAACACTGATTAGCAAAAACTCTATAAGAGACACTGTTAAAGAAAGTAAACACACATCTGCAAGGAAAGACAATGTAGAATCAAGGCACCATCAAAACGCAATAGCCCACGAAAAATCAAAAAGTTGTGGAAGCCAGGCTCAGGGTTCTTCTTTTAACTCATCAGTAATGTTGTATCCTGCCTACTCATCAAATAAGGAGTGCCTAGGAAACCTGCTTTCTCGGATCGCTAGACAACTATTCAAGCAAATCGCATTAGTGAATCTTAATTACAAAATGAATCAATGACAATACTTAACTTTGATAAATACAGAAGCGCCTCAAGCAAAGGGCGACATGCAATATAATCAGTGTCTTCCAGTGTAATGCTTCTAATCCATGTGAAGTAAAACAGTGGATGCTTCTGTCCAGGTCGCTGGTGTTGACGCTTCTGTAGAACTCGTAGAACTGTTTTTTTTTTTTTTTTTGCATCTTTCATTCTCTCTCATGAGAGAGAGCGGGCTGGTGTTAGAGCTTTCCTCTTTTCAGCCATGGGATATTTGTGCTGTTGGGGCTCCATTTATTTGTAATTTGGGAGAAGATGATGATCGATTCATTTGATTCGTACTTCCTTATGTTATATATGCTTTATATATGCTCTTTCTTTCTGTCTCTCTGAGGGGTGGTTTTATAATCCCGGCATTTGCCTTACAGGTAAGGGAAACCCCTCTAAAACCTCACCTGGGATTATTGGTTTCAGTTAAGATTGTCTTCTTGATCTCTTCTTTAATTCTAATTTAGTCTTCTTCTAGTAAGTGTCCAATATTATCTTCTGGCCCTGTCTGTAAGTTAAGTTCGTCAAAATCTTCTTGTGTGTGTCTAATGCATTGTATTATGGTGTGTGTCGGATATTTATATTGATATTTGGGGAAGTCGAAAGTGATGATGTTTTCTTGTAGCAGCTCAGTTGTCAATGTGCTGGAGTGCAGTCTGTTCAGGCCAATCTTGCTTACCTGTTTGATAAGTCGACTTTTTAGCGTTGTGATTTTTGCTGTGTCATAGACTTCACTGTTTCTTGTATAGGTGCCAGATCTTGTGGCTAGTCTTAGGATGCGCCTCTCTCTACTTAGTATCCTATCGGTTTGGTATGCGTTTGCTATCCATACTGGTGCTGCGTATTCTAGTACTGGTCTGATGAGTGACTTATATGTATATACTAGTGTGTCGTTTGGGGCTCCGTTGAATCTGCCTTTGATCGACTTAAGCAGTCCTTCTCTCCTCCTGGCTTTTGTAATCACCTTATCAATGTGTGGTTTCCATGAGAGGGTGGAGTCCATAATGAGGCCTAAATAGTTTGCGTTTTTTTGTTGCTTTTATTTCTTGTCCCCATAACTTTAGTCTGACATCTTCTGGTTTTTGTTGCCGGTTTTGAGTGTAATTTCGGTGTCTGAAAACCACCAGCTGGCTTTTAAGGGCATTTGGTTTAATTAGCCATTGGCTGAGCCATTCTTCTAGCCTTTTTAGGTATGTGGTGTTTGTGAGTTGCAGTTCTTCCGTTGTTCTCTCGTGACACCAATATACTGTGTCATCAGCATATATAGTGCAAGGCCTTCATTCCAATGGTTAGGGCGAGGTACGTCTGCTGTGTATATACTGTATAGCAGCGGTGATAGTATGGCCCCCTGTGGTACACCGGCTTCTGGTGAGAAAGTATTTGAAAATTTGCCTTCTACTGAAACTGCTGATGGTCTATTGTTTAGGATGGTCTTGATAAGCTGGACTAGTTGTCTGGGTACGCCAAAGTCTATTAGCTTGTGGAATAGGCCATTATGCCACACTCTATCGAATGCCATTTCGATGTCAAGATAGAGGGCTGATGCACAGTCTAATCTATTGATGGCTTTTGTTACATGGTTGACTAGCCTCAGGATTGGATCTATCGTAGAGTGTTGTTTCCTAAAGCCAGCTTGAATGTTCGATATTATATTTTGTTTCTCCGTATGGTGTTGTAGGCGGTTTTGTAGGATGCTTTCGAAGCATTTTCCTATTACGGGTAATAAGGTGATTGGCCTGTAGGATGTCGGTTTGTTAACTGGTTTCCCCGGTTTAGGGATCATAATTATTTTTGCTGTTTTCCATTGTGTCGGGATTTGTCTAAGATTTAGTGCAGCGTTGAAAAGACAGTGGAGTGATGTGGCTAGGGCTTTCTTTGGTGCCAGTCTTAAGTGTTGTCTGGTTATCCCGTCCAGGCCGGGGGCGGAGTTTTTGCCTTTATTTAACGCTAGTTCTATTTCTTCGTCTGTTATTTCTTGAAGGAGTGAGGTCTGTTCTTTATCGAGTACCTCTGGGGCCGCTATTATGTTTTCTATTTGTTTGTCGACTTCATTTTTGTGAGAGAAGTTGAAGAGTGGGTCTTCTGGTATTTGATGTGTGTCCATAAGGATCCTTTCTGAAAATTTCCGCTTTTTCCTGACTGTCTGTGATTATATTTCCTTCGTTTTCAAGTGGTGGGTCGTTTCTTGTTTTAGTGCCAGTAATTCGTTTGAAGGTGTTCCAGAATCTTGTTGATTGTTTATGGTCTAAGAATTGGCACGTTCTTTCCCATTTTTGGGCTCTGATTTCCGCCAGCTGCCTCTTGACTAGATTGTTAAGCCTGTTCCATTCTATTCTATGTTCGTCTCCTTGAGTTCGTTTCATTTGTCTGCATGTTCTTCTTTTTAATTTGATGGTGGCTAGTATATGTTCTGGGATTCTGCTAAGGCCTGGTTTAATCCTTTTTGTAGGTGCAGTGTCTCTTTCCGCTTGTGTTATTGCGGCTATTACGATTTTGTTATATTCGTTTAGTTCATCTGCTGTGATAATGGGTTCAGTTCCTGGTAAGTTTGTTTCTAGGCTTTGCTGATATTTTTTGACATCCATGTTTTTTGATGTCGTAAATTATTTTTGTGTCTGTGTGAATCTTTGTGGCATTGAATAAGGTTGTTCTTATTAGAATAGGAAGATGGTCGCTTGTTATACTGTTTCCAACCCAATGGGTGGTTATTTGTTTTTCAATTGAGGTAGTGAAAAGAATATGGTCAGGGATGGAGGATCCTCTGTGATTGATAACGGTTGGTTGCCTATTGTCCACTCTTTTGATGTTACTTGTTTCAAAGAGTTTTTCCCATGTCTGCCATTTATGTTGGTATCTGTATCCCCGAACATGGTTGAATGTGCGTTAAAATCGCCCATGATAACGTTTGTGCCTAGGCTTGCGAGGTATCTGATGAAATCTTCTCTGATGTTTGCTTTTGGTGGGGTGTACATTGTTGTTATATAGACCGTTTTCCTGGTTTTTGTTTGGGTTCTGAGTATAACAGCCTGTATGTTTTCAAATGTTTCTGGGATATCTATCCGAGTGGCTGGGAAATCTTTGTTGTGTAGAACAGCTACTCCTCCATTCCTGTGTCTTCCAGTTTGCGGGTTGTCAAACCTGTGGCAGGTGAAGTTTTTGATGTCTATTGGGATGTCAGTTGCCTTCGTTTCTGCTATTCCTAGTAGACTGGGGCTGTGGCCAGTCGGGCACAGTGTTTATGTTCTCTTCGCATAGATGGCGATGCTGCCGCGTTGTCAAGCCTGGAGAGGAGTCGGTCAGCATGCAGTTGGCTGACGTCATCTCACAGCTCTCTCCTCTCTGACGTTCCCGTCTGGCGTGCCAGAGCTCGACTTTACGCTGGAACAACAAGTGTCTGTATTACGTACCTAAATGCTGTGTAGGTGCTGTAGTGGACAGAATAATTTTGGCACAGAAGACTGATCCACTCTACAAGAGTTATGGAGGTTCTCCAGCAGATGGCAACACTGTGATATTCCATCAAGGTAACAGCTGCAAGTGTGACCAGTGCACAATCGTGGGATGGATCAGTGAGTAGTTGTGAGGTCGTATGTATGTCATGCCGGACTGTTGTTTAATTGAGCAAATGCATTGTGTCTGTGAATACTAACATGGTGCATACATTCACCCATGCAGAATACACAAACATGTTATTTATGTACGGGTACTGTAATGACAGTCCCATACAGCTGTGACAGAATACCATAGAGGTATCGCTGATCGACGAAAGCCCTGCGCCAATGTACACTCCTGGAAATGGAAAAAAGAACACATTGACACCGGTGTGTCAGACCCACCATACTTGCTCCGGACACTGCGAGAGGGCTGTACAAGCAATGATCACACGCACGGCACAGCGGACACACCAGGAACCGCGGTGTTGGCCGTCGAATGGCGCTAGCTGCGCAGCATTGGTGCACCGCCGCCGTCAGTGTCGTCCACTTTGCCGTGGCATACGGAGCTCCATCGCAGTCTTTAACACTGGTAGCATGCCACGACAGCGTGGACGTGAACCGTATGTGCAGTTGACGGACTTTGAGCGAGGGCGTATAGTGGGCATGCGGGAGGCCGGGTGGACGTACCGCCGAATTGCTCAACACGTGGGGCGTGAGGTCTCCACAGTACATCGATGTTGTCGCCAGTGGTCGGCGGAAGGTGCACGTGCCCGTCGACCTGGGACCGGACTGCAGCGACGCACGGATGCACGCCAAGACCGTAGGATCGTACGCAGTGCCGTAGGGGACCGCACCGCCACTTCCCAGCAAATTAGGGACACTGTTGCTCCTGGGGTATCGGCGAGGACCATTCGCAACCGTCTCCATGAAGCTGGGCTACGGTCCCGCTCACCGTTAGGCCGTCTTCCGCTCACGCCCCAACATCGTGCAGCCCGCCTCCAGTGGTGTCGCGACAGGCGTGAATGGAGGGACGAATGGAGACGTGTCGTCTTCAGCGATGAGAGTCGCTTCTGCCTTGGTGCCAATGATGGTCGTATGCGTGTTTGGCGCCGTGCAGGTGAGCGCCACAATCAGGACTGCATACGACCGAGGCACACAGGGCCAACACCCGGCATCATGGTGTGGGGAGCGATCTCCTACACTGGCCGTACACCACTGGTGATCGTCGAGGGGACACTGAATAGTGCACGGTACATCCAAACCGTCATCGAACCCATCGTTCTACCATTCCTAGACCGGCAAGGGAACTTGCTGTTCCAACAGGACAATGCACGTCCGCATGTATCCCGTGCCACCCAACGTGCTCTAGAAGGTGTAAGTCAACTACCCTGGCCAGCAAGATCTCCGGATCTGTCCCCCATTGAGCATGTTTGGGACTGGATGAAGCGTCGTCTCACGCGGTCTGCACGTCCAGCACGAACGCTGGTCCAACTGAGGCGCCAGGTGGAAATGACATGGCAAGCCGTTCCACAGGACTACATCCAGCATCTCTACGATCGTCTCCATGGGAGAATAGCAGCCTGCATTGCTGCGAAAGGTGGATATACACTGTACTAGTGCCGACATTGTGCATGCTCTGTTGCCTGTGTCTATGTGCCTGTGGTTCTGTCAGTGTGATCATGTGATGTATCTGACCCCAGGAATGTGTCAATAAAGTTTCCCCTTCCTGGGACAATGAATTCACGGTGTTCTTATTTCAATTTCCAGAAGTGTATTTCCCAGTGTTCTTCAAACATTATGTGAATCCAGAACACTAAACATCACAACATGAGGCCATCTAGTCAGTTGCGGAACTCACATGACACTGGGAAAACTAGATTCCAAGTTTGGTTCTCAGTGAACTTCTTGTGTGGTATGATTGATGACCTGGTGATAGGGCCTGTGTTTCTGCCAAATCTTAGCTACAACATAGCATAGCGCACCTACAAGTTTGGAACAGGTGACCTCAGAGCAGCGATGGCAGTTGACAGATGTACTTGCAACTTGATGGATCACTGATTCACTGTACTAGACAAGTATCTTAATATCTGAATAATACATTTCCTCGATGGTGGATTGCCATGGCGGGCCCATTACCTGGCCTGCCAGATCGCCCGACCTAACCCCATTAGGCTTTTGTTTATGGGGGTGGTAAAAGGGGGATGTGTACGATACGAAGGTGGATACAAGTGATGAGCTTGTTGCTTACATCATCGACGCTGAGCCCGACGAGATGATGTTCGATGTGCAACAAAACACACCCTCCAACTCGCTGACAAGTGCTTTGAGATGGGCGGAGGACTTGTTGAACATCACATATAGGATGGATCTGTCATGTGCCCCACCACTATTCTGTCCACCACAGCGCCTACACAGCATTTCGCTAAGTAACGGTCACACTCAATTTCATAATCATTGAAATCTTACCTTTCAGAGTGTGGCTTAATCAAAAGCAAACAGGTGAAAGGACTGGGTCATGGTTTAAGTACATATTTCATCATTTAACAAACTTTATTACCATATACAAAAACAATATATATATATATATATATATATATATATATATATATATATATATATATATATATATATATATATATATATATTAAGAGAAATAATTCCTGAGATCAGCAATAAATACATTAAACAGCAAGTAAAATGGAACAACAGTCTGGATACGAGCAACAGTAATAAAATGAAACACAGCTTTTATCAAATTATAACTCTTTATAGACAAACCCACAAAACTGGAAACCGCTATGTCAAATTACAGCCAAATGTTATTATCATTTAAACCGAAGACTGTATGTTGTTCAACAAAGGGCACACCTTGCAAGAACAGTAACATCCGCAAATAAGTCAAATACAATGTTCCATAACCTTTGACAAGAATGTTACAAACTTCCTCACTGGGCTGACTCAACATTTAAACAACCATGAAACTGTGGTGCAACAGCCTGAAATTTAGAATTTACAAAAATGACAAATATGAAATGTCGGGACTAGGTGCTGCCTCTATATCTCCAGCGAGAAAAAAATTCTGGCTCCGTAGCTAAGCTTAGAATTCTATGAGTGGAAAAACAAATTTAACATTTCGCTCTGTGATTTCCCCTCCCCCTCTCCTCCCACCTTTCTTTAAAAAAAACAATTCAAAGATAGAGTAAGTGTATGAGGATATTGAAAGGGTAATGCAGTATGTAAAGGGGGGTGAAAATCTAATAGCCATGGGGGATTGGAATGCAGTTGTAGGGGAAGGAGTAGAAGAAAAGGCTACAGGAGAATATGGGCTTGGGACAAGGAATGAGAGAGGAGAATGACTAATTGAGTTCTGTGACAAGTTTCAGCTAGTAATAGCGAATACTCTATTCAAGAACCGCAAGAGGAGGAGGTATACTTGGAAAAGGCCGGGTGATACTGGAAGATTTCAGTTGATTACATCATGGTCAGACAGAGATTCCGAAATCAGATACTGGATTGTAAGGTGTACCCAGGAGCAGACATAGTCTCAGATCACAATATAGTAGTGATGAAGAGTAGGGTGAAGTTTAAGACATTAGTCAGGAAGAATCAATACGCAAAGAAATGGGATACCGGAGTACTAAGGAATGACGGGATACGGTTGAAGTTCTCTAAGGCTATAGATACAGCAATAAGGAATAGCTCAGTAGGCAGTGTAGTTCGAGAGGAATGGACATCTCTAAAAAGGGCCATCACAGAAGTTGGGAAGGAAAACATAGGTACAAAGAAGGTAGCTGCGAAGAAACCATGGGTAACACAAGAAATACTTCAATTGATCTATGAAAGGAAGAAGTACAAAAATGTTCCGGGAAACTCAGGAATACAGAAATACATGTCGCTGAGGAATGAAATAAATAGGAAGTGCAGAGAAGCTAAGACGAAATGGCTGCAGGAAAAATGTGCGAAAAAGAAATGATTGCGGAAGGACAAACTCAGAAAGGGTGATAACATTAAGAGTGCAACGGGAATTCCACTGTTAAATGCAGAGGAGAGAGCGGATAGGTGGAAAGAATACCTTGAAAGCCTCTATGAGGGGGAAGATCTGTCTGATGTGGTAGAAGAAGAAGCAGGAGTCGATTTAGAAGAGATAGGCGATTTAGTATTAGAATCGTAATTTAAAAGAGCTTTGGAGGATTTAAGATCAAATAAGGCAGAAGGGATAGATAACATTCTATCAGAATTTCTAAAATCAGTGGGGGAAGTGGCAACAAACCATTCACGTTTGTGGTAGAATGTATGAGTCTGGTGACATACAATCTGACTTTCGGAAAAGCATCATCCGCACAATTCCGAAGCTGTCAAGAGCTGACAAGAGCGATAATTATCACACAATCAGCTTCACAGCCCATGCATCCAAGTTTCTCACAAGAAAAATATACAGAAGAATAGAAAAGCTATTTGAGGATGTGCTAGATGACGATCAGTTTCGCTTTAGGAAAGGTAAAGGCACGAGAGAAGTAATTCTGACGTTGCGGTTAATAATGGAAGCAAGACTAAAGAAAAATCATGACACGTTCATAGGATTTGTCGACCTGGAAAAAGCGCTCGACAATGTAAAATGGTGCAAGATGTTCTAAATTCTGAAAAAGTAGGGGTAAGCTATAGGGAGAGATGGGTCATATACAATATGAACAACAGCCAAGAGAGAATAACAAGAGTGGACGACCAAGAACGAAGTGCTCGTATTAAAAAGGGGGTAAGACAAGGTTACAGCCTTTCGTCCCTACTATTCAATCTGTACATCGAGGAAGCAATGATGGAAATAAAAGAAAGGTTCAGGAGTGGAATTAAAATTCAAGGTGAACGGATATCAATGATACGATTCGCTGACGACATAGCTGTCTTGAGTGAAAGTGAAGGAGAATTACATGATCTGCTGAACGGAATGAACAGTCTAATGAGTACAGAGTATGGACTGAGAGTAAATCGAAGAAAGACGAAGGTAATGAGAAGTAGTAGAAATGAGAACAGCGAGGAACTTAACATCAGGGTTGATGGTCACGAAGTAGATGAATTTAAGGAATTCTGCTACCTAGGCAGTGAAATAACCAGTGACGGACGGAGTAAGGATGACAACAAAGGCAGACTAGCAGTGGCAAAAAGGGCATTCCTGGCCAACAGAAGTCTACTATTATCAAATATAGGCCTTAATTTGAGGAAGAAATTTCTGAGAATCTACGTCTGGAGTACAGCATTGTATGGTAGTGAAACATGGACTGTGGGAAAACCGGAACAGAAGAGAATCGAAGCATTTGAGATGTGGTGCTACAGACGAATGTTGAAAATTAGGTGGACTGATAAGGTGAGGAATCAGGAGATTCTGCGCAGAATCAGAGAGGAAACGAACATGTGGAAAACAATGATAAGGAGGAGGGACAGGATGATAGGACATCTGTTAAGACATGAGGGAATGACTTCCATGGTACTAGAGGGAGCTGTAGAGGGCAAAAACTGTAGAAGAAGACAGAGATTGGAATACATCCAGCAAATAATTGAGGATGTAGATTGCAAGTGCTACTCTGAGATGAAGGGTTAGCACAGTAAAGGAACTCGTGGTGGGCCGCATCAAACCAGTCAGAAGTCTGAGTAAAACAAAAAAGTAACAAACACTATTTATTATGTGCTTCTCTGTACTCTCCGCCAGTCACAACCTTGCGACGTCAGCCAAACAGCTGCTGTATGGCAACATTCTACTGTATGTCTATTGAGGTAATAATGATACATGCAAGTGGATTTTTTTCTTTGATGTTTTCCTGGAAACGAGAGCCATCTGCCTCTAAGATTGCATGGATCTGCGTTAAACGACGATAGGAAGTAGATGGAGCGATCGGTTGAGGGGGAGAGAGGGATATGTTGCTGCAGGTCATTTATGAATGATTTAACAATGTTTTTCTGTTGTTCTCTTGGGGTGCATCAGCTGTGTGGTATAACTTACGATCGACTCGTATACAACTGTGTGTTCTGAGTGCGACTTAGAACGGCATCTACTTGCGATAGTTAAGAGTAAACCTCTCCAAACCACAGTCTCAAACAAGTTCCAACTCGTATGTGATGAAACGTCCATCAATGGAAAAACTGTTTCGGTTCCCTCCTCTAGACAAACGATAATGTGTATGAAGTAGGCTCTTTATCTGTCACATCTTGGACGCAAATTGAGTCTCCAGTTTCTTATAGGTACGAAATGACTTATTATACTTTTCACGTCCGTCCTATCCTAAACGCAAGCATGTGGATCTTCGGGGAGAGGGCAAGTCATGGACCCCTGGAAACCTATGCAGTGTTTGAGTCACAAAGAATCGATGTTTTCTTTGGTTTACAAGGTAGTAGTTTCATCAATGTACAATTTGTCGCCGTAGTTTATCCTAGAGAAACTTGCATGGAGAATGTATGTCATGCGCTGGGGATACATTGTTTACATTCGAGCATTAACAGCGTTTCATTCCACACGACTAATAGCTCCGAAGTCGCACCGCTCAAGCGTTGTAAATGCAGAACTATGTAGCTGCAGGAATGCGTGTGTTTATGTTCTGTCTTGCTAATACCTTCTTGGTACTGACCTCAGACACCAGAACAATTCGAGAATTAACAATGAACAGACGTACTCCACAGTCATCTATGTACATTTCCAATCTAATATATGGTACTCGCAAAATAGTGGAGTGACGGTTTAATGATGATACAAAATTGGGAAGCATGCTGCCTCGTCATTGGTCGGTGTTGAAATTACGGAAAAACTGGTAAAATTTCTAAAATTGGTTGCACTATCAACTATGATGCTTATTACAGTACATCGGCGGTGTCTTTTCCATGCCATTCGTCCACAGGTACCCTGTTGTTTACCACATAATGCTCGATTGACATCGCTTGTTCAAGATGAGAAAAAGTCTTGGCGGAGGGGCAAAACCTTCCGGCGATGGCTAGCACCGAAACAGTGATTGGGTACATGACTGCAATATGAAGAATCAATCGATATGGAACACTGAGCCATCTGCTATCCTCTCCTTGTGAAAGATGAGTTTAAATGTAGAGGCTCTCAATCAACTGTGGACAGCTTTTTGGAAACGCTCCACAATGCCCCAAAACTCTTCCAGTTTCCATATATTGTGACTGTCTTTTACTTAAAATCATCCTGTGTGTGTGTGTATTGTGGGAGCAGCAGCATAATTTACACTTTGCGATGTCAAATTTTCAGTCAGAGTCAATTGATCGAAAGGTGTTAATGCCAGTTTAGAACCTGACACAGACCTCGAAGTTGTGATGGAGAAAACAAAATGCATGGCGGTATACAAACCTATCTCATATGCTGCTCGGACGTGTTACAGCAGAAACAATGTATCAAACAACAAAACAGGGACCCTCTCTTGCAACTGGAAGTCTGTCGGATATGGTCCTCCTACAGTACAGACGATGACACTTTACACTGGTCTGTGCAGGTGACTTCGATCACTCAGTGAATCAATACGTGTATATTTAATGGGTCAGTGCAAGTGCTCGATGCCAGCATGCAGATGGTATTTGTTTTCAATATATATACAGGGTGTTACAAAAAGGTACGGTCAAACTTTCAGGAAACATTCCTCACACACAAATAAAGAAAAGATGTTATGTGGACATGTGTCCGGAAACGCTTAATTTCCATATTAGAGCTCATTTTAGTTTCGTCAGTATGTACTGTACTTCCTCGATTCAAATTGTAAATTTTCACAATCAACATGTGTGGGCTGACGAGAATCCGCACGCAATTGTGCAATCACGTCATCAACACAGATTTTCTGTGAACGTTTGGGCAGGCATTGTTGGTGATGTCTCGATTGGGCCTCATGTTCTTCGACCTACGCTCAATGGGCACGTTATCGTGATTTCATACGGGATACTCTACCTGTGCTGCTAGAACATGTGCCTTTACAAGTACGACGCAACATGTGGTTCATGCACGATGGAGCTCCTGCACATTTCGTACGCTTCTCAACAACAGATTCGGTGACCGATGGATTGGTAGAGGCGGACCAATTCCATGGCCTCCACACTCTCCTGACCTCAACCCTCTTGACTTTCATTTATGGGGCATTTGAAAGCTCTTGTCTACGTAACCCCGGTACCAAATGTAGACTCTTCGTGCTCGTATTGTGGACGGCTGTGATACAATATGCCATTCTCCAGGGCTGCATCAGCGCATCTGGGATTCCGTGCGACGGAGGGTGGATGCATGTATTCTCGCTAACGGAGGACATTTTGAACATTTCCTGTAACAAAGTGTTCGAAGTCACGCTGGTACGTTCTGTTGCTGTGTGTTTCCATTGCATGATTAATGTGATTTAAAGAGAAGTAATAAAATGAGCTCTAACATGGAAAGTAAGCGTTTCCGGACACATGTCCACTTAACATATTTTCTTTCTTTGTGTGTGAGGAATATTTCCTGAACGTTTGGCCCTACCTTTTTGTAACACCCTGTATATGGAAGACAGGGACGTGATAAAATTTTATCAAGTTGGGTTGGGTTGGGTTATTTGGGGAAGGAGACCAGAGAGCGAGGTCATCGGTCTCATCGGATTAGGGAAGGACGGGGAAGGAAGTCGGCCGTGCCCTTTGAAAGGAACCATCGCGGCATTCGCCTGTAGCCATTTACGGAAATCACGGAAAACCTAATCAGGATGGCCGGACACGGGATTGAACCGTCGTCCTCCCAAATGCGAGTACAGTGTCTAACCACTGCGCCACCTCGCTCGGTTTTTATCAAGTCCTACCAACTTTTTATGGGATGGGGTGGGGGTGGGAGGGGGCGAGGGGTAGAAGGGGTGGCAGTGTGCACTAGCTCAGTCGATCCCTGCATGTCAAGGTGAGCACACACATGAAAATTTTCCAGTAAGACGACACCGCCAATCTGCAGCAATGTAATTACATATTTAGAACATGTAGTTGCTGGATGTGAGCTTTTCCCATCAAAGAAAAGTAAAATCCAGCCCCAGCGAACTGAATTTTATAATTAAACAATATATCCTATGCTATATAATTGAATTTCCTGTTGTGAGATCCTTCCTCTTCGTCACAGAAGACAGCTTAGAGCCCATGGCGAAATCCATTCTGAGTCAGGCATTTGACTTGGAAGGAGTTCTTGCGTGCATCGGTATTCACAGGGATTTACCAGGTAAACACTGCTTTGTTTGTGGTTCAGTCTGAACATGACCGACGGTGTTTGCAGGCCAGATAGTGGGACACTACAGGAGGAGAGAGAGAGAGAGGGGGGGGGGGGAGAGAAAAGTAGAGAGAGAGGGGGGGGGGGAGGCACGTGTTTCAACAGGAATTCCTTGGGTGCTTTTGTTTAGGGATTAGAGTGACATCCAGTCCGTCAGTCACGGGGCCCGAGACGACACCTCTTGGACTCTGGTGTATGCCGCGGCAGCTGACGGACATGTCGGTTCGGGGGGCCCCTGCATACGACCGAGGCACACAGGGCCAACACCCGGCATCATGGTGTGGGGAGCGATCTCCTACACTGGCCGTACACCACTGGTGATCGCCGAGGGGACACTGAATAGTGCACGGTACATCCAAACCGTCATCGAACCCATCGTTCTACCATTCCTAGACCGGTAAGGGAACTTGCTGTTCCAACAGGACAATGCACGTCCGCATGTATCCCGTGCCACCCAACGTGCTCTAGAAGGTGTAAGTCAACTACCCTGGCCAGCAAGATCTCCGGATCTGTCCCCCATTGAGCATGTTTGGGACTGGATGAAGCGTCGTCTCACGCGGTCTGCACGTCCAGCACGAACGCTGGTCCAACTGAGGCGCCAGGTGGAAATGGCATGGCAAGCCGTTCCACAGGACTACATCCAGCATCTCTACGATCGTCTCCATGGGAGAATAGCAGCCTGCATTGCTGCGAAAGGTGGATATACACTGTACTAGTGCCGACATTGTGCATGCTTTGTTGCCTGTGTCTATGTGCCTGTGATTCTGTCAGTGTGATCATGTGATGTATCTGACCCCAGGAATGTGTCAATAAAGTTTCCCCTTCCTGGGACAATGAATTCACGGTGTTCTTATTTCAATTTCCAGGAGTGTATTTACTAAGATAAGTCGTAGGGTAAGTATTGCCTCACGTGTTCCAACATTTCTGCAGAATCCAAACTGATCTTCCCCGAGGTCGGCTTCTACCAGTTTTTCAATTCGTCTGCAGAGAATTCGCGATAGTATTTTGCAGCTGTGACTTATTAAACTGATAGTTTGGTAATTTTCACATCTGTCAACACCTGCTTTCTTTGGGATTGGAATTATTATATTCTTCTTTAAGTCTGACGGTATTTCGCCTGTCTCATACATCTTGCTCACCAGATGGTAGAATTTTGTCAGGACTGGCTCTCCCAAGGCCGTCAGTAGTTCCAATGGAATGTTGTCTACTCCCTGGGCCTTGTTTCGACTCAGGTCTTTCATTGCTCTGTCAAACTCTTCACGCAGTATCGTATCTCCCATTTCATCTTCATCTACATCGTCTTCCATTTCCATAATATTGTCCTCAAGTACATCGCCCTTGTATAGACCCTCTATATACTCCTTCCACCTTTCTGCTTTCCCTTCTTTGCTTAGAACTGGGTTTCCATCTGAGCTCTTGATATTCATACAAGTGGCTCTCTTTTCTCCAAAGGTCTCTTTAATTTTCCTGTAGGCAGTATCTATCTTACCCCTAGTGATATAAGCCTCTACATCCTTGCTTTTGTCCTCTAGCCATCCCTGCTTAGCCATTTTGCACTTCCTGTCGATCTCATTTGTGAGACGTTTGTATTCCTTTTTGCCTGCTTCATTTACTGCATTTTTATATTTTCTCCTTTCATCAATTAAATTTCATATTTCTTCTGTTACCCAAGGATTTCTACTAGCCCTTGTCTTTTTACCTACTTCATCCTCTGCTGCCTTCACTATTTCATTCCTCAAAGCTACCCATTCTTCTTCTACTGTACTTCTTTCCCCCATTCTTGTCAATTGTTCCCATATGCTCTCCCTGAAACTCTGTAGAACCTCTGGTTTAGTCAGTTTATCCAGGTCCCATCTCCTTAAATTTCCATCTTTTTGCAGTTTCTTCAGTTTTAATCTACAGTTCATAACCAATAGATTGTGGTCAGAGTCCACATCTGCCCCTGGAAATGTCTTACAATTTAAAACCTAGTTCCTAAATCTCCATCTTGCCATTATATAATCTATCTGAGGGCTATTGAAATAACTCAGGCCTGAAAGTGTAGCTGTATCAGTGTGGGGGAGGGGGGAGTGTTGGAGGTTTCCTGAGGGGTAGGGGCAGGAGGGAGAGAGGGAGGTGTGTGTGGGTGGAGGGAGATTTCTCAGAGGGACACACATGCTGGCTGGGGAAAATGCATGACATCATCAGATGACTGTGGTAATTAATTGATCAATATAATTAATTTACATAATTAATTTGATATCAACTCTATATAATTTGTCGCCGTTCTCGCTTTGTCCCACTACTAGTGTCACTTCTCTGACTTCTTTATCAAATAAGTCGAATTCACAAGGGTGTAGGAGTGATGTAACTGTCATGTGAGCAACTTTCAAATGAAAATACACATAATCACGTACCACATACCATGTTTTCACTTCGTCATTCACCCACGTCCTCGCGGCAACATAGACAGTTTACTTGGCTGCTTGTGTGGTACTTCTTGACTTCAGCATTGCGTATTTCCGTGTAATGTTTAGTTTTAAGCATCCGCGACTGAACTAGATATGTTGTGTGGCTTTCTACTTCTGTTTCAATAAACTGTTGTATATGACGGATAATTGAGCTACGTTAGAACATTTCCATTGACTCTTAGAGGAACAAAGTCATATTAATAACTTGAATACGACGTATTAATGTCCCACAATAGTATTTATTAGTTCGTATGGCAAATTACATGTAGGTCAATCAGGTAGGGCTATAGCCACTAGACTGACTGAGCATGAATGGAGTGGGAGACTGAGAAAGAAAGATTCCATCTTTGCTGAACATGCTCTGAATGAATGTCATTCACATAATGTGAAATGTGATGTTCTCCTTAAAGGAATTAAAGGGAGAAAATTTCTGTCTCTTTAGGTATTACATCATGTTTGTCTTTTGTAACGATACATTCATTCATAAAATGTCACATCTTTGTACAGCTATAAATTCTCGCTGAAGTTGTGTGGATTATCTGTTCAACATTAAGTTATCTGACAATGGCCTAAGAAGCCGAAAGCTGGTTCATAACGAACTAACAAATATTGTTGTGGAACACTAACATGTTGTATTCAACTTATTAAATTAATAAGGCCTACGAACCAGCCAGAATATTAGTTTTAAAAATAACCAGTGAGGCTGAGACTTAGTAGTGGTATGTTATTTCACTGCAAAACTCATCTGAGTTAAAAAACAGGCGGATTAAAATGAGGATTAAGAGAAGACAGGTGGACAACTACGCAGATGAATAAAGGAGGTGGAAACCTGTGTAGATGGATGTGGACTTTTACTAAGGTGACGTCAGTGAAAACTGCACCGTGATCCGAGCTTGAACTCATGAGATACTTGAATTTTGATTGAGCATAGTAGTCTGCATTCACAGTAGTTGGCGGCCGCCGTGAAAAGTCATTGTCGCATAGGATGGTATAGGTGCTCACAAAAAAGCTGAGGTTAGTATGGTGGGAGTATAGACAATGGCATGTAGAAGTCTGGAAGTCTGATGTAAGAATTCTGGCGGGGTCCAAAAATAAAAACACGACGTAGTTTGTAGGGGCAGATGGCCCTCAGCCTCGACCTCATTCAGTAGTCCAAGACTGTGAAAGTCGGAAAAGAAGAATTGTCCATCATAAAATTACATATTGTCAGAATTAGGAGGCAGGAGAAAGTATTTGTTATAATTCCCAAAGTGTTTCCACTGGATCCATTGAGTTAGGCCATTATAAAATGAGGAGCATTAATATTCATAAAGGGGATTGACATCGCTGCAACCCAGAAAGATTAGATGGGGAGTGGTAAACCGTTGTTCAGAGGCAATGATTTCGGTGTTGGAGAAGGTTTGACGTGCAATGAATATCAGATCGAGCTCTATGGCATAGCAAGTTTTGTTCTTGCTCATGTCGAGTTAACAATGTCTGATTAAGTGCAGTCACATAGGCAGTGAATTCCATTGGTAATCATTAAGTATATTTTAATTTGTGACAATCTACACAGACATAAATGACGATAGATTGTGAGCAAAGCTTATGCCGTGCGATACATCATCGCTCCTGCCCATGTCGGTAAGTGGGGTTATGTGGCCTGTCTACACTCACGCTCATAAATTAAGGATAATTGCAGAATGTGGTGCCACACAACGTGGCACTACACAAAACTGGCGCTAATAGCATAGGCACAAAGGGAGCACACACGACACAGATCTGTAAGTCCACAGTACTGGTGATAAGTTAAGAAAACCGTCCCGAAACACATGTGCTACAAAACGCCACTGTTTCCTGCGCATGTACCCGACATCAATATCGGATATGATCACCATGCACACGTACACAGGCCGCACAACGGGTTGATATACTCTGGATGAGGTGGTCGAGCAGCTTCTGGGGTATAGCCTGCCATTCCTGCACCAGTGCCTGTCGGAGCTCCTGAAGTGTCGTAGGGGTTTGAACAGGTGCAGTGATAAGTCGACCGAGAGCATCCCAGACGTGATCGATGGGGTTTAGTTCTGGAGAACAGGCAGGCCACTCCATTCGCCTGATATCTTCTCTTTCAAGGTATTCCTCCACGATGGCAGCTCGGTGGGGCCATGCATTATCATCTGTCAGGAGGAAGGTGGGACCCACTGCATCATTGAAAAGGCGGACATACTGGTTCAAAATGACGTCCCAGTACACCTGACCTGTTACAGTTCCTCTGTCACCTCTGTCAAAGACATGCAGGGATGTACGTGCACCAATCATAATCCCACCCCACACCATCAAACCACGACCTCCATACAGGTCCCATTCAAGGACATTAAGGGGTTGGTATCTGGTTCCTGGTTCATGCCTGATGAAAACCCGGACAGGATCACTGTTCAGACTATACCTGGACTCGTCCGTGAACATAACCTGGGACCACTGTTCCAGTGACCATGTACTGTGTTCTTGACACCAGGCTTTACGGGCTCTCCTGTGACCAGGGGTCAGTGGAATGCACCTTACAAGTCTCCGGGCCAATAAACCATGCCTGTTCAGTCGTCTGTAGACTGTGTGTCTGGAGACAACTGTTCCAGTGGCTGCGGTAAGGTCCCGAGCAAGGCTACCTGCAGTACTCCGTGGCCGTCTGCGGGCACTGATGGTGAGATATCGGTCTTCTTGTCAGCTGATGTATTTTGTTCCGATTAGCAAAAATGGTTCAAAGGCTCTGAGCAGTATGGGACTAACCTAAGGACATCACACACATCCATGCCCGATGCAGGATTCGAACCTGCGACCGTAGCGGTCTCGCGGTTCCAGACTGCAGCGCTTAGAATCGCTCGGCCACCCGGCCGGCTCCGATTAGCACCAAAAAGGCTTAATACAATTAATTTCAAGCACAAGAGGAATTGACGGATGTACCACACTGACACTAATATCTGTATCACTCATCTTTACAGTGCTGCAAGAACTAAACCTGGTTAGTACTCCACGAATTTACTTAGAAAAGAAATATTTGAGAGCAGAATTTTGCTCTTCTTTTGATTTGATACCTTTAATTTGCGTTCCTCTGTCATCCATAAGCGTCTGGACATTAACTTTAGTGCCACTGACAGCCTTTGCATATGATAAGAATTGCTTTATATTTTGCAAGCTGCCTTCCAATAAGACTCTACTACTGTTGTCATTGAAGGCTTTAAGCACTGTGCTCTTGACAGCCAAACTGGTTTCATTCAGCATGTCGTATTTATTACTTTATTCTTATTATGCAGAAGTTTTGTTACAGTTTCCATGGGGAGTTTCTTCCAACATGAAATGTACTGCGTGGTACATTTCTATTCAGTACACAGCCAAACTATTCTTTTAAACCTGAGCCTCTTTACATATCCATATCCAGACCTGAATGTTTCAAGTCCCTTACTGAGATAGCTGCCCTTTGCTACAACTGCCTGATTCCAGAATGAGATTTTCACTCTGCAGCGGAGTGTGCGCTGATATGAAACTTCCTGGCAGATTAAAACTGTGTGCCCGACCGAGACTCGAACTCGGGACCCGAGTTCGAGTCTCGGTCGGGCACACAGTTTTAATCTACCAGGAAGTTTCATATCAGCGCACACTCCGCTGCAGAGTGAAAATCTCATTCTGGAAACATCCCCCAGACTGTGGCTAAGCCATGTCTCCGCAATATCCTTTCTTTCAGGAGTGCTAGTTCTGCAAGGTTTCGCAGGAGAGCTTCTGTAAAGTTTGGAAGGTAGGAGACGAGGTACTGGCAGAAGTAAAGCTGTGAGTACCGGACGTGAGTCGTGCTTCGGTAGCTCAGTTGGTAGAGCACTTGCCCGCGAAAGGCAAAGGTCCCGAGTTCGAGTCTCGGTCGGGCACACAGTTTTAATCTGCCAGGAAGTTTCATAACTGCCTGATTGTCACTGATACCAATTTCGAAATGGACATCCTCAAAGAAGTCAGATATATTTGTTGTCATTAAGTCTAACATATTTCCATCATGAGTGGGCTTCAGAGCTATTTCTTCCAAGCACTTTTCAGAGAAAGCATTTAGTGTTACTTTGCTTGATGTCTTGACACGCCCATCACTTAGAAAACTGTGATTATTCCAGCCGTTTGTTGGATGATTACTCTTCTCCAATAATGACAGCATGATTGGTAAACATACGTATTAGCGAGTTGATTGTTTCTGTAAAGTTTTTGGCTACATCTCGGCGTGAATTGGTGGTCGATAGGACCCAATTATGTTTATGCACAGCCTTGGTACTGAGTCTTACTCAAACAGTCTCACATGTATTACAAGACATTCGCTCACGAAAGGCGAACATATCAGTTTAAGGGTATTAAGTTTGGCGTAAATTTGTAGATCGCTGCTTCATCCGAATTGTAGATGAAGTACTAAGACAAATTGTTAGAAAAGATACTGAAAGGATTCGAAATCGGGGGTGCGACTGTAAATCTAAATCCACATGATCAAATAATCACAAGGCGAGGAATTAGACCCGATCCAGACAAACTAAAATTTATAAATGATGCGCAAACGCCTACTGAGGGAGTCCTTTCGGCTAATTCACTGTCAAAGGGAATTCTCAACAAATCAGCTCCTTATTTTTCCACAAATACGAGCGTTTACTAGGAAGGACACGAACTAGTAGTGAGACGAGAGCTCTCTGTGTTTGTTCGTGGGTGAGAAAACCAGGTTGTTTGAGGAAACGAAATCGTCTCGTTCCAAACTTAATCGCGAATTTCACGTGTGCACAGACTTATCTTCTTATGGGCTAGGTACACGTATATACCAGCTCGAATCTAGTGAGGAAGGCTAATTGATGAAGATAAATGCATTCACCAGGCATGTCGAATCGGTGAGAACGTAATTATTCAGTGACCGAACTGAATGTGGTATGGGATTTTCTGACATTTAGGATTTATCTTCACCGTAGAAAAACATGTCTGCACTGATACCAATAAACTGGAGTCCAAATGCGGAAGGTAGACGTGTAATTCCAATTCAAAGTTAATTACCAACTGTACGAAGAGAACATGGCGGCGATCGCATTATGTCATAAATGAGGAGAGGTTCTCAAGGATACCAGTGAAGAGGAAGTGGAGTTCAGGATGCTCTAGACGTAAGGAGTTCCCTTCAAGAACTTCTCTTTTCTTTTCTCTGATGTGTCAAAGAAACAAACGAAGAACCAAAAACTAAGGGAGTTACATAGCTATCATGCAATGGGTAAATATCTTTTATGAAAAGGAGTGCGCTTTTATAGGACAAACGTCACATCGACAAAACTTGCGCCTTGGGAAGGTCTAATAGCATCAGAGGCTTTAAGACTAAAGACGTCATGAGGGGGAGAGTACATTTTCACAGAGAGGAAATAAGGGCTGAAGAAAATCTGAAAATTGGCACTGAACAATTTAAGAAAGCAAGGCCATGACTGACGAGTAAACCCAGTATAGTTTTCTGTAGGAGACTTGGTATTCAGGAAATCATCGTAGAGATCCTCGAAAGTGGTCAAGGAAACAAAAAGTTCATTCTGACTTTCCATGGTTTCTTCAGAGTAGCTATACACGAGAAGACAGTGCAGCTGGCAAACCCAGGTGTGAAGTCAGGGCTGGCATGCACCATGTGTCAGCACTTGCGACGTAACGCGCTCTTTCGCACATCGACGGCGGTTCTGCAACATAAATTGTCCACCTACCTCGATACTGCTGCAGATCTGCACACGTAACTCCTGACTGCAGTGTTGAAGAAACTGCGATTTCGTAACTACACGTCGGAGGCCGCTATAAGTACAAAAAGCTGAAAATAGTCTTGTGAACTCTAAACAATAAATCGGAAATGGGTTGCTGTTCAAATTTTTAAGTTCAAAGGTCCTTTTAAACTTGCATTAGGATTTTTTTATTGCTGTTAAGCAAGATCATCAGCCCACATGTGTTCAGATCATTGAAGTTCCTGTTCACAGTCCTCGTCACACTCAAACACCCAGAACTTTTCCCATCCAATTCCGAAATCATTTACTAGAGTAACACAGTCAATAAAATGTTATTTACTTTTGCACTCGGCATTCAGTGGTTGTCTTTAAATGAAGTTTTTGCTCGCCATAAATACTCAGTAAAAAAAAAATTACCTAGTACCGCCAAGCTTTTAGTTCAAACTTTACACACGCGATTTTCTCCAGAACAAAATATCTCTCGACTCTTAAAATTTCACATATAGTTAATGGTAAACACCAGCTACCTTTATCACTGTACCGAAACGCGAAAGTCACAATATCACTTCATTTTACTCATAATGCGTTCGGACACTTTCAGCATAACCGGCTCCTTCGAAAGCTAGTCCACCACTTCCTTCTTCTCTCTCTGCCTCTACAAGCATCTCTATCTCAAGCATTAGGTGGCAAACCGTCTCACTTCTTATTGGCTGTGCAGAATTACGGCCAATCAGAACTGACTTTCAGGGCGCGGCTCGCGCTAAAATCTAGCAAGAACCAACCACTGCTCTCAGCTCATTGACGTCATTAAAATAAGCAACTTAAAACTCTTTTGTTAAACAAATAAAATGAAATAAACTTTAAGCTGTATTTTACGTCTGGAATTTAACTACACTCCTGGAAATTGAAATAAGAACACCGTGAATTCATTGTCCCAGGAAGGGAAACTTTATCGACACATTCCTGGGGTCAGATACATCACATGATCACACTGACAGAACCACAGGCACATAGACACAGGCAACAGAGCATGCACAATGTCGGCACTAGTACAGTGTATATCCACCTTTCGCAGCAATGCAGGCTGCTATTCTCCCATGGAGACGATCGTAGAGATGCTGGATGTAGTCCTGTGGAACGGCTTGCCATGCCATTTCCACCTGGCGCCTCAGTTGGACCAGCGTTCGTGCTGGACGTGCAGACCGCGTGAGACGACGCTTCATCCAGTCCCAAACATGCTCAATGGGGGACAGATCCGGAGATCTTGCTGGCCAGGGTAGTTGACTTACATCTTATAGAGCACGTTGGGTGGCACGGGATACATGCGGACGTGCATTGTCCTGTTGGAACAGCAAGTTCCCTTGCCGGTCTAGGAATGGTAGAACGATGGGTTCGATGACGGTTTGGATGTACCGTGCACTATTCAGTGTCCCCTCGACGATCACCAGTGGTGTACGGCCAGTGTAGGAGATCGCTCCCCACACCATGATGCCGGGTGTTGGCCCTGTGTGCCTCGGTCGTATGCAGTCCTAATTGTGGCGCTCACCTGCACGGCGCCAAACACGCATACGACCATCATTGGCACCAAGGCAGAAGCGACTCTCAACGCTGAAGACGACACGTCTCCATTCGTCCCTCTTTTTTCCATTTCCAGGAGTGTATATAGTCACGAACGTTCTGGCTGTCTCCTACTATTCAAACATGCTTGGACATCTGTCATCCACTAGCAGGGGAACCACTGGTGGCTTCGTTCCCACGATACAAAGCTGGAACACTTGCAAGTTCCTATAGAGAATTACAAACTGAAAATTTAATATTGGCGAATGTCCCACAGACACTCACACAAGTACTCTCTTTCACACTACACAAAACATAAATATCTACCTGAAATTCTTAAAGTTATTACTACAGCAAAATTACGAAAGGTTTTGTAAAATGAGAAATTTCCAAATTTGAATCTAAACACTGAAGGTGTTATCATATCTTTTCAAATAGTCACAGTTGGTGAACTATTAACACACATATATATATATATATATATATATATATATATATATATTTTATTTAGTTTTTTAAGTGTCGGATAATTACGTTTTTTACTGACGTTTTTTTTTTGTAACTTCCAAATTATGACAGTTATTGACTTCAGATTTTGACAGATTGTTCCTTTATGTAACAAAAGGTTATGTACCTAATATGAAGTTCTTCAGGCTATATCTAGACCAGTTATTAATTTTTATAGTTCCAGAGAGTGTAACTACTCTGTAAGTGCCTCTCCGCTACTTTCACACGCTGCAGTCACGCCATATGGTCATGACGCACGTCTGCAGGACACAGCTCGCCCGTTGCAGATCGTGTGAGATTCTGACTGCTTACACTGGAGCCCACAAACATTCATACAAGAAAGCTGTAATAGACAAATTGGCGACCGCGCCCTAGCTGCGATGCCTCACACTGTGAAGGAATTCTTCATTTATTGTTGGCGCAACCTCCTAGTTAGCTGCCTTGTCCAGAACATTTGGCTGTTTTATTTCTTCCAAGTAATTAAATTATGAAAGTTTCTTTATTTTCCCATATTATTATTTCATGTATTGTGGTGCAACTTTAACATTGGACATAATTATATACAGCTTTTTCAAACGAATTTTCTAATCCAGTTTTTTTTTGTTACCACTTGGAGAATCTTATTACTGGGCGGCTGTCCTGGTTCATTCTTCATGGTACAAAGTCCGACTTGCAGGTTACCTGACTAACGGCTTTTGGGCGTAAAAAAAATCCGATCTTCAATATTTCGCGTAAGCCACTAATTATTGACCTAATTTAAACATTTAAAATGCTGTCATAATCTTTCTTATTCATAGACAAAACAAAATAAAAGTAATGATCAGGCACCAAAATTACAAAGCAAACAATAAATACGTTGTTCCTAGCAAAGAATATACAGAAAATCTATCGAAAGAAGCAAAGCAATGTCGTTAAGTTTTTAGTTCACAAAGCAAAGTCAGTAAATCCATATACCTTAGTCAAGTAAATTCGCTGTTAGTTTGTATTCATACTGGTAAGACTGCAGTGCTTAATTCTGTCACTAACATAAACTTCTGAAAATACATTTGTCACGGAGCTGAAAAACGCTAACAACACTATCTATTGGTTCTTTGATATATTAATAAAGTAACAGTGCCATGTATTTGTTTTTTGGTGTACTACACCATTATGATTAACCGTCTGAATCCTAAGCTGAGTGGGAGATTTTAAATATAATTTTACATTGAGATATCTTTATCTTGTTTACCGATTTTGATGAAACACAGTCTGCATTTAGCTCCAAGCTAAGTTCGAGTTACCTGTGAAAACCGCAGGCAAAGTCGTCGAGTAGTTTTGGAGATTAGTGTGTTCAAACAGAGATGATGGTTTTAGATAAAACTTTGAATCTCATAATCTATTACTTCCTTGATCCGATTTTGATGGAAACAGAGGTTTTCAGGGATTTTAGCGCACTAGAACACAGGTTGCACAGAGGCTCGTTAAAAATACACTCCTGGAAATTGAAATAAGAACACCGTGAATTCATTGTCCCAGGAAAGGGAAACTTTATTGACACATTCCTGGGGTCAGATACGTCACATGATCACACTGACAGAACCACAGGCACATAGACACAGGCAACAGAGCATACACAATGTCGGCACTAGTACAGTGTATATCCACCTTTCGCAGCAATGCAGGCTGCTATTCTCCCATGGAGACGATCGTAGAGATGCTGGATTAGTCCTGTGGAACGGCTTGCCATGCCATTTCCACCTGGCGCCTCAGCCTCAGTTGGACCAGCGTTCGTGCTGGACGTGCAGACCGCGTGATACGACGCTTCATCCAGTCCCAAACATGCTCAATGGGGGACAGATCCGGAGATCTTGCTGGCCAGGGTAGTTGACTTACACCTTCTAGAGCACGTTGGGTGGCACAGGATACATGCGGACGTGCATTGTCCTGTTGGAACAGCAAGTTCCCTTGCCGGTCTAGGAATGGTAGAACGATGGGTTCGATGACGGTTTGGATGTACCGTGCACTATTCAGTGTCCCCTCGACGATCACCAGTGGTGTACGGCCAGTGTAGGAGATCGCTCCCCACACCATGATGCCGGGTGTTGGCCCTGTGTGCCTCGGTCGTATGCAGTCCTGATTGTGGCGCTCACCTGCACGGTGCCAAACACGCATACGACCATCATTGGCACCAAGGCAGAAGCGACTCTCATCGCTGAAGACGACACGTCTCCATTCGTCCCTCCATTCACGCCTGTCGCGACACCACTGGAGGCGGGCTGCACGATGTTGGGGCGTGAGGGGAAGACGGCCTAACGGTGTGCGGGACCGTAGCCCAGCTTCATGGAGACGGTTGCGAATGGTCCTCGCCGATACCCCAGGAGCAACAGTGTCCCTAATTTGCTGGGAAGTGGCGGTGCAGTCCCCTACGGCACTGCGTAGGATCCTACGGTCTTGGCGTGCATCCGTGCGTCGCTGCGGTCCGGTCCCAGGTCGACGGGCACGCGCACCTTCCGCCGACCACTGGCGACAACATCGATGTACTGTGGAGACCTCACGCCCCACGTGTTGAGCAATTCGGCGGTACGTCCACCCGGCCTCCCGCATGCCCACTATACGCCCTCGCTCAAAGTCCGTCAACTGCACATACGGTTCACGTCCACGCTGTCGCGGCATGCTACCAGTGTTAAAGACTGCGATGGAGCTCCGTATGCCACGGCAAACTGGCTGACACTGACGGCGGCGGTGCACAAATGCTGCGCAGCTAGCGCCATTCGACGGCCAACACCGCGGTTCCTGGTGTGTCCGCTGTGTCGTGCGTGTGATCATTGCTTATACAGCCCTCTCGCAGTGTCCGGAGCAAGTATGGTGGGTCTGACACACCGGTGTCAATGTGTTCTTTTTTCCATTTCCAGGAGTGTATCTGAGTATGTCTAGCGATACACATGAGAATAATGTAGGTAAGCAAGTACATCGGTATAAAACATTTGGGGCACAGACTATTTTATTAATTGCAGTAGCAAAATCCCATTTCTCTTTATTGCTTGCTGGAACACACGTAACTTGTTCGACATTATGCAAACGAGAACAATTGTTGAATGGTTCGTGAATGAAACTCTTAGTGTAGACAAGAAAAATTTACGTATACAGTACACAGCTAACTCTGCCACTAGACCTGCGGCTGTCTGCCTCTACGTTTGAAATGAAAACAACTGTTGATGCAATATTGACTTAAAATGTGATTTAAATGATTTCATAAACCACATACGATAGAGAAACACGAGCCAAAATTCCGCATAGCGTAGAGTCTCACGCGTCGTAGCTCGTAGCGGCCAAACATCAAAATACATTGAGTTGACAAAAGTTGTGGGATAGAGATAGGCACATAAACAGAAGGCGGTAGTATCGCGTACACAAGGTTTAAAAGGGCAGTGCATTGACGCAGCCGTCATTTGTTCTCAGGTGATTCATGTGAAAAGGTTTCCGACAAGATTATGGCCGCACGACGGGAATTTAACAGACTCTGAACGCGGAATGCTAGTTGAAGCTAGGCGCAGTTTGGAAGTCGTTTGGGAATTCAATATTCCGAGTTCCACGGTGTCAAGAGTGTGGCGAGAATACGAGGTTTCAGGCATTGCCTCTCACCACGGACGACGCAGACGCTTACGGCCTCCACTTAACGACCGAGAGCAGCGGCGTTTACGTACAGTTGTCAGTGCTGACAGACTGCGTGAAATAACCTCAGAAATCAACGTGGTTCGTACGACAAACGTATGCGTTAGGACAGGTGGAGGAATTTGGTGTTAATGGAGTATGGCAACAGGCGTCCGACGCGAGTGCCTTTGCTAACAACACATCTTTTGCAGCGTCTGTCCTGCACTTTTGTGGACCCTAGACGACTGAAAAACCGTGGCCTGGTCAGGTGAGTCCCGATTTCAGTTGTTAAACAGCTGATAGTAGGGTTCGAGTCTGGCGCAGACTCCACGAAGCCATTGACACAAGTTGTTGACAAGACACTGTGTGTAAGCTGGTGGTGGTTCCATAATGATATGGGATGTGTTTACATGGAATGAACTGGGTCCTCTGGTCCAACTGAACCGATCGTTGACGGGATATGTTTACGTTCGGCTACTTGCTACCATTTTCAGCCATTCATGGACCTCATGTGACCAAAGAACGATACAATTTTTATGGATGAAAATACGCCTTGTCACCGGGCCACAAATGTTCGCGATTGGTTTGAAGAACATTTTGGACAATTAAAGCGAATGACCTGGCCACCCAGATCGTCCGACGTGAATCCCATCGAACAATTACGTGACATAATCGAGAGGTCAGTCCGTGCACAAAATCCTGCACCGTCATCACTACAGCAATTAGGGACGGATATATATTCTGCAGGGGACTTCCAGGAACTTGTTGAGTCCACACCACGTGTGTTGTTGCACTACGCCGGGCAGAAGGAGGTCTAACACGATATTAGGTGGTATCCCATAAGTTACATTTCAATGTATATCATTTATTTTGTAAGGTGGCTATAATTTCGCACCTTACAAGAACTCATCCACATACTTTGCCGTGATCTACAAACACAATTAGGTATCATGTGATAGATTGCACATCGAACATATGAATATATAAAGGAGACTGACATTGTCACGTACGTCTTGTAAATATTTGTTAACGCTTATTTCATGGAAGGTGACGGAGTGTCTTTATTGTAAAAACGGCGTAATGAATGATTGACTATACCAGAAGAGGTTGGAACGCAAGTGGAGATGAAACGGCAGGCAGAACAACAGGGTGACAGCCGACGGCTATTGTACAAGGGGCCGAAAGGGTAAGCGGATAATACTTCCCAACGCTGAAAATCTTGGACGCAGGTGAGAGGAACGAAGACAGCGGCACCTCGGAAACACCGCAGGCTGGCTTAATTCCAAGGATCTTTACTCAGAGGTGTACCATTGTACGAGTATAGATTTTCCCTCTCAAACTTTCCGCACTGGACGACAAAAGACTAGAATATGGTTGATCGGCGTTCGGAAGAATCTGTAGAGAGGGAGAATATTCCGTGGTTTCGGGAATATGATTTGTTTTCGGAATTACGATGGTGGGGAGCCGAGCCTTGCTGGGAAGCCAGCGCTGGAGAGACGTGGTCTTCCGTTGTGAGCGCCTGTGTGTGACGGTAGCTTGATATCAGCTTTGTTGGTACAGACGGACTTGCTGTCTTTGCTCTCAGGAGAGTTCATAGTTACAACAGTTAGGCACTGTACTGTTGCGAACCTATACGATTCTGAACTTCACCTCCGGGTTGGAAGTCGTCGTTGAGTACGCAGCGTTCAGTAATTGAGAGTCTGTAAATGGTTGGGTTGGGTTGTTTGAGGGAAGAGACCAAACAGCGAGGTCATCGGTCTCATCGGATTAAGGAAATTATTATGGGTGGAGGTTACACTCAACAACCGAGCTAGGTTAATAATTGGCTCCTTTTACCGACCCCCCGACTCAGCAGCATTAGTGGCAGAACAACTGAGAGAAAATTTGGAATACATTTCACATAAATTTTCTCAGCATGTTATGGTCTTAGGTGGAGATTTCAATTTACCAGATATAGACTGGGACACTCAGATGTTTAGGACGGGTGGTAGGGACAGAGCATCGAGTGACATTATACTGAGTGCACTATCCGAAAATTACCTCGAGCAATTAAACAGAGAACCGACTCGTGGAGATAACATCTTGGACCTACTGATAACAAACAGACCCGAACTTTTCGACTCTGTAAGCGCAGAACAGGGAATCAGTGATCATAAAGCCGTTGCAGCATCCCTGAATATGGAAGTTAATAGGAATATAAAAAAAGGGAGGAAGGTTTATCTGTTTAGCAAGAGTAATAGAAAGCAGATTTCAGACTACCTAACAGATCAAAACGAAAATTTCTGTTTCGACACTGACAATGTTGAGTGTTTATGGAAAAAGTTCAAGGCAATCGTAAAATGCGTTTTAGACAGGTACGTGCCGAGTAAAACTGTGAGGGACGGGAAAAACCCACCGTGGTACAACAACAAAGTTAGGAAACTACTGCGAAAGCAAAGAGAGCTTCACTCCAAGTTTAAACGCAGCCAAAACCTCTCAGACAAACAGAAGCTAAACGATGTCAAAGTTAGCGTAAGGAGGCTATGCGTGAAGCGTTGAGTGAATTCGAAAGTAAAATACTAGGTACCGACTTGACAGAAAATCCTAGGAAGTTCTGGTCTTACGTTAAATCAGTAAGTGGCTCGAAACATCATGTCCAGACACTCCCGGATGATGATGGCATTGAAACAGAGGATGACAAGCGTAAAGCTGAAATACTAAACACCTTTTTCAAAACTGTTTCACAGAGGAAGACCGCACTGCAGTTCCTTCTCTAAATCCTCGCACCAACGAAAAAATGGCTGACATTCAAATAAGTGTCCAAGGAATAGAAAAGCAACTGGAATCACTCAACAGAGGAAAGTCCACTGGACCTGACGGGATACCAATTCGATTCTACACAGAGTACGTGAAAGAACTTGCCCCCCTTCTAACAGCCGTGTACCGCAAGTCTCTAGAGGAACAGGAGGTTCCAAATGATTGGAAAAGAGCACAGGTAGTCCCAGTCTTCAAGAAGGGTCGTCGAGCAGATGCGCAAAACTATAGACCTATATCTCTGACGTCGATCTGTTGTAGAATTTTAGAACATGTGTTTTGCTCGAGTATCATGTCGTTTTTGGAAACTCCGAATCTACTATGTAGGAATCAACATGGATTCCGGAAACAGCGATCGTGTGAAAGCCAACTCGCTTTATTTGTTCATGAGACCCAGAAAATATTAGATACAGGCTCCCAGGTAGATGCTATTTTTCTTGACTTCCGGAAGGCGTTCGATACAGTTCCGCACTGTCGCCTGATAAACAAAGTAAGAGCCTACGGAATATCAGACCAGCTGTGTGGCTGGATTGAAGAGTTTTTAGCAAACAGAACACAGCATGTTGTTATCAACGGAGAGACGTCTACAGACGTTAAAGTAACCTCTGGCGTGCCACAGGGGAGTGTTATGGGACCATTGCTTTTCACAATATATATAAATGACCTAGTAGATAGTGTCGGAAGTTCCATGCGGCTTTTCGCGGATGATGCTGTAGTATACAGAGAAGTTGCAGCATTAGAAAATTGTAGCGAAATGCAGGAAGATCTGCAGCGGATAGGCACTTGGTGCAGGGAGTGGCAACTGACCCTTAACATAGACAAATGTAATGTATTGCGAATACATAGAAAGAAGGATCCTTTATTGTGTGATTATATGATAGCGGAACAAACACTGGTAGCAGTTACTTCTGTAAAATATCTGGGAGTATGCGTGCGGAACGATTTGAAGTGGAATGATCATATAAAATTAATTGTTGGTAAGGCGGGTACCAGGTTGAGATTCATTGGGAGAGTCCTTAGAAAATGTAGTCCATCAACAAAGGAGGTGGCTTACAAAACACTCGTTCGACCTATACTTGAGTATTGCTCATCAGTGTGGGATCCGTACCAGATCGGGTTGACGGAGGAGATAGAGAAGATCCAAAGAAGAGCGGCGCGTTTCGTCACAGGGTTATTTGGTAACCGTGATAGCGTTACGGTGATGTTTAACAAACTCAAGTGGCAGACTCTGCAAGAGAGGCGCTCTGCATCGCGGTGTAGCTTGCTCGCCAGGTTTCGAGAGGGTGCGTTTCTGGATGAGGTATCGAATATATTGCTTCCCCCTACTTATACCTCCCGAGGAGATCACGAATGTAAAATTAGAGAGATTAGAGCGCGCACAGAGGCTTTCAGACAGTCGTTCTTCCCGCGAACCATACGCGACTGGAACAGGAAAGGGAGGTAATGACAGTGGCACGTAAAGTGCCCTCCGCCAAACACCGTTGGGTGGCTTGCGGAGTATAAATGTAGATGTAGATGTAGATGAAAGATGCGGAAGGAAGTCGGCCGTGCCCTTTCAAAGGACCACCCCGGCATTTGCCTGGAGCGATGCCGGAAGCGGGATTGAACCGTCGTCCTCCCGAATGCGAGTCCAGTGTTTCCTCAAAATAGAGTGAGAAATAATGCATAGCCATGAACACGCAAGAATCCCGAAAGACGGTTTCTTCATTTTTTACGCGAAACGTAAACGTATTGCTGAGAAATTATCGCCAGAGAGGGATGTAGCTTTGCTTCATCTACATAAAACATTTTAGGCATATCCGAAGAATTCAGATTTATGGGAACAGGAGCGCACCACTCGGAGTCTCCGCCACGCGTCCCTTCGGTACGCCACTTGCGGGGGGCAACCGGACGTGGTGCAGACCACTATGGGACGTGTCACAGCGACTGCCTCACTTCTTGACATGGAGGCGGCGTGAAACAGCGCCACGTCTGCACCACGCGTTCGCGCCACGCCATGTCTGTGTCAACTGGGCCCAAGCAACACCGACTCAAAGAAAGGCCTCGGCGCTTGTTGGTGGCGTCACGTCAGCTAGGCACGGCGAACGCCAGGTCTGTTGCAGGCAGAAACGCCTGGGCGTGCTTATCACTATAAATCTCTTATTTTTGGACAAAATGTTTGGTATTGCTTTGGATTCTGCAGTTTTATTCAGATGAAAGATATTCTTACTATCGTAAAGCTACAAATGAAGATCATAGTTCCGTATACTGAATCCTGTCGAAACAAACGTAGATCAATATGAGAAGATGCTTTGCCCCATTGCAAGCTTCGGAAATCTTACATTCAAGTAACTATATTTACTTGATCCATTTTGTTATCGAAACTTACCCCAACCCCCTTACAATGAACTCGTTTCTTTTATTTATTTTCGTTTGACATCGTCACTGGAAATGTGAACTAATTTACATGTGTAAATGTCCAACTGTTGCCACTCATTAGATTACAGTCGTTTTCAACGAAAGAAATTCTAAACAAGAAACAAAATAGCTTCATACATCGAAAATACTGCTGAGCTTAAACTTTTTAAACATGCCCATTAGAAAAGATAAATATTCCCCTCTTGTAACTGAAAGGAGAAACTTTATAAGATAAAAAAAATTTATTTGATAAAACAATATCTCTCTTTTGCCTCTTCTTCTGTCCCCCACCCTATCCCCAAACGTGTACAATCGCAAGATGTTTCATTAACATTCAGTGCTCCTCACCCCATAGTCAACCAAGATACCTAAAGAAGAGCACCAATATGTTCACAGTTTCTTGTAAAAGCAACCCAGTACAAACGTAACTTCCTCAGATTTACAAATAAGGTAAAGAAGCACGAATTGTGTTGCTGCTGGTCCATGAAGTTGTTTTTGTATGTCAATCCTTAATACAGGTGGAAATTTAAGTTCAGGAGTACACTATTTGTTTAGAAGTGTAATGAATTGCACAATTAATTGATTACAGAAAACTCTCAGAACAATGTGTGTTGGTCAACTACCGCCAATAGTTTCACATTTTCCTGTGTCAGAGAGGGAGACACCACCATTTTGAGTATGCCTGCAACAGACCTGGCGTTCGCTGTGCCTAGCTGACGTGACGTCACCAACAAGCGCCGAGGCCTTCCTTTGAGTCGGTGTTGGCCCAAGACGCTTCTGCATGGTGTTCACCGTCAACTATGCAAAATAACACTACTCTTCGATAATTTTACCCTTTAGTTTCTTAATATCACTGCTTCATAGTCTTTAGATGTGAGGGACAGGAAGATTGACAAGACAGGACGACATGATGGATATTTATGCAGATAATGTACACATTACTTCCAGACATTAATAATCGCAATAATAATACACACATCAATAAAAGTTTTGCATCACCCCGGTTCCCAAAACTGCCGAAGACAGACGTTGACTGTGTGTATTGCATCACAGACACAGTCCCTTTGACTGTTCAGAGATGTCACTAAACCCGCCCGAAGATGTAAACAACCATGCATGAACAGCGCCTATTAGACGGAGGGGGTCCGACAGTCGATCAGTTCCAGTCGTTCCACCAGGAAGCAGGTACACGGTTCGCGTTGTCTGTAGTTCTATCATTCCTAGACGGTCAATACCGCGGTTCCATCGGGTCTGCATTGTTACTTTGTGCCAGGAAGGGCGCTCAACAAGGGAAGTGTCCAGGAGTCTCGGAGTGAACCAAAGCAATGTTGTTCGGACATGGAGGAGATACAGAGAGACAGCAACTATCGATGACATGCCTCGCTCAAGCCGCCCAAGAGCTACTACTGCAGTGGATGACGGCTACCTACGGCACGTTTCGTCACAGGGTTATTTGGTAAGCGTGATAGCGTTACGGAGATGTTTAGCAAACTCAAGTGGCAGACTCTGCTAGAGAGGCGCTCTGCATCGCGGTGTAGCTTGCTGTCCAGGTTTCGAGAGGGTGCGTTTCTGGATGACGTATCGAATATATTGCTTCCCCCTACTTATACTTTCCGAGGAGATCACGAATGTAAAATTAGAGGGATTCGAGCGCGCACGGAGGCTTTCCGGCAGTCGTTCTTCCCGCCAGCCATACGCGACTGGAACAGGAAAGGGAGCTAATGACAGTGGCACGTAAAGTGCCCTCCGCCACACACCGTTGGGTGGCTTCCGGAGTATAAATGTAGATGCAGATGAAGATTATAGCTCGGAGGAACACTGACGGCAACACCACCATGTTGAATAATGCTTTTCGTGCAGCCACAGGATGTCGTGTTACGACTCAAACTGTGCGCAATAGGCTGCATGATGCGCAACTTCACTCCCGACGTTCATGGCGAGGTCCATCTTTGCAACCACGACACCATACGACACTCATGGGTGGAACAACATGCCGAATGGGCCGCACAGGACTGGCATCACGTTCTCCTCACCGATGAGTGCCGCATATACACTCCTGGAAGTTGAAATAAGAACACCGTGAATTCATTGTCCCAGGAAGGGGAAACTTTATTGACACATTCCTGTGGTCAGATACATCACATGATCACACTGACAGAACCACAGACACATAGACACAGGCAACAGAGCATGCACAATGTCGGCACTAGTACAGTGTACATCCACCTTTCGCAGCAATGCAGGCTGCTATTCTCCCATGGAGACGATCGTAGAGATGCTGGATGTAGTCCTGTGGAACGGCTTGCCATGCCATTTCCACCTGGCGCCTCAGTTGGACCAGCGTTCGTGCTGGACGTGCAGACCGCGTGAGACGACGCTTCATCCAGTCCCAAACATGCTCAATGGGGGACAGATCCGGAGATCTTGCTGGCCAGGGTAGTTGACTTACACCTTCTAGAGCAGGTTGGGTGGCACGGGATACATGCGGACGTGCATTGTCCTGTTGGAACAGCAAGTTCCCTTGCCAGTCTAGGAATGGTAGAACGATGGGTTCGATGACGGTTTGGATGTACCGTGCACTATTCAGTGTCCCCTCGACGATCACCAGTGGTGTACGGCCAGTGTAGGAGATCGCTCCCCACACCATGATGCCGGGTGCTGGCCCTGTGTGCCTCGGTCGTATGCAGTCCTGATTGTGGCGCTCACCTGCACGGCGCCAAACACGCATACGACCATCATTGGCACCAAGGCAGAAGCGACTCTCATCGCTGAAGACGACACGTCTACATTCGTCCCTCCATTCACGCCTGTCGCGACACCACTGGAGGCGGGCTGCACGATGTTGGGGCGTGAGCGGAAGATGGCCTAACGGTGTGCGGGACCGTAGCCCAGCTTCATGGAGACGGTTGCGAATGGTCCTCGCCGATACCCCAGGAGCAACAGTGTCCCTAATTTGCTGGGAAGTGGCGGTGCGGTCCCCTACGGCACTGCGTAGGATCCTACGCTCTTGGCGTGCATCCGTGCGTCGCTGCGGTCCGGTCCCAGGTCGACGGGCACGTGCACCTGCCGCCGACCACTGGCGACAACATCGATGTACTGTGGAGACCTCACGCCCCACGTGTTGAGCAATTCGGCGGTACGTCCACCCGGCCTCCCGCATGCCCACTATACGCCCTCGCTCAAAGTCCGTCAACTGCACATACGGTTCACGTCCACGCTGTCGCGGCATGGTACCAGTGTTAAAGACTGCGATGGAGCTCCGTATGCCACGGCAAACTGGCTGACACTGACGGCGGCGGTGCACAAATGCTGCGCAGCTAGCGCCATTCGACGGCCAACACCGCGGTTCCTGGTGTGTCCGCTGTGCCGTGCGTGTGATCATTGCTTGTACAGCCCTCTCGCAGTGTCCGGAGCAAGTATGGTGGGTCTGACACACCGGTGTCAATGTGTTCTTTTTTCCATTTCCAGGAGTGTAGCTTCAACCAGACGAGTTTGGAGGCAACCTGGTCAGGCTGAACGCCTTAGACACACTGTACAGTGAGTGCAGCGAGGTGGAGGTTCCCTGCTGTTTTGGGTTGACATTATGTGGCTCTGACATACGCCGCTCGTTGTCATGGAAGGCGCCATAACAGCTGTACGGTGCGTGAATGCCATCCTCCGACCGATAGTGCAACCATATCCGCAGCGTATTGGTAAGGCATTTGTCTTTATGGACGATAACTCGCTCCCCCATCGCGGACATCTTGTGAATGACTTCAGGATAACGACATCGCTCGACTAGAGCGGCCAGCATGGTCTCCAAACATGAACCCTATCGAACATACCTGGGGTAGATTGAAAAGGCATGGACGACGTGACCCGTCAACCACTGTGAGGGATCTACGTCGAATCGCCTTTGAGGAGTGGGACAATCTGGACCAACAGTGCCTTGATGAACTTGTGGATAGTATCCCACGACAAATACAGGCATTCATCAATGCAAGAGGATGTGCTACTGGGTATTAGAGGTACCGGTGTGTACAGCAATCTGGACCGCCACCTCTGAAGGTCTCGCTGTATGATGGCACAACTCCAATGTGTGGTTTTCATGAGCAATAAAAAAGGCGGAAATGATGTTTAAGTTGATCTCTATTCCAATTTTCTGTACAGGTTCCGGGACTCTCGGAACCGAGGTAATGTAATTACTTTTTTTGATGTGTATAATGTTAATAAAAGTAGTAATGGTGCAGTAAACTCTGTAGCATTCTGCATTTTGATTTATTCAACTCCACCCACTAGGCATTCGTTAGTAAAATATGATTCTCGTAATGTTTTTATATGTCGATAAAGCAATTTTCGCCGTGGAGTTTTACAAAACGGAATACAAAATGGCGCGTTTGGCGTTTTCAGTGCTCCTGTAAATATAAAATTTCTCCAGAATGAGATTTTCACTCTGCAGCGGAGTGTGCGCTGATATGAAACTTCCTGGCAGATTAAAACTGTGTGCCCGACCGAGACTCGAACTCGGGACCTTTGCCTTCCGCGGGCAAGAGCTCTACCAACTGAGCTACCGAAGCACGACTCACGCCCGGTACTCACAGCTTTACTTCTGCCAGTACCTCGTCTCCTACCTTCCAAACTTTACAGAAGCTCTCCTGCGAACCTTGCAGAACTGGCACTCCTGAAAGAAAGGATATTGCGGAGACATGGCTTCGCAGGAGAGCTTCTGTAAAGTTTGGAAGGTAGGAGACGAGGTACTGGCAGAAGTAAAGCTGTGAGTACCGGCCGTGAGTCGTGCTTCGGTAGCTCAGTTGGTAGAGCTCTTGCCCGCGAAAGGCAAAGGTCCCGAGTTCGAGTCTCGGTCGGGCACACAGTTTTAATCTGCCAGGAAGTTTCATAAAATTTCTCGTTTCGGACAGATTATAGAACAAAAGACACCAAATACGCACATGAAATTCAGAACGATGAAATCAGAAATGGTGTCCGGTCTGTTAGTCACCAGCTCTCAAAATAAGCGCTAGTTGTACAACTGACCGTGGAGCTAGCTCCAGGTGTAACTGCGGTGTGGTCTCAGCGGATGTTATAATTCTGCTGGTATCGGAACAACGGAACACTCATTTGTCATAAAACCTGCAAGGCCGTGAACATTAAGTCTGATAACGACTTCTCCTTGCGTGCAACGTTCAGCGTGAACTGTGATGTGGCAGTGCAAGTTTTATTTATAAAAAAGAGTTTTTAGAAGGGGAAGGGGGGAGAGGGGCGGAAGAGTTTATCGACCGAGTGGACATGCCACTAGCCAGAGAAGTCCGTCTCAAAACGAGTCCAGGCTAAGGAGACCACACGTTTGTGAGCCCCTGCCCGTGCCTCCCCTGTAGGTTAGGTTTTGGAGATGCGCATTTCAGTTAGAGGATACCACATAACTGTTGTGTTCAAAAAAACGTGTGGAACGGACACAATATTTTCAACAAGGAGAAGACATGGGGAACGCGCTACTGTAAAGTCCACAACTGCCTGTGTTCTCTACAGACTACTGGGAAGTTCGTGTCTCAGTGGTGCTGCTCTTATTAGGCTCCCGTACGTTAATCTACACTCCTGGAAATGGAAAAAAGAACACATTGACACCGGTGTGTCAGACCCACCATACTTGCTCCGGACACTGCGAGAGGGCTGTACAAGCAATGATCACACGCACGGCACAGCGGACACACCAGTAACCGCGGTGTTGGCCGTCGAATGGCGCTAGCTGCGCAGCATTTGTGCACCGCCGCCGTCAGTGTCAGCCAGTTTGCCGTGGCATACGGAGCTCCATCGCAGTCTTTAACACTGGTACCATGCCGCGACAGCGTGGACGTGAACCGTATGTGCAGTTGACGGACTTTGAGCGAGGGCGTATAGTGGGCATGCGGGAGGCCGGGTGGACGTACCGCCGAATTGCTCAACACGTGGGGCGTGAGGTCTCCACAGTACATCGATGTTGTCGCCAGTGGTCGGCGGCAGGTGCACGTGCCCGTCGACCTGGGACCGGACCGCAGCGACGCACGGATGCACGCCAAGAGCGTAGGATCCTACGCAGTGCCGTAGGGGACCGCACCGCCACTTCCCAGCAAATTAGGGACACTGTTGCTCCTGGGGTATCGGCGAGGACCATTCGCAACCGTCTCCATGAAGCTGGGCTACGGTCCCGCACACCGTTAGGCCGTCTTCCGCTCACGCCCCAACATCGTGCAGCCCGCCTCCAGTGGTGTCGCGACAGGCGTGAATGGAGGGACGAATGGAGACGTGTCGTCTTCAGCGATGAGAGTCGCTTCTGCCTTGGTTCCAATGATGGTCGTATGCGTGTTTGGCGCCGTGCAGGTGAGCGCCACAATCAGGACTGCATACGACCGAGGCACACAGGGCCAACACCCGGCGTCATGGTGTGGGGAGCGATCTGCTACACTGGCCGTACACCACTGGTGATCGTCGAGGGGACGCTGAATAGTGCACGGTACATCCAAACCGTCATCGAACCCATCGTTCTACCATTCCTAGACCGGCAAGGGAACTTGCTGTTCCAACAGGACAATGCACGTCCGCATGTATCCCGTGCCACCCAACGTGCTCTAGAAGGTGTAAGTCAACTACCCTGGCCAGCAAGATCTCCGGATCTGTCCCCCATTGAGCATGTTTGGGACTGGATGAAGCGTCGTCTCACGCGGTCTGCACGTCTAGCACGAACGCTGGTCCAACTGAGGCGCCAGGTGGAAATGGCATGGCAAGCCGTTCCACAGGACTACATCCAGCATCTCTACGATCGTCTCCATGGGAGAATAGCAGCCTGCATTGCTGCGAAAGGTGGATATACACTGTACTAGTGCCGACATTGTGCATGCTCTGTTGCCTGTGTCTATGTGCCTGTGGTTCTGTCAGTGTGATCATGTGATGTATCTGACCCCAGGAATGTGTCAATAAAGTTTCCCCTTCCTGGGACAATGAATTCACGGTGTTCTTATTTCAATTTCCAGGAGTGTATAAAAATGGAACGTTTTTAGGCTCATCCTGGTGTCTATCTGTCTGACTGTTAAGAACCCTTTCTCCTCAGGAACGGGTGGACGTATCAAGCTGAAATTTGTCACATACTACGATCTACAGTCCCTTCGCGATGTAAAAAAGTTAAACATCTACATGAACGCAATGAAAAGATACGGCCATTTATGTCACAAATTTTGACACTGGCTTACTCACTCATCAAAACCTATAGGGCACTTACCGTTGACCCAGAATCATGAAATTTGGCAGGAAGCGACCTCACAAGATCTAATCAAAGGAAAAAATAACATCCGAAAATTATTAATTTGTATTTACGTCACACCAAAAAAGTATTTTCTTGTTATTTGTTATCCGACTGCCTGTCTAACTGATAAAAACCAGTTTCTCAGAACAGACGTAACAAGTTGAAACTGGTGTCAGATACTATTATCTACCGCACGGGGTAGCCGAGCGGTCTTAGACGCCTTGTCACAGTCCTTGCGGCTCCCCCCGTCGGAGGTTCGAGTCCTCCTTGGGCACGGGTGTGTGTGTTGTCCATAGCATAAATTAGTTAAATTAAGTAGTGTGTAGGCTTAAGGACCGATGACCTCAGCAGTTTGGTCCCATTAGACCTTAACACAAATTTTACTATTACCTACTCAGGACAACACCCTTAACCGGGCACACAGGTTGACTTGACTTAATTCCTTTGGCCCCTACGGGCGCATACGGCATCCAGAAGAACTCCCCATCCGTCTATGTCTTTGGCCATTTGCCTCAACTCTGCCCAGGTCTTGCCAACTCTTCTTGCTTCCCCTCTTCCATGAGCCCCTAGGTATTCCTCTCTAAGGCGCTGCAGTCATGGACTGTGCGGCTGGTCCCGGCTGAGGTTCGAGTCCTCCCTCGGACATGGGTGTGTGTGTTTGTCCTTACGATAATTTAGGTTAAGTAATGTGTAAGCTTAGGGACTGATGACCTTAGCAGTTAAGTCCCACAAGATTTCACACACATTTGGACTTTTTTTTCTTCCTCTCTTCCTTGTTCCCTGAACGTTCCATTCCGATGCTTTTTTCTTGACGGCTCCATCTCGTTTTCCCAATGTGTGCCCCAACCACCCCCACTTTCTCTCTCGTATCTGGTCTTCTATAGGTATTTGGTTTCTTATTCGCCAGGGCTCCTCATTACATATTTTTCCTGGCCACCAGATATTCATGATGCGTCGGAGACATCTATTTATGAAGCTTTGTAACTGGGATGTCATCTTTTTATGTGTTTTCCAGCTTTCACTGGCTACCGAAGGACAGCCTTCACATTTGTATAAAAAATACGGATTTTTGTTTTCTACGTGATATTTCTATTTTTCCATGTTGGATACAATTGTATGAAGGCAGCATTTGCCTTTTTAAAGCAGTTAAAAAACTTAAAAAGGAAAATGGATAGGTTAAAGTTAGATGTAGTGGGAATTAGTTAAGTTCGGTGGCAGGAGGAACAAAACTTGTGGTCAGGTGAATACAGGGTTACAAATAAAATAAATACAATATCAAATAGGGGTAATGCAGGAGTCTGTTCAATAATGAATTAAAAAAAAATAGGAGCGCGGGAAAGCTACTACAAACAGGATAGTGAACGCATTATTGTAGACAAGATAGACACGAAGCCCACACCCACCATAGTAGTACAAGTTTATATGCCAACTAGCTCTGCAGATGACGAAGAGATTGAAGACATGTACGATGTAATAAAAGAAATTATTCTGATACGGAAGGGAGATGAAAATTTAATAGTCATGGAGGACTGTAAATCGATAGTAGGAAAGGAAGAGAAGGAAAAGCAGTGGGTGAATATGGAATGGGGATAAGGAATGAAAGAAGAAGCCGCCTGGCAGAATTTTGCACAGAGCGTTAATTAATCATAGCTAACACTTGGTTTAAGAATCATGAAAGAAAATTATATACGTGGAAGAGGCCTGGAGACACTGGAAGGTTTCAAATAGATTACATAATGGTAACACAGAGTTTTAGGAACCAGGTTTTAGATTGTAAGACATTTCCAGGGCAGATGTGGACTCTGGACACAATCTGTTGATTATGAGCTGTAGATTAAAACTGAAGAAACTGCAAAACCGTGGGAATTTAAGGAGATGAGTGAGCCAGATCGCTGGTCGATCATCAGCGATCGGCTTGTTATCTTTGGCGCGTCCCCGGGCATGAGCATCTTTGCGTTGGGGCGCGCGGGACGGCGAGAGATGGTTGGTTTGGGGCGGCCGGTGAGACTGGCGGAGTTGTGGCTCTGGCGTAAGCACATGTGTGATGTCTGTTACGCTGGGACTGTTTGCTAATCGTGAAACTCCTGCGGCGGTTACTGGTTGCCCGGAAGACATTTCGTATAAACTGTGCCAAACCTCGCAGTGAGAGGGGAGTCCGGAGTTGGTGTTGGCCTACATGTTTGTACAAATTGAGGTGCCTGTGTGAGAAGCACGGCGTGGGCCTGTTTGTTGCTTCGTCCTTCTGGCAGCCACCGCAAGCGGATGTTCGGCCGGAATGTCTACAGGTTGTGGTGAGCGTAGGGTGAACAAGTTCTCGTAGGATGTGCCCGCAGCCTGACTCTTAGCCTGTGTTATTTGTGGGTGCCGACCCCTAGTCTGTTACTGCTTTCGGGTGTCCTGTAAGATTTCACAGCAAAACTGTGTTTTTGTGGCATTCTGTGTTTCTAGCTCAGCCTCCGTCTAGAGAGGGGAAAGATTTGTGCCTCAACTGAAAAGAGGGGGGGGGGGGGTTTGACTGGACATCTTTTGGAATTCCTAAATGCTGTAATTTAAACATATAAAAAATTGTTCTTTCAGAATAAGCGCCTGTTTCTTTGGGACACTGCAGTTCAAACAGGAGTGGCGTAATGTTAATGAATATTTGTTATTCGTCAAATGAAGTGTATTTAATGTCTTGCTGTTTTCTGGGGCACGCAGCGGTGTTATTGAACTCATTTTGAAGTGTTCTGTCGGGTGAATGACTGCTCCCCACTTCGGTGTATTCTTTTGAGTAGTATTGTAAGGTTTTTTGGATATTTGTCAGTGGGGTGTATTGATTCAATTTTGTTTTTTCTCTTTCTTTTGAATTACGGTGAACTGTTTAGTTTATCTGGTTATTGGCTTAGCTCGCGCTTCACGCAGTAAATCAGCTGATATTGAAACTGTTTTTTTTTTTTTTTTTAATTCCTGTTTAATGTCAAACAGATTCAAATGTAACTTATTTATGTTATTTGAAATAAATGTGTTGGATTGACCTTAATGAATTATGTGCAATCGAAGTAAGGGACCCAGTCCTTCATTAATGCTTAACAGTGGCGTGTGGTTCGGGTTGTGAGCCCCTGTGCTCGGACCAATGAGACCTGGATAAATTGAAAGAACCAGAGGTTGTACAGAGTTTCAGAGAGGGCATTAAGGAAAATTGACAAATATGGGGGAAAGAAATACAGTAGAAGAAGAATGGGTAGCTTTGAGAGATGAAATAGTGAAGGTAGCACAGGATCAAATAGGTAAAAAGACGAGGGCTAGTAGAAATCTTGGGTAACAGAAGAGATATTGTTAAATTGACGAAAAGAGAAAATATAAAAATTTAGTAAATGTAATAGGCAAAAAAGATGTACAAACGTTTCACAAACGAGACAGACAGGAAGTGAAAAATGGCTAAACAAGAATGGCTAGAGGACAAATGTAAGAATATAGAGGCATAAACTAATGGCCATTAAAATTGCTACACCACGAAAAGGACGTGCTGCAGACGCGAAATTTAACCGACAGGAAGAAGATGCTGTGATATGCAAATGATTAGCTTTTCAGAGCATTCACACAAGGCTGGCGCTGGTGGCGACACCTACAACGTGCTGACATGAGGAAAGTTTCCAACCGATTTCTCATACACAAACGGCACTTGACCGGCGTTGCCTGGTGAAACGTTGTTGTGATGCCTCGTGTAAGGAGGAGAAATGCGTACCATCAAGTTTGCGACTTTGATAAAGATCGGATTGTAGCCTATCGCGATTGCGGTTTATCATATTGCGACATTGCTGCTCACGTTGGTCGAGATCCAATGACTGTTAACGGAATATGGAATCGGTGGTTCAGGAGGGTAATAAGGAACGCCGTGCTGGATCCCAACGGCCTCGTATCACTAGCAGTCGAGATGACAGGCATCTTATCCGCATGGCTGTAGCGGATCGTCCAGCAACGTCTCGATCCCTGAGTCAACAGATGGGGACGTTTGCATGAGAAGAACCATCTGCACGAACAGTTCCACGACGTTTGCAGCAGCATGGACTATCACTCGGAGACCGTGGCTGCGGTTACCCTTGAAGCTGCATCACAGACAGGAGCGCCTGCGATGGTGTACTCAACGACGAACCTGGGTGCACGAATGGCAAAAAGTCATTTTTTCGGATGAATCCAGATTCTGTTTACAGCATCATGATGGTCGCATCCGTGTTTGGCGACATCGCGGTGAACGCACATTGGAAGCGTGTATTCGTCATCGCCATACTGGCGGATCACCTGGTGTGATGGTATGGGGTGCCAATGGTTGCACATCTTGGTCACCTCTTGTTCGCATTGATGGCACTTTGAACAGTGGATATTTCAGACATGTTATGACCCGTGACTCTACCCTTCATTTGATCCTTGCGAAACCCTACATTTCAGCAGGATAATGCACGACCACATGTTGCAGGTCCTGTACAGGCTTTTCGGGACACACAAAATTTTTGACTGCTGCCCTGGCCAGCACATTCTCCAGTCTCTCACCAATTGAAAACGTCTCGTCAATGGTGGCCAAGCAACTGGCTCGTCACAATACGCCAGTCACTACTCTTGATGAACTGTGGTATTGTGTTGAAGCTGCATGGGCAGCTGTACCTGTACACGCCGTCCAAGCTCTGTTTGACTCAATGCCCAGGCGTATCAAGGCCGTTATTACGGCCAGAGGTGGTTGTTCAGGGTACTGATTTCTCAGGATGTATGCACCCAAACTGTGTGAAAGTATATTCACATGTCAATTCTAGTATAATATATTTGTCCAATGAATACCCGTTTATCATCTGCATTTCTTCTTGGTGTAGCAATTTTAATGGCCAGTAGTGTATATCACTAGGAGTAAGATAGATACTGCCTACAGGAAAATTAAGGAGACCTTTCGAGAAAAGAGAACGACCTGTATGAATATCAAGAGCTCAGATGGAAAACGAGTCCTAAGCAAGGGGAAGCTGAAAGGTTGAAGGAGTATATAGCGAGTCTGTACTACAAGGGCAATGTACTTGGGGGCACTATTATGGAAATGGAAGAGGACATAGATTGAGATGGGAGATGTGATACTGCTTGAAGAATTCGACAGGACACTGAAAGATCTAAGTACAAACAAGGCGCCGGCCGCGGTGTCACAGTGGTTCTAGGCGCTTCAGTCCGGAACCGCGCTGCTGCTACGGTCGCAGGTTCGAATCCTACCTCGGACATGGATGTGTGTGCTCTCCTTAGGTTAGTTAGGTTTAAGTAGCTCTAAGTCTAGGGGACTGTGACCTCAGAAGTTAAGACCCATAGTGCTTAGAGCCATTTGAATCCAACAAGGCCGCAGGAGCAGACAACATTCCGTTAGAACCACTGATAGCCTTGGGAGAGCCAGCCCTGACAAAAATTTTCCATCTGGTGAGCAATATGATAATATTCTTCTCGGGTATGCAGCCGGATCATAACGTCTTCATGACACAATATTTTCGAGGTCCAACTGGCCGCCATCTTCAGGTGAGGGTGCTGGTGCACGATCTCGCCGGAGAGATCGTGCACTAGCACCCTCACCTGAAGATGGCGGCCAGTTGGACCGCGGAAATATTGTGTCATGAAGACGTTATGATCCGGCTGCATACCCGAGAAGAATATTATCAATTATTACGCCGGGAAAGCCTTCGTAGCCACATGGTGAGCAATATGTATGAGACAGGCGAAATACCATCAGAGTTCAAGAAGAATATAATAATTCCAGTTCCTAAGAAATCATGTGCTGACAGATATGAGAATTACCGAACTATCAGTTTAATAAGCCACGGTTGCAAAGTACTAACACGAATTCTATACAGACGAATGGAAAATCTGGTAGAGGCTGACCTCGGGGAAGATCAGTTTGGATTCTGTAGAAAAGCAGGAAGACGCGATGCAATACTAACGCTACGACTTGTCTTAGAAGAGAGGTTCAAGAAAGACAAAGCTACTTTTATAGCATTTATAGGCTTAGAGAAAGCTTTTGAGAATATTGACTGGAATACTCGCTTTGAAATTCTGAAGATGGCGGGTGTAAAAGACAGAGAGCGAATGCTGTTCACAATTTGTACAGGAACCAGATTTGAATTATAAGAATCGAGGGGCAGGAAAGGGAAGCAGTGGTTGAGAAGGGAGTGAGACAGGGTTGTAGCCTATCCCTGATGTTATTCAATCTGTATATTGATCCAGTAGTAAATAAAACAAAAGAAAAACTGGGAGTAGGAATTAAAATCCAGGGAGAAGGAATAATAAACTTGATGTTTGCCGATGATTTTGTAATTCTATCAGAGACAGTGAAGGACTTGGATGAGCAGTTGAACGGAGTGGACAGTGCCTTGAATGGAAGATATAAGATGAACAGCAGCATCAACAAAAACAAAACGAGGATAATGGAATGTAGTCGAATTAAATCAGGTGATGCTGAGGGAATCAGATTAGGAAATGAGAGTAGTAATAGATGAGTTTTGTTATGTGGACAGCAAAATAACTGATGATGCTCGAATAGAGAGGATATAAAATGAAGACTGGCGATGGGAAGGAAAGCATTTCTTAAGAAGACAAATTTGTTAACTTCGAGTATAGATTTAAGTGCCAGGAAGTCGTTTCTGAAAGTATTTGTATGGAGTGTATCCATGTATGGAAATAAAAAATGAACGATAAACAGTTTAGGCAAGAAGAGAATAGAAGCTTTTGATTGTGCTGCTACAGAAGAATGCTCAAGGTTAGATGGGTAAATCACATAACTAATGAGGAGGTACCGAACAGAATTGGGGAGAAGAGGAATTTGCGGTACAACTTGACTAGAAGGTGGGATCCGTTGCTAGGAGGCGTTCTGAGGCATCATGGGGGGCGGGGGAGGGGGTGTTAAAAATCGTAGAGAGATACTGAGATATGAATACACCAACCAGATTCAGAAGGACGTAGGTTGCGCTAGTTACTCAGAGATAAAGAGGCTTGCATAGGATAGAGTACCATGGATATTTGCATCAAACTAGTCTTTGGACTGAAGACAACATCATCATCATCACCATCAACAACAACAACAACTGTTGTGTAAGATCGCTTGGCACTGTATAAAAAAATTAAGCTTCTACGTCAACGCAGTCGAAAGATACGGCTATTTATGTCACATATATTGATATCTTGCCAGTATCGACGTCGATAACAGGCAAAATTCGTCGAAATTCTCGATTCGTAGGGTGCATGAACCACCCTACATTCATGCTCATAAATTAAGCGTAATTGCAGAATGTGGTGCCACACAATGTGGCACTACAGAAAACTTGCGCTAATGGCATAGGCACATAGGGAACACACACGACACAGATCTGAAAGTCCAGGTATTGGTAAAATGAAATGAAATGTCGTGTGACGAGGGCCTCCCGTGGGATAGACCGCTTGCCTGGTGCAAGTCTTTCGATTTGTCGCCACTTCGGCGACTTGCGCGTCGATGGGGATGAAATGATGATGATTAGGACAACACAACATCCAGTCCCTGAGAGGAGAAAATCTCCGATCCAGCCGGGAATCGAACCCGGGCCCTTAGGATTGACAGTCTGTCGCGCTGACCAGTTTTTCTTTTTTTTTTAAGAAAATGACTGTGTTGAAAAAAAAACCAGACGAACGGGACTCGATCCAGTGATTACGGGGCTTGAACGCTAACCACTTTTTTATTGTTTTTACCGCTTTTTTTAAATTGGTATTCTATTTGGATACAAAATTAGGCAGTTCACAAACACTAAATGAAAGGCATCCTCTGCAAAAAGAAAAAAAAAATCATTTTAAAACAAATCACAAATTTAAAGGAACAGGGATTTTTTTCTTATTTATTTATTTTCAATAAAGATTCAAATGGTTCAAATGGCTCTGAGCACTATGGGACTCAACATCTTAGGTCATAAGTCCCCTAGAACTTAGAACTACTTAAACCTAACTAACCTAAGGACATCACACACACCCATGCCCGAGGCAGGATTCGAACCTGCGACGGTAGCAGTCCCGCGGTTCCGGACTGCAGCGCCAGAACCGCACGGCCACCGCGGCCGGCTTCAATAAAGATCACTCTGTTGAAAGGAACATGTAGATCATTTCATCGTATAAAATGTGCATTACATATTGAGTGGTGAGAGAAGGGTGAGGTTCATTATCAGCTGTCAAATGTGCACACCGACTGCACCCGGCACATTCCAATTGCGTGGGGGGTCGAGGAAGACTGCCTGAAGATAGCTGGCAAAGGTTTTCCGATAGTGTGACCATCTATGAACCTCATTGTGGGCTTGCTGCAAGAAATACCAAAAGTCAAGTCGCGACTTGGCAGCATCCCCATAGAGGTACGCGATCGTCCAACGTTTCACCCAGATGATCGACTGTGATTTAGTCGCCGGAAAGTAGTCACTCTCCGGATGTAAGAAGGAAGCAGGTGTAATATGTTGCGGGGTCACACGGAGGTAGCAAGCCACCATCTGTCTTCCTAGGAGCCATACGTCCTCCACCGCGATACAAGATAAGCGGTGATGGTCGTCATCCACTTGGCGACATTTCAGGCATAGTGGAGTGTCCACTAGTCCAATTGCATGGAGCCGTTGGTTGGTGTTGAACTTGCCACAGGCGACAGAGAACCACAGTGCCCGAACGAATGTAGGAAGGTATTTTTGGTGCACATGACGCCAAATCTTCGGCCAGTGCAACCTGGTGTGTTTGACTTCAATGACATTACGACTTATCCGTCGTAGCAGCCAAACATAAAAATCCTTCGCGCTTGGCGGTCTCGTGCGCGGAAGCTCGTCTCTGATATAACTAAGTTCCACGATAAATGTTTATACATGCGCAAAATGTGGAGTAATGTTGCCCACCGCCACCGGTGGTGTGATGCTGAAGCCAGGAGATCCAGTAGGCGGGATGTAAGGGAATCACGCCCGCTACGCCATTGCTTGTACATCGTGGCTAGAAGGAGCGCCGTCGCTTGGCAGTGAACATTCGTAAGTCCGAATCCCCCCTTGACCGTAGGTAGCGTGAGCGTTGTGTATCGCACCTTGAGGGGCGATCCAATCATCACAAAATAGCCTAATGCTGATTGAAGTCGACGTCCGAGCGTGAGTGGTAGGGGCAGGATCTGCGAAATATGCACCATTCGAGAAATCACATAAGTGTTCAGATACTCGCTGCAAAGAATCAAGGTGCCGTAGGAGATGTTGTCGGACCATGGTACGTGCTGTCTGTAATATACGTCGGTAGTTAACTGCCGCAGTATGTTTTACAGATTAGGTAAAGTCTATGCCGAGATAGCGGAATCGTTGCACATAAGGAAACGGACTGATTTCTTCCGGCGTTAGGCCGTTTCCAACCGGCATTGCCGCCGATTTGTTCATGTTCACTGCACTACCCGCCCTCACACTGTGATCCAACAACAGTTCAAGGACCGTCTTCACCTCTTCCTCAGAACGAACGAGCAGCAGGAGGTCGTCCGCATAGGCACGACATTTGAAGGTGTAGCCCCGTAGTTCCATCCCAGAAAGAGAATTGGCCAGCCTCCCAATTAATGGTTCCAACGCTATCGCGAACAGCAGCATCGAAAGAGGGCAGCCCTGGCGAATGGATCGTCGAATTAGAATGGGCCCTGCTATACGCCCATTAACCTGTACCAAGGATTGTGCATCCCCATAAATCCTTCTAATGAGACCAGTAAAACGGTCTGGAAATCCCATTTCTTCCAGTACAGCGTACAGATAGTTGTGGCGCACCTTATCAAAAGCACTGTCAAAATCAACCGCCACCATCGCCGCTTTAAGCCGGCACTCCTCCGCCAGCGCTATCACATCACGGCATTCGCCAGCAGCTGTTTGCACATTCACCGATCCACCCGGTGTCGTCTGTTCTGGAGAGAGAACGCTACGAATTAACATACGATATCGGGACGCTAGCAACCGTGCAAAGATCTTATAGTCGGCATTAAGCAGGGTGATGGGGCGGTAATGTGTGACCGTAATTCCTGGCTTCGGTTTATGTACTGGCACCAAGAGGCCTTCCATAAAAGCCGGTAGAATAGGCGCATCGGAATTTAACATCTTGTTGTACATTTCCGCCCATCGCGGTGCCATTTCGTTGCGAAATTCTCGATAAAATTCAGCAGGAAGCCCATCAATGCCTGGGGACCGATTCAACGCACCTTGTGCGATCGCACAGTTCTCACCAGACGAAAACCCGGCGAGAATCACTGTTCAGACTATACCTGGACTCGTCCGTGAACGTTACCTGGGACCACTGTTCCAATGACCATGTACTGTGTTCTTGAGACCAGGCTTTACAGGCTCTCCTGTGACCAGGGGTCAGTGGAATGCACCTTGCAGGTCTCCAGACGAATAAACCATGTCTGTTGAGTCGTCTGTAGACCGTGTGTCTGGTGACAATTGTTCCAGTGGCTGCAGTAAAGTCCCGAGCAAGGCTACCTGCAGTACTCCGTGGCCGGCTGCGGGCACTGATGGTGAGATATCGGTCTTCTTGTGGTGTTGTAGACTGTGGACGTCCCACACTGTAGCGACTGGACACGTTTCCTGTCTGCTGGAATCATTGCTATAATCTTGAGATCACACTTTGTGGCACACGGAGGGCCCGTGCTACGACCTGCTGTGTTTGATCAGCCTCTAGTTGCCCTAGTATTCTGCCCCTCATAACGTCATCAATGTGTGTTCTTTGAGCCATTTTCAACACACAGTCACCATTTCCAAGTCTGAAAACGGCTGCACACATATTCGCTGCATCGTACTCTGACATGTACCAACACACCTCTGCGTATGTGGACTGCTGCCAGCGCCACCGTGCGACGTCCGCAGGTCAGATGCACCGCATGGTCATACCCCGAGGTGATTTAAATCAGCAAACCGCCCACCAGAATGTTGTTTCACCATGTATCAGCATTATCCTTAATTCATGAGCATGAGTGTATATACATGATTAAGTTGGTTTGGAATCCTCGGTGCACGACTCCCACTCGCACTTATCCCGATTTTTTCCTCATAACAGGGATTTTTCCCTGTTACATATCACTTTCTTCACCTACAGCCGTCTCTTGTCAGTGTGAGAAACGCGAAGTCACATCGCGGTTCGGAGCTCACGGTGAACTACATGTCCCCTAGAGCTGACACGCGAAGCCAGGTTCAAATGTCAGAGAAACGCATACCACCTCCAAGAGAAGGAGATTTTTGGTGTTCACACCAGTCTTCAGGTTGATGGCAGCTTGATGTTTTAGCCCAGTATAAACACAACCAATGATTAACCAACCCACCTTCTCTTAAGCTGCTATTGTGGTCTTCAGTCCGAAGACTGGTTGGATACACCCATCCATGTCAGTCTATAGCGTTCAAGAGTTTTCATCTCCGATTGACTACTATAACGCACAACCATTTTAGACCGCTTGCTGTAGTCGAGTGTTGGCCCTCCATTACAATTTTAACCCCATCCCCCGCCCCATATTTCCCATCAGTACCAGATTAACCATTCATACTTCCCAGAGTATGATCTATTAATCTGTCCCTTATTTTAATCGAGTTGTGGCATACCATCTTTGATCCTCGATGCGAATCAACAGTTCTTCATCGATTATACGATCTACCCGTCTAATCTTCAGCATTATTCTGTTACACAACATTTATCGAGCCTCTGTTCTCCTCTTATCTATACTGTTTATTGTCCACCATTCACTTCCACGTAGCGCTACACTCCAGACAAACGCTTTCAGAAAACACTCCCTCAACAATTGAGTCTATATTCGACGTTAATGGACACTGATGAGCCAAAGCAGGACCACTGTGCCCATCCTGAGACTGAATGCCGTTTACGAGGCCTGCGAGCAAGTGACACTTTAAGGAAATTATGCTAAGTGCCCCAGAATTGTCAGTAGTCGGGGATATGAAAGGAACGAACATTCGAAGAGAAAAAGTCTAGTAAACATGGGACCTGAAATACTTACCGTAAGAGCTGTGAGCACTCCTTCATCCTCGATACTGTGAAGCAAATCGCTTCCTCACGTCTACATCTACGTGATTACTCTGCTATTCACAGTAGAGTGCCGGCCGCGGTGGTCTAGCGGTTCTGGCGCTGCAGTCTGGAACCGAGGGACTGCTACGGTCGCAGGTTCGAATCGGGCATGGGTGTGTGTGATGTCCTTAGGTTAGTTAGGTTTAAGTAGTTCTAAGTTCTAGGGGACTTATGACCTAAGATGTTGAGTCCCAAAGTGCTCAGAGCCATTTGAACTATTTTTGAACCACAGTAAAGTGCCTGGCAGAGGGTTCAGTGAAACACCTTCAAGCTGTCTCTCTACCGTTCCACTCTCGAACGGCGCTCGGGAAAAACGAGCACTTAAATTTTTCTGTGCGAGCCCTGATTTATCTTATTTTATCGTGATGATCATTTCTCCCTATGTTTTCGCAATCGGAGGAGAAAACTGATTGAAATTTCATAAGATCCCGTCGCAGCGAAAAACGCCTTTGTTTTAATGATTGCCATTAAAACGGCGTTAAGAGCATTTTTATCAGCTTTTTAAAGTAGATATACTTTGCGTTTCTTTTTTATGGTTGTAGGTGTTACGGCATTCAGCCTAACAGCAACTGCCTTGTGGTCGCTATTCCCTGTATTCGTCACGATACTCACTATTTGTCCAGGATTATTTGTTGCTAAGAGGTCGAGTATGCTTTCGCAACCAACTACGCTTCAAGTGGGCTCATGAACTAATTGTTCAAAATAATTTTCTGAGCAAGCATTCAGTACAGTTTCGGATGACATTTTATGCCTGCCGCCGGCTTTAAACGTATTCCACTGCAAGTTCCGTGCTTTCCATGTTTTGAGACGTAAAAGTACGGATCAAAACAAGGAAAAAATGTCCAGTAAATATGAGCTGCAATGTGTGTATCGTAAGAGCTGTGATCACTTATTGTCTTCGCTACCATGAAACATATCTCTTCTGCTGAACGAGTGCTCCTAGATCTCAAACATTTGAACCCTTGTTTACTAGACAATTTTTTCTCATTTTGGTCCATACTGCCTCTTACGAAAATATTGAAAGCGAAGAGCTTGCAGAAGAAGAAATTTCTTCACAGTGACGGACTTGAAGAAGTGCTCATAGCTCTTAAGATAAACATTTTAGTGCCAATGTTTAGGAGACCTCTTTTATTTCGAATGACAGTGAGAGGTGGCATGAGCCCCCTCTCATATTTCTATCTTACGATTCTTCTCTCTAATTGCATGCGGTGGAAAGTTGCTATTCCTTCACACGCAGACTTCCCACGCAGCGTCTCTCGTCACCCGGGTGGTCCGGTGACAGGCGGGCTCTGCTGATCTGGAAAGCTTTAAGCCGACGGGTGTGAGGAAGTCGAGTGAATGCTTTGCAGACACCGACATTGTCAAGAGGCTCGCCCGCAGAGCCTGAAGTAGCGGCTGGGCTAGAGGTTCCGTTACTTCGCAGAAACTTAGCGAAAACACTTTCTGGCGGGCTACCAGCGAGGCGTGGGAATGACTTGGGTACCCAGGCAGCTGTGGCGGGAAAATTCCCGCACTTTCTGCAAAATAGTAACTGTGATTGGCTTGCTCAGGGCATAGCTCCGTGACGTAGCAAGATCGGCGCAGAAATTGGCGCCAAGAATCTCCATTGGTGGAATGGTAGCGTTCCGGCAATGGAGTGGAATTTTCCGCTGGTTTTCGAGTTGCTGATTGGAACGTTTAACCACGGCCACTGTCGTGGGGGCGGGAATGTTCTGTGTTCGGTTTTTGTACGGGTGCTCTTGTAAGTAGTCGGCTCTCGCCTCTCGATCGAGGACGTCGAAGCAACCAGCCAACAGCTCCAGTACGCCAGATCGTGTCCTGGGAGTCAAGAAGACAGTTTGGTAATGTATGTCCGCAGCACCGGCAGATAGGGATTTTCCTAGGTGATAATCAGAGCTCAGCAAAGCGCGCCTATTCGTCTTTTTTCTAACCTTGTTCTGTCATGGGTAGCAGCAATTAATGTTGGGTTGGCTATGTGTTTTCTCTAAGATTTGAGTTGGAAGGAATTGGCTGCACATACCACTTCGTCATAATCCTCGCAATCTAGTTTAGGGACAATTTCACCTTCACAGCGTTTGTTTGAGTATCCCATTTGAGCCAATTTGATGTATTGTAAATGTTCATGTGTCTTTCTTTATTATTTTGTGTTAGTCTTAATAAATCATATTGTTATTTTGGACAGAACTGTCATTCTGTTAATCGGTAGAGCAACCCCATCATTCCTCACTATGTTAATGAAACCTTCGTTTATTTAACTTATTTATCAAATTAAATTATTGCAGGTGCCAAACTCTCTTCTACTCCACTGGCAGGGTTGATTAGAGTCAGTTCGCGTATTTTTTTTATCCTTGTGCAACAGAAAAAGTTGGAGTTAGAATAGGGGGGGCTTAGAGCATCATGTACATATGTAAATTCTAGAAGAATTGAGTGTTAAAAACACTGCTAGCCCCGGCACCTCGCAATAGTTCCTGTCATTTCCATGAATACTGGCCATTCCTTTTGGGACACCCTATATAAGCGGAGCGGAGACGAATGGGGAACCATTTTAGCAACGATAGGAGCCACAAACTTGAAAAGCCACTGATTGATGCGACTTTGACAGAGGAGACATCCTTACTGCCCGGGACCTGACGAAGAGCGTCTCAGGAACGGCGAAGCTGGTCTGCTGCTCGTTTGCCACTGTCGTGAGCATGTGTGGAAACTGGTTGAACGACGGTGAAACCACGAGTCGGTGACAAGTGTTGGACGCCCAAGCTTCGCCATAGGTCTTGGAGGTCGAAGGTATACCCATTTTGCAAAGCAGGACTGGCGGCAGTCCGTGACAGATCTGTCGGTAGAGCACAATACTGATGGAGGCACCACTGTTTCGGAGCGCACCGTGCAGCATGAACTGTTCAGCATTGTGCTCTGCAGCAGATGACCTTATGATAACGTCAATTACGATTGCGTTGGTCACTGGATTATGGAGATTGAACGGTGGATAAACGGAAACATGTCGCCTCGTTTGATGCGTAGCGTTTCTTGTTACACCAGGTTGATAGTCATGTATGTGCTTCACATTAATTCACTCTGGGGGCGATCTAGACTGATCTGAAAGTAACAAACTCCAGATTGCCACGATCGCTTTAGTAGAGCTTTTATTCACATTACTGGTTTTGGCAAACTACGTTCCCCTCTTCCGGTCTGCAAAGCATAGGCCGAGAGACCGAGTAAGCACAAAACTGAGTGTGAGAGATATACGTAACATTTTTAACATAATATGGATTCATAATGTAGCTTACACACTACACTTCAAACAATCTCGCCCATGTGGACAATAGCTTGCTTCACATAAAAAACGCCGGCCGGTGTGGCCGAGCGGTTCTAGGCGCTTCAGTCTAGAACCGCGCGACCGCTACGGTCGCAGGTTCCAATCCTGCCTCGAGCATGGATGTGTGTGATGTCCTTAGGTTAGTTAGGCTTAAGTAGTTCTAAGTTCTAGGGGACTGATGACCTCAGATGTTAAGTCCCATAGTGCTCAGAGCCATTTGAACCATTTGCCACATAATAAACAGACATGCCATGCATGTTCTTGACATGTCTGTTTATTATGTGGCAAATGGTTCAAATGGCTCTGAGCACTATGGGACTTAACATCTGAGGTCATCAGTCCCGTAGAACTTAGAACTACTTAAACGTAACTAACCTAAGCACATCACACTCATCCATGCCCGAGGCAGGATTCGAACCTGCGACAGTAGCGGTCGCGCTGTTCCAGACTGAAGCGGCTAGGACCGCTCTGCCACGGCGACCGGCAGATGAAGTTCACTGGGCATTCGCCATACCCACACCCTGCCATCGGATCGCTACATGGTGTACCGTGATTCATCACTCCATACAGCGTTTTTCAGCTGTTCAGTCGTCCAATGTTTACGCTCCTCACACCAAGCGAGGCGTCGTTTGGCATTTGCCGGCGTGATGTGTGGTTTATGAGCAGCCGCTCAACCATGAAATCCAAGTTTTCTCACCTAATCGTCATAGTACTTGTAAGTGGATCCTGATGCAGTTTGGAATTCGTGTGTGATAGTCTGGATAGATGTCTGCCTACTACACATTACGACCCTCTTCAAATGTCGGCGGTCTCTGTCAGTCAAGAGACGAGGTCGGCCTCTACGCTTTTGTACTGTATGTGTCTCTTCACCTTTCCACTTCACTATCACATCGGAAACAGTGGACCTAGGGATGTTTAGGAGTGTGGAAATCTCGCGTACACACGTGTGGCAAAAATGACATCCAGTCACCTGACCACGCTCGAAGTCCGTGAGTTCTGCAGAGCGGCCCATTCTGCTCACTCACGAGCTACTGAGGTCGCTGATATGGATTAGCCTATCTCGCAGTAGGTGTCACCAGATCGCACCTAATATGAACACCTATGTTTCTGGGGGTGTCCGGATACTTTTGATCACATAGTGTATCTTACACCCAGTTTTGTGCTTACACAGTCTATGCTTTACAAATACACTCCTGGAAATGGAAAAAAGAACACATTGACACCGGTGTGTCAGACCCACCATACTTGCTCCGGACACTGCGAGAGGGCTGTACAAGCAATGATCACACGCACGGCACAGCGGACACACCAGGAACCGCGGTGTTGGCCGTCGAATGGCGCTAGCTGCGCAGCATTTGTGCACCGCCGCCGTCAGTGTCAGCCAGTTTGCCGTGGCATACGGAGCTCCATCGCAGTCTTTAACACTGGTAGCATGCCGCGACAGCGTGGACGTGAACCGTATGTGCAGTTGACGAACTTTGAGCGAGGGCGTATAGTGGGCATGCGGGAGGCCGGGTGGACGTACCGCCGAATTGCTCAACACGTGGGGCGTGAGGTCTCCACAGTACATCGATGTTGTCGCCAGTGGTCGGCGGAAGGTGCACGTGCCCGTCGACCTGGGACCGGACCGCAGCGACGCACGGATGCACGCCAAGACCGTAGGATCCTACGCAGTGCCGTAGGGGACCGCACCGCCACTTCCCAGCAAATTAGGGACACTGTTGCTCCTGGGGTATCGGCGAGGACCATTCGCAACCGTCTCCATGAAGCTGGGCTACGGTCCCGCACACCGTTAGGCCGTCTTCCGCTCACGCCCCAACATCGTGCAGCCCGCCTCCAGTGGTGTCGCGACAGGCGTGAATGGAGGGACGAATGGAGACGTGTCGTCTTCAGCGATGAGAGTCGCTTCTGCCTTGGTGCCAATGATGGTCGTATGCGTGTTTGGCGCCGTGCAGGTGAGCGCCACAATCAGGACTGCATACGACCGAGGCACACAGGGCCAACACCTGGCATCGTGGTGTGGGGAGCGATCTCCTACACTGGCCGTACACCACTGGTGATCGTCGAGGGGACACTGAATAGTGCACGGTACATCCAAACCGTCATCGAACCCATCGTTCTACCATTCCTAGACCGGCAAGGGAACTTGCTGTTCCAACAGGACAATGCACGTTCGCATGTATCCCGTGCCACCCAACGTGCTCTAGAAGGTGTAAGTCAACTACCCTGGCCAGCAAGATCTCCGGATCTGTCCCCCATTGAGCATGTTTGGGACTGGATGAAGCGTCGTCTCACGCGGTCTGCACGTCCAGCACGAACGCTGGTCCAACTGAGGCGTCAGGTGGAAATGGCATGGCAAGCCGTTCCACAGGACTACATCCAGCATCTCTACGATCGTCTCCATGGGAGAATAGCAGCCTGCATTGCTGCGAAAGGTGGATATACACTGTACTAGTGCCGACATTGTGCATGCTCTGTTGCCTGTGTCTATGTGCCTGTGGTTCTGTCAGTGTGATCATGTGATGTATCTGACCCCAGGAATGTGTCAATAAAGTTTCCCCTTCCTGGGACAATGAATTCACGGTGTTCTTATTTCAATTTCCAGGAGTGTACAAAGAGGGCAACATAATTTGAAAAAAAAAATCGGTAATCTGAATAAATGCTGTATTAGCGATCATGGATTTTTGAAGTTTGTTACTTCTGTTTTCATGATATTCGCGTTTGGATACACAGTCATCCAGACGAACAGTTGTTCGAAATATGCATTGCGCCATGGATGCTGGCCGGTGCCGGCTGTTGTATGCTGTGGGGGATACTGCTGTCGTGGGACCCCGTGGTAGTAATCTAACGCACCTTGACGCCTGTGGACTCCGTGGATACTGTTGTGGGCCAGCTGTATCCCCGATGCTTGAAGCGTTCCCTGACAGCAATGACATAGCAGGAGGATGAGGATAATAGCCAGGTAACAGCCCGCATCACAACAGCAGGATCATGCTACATTTGTTTGAGACCATGACAGTGAACTCACATCGATAACCCGGAAACCACATTTTCCTGCTCTGAGTGAGATGGATCCTGTCTCTAATTCTTTCCCGGTGATACATGCGTGGGACGCTATCGGACGCCAGCTCCGTGCCGAAAACAACGCAGCGCCTAAATTACACAAATTACAGGACCTGTGCACTGATATCTGGTGCTACATACATCTGGAACCTTACCAAGCACTCGTCGAATATACGTCATGCAGAATCTCTTCTCTGTTGCTTTCCAGAAAAGAACCAACACGCTATTAAGCAGGGTGGGCCACAGGAAAGAAGGAGTTCTGAATTGGCTACCCTGCTGTTATGATACAGAATAATAAGGGGTAGGAAAAAGGAAATTTTTATTAAAACTCATTCGCATTGCCACAGACACTATAAAGTTAAGGCAGAGGCAGAGAGAGAGGCAGAGGTACGTAGCATACCAGTAGGTCACAAGTGGGCCAGTCCTTTGACATCTCATAACACCATCTGCCAAGTGAAAAATACGCATTCAGCAACAGAAAACCAAGAGAAGAGCGACAAGCTTATTCATTAGCTACTAATACACGGTGCAAGAAACTCTATCTCATGCACAAGAACCTATAGTGAGCACCTGACAGCGCAGTAACGCCCTCTTAAGTTAATATGGCAGAATAAAGAGGACACATGCCGTCATGACGAACTGAGGCTTATGTCATAGCCTCACTGAGCCATGCTGCGGCTCGCGTTGGTGCTGTTGGTAGGTTTCCGTCCTCTGTTGGAGGCCAGACCATATCGTTTAGTTGACGTGGTTGCGGTTGTGTGTCTTCTCCTCGCGTTGACTGGCGCCACTTGGTTTCGCATAGAGATGGGGGATCCGGTCCTGAACTGATACATAGAGTTGAATCTTTCAAAGGAGTGAACAATCAGTGATTCAGAAAAAAAGAACGGTAGCTCCAAACGTTTCCCACGGCAGAGAGAGAGAGAGAGAGAGAGAGAGAGAGAGAGAAACGGAGCATATCAGCAGCGCCTCTGCTGGTCACAGCACAGTGCACGCCACACAACACAGCCAGTGCTGGCCTCTGCCCTGCTTCTACCTTGGCTGCCTGCACTTTGCAGTGCCCCATTGGATTTTGTGTTTCACATATGCCGTGCCGTCTCTGTGTGTCGTCTGCCGCGTGCAGTGTCTGGCGCAGCTTAACTTACCATCGCACTCTGTTGGCGATCGTTTCAGTCGCACGTCCTGCCCTCTGGGCAGTTTATGCGAGCAACAGGACATAGAGCCTCCTAGCGGAGAACATAGGAACTACTTGCAACAACCTGCTCGCAAGAGAACGGACGATTTGTCTCGGAGCGGGTGACTGGTGGCCGTTCACCACTCCCCCCACCCTCGGAACGCGCCCGCTCGATGCTCACCCCACCGTTCTCGACTCTAGCCAGAGCGTTGAGCAAAGCAACTCTGGTGTCACTCTGGTCTCTGCCATCTTAGCTCACGCAGTAATACAGCTCGCGGCTCGACCTGCTCGACTCAGTGCTTCTGCATCGGAGTTCGTCTCTACTGGATATTGTTCTTCGTAGTAATACCGCTATGTATATTACATTATTATGTTATGTATACATCATTTATTTTTATTTTATTTTTATTTGTTTAAACTGATCAGATTAGGTTCCTGACGACTCCTCTTACTATAGGATTTTTATTATGGACACTCGAATCTACGCTTTAATTACGAGCGAACCGATAAACGTATCGCAAAATGTGATACACCAATATTTTCCTTGTTTTATTCTACGTAAGGCTATATACAGCACTTTTGTCTTACAGTCAAATTTATATTTTTTTTTCTTATTCTGGTACGGATTTTGCGATTTTAGGCGTCTTCGGAAGGAAACGTTCACTTTAAAAATATATGTCATGCGATGTATTTGTATGAGGTTAATGAAATTTTAATACATTGTAGCCAAATATATTGTTAATGTAAATCTCAAGTTACAACATTTTGCGATCACCCAAAAAACCACGATAGTGCAAAATAAATCAATAATCAAAAACTTTGTCATATCGTGGAAATTTCAATAAACAATACAAAATTCTTACTCATTATCTGTGTTACTTCAAAATAGGATCAAGTAAGATCAAAATACAGCTATAGTACTGGAATAAACCAAGTTTAAAGGGCAATGTGCCTTCCATTTATTTTCTATTGTAAATGAGTGGTGAGTCATGAAAAAGAGCTAATTCATTTCAGGGAGTGAACAGTACTGATCCAATCTCTGAAAAGAACAGTTTTGCCCATCTCTAGTTTCGCAAGCATTGCCTGTCCGCTAGTGGCCGGCCGCAGTGGCCGAGCGGTTCTAGGCGCTTCATTCTGGAACCACGGGACCGCTACGGTCGCAGGTTCCAATCCTGCCTCGGGCATGGATGTGTGTGATGTCCTGAGGTTAGTTAGGTTTAAGTAATTCTAAGTTCTAGAGGACTGATGAGCTCAGATGTTAAGTCCTATAGTGCTCAGAGCCATTTGAATCATTTGTCCTCTAGTTGCAGCAGCGGCGGTTATCGATATGTAGTAACTGTGGCCCTATCTTTGGAGCGACGTTGTTGTTCTTCCGGATAGTGTCAGTGTGCAGTTCGGTTGGGGACTCAGAAGGAGCCATGTCCGCGCACTGCGCGAACACGCCGGGACCGTTGGCGGCGCGCATGGACTGCCGGATCGATGGCCTGTTGTCACAAGGGTGCACGACCTCGTCGTAAAGCGGGTCCTGCAAGTTGAGTGCATCGGGATTCAAGTAGAGAAACCTCCACCGCGTTGAGATCTTGCGATTATCCTGTGACTTGGGTTCGTGTTGCTGCTCTTAGTGTTGCCGAGGTGAAGAGCAGTGAATGGAGTGCTTGGGGAAGGTGGATCTGATTAGCTTCCCTCGACTTCTAATTACTATTTATTGAGTTCAGTTTGTCACTATCTCTTAAGCTCAACCAGCGGTATTTTCCTGCCTCGTGGCCGCTAACGCTCCACTTACCTGCCCTGGGGGTTAGTGTATGTATCGGCAGTGTACATTTCCTCGCCTTGCCGCTGGTGTTCGGAGAGTCGTGTAATTTTGGCAGCTTTCTTGATTGTAGGTTGGTTGGCGATTCTTCTACTCTGGCGGCAGTGATTGCTTTCTCGTTCTGGGCGCTCTGAGCACAGTATTCTGCGGACAGAGTCCAGACCGCCGGTTCCGGCTTTGGCGTATTTTTACATCTTTGCATTTGGTTTACAGGACGTCAGGTAGCCTCAGCAAGATGATCATTAGCCATTCGCTAGACTGCCACTAGTCCGAGTTACCATCTTGTGAAGTGAATGCAACTCTTGGCTGCCTACCTCATCGCTCGCGAAAGTGTTTTTTGCCGGACCTACTCAGAAGTCGATTCCTGGTGCACCATCTGTGACTGGCCCTTGTGTTTTATGTTTTATTATTGTACTTGCTGTTTTGTTGAATGTTTCTAATTTTTTATGTAATTGCCATTCTTAACGTTACAGCAGGTTTAAATTATTGTGCTACCAAGTTTACCATCATTTTGTCTCACTCGTTTGGTGATCAGCTCCCTGTTTTTTTTTAAATCAACCTTGCTATTGCATTGCTGTTTTACAGTATGGTTGTTTTTTTGGAATTGCCGTTCATGGCGTTAAAGGCCTTCAGCCGTGACTATGGTTACTTCCTTAATATTCTAACTGGGATCACATTGGCTTGTTTTTACAACATTATTTGCTGTGTCTGTATTTTATGCTCAATTGGTAAACTGTAACACTCTGAAAGCACTATTAATTACACAGTTGTTTATTCCTTCATTAATAGCGTGTGATATCATTATTTATTGCTGAGTCTGGAATTATTTTAAAATAAATGTGTGTAATTGCAAAAAGGAACCAACAGTAACTCATTACGGCCCCGTCCACAATCGTAACCGAATCCTGCCTGCCTTGACTACCAGGTTTCACTCACATTAGCCCCCTATAAAAACTCCAGTTTTCCAGCTTTTGTAACATGATCATTGGGACTGATGGCATTTATAATAATAGCACTCAGTTCTCTGAGTGCGATACTTAGTGAATCTATCTCCTACATGCTTGAGCAGAATCTATAAACAAGCTGAAGATGTACTCAGGATCATGGTCTTCACTTGTTGAACTTCATGTTGCTTGACACCTACCATCTACTGATGGAGAAACTTTCTGTCTTCTGACAACATCGCATCACAGAATGCTGCCAGCACTGAACTTGAATGTGGAAGCCACCAATAGATCCTCCTAGGATTCACGTTACTGTTCAGCAACCAGGGGAATCCGGGTTATGAAATCCACCAGACCAATAGGGATGAGATCCATTGACCGCGTGACTACCGATTGCAGGTACATCACTGATGATTCACGAAGGGTCCTTACAGAATTTTGCCGGCAGGAGTGGCCGAGCAATTCTAGGCGCTTCAGTCTGGAACCGCGCGACCGCTACGGTTCGAATCCTGCCTCGGACATGAATGTGTGTGATGTCCTTAGGTTAGTTAGGTTTAAGTAGTTCTAAGTTCTAGGAGACTGATGACCTCAGATGTCGCATAGTGCTCAGAGCCATTTGAACCATTTTTAACAGAATTTTGTTTGAGACTGAGGACAGTCCAACAGCCAGTGCAAGACCAATCTTTCATGCTGGGCATAGCTGCCGCCTGCCAACCAGCAACTAGCCATGGTGCCAAGGTTACTAACATCATCGCCTTGGTGTGCAGATACTGAACTGACTAAACACAAGTCAGCTGGAATCCAACATGGAGCTGAATGAAGCATCAGCCGAGGCTGGTGCAGGAGAGCAACAAATTTTAAGCACAGGGAATAAATTACTGAACTTAAAAAATATTTTATTGCTGTTTAGTTTCCCAGTAGCCATCCTGGCGTCATGCAGCTGCGCGGAGTGGCTGCACCATTTGAGGCGCCGTGTCACTGACTGCGGGGCCCCTCCCGCCGTAGGTTTGAGTCCTCCCTTGGGCATGGGTGTGTGTGTGCATAAGATAGTTTAAGAAGTGTGTAAGTCTAGGGACCGATGAGATCAGCAGTTTGGTCCCTTAGGAATTCACACACATTTGACCTCACACATGGAAGTCATTGCTCGGCTCCCCTACACTGCTAAGGTGTTAATTGTGGTATCGTTTAACACAACAGTCTACGTTTGAAACCTGGCAGCAGCCATGTGATTTCAGCACCAGTCTGCGGCCAGCTCCAAGACACATCCTGAACATCCCGTGTGCCAGCGCCTGTCAGTTCTGTCTAGTCTAGCTCGTGGTCTAATCGTTGTGCCTTGACACTCAGTCTCTGCTACTACTGTGGATATAGACTGTGATGATAAAAGTCGTGGGATACTTAATAATATTGTGTCAGGCTTCCTTTTTCCCAGCATAGTGCAGCAGCTCGACGTGGCGTGGACTCAACAAATCGATGGAAGTCTCCGCAAAAATATTGAGCTCTGCTGCTTCTGTACGTCCATAATTGCGAAAGTGTTGCTGGTACATAAGTTTGTGCACGAAATGACCTCTCGGTTACGTCCCATAAATGTTTGATGAGATTCGTGTCGAACAGTCTGGGTAGCCAAATCATTTGCTTGAAATGTCCAGAATGTTCTTCAAACCAACTGTGAACAACTGATGGTCCAGTAACACGGTGCACTATCATCCATAACAATTCAATAAGCATTTGGGAATATGAAGTCCATGAATGGCTGCAAATGGCCTCCTAGTAGCTGGTGATAACCATTTCCAGTCAATGATCGTTTTAGGTGGACCAGAGGACCCAGTAAATTCCTTGCAAACACAGCCCACACCAGTATGTGGCCATCACCAGTTTGCATAGTGCCTTGTTGACAACTTGGGTTCGTGGCTTCATGGTGTCTACGCCATCAGCTGATACCAACTGAAATCGGGACTCATCTGACCAGGCCACGATTTTCCATGCGTCTAGGGTCCCGCCGATATGATGACGAGCAGAGGAGAGGCGCTGCAGGGGATATCTTGACGCCAGAAAAGGCACCCGCGTCCGTCGTCTGTTGCCATAGCCCATTAACTCCAAACTTCGTCTCTCTGTCTTAACAGACGCATTTGCCGTACGTCCCACATTAAATTCCGCGGTTGTTTCACGCAGTGTTGCTTGTCTTGTAGCACTGAGAACGCTATTCAAGCGCCGCTGCTCACGGTCGTTAAGTGAAGGCCGTCGGCCACTGTGTTGTCTGTGGTGAGACATCACGATGTCCCCTGCAGCGCCTGTCCTGTGCTCGCCTCAAATTTCGTATCCTCGGCACACTCTTGACACAGTGAATATCCGAATACCGAAGTCCCTAATGATTTTTGAAATGGAATGTCCTATGCGTCTATCACCAAGTGTAATGCGGCTATAATCGTGTCGGACATCTTTTTACGTGAATCACCCGAATACAATAATGACAGCTCCGCCAATGCACCGCCCCTTTATACCTTGTGTACACGATACTACCGCCTCCTGTATATGCGCCTATCGCTATCCCAAGACTTCACCTCAGTGTGCGGACTCAGTTCGACTCAGGAACTTGTACTTTTTGCTGACCTGGATCTCTTACTGGTGACGAAGATAAGTAAACATTAATCAAACACTACGTGTGTATTTCGTTCTTTAACTCTCTTAATAGAACATACCAACTCTTTGGTATCCACCAAGGGACAAGCAAACATCTGGCGACGAGGAAAAACTGTGCTTGGTCCTACTTCTCATCAATATAAAACATTAGCGACATCGTTTTGTTGGCTGTCTCCCTATCTCCAAGGACACTGATTTTGCTGTTTTCGGTTTCCGCGAGTGTATTTATTATTTTTTGCTGAATTGTGGACATCTGTCGCGCTTTCCCGCCACATTGCTTCTGTATGCTAACGTTGTTGTGCGTCTAAGGACATTCGTCCTGCGTCTGGCAGATTTTCTTTCTCTCTTTCGGAGGCTGCTTTTTATAGTGACTTCAATTGGCTCTTACTTCTAGCATAGCTTAGTGGTTGCGCTCTATTTGTGTACAAGTGTTCTTTCTTATGTTTAATCATAGCCACTGTTATTAGCTCAGGTTAGTCAGTTGCAGGCTCAGCAGATGCAATAGCTTATGGACTCCACAAACAGACTGTTAGCAACGCAAACTCAGCGGTGACGCCCAATCAGTCAAAGCACCGACAAGCATAGAGTGCCTGTTTCCGCAACGCCATTCAGTGCATTTTACTCTACACAAGAGGAATCGTTCGAGAACAGCACACACCTCGACTCGCATTTCCAGGCGCAACACTTTGAACGTACGGAAGGGAAACCACATTTTCTTGTAAACGTTGGTGTTTTAGTGCACCGGTTAGCCTGTAACTTTTTTCGGATCTCACGGCGTGAAAGTGTTGCTTACGACGAACTAATTGCTGCGCTAGACAGGTACTATGACGAGCAGATTAATGTGGTTGCTGAACGTTACAAATTGTTTTGCTTGCTTAGGCAACCAAGTCAGACATACAAGCAGTGGGTGGTTAACTTACAGGGACATTCATGGTATTACAAACTGAAGTCTGAGTGTGGACGTTACTACAGTGGTGCCGCAATTAGGGACGCTATTATTAAAAATGTGTCAGATCCTCGCATCGTCGAACATATTCTTAAATGAATGGTGGGCTCCATGTGGTTCCCAAATCATGCAGTGACCGTAAACCATAAGATAAGAAAATTAAGGACACGAACGAAATAAACGTATTGCCGAAACATGGCCAAATGCAAAAATAAAGTGCTAGCACACTTCATACACTCCTGGAAATGGAAAAAAGAACACATTGGACACCGGTGTGTCAGACCCACCATACTTGCTCCGGACACTGCGAGAGGGCTGTACAAGCAATGATCACACGCACGGCACAGCGGACACACCAGGAACCGCGGTGTTGGCCGTCGAATGGCGCTAGCTGCGCAGCATTTGAGCACTGCCGCCGTCAGTGTCAGCCAGTTTGCCGTGGCATACGGAGCTCCATCGCAGTCTTTAACACTGGTAGCATGCCGCGACAGCGTGGACGTGAACCGTATGTGCAGTTGACGGACTCTGAGCGAGGGCGTATAGTGGGCATGCGGGAGGCCGGGTGGACGTACCGCCGAATTGCTCAACACGTGGGGCGTGAGGTCTCCACAGTACATCGATGTTGTCGCCAGTGGTCGGCGGAAGGTGCACGTGCCCGTCGACCTGGGACCGGACCGCAGCGACGCACGGATGCACGCCAAGACCGTAGGATCCTACGCAGTGCCGTAGGGGACCGCACCGCCACTTCCCAGCAAATTAGGGACACTGTTGCTCCTGGGGTATCGGCGAGGACCATTCGCAACCGTCTCCATGAAGCTGGGCTACGGTCCCGCACACCGTTAGGCCGTCTTCCGCTCACGCCCCAACATCGTGCAGCCCGCCTCCAGTGGTGTCGCGACAGGCGTGAATGGAGGGACGAATGGAGACGTGTCGTCTTCAGCGATGAGAGTCGCTTCTGCCTTGGTGCCAATGATGGTCGTATGCGTGTTTAGCGCCGTGCAGGTGAGCGCCACAATCAGGACTGCATACGACCGAGGCACACAGGGCCAACACCCGGCATCATGGTGTGGGGAACGATCTCCTACACTGGCCGTACACCACTGGTGATCGTCGAGGGGACACTGAATAGTGCACGGTACATCCAAACCGTCATCGAACCCATCGTTCTACCATTCCTAGACCGGCAAGGGAACTTGCTGTTCCAACAGGACAATGCACGTCCGCATGTATCCCGTGCCACCCAACGTGCTCTGGAAGGTGTAAGTCAACTACCCTGGCCAGCAAGATCTCCGGATCTGTCCCCCATTGAGCATGTTTGGGACTGGATGAAGCGTCGTCTCACGCGGTCTGCACGTCCAGCACGAACGCTGGTCCAACTGAGGCGCCAGGTGGAAATGGCATGGCAAGCCGTTCCACAGGACTACATCCAGCATCTCTACGATCGTCTCCATGGGAGAATAGCAGCCTGCATTGCTGCGAAAGGTGGATATACACTGTACTAGTGCCGACATTGTGCATGCTCTGTTGCCTGTGTCTATGTGCCTGTGGTTCTGTCAGTGTGATCATGTGATGTATCTGACCCCAGGAATGTGTCAATAAAGTTTCCCCTTCCTGGGACAATGAATTCACGGTGTTCTTATTTCAATTTCCAGGAGTGTACATGGGAAAATTAACACTGGCTCAATAGGATGAATTGAGAACTCGTAGGGGCTCTTACAATGTGCCCGTATATCATGAGACATAAATCTACACCATCTGTCTGTTGGTACAGAGGACAAGACAGCGAAACCCCAATTAAAGGGCATCATCGCAAACTAAGTTTGTTAATACGTTTGTTTCGTCTGTGTCCTTAATTTTCTTATCTTAACTTAGTTTACATTACATGTGTATTCAGCAATGTGGCGCCATCTGCCGGATAAAAGTCCGATCTCCCTGAATTTTATTAACTGTACGCTAGATGGATGCCAACACTGTTTTACGTTTTGGAATTATGATTACCTTTCGTTCTTGGATAAAAATGTGATAAGTAATTTAAAACATTTTTTAAAAATTTTTTCGATGGTGTGCTTCTCATCTATGTTTGTTCCTTTTTACTAATTTGTACAATCGCTTTTTGGCGTATATAACTGTACTATGTGGTTGACAAATTCTTTGTCAATATGTCCATTTCATGTAAATACTTTAGTATTATATTATTATATTTTACCTTACTTTGTATGTCATACCTCTTTCTTCTTCTTCTCATTTTTATTTAAGCTGTATCTTTTCGTATGCTTAAAACAGTATTACTACTATGGTACACATTGGTTGAAAGGTAAATTTGTATGTTCATTTTAAATGGTTTAATGCGTCTATACACATTTAATTGGTTTACTTTGCTTTATGACATTTATTCATTTGGTCACTGTTATTAATTATTTTTATTCTTGTATTTGTAGCACCGATGATGGCTCTTAATCAGTTGAAATCGATTTACAAAAGTGAATAAATAAAACGTGATTTTGCGACTGATTGCTGCATATTTGGTAATTTTATATTCTTAAGTATCCTGATCATAGCTTGAATTAGTGGAGCATTAGGAATAGTATGATAGCGCAGCGGTTGACTTTGATTCAGCTGATATTTATGCAGTTCGGAGTAATGGCAAACAGGTTTCGTCCGGTGTTCACAGGCCGCGAAGTGCGAAGTGTGGGCCAGAGCAGCGTCGTTAACGACGCCAGAGCGCTAGACAACAGGCCAGCGGGGTTAAATCCAGCCCTCGGAGTTACACGGCACCTAAGTGGCAGGCTTGCCCCTGCCGTGACGCTAAGTGCGGTCGCTGTGGCAAGCACGGACACATTCAATCTGTTTGCAGAAACGCAAGTCCAACGAGCACTCTACACGTTCTCAGACGTACCAGCCAATGGACGTAAACACATTAGTTTAAAAGCGAAGTAGTGATTCTAGCAGTGCTCAGTGGAGGTCCATCGCAACAGTGAAGGAGTTACAGACTTCTTCAGTCCGACGTCACGCTAATAAACTGTTTTTCAATTCTCAGATTGCCAAATACAATATACATCTGCAAGTGGACACTGGCGCGTACTTGCCTCTTTTGAATAAAGCATATACGAACTTTTAGACAAGCTCAAGCTACTTAAGTTACAATCACTCTTTCTGCTTTAGAGGGACGTGACGTATCTATACAGGACATTTGCAGCCTAAATGCCATGTTTCGCTACAGTCTCGTTCGCTTTTTTGTGCTTTTTGGTACTGTCTCTTTTGATCTGTTTGGTTTGCACATTCAACCCTGTGATCTCTTTCCAAATTCTCTGTGTTTACGGACAGGGTAGCTGAACCCTGTGCTGAATTTAGTAACATTTTCCATCATGGTCTTGGGAATGCTGACAATTTCGAGGCTCACATTACCATGAAAGACAATGCGTAACTACGCTTTTGCCGAGCGCGGCTCGTCCCTCACGCTGAGATCAAGAGACACAGGAACCCTTATCTTGGGAAGACAGTGGTGTGATTTCGCCTGTCGCAGGCAGCCAGTGGACATCCCCTGTCGTGGTTATAAAAAACCTTTAGGAAAATTACGCTTTTGCGCAGATTTAGAGGCAGCGGTAAATCCACAGACTGTGACTGACTCGTTTCCTTTGTCACGGCCCGAGGAACTCATGGAGAAGCTTAGTGCATGTCGCTTCTTTTCCAAGACTAATCTTCATGCTGCTTATTTGGAGCTTCACTCGTATAAACAGTCCCATAGAGTTTTTGTGATCAATGCCCACGTTGTGTTATCTAAGATTTGCGGTTGCTCTTTGGCAGAACGGCTGCGCCTGCAAGTTTTCATCGTTATATAGAATAGTTGACTGCTACAGTTTCTTCTTGTGAGGAGTATTTGGACGACATTGTAGTTTCGTGTTGTACTGGTGAAGAACATCTCAGTAAATAATTTAAAATGTTCTCAGATTCTGGGTTGGAATGCAATAAAGCCAAGTCTCCTTTTTTAGATTGTGACTGAATATTTGGAACACATTATCAACAGTCAGGGTATCTAACCTTCGAAGTGACATTTAAGTGCCACCTGTCACTTTCCAGCTGCTCAGAACGTCTGTGATCTCCAGACGGTTCATTCCAAATGCTGTGCAGATTGCAGCTGCATTGCATAGTATTCGACGAAATAATGTTCTGTTTGGTGGACTTGGAAGTGGCAAGCTGCATTTCAGAAATTAGAGTGCTTCATTGAGGACTCGATCTTTGATGCGTTTTGATCTCCCTAAGTTGATAATGCTGGCGGTTGACACATCGTCTTATGGGGATGATTGGGCAGGCCAACTGCCTTCGCATCCAGACTCATAACCAAAGATAAAAGCCTCTATCCACAGACTGAGAAGGAAGCTCTTGCTATTCTATATCCCATAACCAAATTCCTCCAATAATTGTATGGCAGGAAGTTCTATTTGTTGACGGAACATAAACCTCTTACCTTATTTTCAACCATCCAAAGCCAGCCCTCCACCCATAGCACAAAAGCTGTAGTATTGGTCTCTGCTCTCCTACAGTTATTAGTATGAAATTCTGTATGGGCCTACAGCCAAGCATTCGAATGTGCGTTTGAAGCATCAGAAGATTCTTATTCCATATTGATACCCAGGTAAATGAAACGATTGGGGATTTCCCATAAACAACTGACGGATTGCTCAGGCGGCGACTGCGGATCCCAGTCTTAAGATTTTGTTGCAGTACCTCTACACCAGTTGGCCACATACGACTATACAGATTAGTGATGTGGTTGTGAGCCATTATTTTGTGCTCTGGCATAACTTATTGGTCCCGTAGAGCGTCACCCTCTTATGTACAGACAATGGTTAGTCCCACCCATGGTTGTGACACAATTGCTTCAGAAGGAAGTTCTTCACCTTCTCTGTCAAGGCCTTTGGGGCACTGTACCCTGGGTGTTGTGTGCTGTCCTTAGGTTAGTTAGGTTTAAGTAGTTCTAAGATCTAGGGGACTGATGACCATAGATGTTAAGTCCTATAGTGCTCAGAGCCATTTGAAACATTTGAACCACTGTACCCTCCAAGCAGCTCACCCAATACCATCTCACATGGTTCAGCATGTATGGTCAAATATAACCAAAAAAAAATGGTTCAAATGGCTCTGAGCACTATGGGACTTAACATCTGAGCTCATCAGTCCCCTAGAACTTAGAACTACTTAAACCTAACTAACCTAAGGACATCACACCATCACACACATCCATGCCCGAGGCACGATTCGAACCTGCGACCGTAGTGGTCACGCGGTTCCAGACTGAAGCGCCTAGAACCGCTCGGCCACCCTGGCCGGCCAAATATAACAGCTAACCTCACAATTTCGAGCATGAGCGGACCATCAGGCTGTTCCACCACAGAAATTTTTAGATTTTTCCAAGCCCAAAGCCCCTTGGCAAACAGTGCTTTCGACCTTGCGGGTCCCTATTGGAATTTCCATTGACTTCTGGTTTTGGACGCCCTTAGCAAGTTTCCGCTCACGGTTCCCATGCAATCACCACAACAGCTAGAGCTATCAAGACTCCAGCGCCAAAATCTGTTGCATTGAGAGTTTACGAGAACTGGTCGTTTAGGACAATGGACTGCAGATCACATTGGCAGAATTTGAGAAGTTCTGTGACGACCATGGCATCAAGCATGTTACGACTGCACCATTCCACCCTCAACCCAATGATGAAGCGGAACGTAACAAATCAATAAATCACACTCCTCCCATGTACAGGAGCCAGCTTCAGTGTTCTTTGTCTCGTTCTACCATTCCGAGCCACGCAACGGCAAATCGCAGGTGGATCTCTTGCGTGGGCGCCGACTGAGGACACTGTTTCAGCTGCTGCGCCCTCCACAGTGGTCGGCCCTTCCTCCACAACGCTCTGATTTTAATGTGCATTATTTTTCTTTTTCCGAGTTTTTGGCAGACAGAGGTGCTGGGAACGGGATGTTATCACCAGTCTTGGGCTAAACACAACGGTGGCTAGGAGGTGGAGGGAGCAGGAGAGAGGGAGGAATGTGGTATCGTTCGTCCTCGATAGCACGCTAGGCCAATCCACGATCCAAATTCGTCAGCAACCACGTGACCGCACCGCCAGTTTGCAGCGGTCTCCGAGACACACCCCCATCAGGCCGCGCTTCCGGCGTTGCCAGGAGCCGACTTGCAGCCACAAGTCGTACCTGGCAGTCTGTCTAGCCTAGTCAAGCTTTCGGTCCGATCGTTGTGCCTCGAAACTCAGCCTATGCTTCTGTTGTGAATAATACACGCGCAAACAAAGTTGACACTCGGCGCGGTGGCTCACGGGAGCGACCGTAAAGGCAATTCCCATATCTACTCCCTCCCATCAGGCAACGCGCCGAGTGTCAACTTCGTTGCGCGAGTAATACGTGGACACTGTCTGACACAAGTACGTCTACTGTTTACTGATCCGGATTTCTTACTGGCAACCAAGTTAAGTAAAAGTTTATCAGACACTACATGCGAATTTGATTCTTTTCCTCTGTCTCCTAGAACCCTCCAACTCCTAGGCATCCACCACGGGACTACCAAACATTAATGTGGTTGAGCCATTTACCATTTCTAATCGGACCCCACATCACACCATTCCGTTCAGTGTGGAACGCTGGACAATGCGGGAGCGTGTTGAGGCGGCGGAAAAGTTCTGTCGTGTGAACTGTTTGCGGCTGTCCAACGCGCAATGCGCCGTGAAGGAGGCCGGCATTTTCGCTTTCCAGATAGGACAATATCTTGGCGATAGCACAATGGCGTGAGACGTGTTCTGTAACAACCAAAACAGGAAATTTCGTCTTTTACTTTTAGTGTTTCATTTGCTAATCTGATTCTATCACCATTGTCTGATTTAATTCGACTGCATTTTCCTTAACCCCTTTCTCTGCTTTTGTTGACGTTCATCTTACAAACTCTTTTTAAGACAACATCCATTTCTTTCAGCCGATCTACCAAGCTCCTGTCACTGAGAGAGTTACTATCACTGACAAATATTAAAGTTCTTAATATGTTTGTTTGCATGGAAGAAACCAATTATATTTGATTAAAGATTTTATTTCTTCTCTCTGAAGTTAAATTCCATCCCAAAATTCTTCTTGTCTTCCATTGCTGCTTGTTCAATGTACAAATTTGACAAGTTACAATTGTATCCCCCTCCCTTTTCGGTTACTCCTTCGTGTCCTTCGACTCTTATAACTGCAGTGTGATTACTATAGATGTTATAGATAACCTTTCACTCTCTGTGTTTTATCCCCAATAACTTCAAAATTTCACTTTTCTAGGGTGTCAAAATCGTTTTGGATATCTGCAAATTCTATAAATTTAGGCATGTGTTTGATCATTCTGTCTTCTAAGGTAAATATTACGTCGCGTATTCCTCCATTTTCTTCGAACTGAAACCAATCTTGTATCCAAGTTGGCTTCTACGAGTAGTTCCATTCAATAGATTACATTCGTGTTAGTGCCTTGCAGCCATTGCTTACAAATCAGACAATTACGTAATACATACGCCTGTGTGCACATACTTTCTTGGATACTGGGATTCTTACACACTGTCTGAAATCTGTGGTTGTTTCCCCTGTCTTATATATCTTGCTTACCACGTGAAATAGCTCTGTCAAGCTTCAAAGAGAGCATGAGACAATGACTGACTGAAACAGGACTACTTAACTCGGCCGGCCGGGGTGGCCGAGCGGTTCTAGGCGCTACAGTCTGGAACCACGCAACCGCTACAGTCGCAGGTTCGAATCCTGCCTCGGGCATGGATGTGTGTGATGTCCTTAGGTTAGTTAGGTTTAAGTAGCTCTAAGTTCTAGGGGACTGATGACCTCAGAAGTTAAGTCCCATAATGCTCAGAGCCATTTTTGAACTTAACTCGGAAATATTTTACCCAAGAGGATGTCGTTTCTTCTCGCTTTCGGATATTCACGGTACCAGTATAGCAAGGCCATGTTCACTGATGTTACAAGGCCAGACCAGTCAGACATCCAGACTATTGCCCCTGCAACTAATGTCTTCACAAATTCGCCTCCATTGTGGTTGCACCTTCGGCAAATGTTTACACAGGTTCTGAACTTTGTCCGCAGGTGGGAGAGGGAGGGGTGGATTAATGTGACTTTCGCAGAGAATGACATAATAGTCCTGAAATAGCAAGACAAATGGCATTGGGTACATCAGTTACTGGTCAACGTCCGTTACATTTTTTGATTTTCTATCCGTTCTTGTGGGACAAGTTGAGAGTTATTCGGCTTGCAGTTTTTCTATGATTTGGTAGGGAGGTGGGGGGGGGGAGGAAGGTGAGGGGGCGGAGGAGCAGCTGCCCTCTCGTGCCCTTTGCTGAGGCTGAGTACGCCCTTGGCCTGCTACACGGGTATCTGTATCGCCGAGGCGCGTTAGCCACCCGACCGCGTCAAGGTCCATAGTTCGCGAGGGGAGGGCGGGGGAAAAGAGAAATACAGTCTAGAAAAGATGGTAAAAATGACAAAGCAGGGACGGATGGAGAAGACTCGCTGTAGATGCATAAATGGTTGTACGAAAGGTAGGTGCCACTTGTAGGAATAGTAAAGGACCCCCTTAACCATGTACGTCAAAATCCAATGATATCTGTGAGCTAGGATTTTCTTTTTTTTTTTCTTCTTCAGAGTTTAGAGTTTTACACTGTGTATCTGGGGCTCAGAGGAGTTGCTTCCTTGTATATAAACTATTTATAGCTACTTATCCCGTTGTATAAAAGTTTCTTGTGAACCCATTCATTGTCCGTTTTCAAACACATTACTCCGAATGTACGCCAGTGTTATCTGCATAATGGAAGCCATTACGTGTCCCACAGTAGTTGCCAGTAGCCCTTACCTCGCGTGGTGCGTGAGCTGTTACTATTTTTCGCTCTGAGAGACGGCGGCTGCCGTGTGAAACCTGTGGAAATGTACTGTTCCACTTTAAAGCTTTGGCTTTTCTACGTTTCAGTCGCCATAGAACTGAACAAAGCTTTACGCACACTGAAGGTGGAATTTCTGTCTCGGAAACAATACAACCCGTCTTGTCCTCCCATTCCCTTCACTGTTAAATTTGTTTAAATGTCGACTCCCTTAGAAATGTGACTGATAAATGAAAGCTTTTCGAATCCATCAGCAAACTATGACGTACTTTGTGCTGTTCCAAGTCTTTGTGGAGAGTTGTGCGTTCGCCAGTTTGCCTGACATCAGAAATCTCTGCGATCTTATTTATTTTTATTTTTTTATTTATCTGTTATTATTATCTGCTGGCAACAATCAGAGCAAAATGCCTCGGACCTTTGGAGGTGACGGAGTCCCACCTCTAACTGACAAACCAGGGACTCCTAAGATACGACTTGGCAAACAAATGGTAATGAGATGGGGAGCTATTAATATCAATGGGGGCTACTCTGGGAAGAAGGTAGAGCTGGCAGAGGCTGCAAGTAAGATGGGGCTGGACGTTTTAGCTGTTAGTGACATTCGGGTAAGGGGTGAGAAAGAAGAGGAAGTGGGAGAATACAAGGTCTACCTGTCAGGAGTCAAAGCAGGAATAGCACAATGGGGTGTAGGGCTTTACATCAGGAAAGAAATGGAACCCAGCGAAGTTGCAATAAGGTATGTAAACGAACGACTGATGTGGATAGATTTGACAGTGTCTAGCAAGAAAATTAGGATTGTGTCAGTATATTCGCATTGTGAAGGGACAGATCAAGATAAGATGGATAGTTTTTATGAGGCACTCAGTGATGTAATTGTTAGAGTAAAGGATAAGGACAGTGTTCTGATCATGGGTGATTTTAACGCCAGGATTGGAAATCGAACAGACGGGTATGAAAAGTTTATGGGTAAATTTGGAGAGGATATGGAGGCCAACAGGAACGGGAAACAACTCTTGGATTTCTGTGCCAGTATGAGCTTAGTAATTACTAACTCCTTTTTTAAACATAAGAACATTCACCGGTATACTTGGGAAGGTAGGGGAACCAGATCTGTCATTGACTATATAATAACAGACCAGGAATTCAGGAAGGCTGTGAGGGACACACGTGTATTCAGGGGAGTCTTTGATGACACTGATCATTATTTAATCTGCAGCGAAATTGGGATTGTGAGGCCGAAAGTGCAGGAGTTCAGGTCCATATGTAGGAGGATAAGAGTGGAGAAACTTCAGGATAAGGAAATCAGGCACAAGTACATAACAGCGATCTCAGAAAGTTGAATGTAGCCAATTACAGTCATTCGAAAAGGAATGGACAAGGTACAGGGACACAATACTAGAAGTGGCTAAAGAATGTCTTGGAACAGTAGTGTGTAAAAGTAGGAAGAAGCAAACAGCTTGGTGGAATGATACAGTCAAGGCAGCCTGTAAAAGCAAAAAGAAGGCGTATCAAAAATGGCTACATACTAGAAACCTGGTAGACAGAGAAAGTTATGTTGAAGAAAGAAACAAATCCAAAAAGATAATTGCAGCATCCAAGAAGAAATCTTGGGAAGACTTTGGAAACAGGTTGGAGACTATGGGTCAAGCTGCTGCAAAACCATTCTGGAGTGTAATTAGCAGTCCTCGAAAGGGAGGTAAGAAGGAAATAACAAGTATTTTGGACAGGTCAGGAAAACTGCTGGTGAATCCTGTGGATGCCTTGGGCAGATGGAGGGAATATTTTGAAGAGTTGCTCAATGTAGGTGAAAAAGCGATCAGTAATGTTTCAGATTTCCATGTAGAATGGGATAGGAATGATGATGGAAATAGGATCACATTTGAGGAAGTGGAGAAAATGGTCAATAGATTGCAGTGCAATAAAGCGGCTGGGGTGGATGAAATTAAGTCGGAACTCATCAAATACAGTGGAATGTCAGGTCTTAAATGGCTACACAGGATAATTGAAATGGCCTGGGAGTCGGGACAGGTTCCATCAGATTGGACAAAAGCAGTAATCACACCAATCTTTAAACATGGAAACAGAAAAGATTGTAACAACTACAGAGGTATCTCTTTAATCAGCGTTGTGGGTAAACTCTTCTCAGGTATTGTTGAAAGGAAAGTGCGAGTATTAGTTGAGGACCAATTGGATGAAAATCAGTGTGGGTTTAGGCCTCTTAGAGGTTGTCAGGACCAGATCTTTAGCTTACGGCAAATAATGGAGAAGTGTTATGAGTGGAACAGGGAATTGTATCTATGCTTTATAGATCTAGAAAAGGCACATGACCGGGTTCCTAGGAGGAAGTTATTGTCTGTTCTACAAGATTATGGAATAGGAGGCAAACTTTTGCAAGCAATTAAAGGTCTTTACATGGATACTCAGGCAGCAGTTAGAGTTGACGGTAAATTGAGTTCATGGTTCAGAGTAGTTTCAGGGGTAAGACAAGGCTGCAACCTGTCTCCACTGTTGTTCATATTATTTATGGATCATATGTTGAAAACAATTGACTGGCTGGGTGAGATTAAGATATGTGAACACAAAATAAGCAGTCTTGCATAAGCGGATGACTTAGTTGTGATGGCAGATTCGATTGAAAGTTTGCAAAGTAATATTTCAGAGCTAGATCAGAAATGTAAGAACTATGGTATGAAGATTAGCATCTCCAAAACGATAGTAATGTCAGTGGGAAAGATATATAAACGGATTGAGTGCCATATAGGAGGAACAAAGTTAGAACAGGTGGACGGTTTCAAGTACTTAGGGTGCATATTCTCACAGGATGGCAACATAGTGAAAGGACTGGAAGCGAGGTGTAGCAAAGCTAATGCAGTGAGCGCTCAGCTACTATCTACTCTCTTCTGCAAGAAGGAAGTCAGCACCAAGACTAAGTTATCTGTGCACCGTTCAATCTTTCGACCAACTTTGTTGTATGGGAGCGAAAGCTGGGTGGATTCAGGTTACCTTATCAACAAGGTTGAGGTTACGGATATGAAAGTAGCTAGGATGATTGCAGGTACTAGTAGATGGGAACAATGGCAGGAGGGTGTCCACAATGAGGAAATCAAAGAAAAACTGGGAATGAACTCTATAGATGTAGCAGTCAGGGCAAACAGGCTTAGATGGTGGGGTCATGTTACACGCATGGGAGAAGTAAGGTTACCCAAGAGACTCATGGATTCAGCAGTAGAGGGTAGGAGGAGTCGGGGCAGACCGAGGAGAAGGTACCTGGATTCGGTTAAGAATGATTTTGAAGTAATAGGTGTAACATCAGAAGAGGCACCAATGTTAGCACTGAATAGGGGATCATGGAGGAATTGTATAAGGGGGCTATGCTCCAGACTGAACGCTGAAAGGCATAATCAGTCTTAAATGATGATGATGATGATGATGATGATCTGTTATTAATAATCCCCAGTAGGGAGGTGCGGTCGGGTTGATTGCAGCGGTGTTGCCATCTTCAGCCTAAGAATAAGACGGTTGAAAAGAGAGACTGGTAAGAATAAGACAGTGAAACGAAGCGTGACGAGATTCTGGTGGTGCGTGTAGTTTTGAATCGTCAGGATCCAGAATGGAATAGTCTTCAGTGTAGGGTGCGTCACAGTTCATGAGATGGGCGGATTTCAGGAATGATCTCATGAGGTTGGAGGGTAAACCAGTTGTAATTGCTCTGGGAAACTAAGTGGAGTATGTCGAGATGTTAGGAAGGTGGAATATGCTAAGGTGCGGATATCGACGATACAGTGGTGCGTTGAAATTCGATTTTTTGGGAGATATCAAACAGGGGAAACTATTCCAGGAGTTTAAGGAAGTATGGGAGCATTATCAACTAGTATAGGATGTAGGAGAACAAATGTAATCTGACAGGGTAAGTGAGGCACAGTGCATTCAAGGATAACTTTCGAGAGGCAAAGATCCATACAACACTGTTATATGTGAGGACAGGACCTACGAAGATATGGTCATGGGATTTATTCGCCATGTTCGGTTGTCTAGTAGTCTCATTGTTTTCAGTTTAGTATGAGCTCTCTTCTGGATGGTCGGTAGACAAAAATGGTTCAAATGGCTCTGAGCACTATGGGACTTAACATCTGTGGTCATCAGTCCCCTAGAACTTAGAACTACTTAAACCTAACTAACCTAAGGACAACACACGCATCCACGCCCGAGGCAGGATTCGAACTTGCGATCGTAGCGCTCACGCGGTTCCAGACTGAAGCGCCTACAACCGCACGGCCACACCGGTCAGCGGTCGGTAGACAGTGGTTCTAAATTAGCATATGATGCAGTGTTAGTCCAAGGCAGATGTTTTAATTAGGGGAATTGAATGGTTAGGAATTGTGTGATGGAGGTCTCAGGGGATAGAAAGACTGGGTGATTTTTCAGATAATCACTACTTGGATTTTTGCTTGTTTGGTGGAGAAGTACCACTGGTTACACCAGGAGGTGAAGTTATTGAAGTGTAGTTGGAAGGATCGTTAGGACGAATGGATATAAAGGAAAGCCTACTGGGTGGGAACGGTGCGCAAGTTTCGTCAACTTGAGAAGCTTCGCGCGAAATAGTCACAGTCATGAAATAATTTGGCGATCTTACGACGCCGTTAACACACGGAAATTGTACCAAAGCTTGCTGTGGCTAAATGTCACATTAGACTTTTCTACGAGAGTTCCGTCGCCAGCATTGAAGGCATGGGTACAATCTCTGGTAGGCTGATGTAATCATGATGTACGCCGACCAATCTCAAACCATCTGTAGGCTATAAATGGCCAGTTGGTCCTGACGAAACCACGGAGGATTTCGTCGAGAGCTCGATGTTTTACTCAGATTTGGCGCGAAAACTGAACTGAGAATGTTACGAGCAATATCTGGTGAAAAGCATCCGGGCATTAAAATGGGATATGTCCAACCTCCGCCTATATGACGGGTTCAACTTGAGGCGCAGTCCATGAATATCTGACTGTCTGTGGAGGAATGACAACTCATTCTTTTTCAGAGGCCAAACTAGAGAAGAAAGTGTTGGGCGCTGGCATCTGGAGGAAAGTCGGCGTTGTAACGCATCCTAAATGTCTTCCACTGGCTTCACGCCGGGGCTCTTGGCAGACCAGTCCATTTCTGGAGTGTGTACCCTCCCTCTTACTAATCGGCCTATCCTGCTTGCGATTTAAAATATGACCGTGGATCGCGTGTAGGCTTAATGGATTTTTCTAATTGGATAAGGCTATCTTTCCCGAAGAAGTGATACCGATAAGTAGGAGGAAAGTGTACAGCCGACCCTTCTGATGGAAAGTCTACTAAAAATAAAAAAGTAATTAAGCCGAAGAGGGCTATAATTTGGAAAATGAAAGTTATTTTGTGCATTCACTCACGGACAACACTGGACAGAAATCGGATACCACTTATCATGAATCCAAAAGTTACACTAATGAACGGAAAGGAAATAATTTACAGTCGCCAGCCCGCTAGGGCAATTTACATAAAAAATCCTGTACAAGATGATGGGAAAGAAAAAAAAAAGCATTATTAAACACTGACTTGGCGGCTGAAGATTGTCACATTTCTTGACGCTAATTTTAAGTGAGTATGTAATGATAAACTCAGAAGTCACGCTTACGTTATGTTTGGCATTAAATTTTGAAAAAGGCAATCGAGTAATGATTTGAAAATATACAATTTAACTGTATATTAGTACTAAAATTTGTTACGTGAACAATGACTTTGAGTGACCTCAGCATAACGTCATCAAAGAAATTTAGAAAAAAAGCAAGCACTTTTTATTTTACTGTACTTATTTTGCAAATTGGATTTCATATTATTGTCTGAACAACTTGCGAAGTGCCGGGGCTAGCAGTGTATTTAACACTAAATTCTTCTAGAATCATCATATGGAAATGATGCTCTAAGCCACCCCTTTTCTAACTCCTACTTTTGCTGTTGTACATGGATTGAGAAGAAATGCGAACTGACTGTAATCGACCCTGCAAGTGGAGTAGAAAAGAGTTTGGCACCTGCAATAATTTAATTTGATAGAAATTAATTTGATAATGGAAAGTTTCATTAACGTAGTGAGAAATGAAAGGGTTGCTTTACCGATCCACAGAATGAAAGTTCTGTCCAAAATAACAATTTGATTTAGTATGACTAAACTCTAAATAATAAACAAAACACATGAAACATTTACAATACGTCAAATTGGATACTCAAATAAATGTTGTGAAGGTGAAGTTGTCAAACCAGCTTGTGACGTTTATGACTAAGTGGTATGTGGTGCCAATTCCTTGCAACTCAAACCTTAAGAGAAACACCCAGCCAACCCAACATTAATTCCTGCTACACTAGTGAGAACTCAAGACAATGAACATCAAAGACAGAACCACGTAAGAAAAGACGGGAACAGGCGCGCTCTGCTGAGCTCTGATTATCACAAAAAAATGGTTCAAATGGCTCTGAGCACTATGGGACTTAACATCTATGGTCATCAGTCACCTAGAACTTAGAACTACTTAAACCTAACTAACATAAGGACATCACACAACACCCAGTCATCACGAGGCAGAGAAAAACCCTGACCCCACAGGGAATCGAACCCGGGAACCCGAGCGCGGGAAGCGAGAACGCTACCGCACGACCACGAGCTGCGGACTCTGATTATCACAGAGAAAATTCCCTAATCTGCCGGTGCTGCGGACATACATTACCAACCTGTCTTCTTAACTGCAAGGACACGATCTGGCGTACCGGAGGCGATGGCTGGTTGCTTCGAAGTCCCGTCGTGGCGATGATAATGTCGCAGGTATAGCCCGAAAGAAATTATCCTGGTCTGGTTGTTCCAGACTAAAAGCTTCCTATCAATACAAATGCGCCTCTGAGGGAGACGAAGAAGGCTCGCCACACGTTCACTGACGGTACAGTGATTGATTTTAAGAAGCGAAGTTACACAGTAACTCCGATACAGTCAACTTTAGCCAAAACTGCTCAAGACGGACAACATAGGCCTCTTGTACACAGAACGCTCAATTGCCAACTGTACTCGGAAAGTTACGTTGAAGTCGAAACTTCAGCAACTTCGTCAAACAGTTACAATTAAATGAAAGTATATTAGACAGCCAACGGAAGGCAGGCTGTCCAGAGCAGCGAGAGCTCAGTCTTGAAACCTACTCCGACCGTAAGCTGAGAGCCGACTCTCTCAAGAGCACCCGCACAAGCCGAACACAGAACATTCCCGCCCCCACGACAGTGGCCGTGGTTAAACGTTCCAGTCAGCAACTCGAAAATGGGCAGAAAATTCCACTCTATTGCCGACGCACTACTATTCCACCAATGGAGATACTTGGCGCCAATTTCTGCGCCGATTTTGCTGCGTCACGGAGCTATCCCCTGAGCAAGCCAATCATAGATATGATTTTGCAGAAAACGCGGAAATTTGCCCTCCAAGACTGCCTGGGAACACAAGTCATTCCCACTGAGGCGTAGTGCCTTCGCATCGCCCCTGTCACTTGTTAGGACGATATCGTTATAGGCATGAGTCATCGACAAATGTCACCAGCTGACGTGGACCTGAGTTACAGAGTAGTTGTACTAGTAGGCGGCAGAGGTCAGCAGTTGACGGACAGTACTAGCAGTCGTAGTCAAAACAATGTTGTAAAGTTATGTTTGATTAATATTTAATGTATTTGCTTAATTATAATTGTTTTATATGTGTAGTAATAAGCAGTGTGAATGTTGTATGAGTGAAGAAGAACAGAAGTAAATGAAAATTGTTTTGTTTATTCACGAAGTACCAGATAAACTATACAGGGGATTTACTATAATTAAATGTGCAGTCAGTTTATGGTACTAATAAATTGTGAGTAGAACACAAATTAATCGGTAATTTCGGAAAGAGTAATTTTATATTTGATACTTTTATAAATTTATTTATTTAGCAATTGCCATAGAAAAAAATGTTTTTCTATGATTGGTCATTGAAGTAAAGTGTGAGTTAGCACAGGATAATACTGCAACCTGATTTGCTGTTTCTGATATCAGCCAATCAGAAAAATGCAGGCTCGCGCCAATCTGTGCTGAGAACAAAGCCTTTGGTGTGATCTAAGTGAGTCGGGGCTGAGGGTTCGAACTAGTAACATCTCATTGAAAGTAGCTCTGACGAAAGTACTATAAAATCGCGGAAAATTGCTAATTACGAGTTTGCGAAGTAGTAAAAAGTGTATTTAAGTAAATGGTATAGTGGAAGTCGTGTGGAATATCCAAATTATTGCTTTTGACTGTTAGTTAAAACCGCGTGGCGTGTTGTGCGACAGGTATTACGTGTAGAGCAGAGTGCACAACATTTGAGCGAGCATTTTCCTAACTAAACGATCTAGTGAACTCTATTAACTTCGGTAACAAGTGTAAATACCATAAACTGGCTACGTGTGTGATTGTGGTGTGCGTGGGAGCTTTACATTGTGTAGACACTTAGTACAGACTTGGCAGTATTAACTGTGATCTTTATCGTAAAAATACACCTGAAAATTTACATTGCCAAGTTAAAACTTTTATTTCAGTAGCTGGCCGCATCCCGTTTACCAGACAATTCTATGTATGTTGCAACCTGCAGTAGACAGTAGTGGTCTAGTATTTTCTACTACAGCTTTTAGCTAGACAAATGAACATTGCTGGACACTGGCAGGGCGGTAAGAAGTAACGTGCCGCGCCGCACCACGCCTCGCTGGTAGCCCGCCAGAAAGTGTTTTCACTAATTTTCTGCGAAATAACGGAATCTCTAGCCCAGCTGCTCCGTCAGGCCCCTGTGGGCATGTCGCCCCCGCTCTTATGACAATGTCGGCGTCTGGAAAGCATCCACTCGAGTCCCTCACACCCGTCGGCTTAACCCTCTCAAGATCAGCAGAACCCCCCTGTCACTGGACCACCCGCGTGATGAGAGACGCTGCGTGGGAAGTCCACGTGTGAAGGAATAACAACTTTTCACCGCATGCATTAAGAAAGGAAAATCGAATTACCCAAAGTAAGATAGAAATATGAGAGGGGGCTCATGCCATCTCTCAAACTGAGCATTTTTTACTGACTTTAACAGAATTAAATACTAGGATACGTATCAAACCAAACAGCCATGTGCTCCAAGCTATATGTAAAATAAATAAAACTTCTGCACTCTTAATTCGTGCATTTCTTTAGATTTGGATTTTGTTCCAATGATTGATTCTCAAACTTGAGAAATGAAATTGCTTTACTTTAGTCATATACTGAAGCCTCTGTTGTACAATAGTTAATTAAAAAAAAGTAGATTGAGGCTAAAATTCTTAAAAGAGAATTTATTCATTAATAAACTGGCTGTAATTATTCAATTTGTTTCTTATGACAGTCAGTTAGCATATTAGGGAAAAAAAGGAACAAGGACCCTGCTTGGTAACAATGCCTGGGGGCAATGAGGACACAATCGCCCTGAGTTTAACTGATTATTATTTAAATAAATCTTATCAATCAAATCACATTCAGTTGCGCTGCTGGGTTAGCCGTTAATACTTTCTACTAATGAACAGTCATACTCCAGTGCTGAAGTTTTATTTATTTTACATATAGCTTCTTGTGGAGCCACAGCCAACTACAGGAACGGGCAATCGTAATTAATACAGCCTCTTCCGCCCGTCCACTATCCGTACTCCTGCTACTAGACATCTGGGCGACACAAGTGCTGCCGAAAATGGTAGTCTGTACTGCGAGAGCGTTAACACCACACTTTCGCGCACTACAAGCGCTAAAACCGTCTCTCGCTCTCTCCGCGCGCTCTGCGCAGCACCTCCCTAACCAAAGATTTTACAACGCACAAGCACTGCTATTATCGTTGCTAGTCGATAGAAATTACAATTTCTTTGGCTTTTTCCCAGAGCTTATAAGTTTGACAGTAACACAGATAAATACAATGAAACATTATAAGACTTCTACGTAAATGTACACATACAGTGAAGCAGTGTCCCTACTTATTAAAAGAAAGCATTTAAATTACAAATATTTACATACAGTTAAAAAAAAGTTATATATCTAGCAGGTGCCATGCATCCTGCATTTTCGGTGTTACAAGTGTCAGTGCCTGTAAACCGTTGCCTCACCGATACTGCTTCATGACCAGGTGTGTTGTCGTGCTGATACAAAAATCCTTTCCGAACGGTTCCCGTGCTGTACGCTGTATACAGTATTGTTAAATGTGTTCATCTCTTCCCGCATTCAGGGTTTTCGTAAGCGAAATAATGAGACCACACCGTAACCATGAAAAACAACCCCATACCGTGACACCATGTCCTCCATGCTTCACTATTAGCGCTGCACATTCGACAAATCGAAACACTTCCACCAGATTGCCAGAGGCTGCAGCGTCATTCACTCGTTTCCAGTGACGTCGCTCTCTTCACCGCTTCAAGCGTCGCTTAGCATTGAGTACATACATGTTTGGCTTACGAGGAGCTGCTCGACCTCTGTTCCACGATCTTTGTAGCGCGTAGTGAAATTGATCTCTGTCAGTCGATAGAATATAAGGGCGATGAAAGGGCGTTGTAGGTCCGTTCACGCAATTACCCTATTTTACACGTAAAACATAATTTGGCCTATGCTGGTCATTTGCTATTACGTGGCGATGGAGTGGCGTTGTTCGTTCACTCATGCGTTATTATTAGTAATAAGATAAAAAAATTAATCTTGACAATATTCTTCATTAGTGCGTGTCAGCAATGAGATCTATATCAACTGATAGAAACATCTACTCGACCATCTGTGTACAAGTTAACCGAGATTGTTGCATTATGGCGTTTACATACTACAGTTTCGCTGTTCTATGTCCTATGTCATCTTTCATTAATAACGATGGGTATGTTATGCAGAATTCGATGTGAAAGAGCCGATATATTCTAATAGTGTAAGTCGGGGTAGTGTGTTCGAACTTATGTAAATTCATTGCATAGTTTGTTACATTTTAGTCAACCTGGTGCAGAAGCTTTATGTTTAAGATTTTCAAACTTTCTATGAGTTATTTGTTTTAAGTTATAACTGCGTTGGTGTTTAACTTCGACATTCATGGTCTGAGTTAGACATGCGCAATGTTCCCCGACATGCTGATCTACAGCGCGTCACCTAGTCCTACTTAGTTTCACGTGAGCTCTCGAGGCCCACCACTTCACGGCATCCATGGAGACGAGGCGCATGCCAGAGCTTAAGTCAAGTCTTGGTGTTGACTTAGTACTAAAGTACCGCATTTTTGAAATGTGTCTACGTCTATTCAGGCTGTTTTAGTTTTACTTCTAGACCATACCCTTTTAGACAAATTACAGATACAGGTATATCTTCTGAAGAAGTCTCACTTATTTGGGCTGAAACCTAGGTAACGGTTGGTTTCGTTACCGCAATCGAGGCTGATAGTTTCTTATATATGAGATTATCACGATTGCTGACTGTGCTGCATTGTTGAAAGTACAAAAGCTTTAGAATGGTTGAAATATCCCTGACGGATTTGTTATTCTGGTGACATCCAATGACTACTCCACGCTAGAACTCACTGAGCTCTCCCGACTAGCTCACTGCGGTGTTACCGCTTCTGTACTGGCAACACAATAATCCATGTCGTCTTTTATGCTGGTGGGTCCGCCTCTCGTTATATCTAATGGTCAATTCCGCATTACGTAGGAGTGTCTGGATACTTTTGACCAGATCGTGCATGAGGCTAATTTCCAGTCTCGTGGTAGGTGACGTGCGAACATCTCTGCCTTGCAGGGAGCTAGTCGTGTAGGGCTCACAAATAACAAACATGCGAAATTGATTTGAGAATGAGAAAGCAGCTGCTGAATATTTCCTCATATGCAGAATGTAAGTACACTGCCGGAAAAAAATGGTACACCATTTTATGGATACCCATTGTTGCAACAATGCATATGGAGTGTAGGAAAGGATTAAATTTACAGATCAACAGCACAAGTGGTTCTGAGGTACCATGTATTGACCCTCGCTGCAACATACACTACTGACCATTAAAATTGCTACACCAAGAAGAAATGACGATGATACACGGGTATTCATTGGACAAATATGTTATACTAGAACTGGCATGTGATCACATTTTCACGCAATTTGGGAGCATACATCCTGCGAAATCAGTACCCAGAACAACCGCCTCTGGCCGTAATAACGGCCTTGATACGCCTGGGCACTGAGTCAAACAGAGCTTGGATGGCGTGTACAGGTACAGCTGCCCATGCAGCTTCAACAAGATACCACAGTTCATGAAGAGGAGTGGCTGGCGTATTGTGACGAGCAAAGTTGCTCGGCCACCATTGACCAGACGTTTTCAATTGGTGAGAGATCTGGAGAATGTGCTGGCCAGGGCAGCAGTCGAACATTTTCTGTATCCAGAAAGGCCCGTACAGGACCTGCAACATGCGGTCGTGCATTATCCTGCTCAAATGTAGGGTTTCGAAGGGATCGAATGAAGGGTAGAGCCATGAGTCGTAACACATCTGAAATGTAACATACACTGTTCAAAGTGCTGTCAATGCGAACAAGAGGTGACCGAGACGTGTAACCAATGGTACCCCGTACCATCACGCCGGGTGATACGCCAGTATGACAATGACGAATACAAGCTTCCAATGTGCGTTCACCGCGATGTCGCCGAACATGGATGCGACCATCATGATGCTGTAAACAGTACCTGGATTCATCCGAAAAAATGACGTTTTGCCATTCGTGCAGCCAGGTTCGTCGTTGGGTACACCATCGCTGGCGCTCCTGTCTGTGATGCAGCGTCAAGGGTAACCGCAGCCATGGTCTCCGAGTGATAGTCCATGCTGATGCAAAAGTCGTCGAACTGTTCGTGCAGATGGTTCTTCTCTTGCAAACGTCCCCATCTGTGGACTCAGGGATCGAGACGTTGCTGGACGATCCGTTACAGCCATGCGGATAAGATGCCTGTCATCTCGACTGCTAGTGATACGAGGCCGTTGGGATCCAGCGCAGCGTTCCGTATTACCCTCCTGAACCCACTCATTCCATATTCTGCTAACAGTAATTGGATCTCGACCAACGCGAGCAGTAATGTCGCGATACGATAATCCGCAATCGCGATAGGCTACAGTCCGACCTTTATCAAAGTCGGAAACGAGATGTACGCATTTCTCCTCCTTACACGTGGCATCACAACAACGTTTCACCAGGCAACGCCGGTCAACTGCTGTTTGTGTATGAGAAATCGCTTGCAAACTTTCCTCATGTCAGCACGTTGTAGGTGTCGCCACCGGCACCAACCTTGTGTGAATGCTCTGAAAAGCTAATCATTTGAATATCACAGCATCTTCTTCCTGTCAGTTAAATTTCGCGTCTGTAGCACGTCATCTTCGTGGTGTAGCAATTTTAATGGCCGGTAGTGTACATGTTAGGGCGTCGTGCAGCCCCCACAGGGGGCAATGCAAGAGCTGACTCTAGCCAATACTGTCCTGACTCTTCTTTAAGGCAGGTTAAACTGTATTTCAGGAACTTCAGCTGTGACTTATCGGCTATACAATAGTGAGTACAGTGGGCAGTCACTGTTAAACTGTGGAATACTTCAAAGCAGCAAAATGACAATAATAACTCTCAGTAAAATTTTCCATAAGCAGCTTAAACAGTACTTCGACAACGACAGTAGTGACTTATAATGAGTAGTTGTCGTTAAATTACCAAAGGTAGACTCAGCGCTAAAGTGGCAATAATATACTCATGTTGAGAAAAAAACAGAACTTATCGAACGACTAGTATAGGACGTTGGTATTCACAGGACATGTACATTATTATTATCTGCAGAAATGATTAGTATTTGAACCATGTCGGCTCGCGGATTCAAGGTCAACATCGATGTCGCGGCGCAAGACCACCTGCAGGTAAAATCTGCCTGTGGCTCCCGCTGTCGCTATAAACCGAAGGTAATGGATCAGTGTGACCGGAGCAAGCGTGCAGCATACCTCGCTGATGTATATGACAACAGTACCGTCAGATCGGTGAGTGTGAAAGAGGGCGCGTTATTGGTATGACAGAATTTGGGAAATCTACGCTTGCGTGGGACGAAGTACTTCGGCAGTGCAACGGGAGTGTCTACACTGGTTCACAGAAGGCCGTAGAACACGAGGGGGTGGGTCAGAGTGCGCCACCCACACCATCCCCCCGAGAAGATCGACACATCTGCGTCCTCCTCGGCTCTGGCACAACGGTGTAACACACTGTCGGGGGCGACTATTCGTCGCCTTCATTACGGTATGCGTTACGTGCGTGTCCGCCACTTCTCTGCCTACCTGTGACGAATGTCCTTTCTTTCAGGAGTGCTAGTTCTGCATGGTTCGCAGGAGAGCTTCTGTAAAGTTTGGAAGGTAGGAGACGAGGTACTGGCAGAAGTAAAGCTGTGAGTACCGGCCGTGAGTCGTGCTTCGGTAGCTCAGATGGCAGAGCACTTGCCCGAGAAAGGCAAAGGTCTCGAGTTCGAGTCTCGGTCGGGCACACAGTTTTAATCTGCCAGGAAGTTTCATATCAGCGCACACTCCGCTGCAGAGTGAAAATCTCATTCTTGAAACATCCCCCAGGCTGTGGCTAAGCCATGTCTCCGCAATATCCTTTCTTTCAGGAGTGCTAGTTCTGCATGGTTCGCAGGAGAGCTTCTGTAAAGTATGGAAGGTAGGAGACGAGGTACTGGCAGAAGTAAAGCTGTGAGTACCGGCCGTGAGTCGTGCTTCGGTAGCTCAGATGGTAGAGCAATTGCCCGCGAAAGGCAAAGGTCCCGAGTTCGTCTCGGCCGGGCACACAGCTTTAATCTGCCAGGAAGTTTCATATCAGCGCACACTCCGCTGCAGAGTGAAAATCTCATTCTTGAAACATCCCCCAGGCTGTGGCTAAGCCATGTCTCCGCAATATCCTTTCTTTCAGGAGTGCTAGTTCTGCATGGTTCGCAGGAGAGCTTCTGTAAAGTATGGAAGGTAGGAGACGAGGTACTGGCAGAAGTAAAGCTGTGAGTACCGGCCGTGAGTCGTGCTTCGGTAGCTCAGATGGTAGAGCACTTGCCCGAGAAAGGCAAAGGTCCCGAGTTCGAGTCTCGGTCGGGCACACAGTTTTAATCTGCCAGGAAGTTTCAATGTGCAGAAACATGCTTGACGGCAGTGGTGTATGGAAGGACATCGCTGGAGACAGGAATGGCATTATATAGTGTTTTCGGACAAATCCAGATTCTGTTTTTTGAAAATAATGGTCGCATTTTGGTTCGCTGCAGACAGGGGGTGCGGCATCACAATGACTGTATTCGCATGAGTCTGATAGCGTCAACTGGGGACCTTATGGCGTAGCGTAATATTGCGTACCACCATAAACCACAGTTGGTGTGTATCCAGAGCATTGTGACCAGCGTGACCTCCGTGAATGACATTCTGCGACCCGTAGCCATACACTTTCTGCACAACACCTCAGACGTCATTTTTCAGCAAGATAATGCACACGAAGAAATGTTGCTGCACGAACACGTGCCTTCTTGATTTCACAGGATGCCAGCCACTTGGCCTGGCCCGTCAGATCGCTACACTTGCCGCCAAACGGAGACGTGCGGTATGCGGTGAAACGACGGGTGCAGCACTGTGACCCAATGCTAACCACCACAGATGAACTTTGAGAACAAGGCGAACGTAACATGAATGGCTATTCCACAGGACGCCACTCGCGCCTTATATCTGTCGATGCCATCACGCATGGAACAAGTTTTCAGGGCCCATGTTGGACCCTGTGCCTACTAGACAACAGGACACATGCTGAACTGAGGTGACTGAAATGCTAATCATTTTTGCGGAAGACGCCAATGTACATGTCCTGTGAGTATGAACGTCATGTCTCTAGTCTTTCAAGGTCTTCTGTATTTTCTGAACATGAGTGTAACAATTTTTCAAAGAATATTTGTTCAAGAGAGTTTTCATTAGATAGGACTTCAGCTGATTACAGGAGTAATTTATCACATTGTGCAGGGTGGTCCATTGATCGTGACCGGGCCAAATATCTCACGAAATAAGCGTCAAACGAAAAAACTACAAAGAACGAAACTTGTCTAGCTCGAAGGGGGAAATCAGATGGCGCTAAGGTTGGCCCGCTGGATGGTGCTACCATAGGTCAAACGGATATCAGCTGCGTTTTTTTAAAAATAGCAACCCCCATTTTTATTATATATTCGTGTAGTATGTAAAGAAATATGAATGTTTTACTTCGACCACTTCATTCGCTTTGTGATAGATGGCGCTGTAATAGTCACAAACATATGGCTCACAATTTTAGACTAACAGTTGGTAACAGGTAGGTTTTTTAAATAAAATACAGAACGCAGGTACGTTTGAACATTTTATTTAGGTTGTTCCATGTGATACATGTACCTTTGTGAACTTATCATTTCTGAGAAGGCATGCTGTTACAGTGTGATTACCTGTAAATACCACATTAATGCAATAAATGCTCAATATGATGTCCGTCAACCTCAGTGCATTTGACAATACGTGTAACGACATTCCTCTCGACAGCGAGTAGTTCGCTTTCCGTAATGTTCGCACGTGCATTGACAATGCAGGCGTTGTCGGTGGATCACGATAGCAAATATCCTTCAACTTTCCCCACAGAAAGAAATCCGGGGACGTCAGATCCGGTGAACGTGCTTCGACGACCAATCCACCTGTCATGAAATATGCTATTCAATACCGCTTCAACCGTACGCGAGCTATGTGCCGGACATCCATCATGTTGGAAGTACATCGCCATTCTGTCATGCAGTGAAACATCTTGTAGTAACATCGGTAGAACATAACGTAGAAAATCAGCATACATTGCACCATTTAGATTGCCATCCATAAGATGGGGGCCGTTTATCCTTCGTCCCATAATGCCGCACCATACATTAACCCGCCAAGGTCGCTGATGTTGCACTTGTCGCAACCATCGTGGATTTTCCGTTGTCCAATAGTGCATATTATGCCGGTTTACGTTACTGTTGTTGGTGAATGACGCTTCGTCGCTAAATGAAACGCGAGCAAAAAATCTGTTCGTCCCGTAATTTCTCTTGTGCCCAGTGGCAGAACCGCACACGACGCTCAAAGTCGTCGCCATGCAATTCCTGGTGCATAGAAATATGGTACGGGTGCAATCGATGTTGACGTAGCATTCTCAACACTGAGGTTTTTGAGATTCCCGATTCTCGCGCAATTTGCCTGCTACTGATGTGCGGATTATCGGCGACAGCAGCTAAAACAGCTACTTGGGCATCATTATTTGTTGCAAGTCGTGGTTGACGTTTCACATGTGCCTGAACACTTCCTATTTCAAAAATGGTTCAAATGGCTCTGAGTACTATGGGACTTAACATCTGTGGTCATCAGTCCCCTAGAACTTAGAACTACTTAAACCTAACTAACCAAAGACATCACACACATCCATGCCCGAGGCAGGATTCGAACCTGCGACCGTAGCAGTCGTGCGGTTCCGGACTGAGCGCCTAGAACCGCTAGACCACCGCGGCCGGCTACTTCCTATTTCCTTAAATAACGTAACTATCCGGCGAACGGTCTGGACACTTGGACGACGTCATCCAGGGTACCGATCAGGATAGATAGCACAAGGCAGTTGGGCATTTTGATCACAGTAGCCATACATCAACACGATATGGAACTTTTCTGTAATTGGTAAACGGTCCATTTTAACACGGGTAATGTATCACGAACCAAATACCATCCGCACTGGCGGAATGTTACGTGATACCACGTACTTAAATGTTTGTGACTATTACAGCGCCATGTATCACAAAGCGAAAAAAATGGTCCAACGAAAACATTCATATTTCTTTACGTACTACACGAATATGTAATAAAAATGGGGGTTCCTATTTAAAAAAACGCAGTTGACATCCGTTTGACCTATGGCAGCGCCATCCAGCTGGCCAACCACAGCGCCATCTGGTTTCCCCCTTCAAGCTAGACGAGTTTCGTTCTTTGTACTGTCGTTTGATGCTTATTTCGTGAGATATTTGGCCCGGTCACTATCAATGGACCACCCTGTATACTGCTGAGCAACTACAGCTAAACTGCTCAGTATGACACGGTACGAAAATGCCAATAACAGATTTTATAATAATTTTTAAAATTTCATTAAGCACTGATGATGTAATCCGTAGAAATGGCGTAGTTACATGCGGCTAAATGTTGACTAGATAGTGCTATATCTATCTAGAAACAAAACTAAGATGAGCCACTACATAAATACCGGCCATCCGTCCCTCACGGCTTTACACACTCTCACTAAATCTGGCCGAGGATGACTTTCGTGGCGGCCAACAGCCCCTCGCAAAACAAGTGCAATCCGAAGTTCGTTCAACACTGACCGCTACATGTGAGGTTGCACGCAGATCCCGTGTGAGCAACGAAGGTCGGTCAGCATGGATTAGCTTACGATCCTTCTTCGCTGAAGTACAGATGCCTTGCGTTTCTACAGCATGTACTCAAACATTCCATGTGTACAGCCGCCACGCGGCCGCAGTTTTCTCTTTCACGTCGTACCACCAGCCGTGGCATGGTTGCCTGCTTGCTTCACACGTATGCACCACACCGATACTTCTGTCTGTGAGCATTCCCCGTTAAACGGTAGACACACGTGACGCTATGGTACAGGGTGTTTCAAAAATGACCGGTATATTTGAAACGGCAATAAAAACTAAACGAGCAGCGATAGAAATACACCGTTTGTTGCAATATGCTTGCGACAACAGTACATTTTCAGGCAGACAAACTCTCGAAATTACAGTAGTTACAATTTTCAACAACAGATGGCGCTGCGGTCTGGGAAACTCTATAGTACGATATTTTCCACATATCCACCATGCGTAGCAATAATATGGCGTAGTCTCTGAATGAAATTACCCGAAACCTTTGACAACGTGTCTGGCGGAATGGCTTCACATGCAGATGAGATGTACTGCTTCAGCTGTTCAATTGTTTCTGGATTCTGGCGGTACACCTGGTCTTTCAAGTGTCCCCACAGAAAGAAGTCACAGGGGTTCATGTCTGGCGAATAGGGAGGCCAATCCACGCCGCCTCCTGTATGTTTCGGATAGCCCAAAGCAATCACACGATCATCGAAATATTCATTCAGGAAATTAAAGACGTCGGCCGTGCGATGTGGCCGGGCACCATCTTGCATAAACCACGAGGTGTTCGCAGTGTCGTCTAAGGCAGTTTGTACCGCCACAAATTCACGAAGAATGTCCAGATAGCGTGATGCAGTAATCGTTTCGGATCTGAAAAATGGGCCAATGATTCCTTTGAAAGAAATGGCGGCCCAGACCAGTACTTTTTGAGGATGCAGGGACGATGGGACTGCAACATGGGGCTTTTCGGTTCTCCATATGCGCCATTTCTGTTTATTGACGAAGCCGTCCAGGTAAAAATAAGCTTCGTCAGTAAACCAAATGCTGCCCACATGCATATCGCCGTCATCAATCCTGTGCACTATATCGTTAGCGAATGTCTCTCGTGCAGCAATGGTAGCGGCGCTGAGGGGTTGCCGCGTTTGAATTTTGTATGGATAGAGGTGTAAACTCTGGCGCATGAGACGATACGTGGACGTTGGCGTCATTTGGACCGCAGCTGCAACACGGCGAACGGAAACCCGAGGCCGCTGTTGGATCACCTGCTGCACTAGCTGCGCGTTGCCCTCTGTGGTTGCCGTACGCGGTCGTCCTACCTTTCCAGCACGTTCATCCATCACGTTCCCAGTCCGTTGAAATTTTTCAAACAGATCCTTTATTGTATCGCTTTTCGGTCCTTTGGTTACATTAAACCTCCGTTGAAAACTTCGTCTTGTTGCAACAACACTGTGTTCTAGGCGGTGGAATTCCAACACCAGAAAAATCCTCTGTTCTAAGGAATAAACCATGTTGTCTACAGCACACTTGCACGTTGTGAACAGCACACGCTTACAGCAGAAAGACGACGTACAGAATGGCGCACCCACAGACTGCGTTGTCTTCTATATCTTTCACATCACTTGCAGCGCCATCTGTTGTTGAAAATTGTAACTACTGTAATTTCGAAAGTTTGTCCGCCTGAAAATGTACTGTTGTCCCAAGCATATTGCAACAAACGGTGTATTTCTATCGCTGCTCGTTTAGTTTTTATTGCCGTTTCAAATATACCAGTCATTTTTGAAACACCCTGTAGCTACGCCACTAAGCTATCTACTGGCGGACGATGTTGAAACCATTGTCAGTCTGTCTACCATCTCCTAGGTGGCATATTCCGTCATCGGATCAAAATCGACGTCGTCTTTCCAGGTGTAGTAATTTTTTTCCGGCAGTGTAGAAATACTTCTAGTTACTTGGTGCATTTGCGTCTGCAGCATTTTCGTGTCAGTTTATTTGTTGTCTACCGTCTTTGTAGTCTTACAATTGTAATGGCCATGAAATGTAGCTGGAAGCAGCAGGAATGAGTTAACAGAGTTTATGCCTAAAAGGAAATGTAGATAAGACACCAATTGTGAGGTATATAGATGGTGTGGATGAAAGAAGTTTTCATTAACAATGAAGGCAGGGATAGATATCTGGGTGAGGGTATTAGTGACAAAGTTTTGTCAGTCTTTAGGCAGTGGATATTGGAGAAGTGGATGTTATATTGATGTTGTAGGGCGGGAGTTCAAAGGATTAAACACAAGTAGATAACCGTTTAAAGATTAGATGAGCCTGCTTATAGGGTGTAGGCTGCTATGACACAGGTGGGAGCAGACTGGGCAACTATGGATGCTTAAAGAAGGCTGTGGTCGCAATAAATGTGGGGTGTGCTTCAGAGGACTATGCTTACGGCTTATCTGTTCTGCTTTAGGAGTGAAGGGAGCTCCTAGGATGAATAGGGTTACCAGTCACTAGGGTGGGAACAGTCAGTTGGGGTCTTGGGAGGAGGCATGGCCTTCCATTTGTGAGAGAATGTAGGATAGGACTCGTGCAGGTGTTGTATGTGGGAGAGAATTTGAGGTTCTACATCGACATCTACATACTTTGCAAGCCACCATAAGGTATATTTCGGGGGGTGCGATGCAATACTAGAAATTTCAATTCCACCTGCAAATGGAGCGAGGGAGAACGACTGTCGGTATGCGTCTGTAAGAGCCCTAATTTCTCTTGTCTTCGAGGTTATTACCGAAATTTACAGTGGTGGCAGTTGACTCATTCTACAGTCAGCTGCAGATGTTCTCTAAATTTTGTCAGCTGTCTTCAGGGAAAATAACGTCGTCTTTCCTCCAGGGATCCCCTGTTTCAGTTCACGAAGCACCTCCGTAATACTAACTTTTTGATATAACCTACTGGTAACAAATGTAGCAGCACCTCACTTGATTGTTTCAGTGTCTTTCTTTAATCAGTTTCGGGCAGTCTCTGTGAAGGCGATGGGACCTAATGTATGTACAAGTGGGGGTCGGAGTATTTAAGTTCGTTGGTGTGCTGGTGGTGGTGGTCGTTGTAATGGAGACGACTGTCATTAGACACCTTCGGATTGGTATCTAGATGGTTCCACTGTGTACTCTTTGAAGTAAATCAAGGCTCCATTACGCATAAGGTGGTCAATAATGGCTGGTGAGACGGATTATATAGATGTAGTCCTGATTATTTTTGAGGCAGACCACAGTATGGTTTCCTTTGGTGGGGATGAAACTGATTTCCAGTTCACTTTCCTCCAGCATGCTTCCTGGTTCAACCTCTTTCACCATGGCTGTTGGCATTTGAGTGAATGTGATTGTTTTGGATGTAAATGGTTTTATCAGCTTCAATAAGGGGCGCCAGCAACTGCAAAAGCAATGGAAATAATCAAAAGAAGACAACAAACACCTGCGGCTGGCTTATTGCTGGAAGAAAAGGATTCGAGCCAGCCACTCTGCAACACACTAGAAACTCCATCCTCAAAGATTAGGCCAGAGTCTAGAAGCATCTGAAAGTTTTAATAGCTTGACCACACTCGTCTCCTCGTCAGATAAAATAGAGGGCAGATCCCCACCTAAATTCGATTCTGTCGACTTACCTCGAAGTAAAATTCCCTTAGTTAAAATATGGCATACACTGACTTGCACGAAACAGGCGTAACAGAGGACGAGGTCCTCTCGCTGGAGTAAACAGCCATGTGAGAGGAGGCAGAGTCCAAAGCGGAAGTGCGCCGGGGCCACCTTATCGCACCGGAACAACAGGCACAAGGATCGCCATGGCCGGATACTTGGCTTCACCAAACGCTGTGTCACCCACTGCTTCTCCCATAACTGCTGGGATCAGTGACCCACCAGCGGAATGACAGCATGCAAGGGAATGGCGCATTCTGTGATGATATGTTTCCTGCAGGCCTTCTTGGCAGCTTTGTCGGCCTGTTCATTGCCTCTAAATCCTCACATGCCCTGTACCGAGCAAGATGACACCTTCATACCCGCCGTTGCGGAAAGTACAGTTGGTCGCACGTGAACTGGACCAATTCCTGCACTGGGTACTCGTACTGCATGATTGTAGAGCACAAAGGAAATCGGAGCAGATGAGAAAGTGTGCGTCCTGAAGACACTTCATTTGCTCCATTGCCTTCAGGACTGGATGGAACTCTACCTAAAATACAGTATGGCTATGGAGGAGGGAAATCCTGAAGACGCGATCGGGGAAGACGACTGAATGTCCAAGGGAGTCCCCTTGTTGAAAACGATATGTGTACGAGGTGCATTCAAGTTCTAAGGCCTCCGATTTTTTTTTCTCCGGACTGGAAAGAGATAGAAACATGCACATTGTTTTAAAATGAGGCCGCGTTCATTGTCAATACGTCCCAGAGATGGCAGCACTGTACGGCAGATCGAATTTTACCGCCAGCGGCGAGAATGAGAACTGTTTTAAATACCTAAAATGGCGACGTTTTCCTTACTTGAACAGCGTGCAATCATTCGTTTTCCGAATTTGCGTGGCGTGAAACTAATTGAAATTTATCGACAGTTGAAGGAGACATGTGGTGATGGAGTTATGGATGTGTCGAAAGTGCGTTCGTGGGTGCGACAGTTTAATGAAGGCAGAACATCGTGTGACAACAAACCGAAACAACCTCGGGCTCGCACAAGCCGGTCTGACGACATGATCGAGAAAGTGTAGATTATTGTTTTGAGGGATCGCCTCCAGAGTTGGCATTTCTGTGGGTTCTGTGCACACAATCCTGCATGACGACCTGAAAATGTGAAAAGTGTCATCCAGGTGGGAGCCACAAATGCTGACGGACGACGACACGACTGCCCGTGTGGCACGTTGCCGAGCAATGTTGACGCGCAACGACAGCACGAATGGGACTTTCTTTTCGTCGGTTGTGACAATGGATGAGACGTGGATGCCATTTTTCAATCCAGAAACAAAGCGCCAGTCAGCTCAATGGAAGCACACAGATTCACCGCCACCAAAAAAATTTCGGGTAACCGCCAGTGCTGAAAAAATGATGGTGTCCATGTTCTGGGACAGCGAGGGCGTAATCCTTACCCATTGCGTTTCAAAGGGCACTACGGTAACAGGTGCATTCTACGAAAATGTTTTGAAGAACAAATTCCTTCCTGCACTGCAACAAAAACGTCTGGGAAGGGCTGCGCGTGTGCTGTTTCACCAAGACAACGCACCCGCACATCGAGCTAACGTTACGCAACAGTTTCTTCGTGATAACAACTTTGAAGTGATTCCTCATGCTCCCTACTCACCTGACCTGGCTCCTAGTGACTTTTGGCTTTTTCCAACAATGAAAGACACTCTCTGTGGCCGCACATTCACCAGCCGTGCTGCTATTGCCTCAGTGATTTTCCAGTGGTCAAAACAGACTCCTAAAGAAGCCTTCGCCGCTGCCATGCAATCATGGCGTCAGCGTTGTGAAAAATGTGTACGTCTGCAGGGCGATTACGTCGAGAAGTAACGCCAGTTTCATCGATTTCGGGTGAGTAGTTAATTAGAAAAAAAATCGGAGGCCTTAGGACTTGAATGCACCTCGTACACCACAGTAAAACCGTGATGTCTGTCTAAAAAGTTAGAAAACTGTGATTAAAACTTAAAATTGGGGGGCGCAGTCTTTCTTGTGCGGTAAGTTCCCCAGAAGTTTCCCGCTAACGACTGTTCCGCCTCAACAGCTACGCGCCTCATCTGAGTGCAGCACGCCTTGGGGTAGAGGGTCTTTTACACAGGTTTTTACCATCCTCACGATCCAGGTGGCCAGGCCAAGATCCCCGTTCCCTGCCGCGCACAAGATTGCACAGCCGCACTGTACGAGTATAATGATGGCCGAGTCATGCTCAGAGCTTACGGTGGCAGAGGACTGACGGCGCTTACCAGTCCTCAGCTCCGGAATCCCGGGGTCGCCAAGCCCGTGCCCAGAAAACTAATGCTGAGCCCCTTGAAGGCACAAGGCGTTTCTGAAATGATAATTAAATGGACACCCTAGCTGCAAACAGGCGTTGATGTACTTCATTGGGGACATGCTGAAAATGTGTGCCCCGACCGGGACTCGAACCCGGGATCTCCTGCTTACATGGCAGACGCTCTATCCATCTGATGGGCAAACATCTATTAGGCGCACTACGAATGTGGTGGTGTGGACATGTTGGGAATGTGGATCTCACGGGGAGCGTGCAAGGGATAAGTCCCTGCAGACGCACTATTATCTATGCCGTCGGTGGCTCAGATGGATAGAGCGTCTGCCATGTAAGCAGGAGATCCCGGGTTCGAGTCCCGGTCGGGGCACACATTTTCAGCATGTCCCGAATGAAGAACATCAACGCCTGTTTGCAGCTAGGGTGTCCATTTAATTATCATTTCATTTCTAGCAAAGCTGCATAGTCATTCACGGTAACTGTTCTTTCAGGAACAGATACTACCGTCATATATAGTTAATACAAGGCGTTTCAGCAGCACGTTGTCACTCTCAGATGGATTAGAATTACATGTATATTAATGCCAAGTGTGATTGGATTAATGTGAAGTATGATTAGGACATGGAATTCCATATAACACGGATAAATTTTAATACTGCAGTATTTGATTAGGAACTACATCACTCTTTTACTGTGGCATCTAATCAGGCAGTGGAACTCTACAAAGATCGATGTTATGACAAGATTTTACATAACCGACGGATGTTTCTTTGTCTTGGTTAAATGGTTCAAATGGCTCTGTGCACTATGGGAGTTAACATCTGAGGTCATCAGTCCCCTAGAACTTAGAACTACTTAAACTTACCTAACCTAAGGACATCACACACATCCACGCCCGAGGCAGGATTCGAACCTGCGACCGTAGCGGTCGCGCGTTTCCAGACTGAAGCGCCTAGAACCGCTCGGCCACACCGGCCGGCTCTTGGCCTTGTCGTGAGGCTTTAGGAAACGGGAAGTCTCAACCCAAGGCAACGCAGTTGTCATACAACTCGCATAGACGAAGTCGCTGAAGTTACTATTCCCGCTTCTGCTGCAATGAATCGACGCGTGAGCACACGACAGCTTTAACATGAGACTGTCATTCCTAAAAATCTTCTCTTCGTTGGTGTACAGAGACGGTAGCATAGTTTTTTGTGGATGTTATTATCAGATGATTTTGTATGGAACAACTATTTTCTAGGGATTTTTTGGGAATGGCGATCGGTGGGTTTGTATCTGCAGATTTCTTCATAAAATATACTCGAGTTGTGGTAAGGGAAGCTGCGTAAAGATAAGAGTAGGTTGACTTGTGGAGTAGTATTTCGGAGATTTCTTAATAGGATAAGATATTATTTTATAGTGAGCAGCGACAGACAGACATACATGGTGTTACCAGAAACTGTGATGGCTACAGAATCCTGCTGATGGTTGCGTCTGCGTCTGGAGCTGACGATGCAGGTGGTAGCGACAGTGATGTTGTTGGTAGTGATGTAGATGATGTAACTGTCCTGACAGTTATTGGCGGTGATGCAAGCGATGGTGCAGGAGATGGTGCTGGTGATGACGATTGCGTTAGTATTGCTGTTCATGAGGATGAACCTAAAAGTTGCAGTGTTGTGAAAACTCGGAGAATGCTGTGCAAGATGGGGAATGATTGGAAAATTAGTAGGATGAGCGTGTGATGGTAGGTGCTGATGTGATGTGTGTCCACTCTGGTGCAGACCTAGGCGAACCATTGTGCATCTATGCCACCCGCGATGCAGTACAGGGACTGAGATTCCCTCGTCTGTTTGCTGCATGGCGACGACTCCTGTTCTTGGAAGGCGGAAGTAGCTTCCTCGATGATAGCTGCCTGAGTGACGCCCCATAGTGATTAAGGTGGGGGCGGTAAAGGTGATAGGGGTTGGCAGTGGGTATGGAGGCAAGGCAGCTGTAGTAAGACGAGGAAAGTACTGATTTTTTTCCAAGTCGCTAAGACAAGATCAGTCCAACAGAGCGCCATATGCAATGCTGTGAGTCGGCAACAAAGAGACCGCACCATACACTTATATAAAATTAAGCGTTTGAAGATTTATCGAACCATGGCCAGATTATGTAACACTCTGAAAAAATTAAATATTGTGACTCTCAATGTGGTTCACTGATTAGTTACTTCAAAAATTCACTTCTTGTAAAATTCTAAGAGGCACGCAATATTAACTCTAGAAAGATCTACTCTTGGAATTAGCCTTAGTTTATCATAAAAATATATGGTAGAAGTTTCCCGGAATCCACCTCTTTTACTTTTCGAATCATTCCATCCTTTTTTGAAATGTGAGTTACAGAGCTCAACTCCTGGGTTAGGCTCAGTTTATCACAGAAATATATGTTAGAAGTTTTTGAATTATTAAGATAAATTTTGCAAATTTAGTTATATTAATTAATCTTTGTTGTTAATCTGCAAAACCAAGACAACAGCACTACATTCATCCAAGTTTCAACAGTATATTGTAAATTTTAAAATGTACAGAATTAAAACAAAGACAGTTCACAAGCGACCAGCCTCCGTTAGTTCCATTTGGAAAATACTACAGTTCAAACTTTGAAAACCAACGGGCTAAGGATTTTATAGAACATTAATAAAGTACACATTTACATATACGAAGGTGAGTCAATTATTATACACAAAGTAGTTATAAAATTTTATTTTATTCAAATAGGAAACTTACAAGAACATCATTTTTCGATATAGTCTCCTTGCGTTTCAATGCACTTAGTCCATCGTTGTACAAGCCCTCATAAAAGAAGGCTCTCGGTTGTGCTGCGAGCCAGGAATGCACCGCTTCTTACATTGCTTCGTCCGAGGCAAATCGACGGACCCTTAATGCTCGTTGTCTTGCGATTGCGTTCTCGCTTCCCGAGCACATGGTCCCTGGTTCGATTCCCGGCGGCGTCAGGGATTTTCACCTGCCTCGAGATGACTGGGTGTTGTTGTGCCGTCTTCATCATCATCATTCATCCCCATTATGATCGGAGGAAGGCAATGGCAAACCACTAGGACCTCCGCCTAGTACGGCGGTTGGGATCTCCCGCATCGTTCCCTTTCGCTCTGTCAAGCAGCATGGGACTTCATTTCCATTTTCCATATACAGTCAGAGACAAATACGCTGTTACATACATTACATATGAAATATAGCTTCTGTAACAAAGCCTACAGATTCAGAGTTAGAAGTACAGTCAAGTTATCAACGCCGAAAATTTTGGATGGTGCTGAAAGTATTTAATCTGCACTTCTGGTTGCTTTTAGCGTTCACCGGCATGGTAGAATCGCATATGTATAGTTGCAACAAAAATGCGAGCTGCTTAATCAAGATATATGTCGAACAAATAATCTTAACATGTGACGCCAGAGAATCAGTCTGTTTTTCGCAGCCGGCCAGGGTGGCCGAGCGGTTCTAGGCGCTCCAGTCTGGAACCACGCGACCGCTACGGTCACAGGTTCGAATCCTGCCTCGGACATGGATGTGTGTGATGTCCTTAGGTTAGTTAGGTTTAAGTAGTTCTAAGCTCTAGGCGACTGATGACCTTAGAAGTTAAGTCCCATAGTGCTCAGGGCCATTTGATTTTTTGTCTTTCGCAATCATTAATGCACAGCACCCGAATATTTTAATGTAAATATACGTCTGCAAGAGTAGATGTATTTGTAAAGAAAGCAGATATATATCAGCCAATTGACTGGTATGTCTGCACTTTGGCCTATCCTACCAATTTTACCAATTTCTGTATTTGACATCCTACCAATCTGCCAACTGTATAGTCAGTACTACCAATATCCAACTAATTTAAAATGTGACACAGCTAACAGTTTCAAGATTCTGTTTCGGTAATTTCAAGTGCTAGAACTTTATAAACTGCAAGTGTGTGTGTGTGTGTGTGTGTGTGTGTGTGTGTGTGTGTGTGTGTTCAAAATGGTTCAAATTGCTCTAAGCACTATGGTACTTAACAATAATAACGAACTCCCTTAAGTATAACGACACACACACACACATAATAAAAAATGAGTATTTACTGACAGGTATTTCCAACGTAGCTGAAATGGGTTCAAATGGCTCTGAGCACTATGGGACTTAACAGCTGAGGTCATCAATCCCCTAGAACTCAGAACTAATTAAACCTAACTAATCTAAGGACATCACACACGTCCATGCCCGAGGCAGGATTCGAACCTGCGACCGTAGCGGTCGCGCGTTTCCAGACTGAAGCGCCTAGAACCGCTCGGCCACTCCGGCCGGCCAACGTAGTTCACAACTGCTTCTTGCGTGGTGAGGGACTGGAAACACATTTTAAATACGGTATACAGTTCCACCAAATGAAGCACGTTGTATTGCATCTTCACAACATTCTACTCCATTGTCATTATTTGTTGAACCATTTTCCTTCTGTTTGCAGTCATATACTCCTCCATCATCATGCTTTTCTGTTCTTGGTGTGCAAGGCTGTGAATACATTTCTCTGACAGATTTTCACAACGAATACACTTTTTAAAGTCCTTTTTGCTCACCGCAAGTGTCTCGAAAATTAAGCACATGAGCCCTATATGTATGTACAGACAATGATGGAGTCACACAATCGAAGTCGAAAACTTAATGCTCGAGGGATGGAGGCAGAGCTTGCACGCCATTGGCTGAAACGTCAATGTGTGGATCCCCAAAGCAATTGGCAGACAGCTTGGTGATTTCGGCACACATACGTAATTCTATTAGCCAGGACGGGAGGATGAACGTGGGGATGGAGGGGGGGGGGGAGGGAATTATTTAATAGCTGAAATTTTGAAGACAGCGTCCCAGCCCATGGATTCGAAAGGGGAAACAGTATGGCCACATATCTAGGGAAGCACAGCCATGTGTCCTGACACAGTGTCGCGAAAGACTGCCGCCCCCGGAGCTGGCTTCGAAAATAACATTCAGCTACCTCTACAGGCTGCTACTGCAGGTTCGAATCCTGCCTCGGGCATGGATGTGTGTGATTTCCTTAGGTTAGTTAGGTTTAAGTTCTAGGCGCTTCAGTCTGGAACTGCGCGACCGCTACGGTCGCAGGTTCGAATCCTGCCTCGGGCACGGATGTGTGTGATGTCCTTAGGTTAGTTAGGTTAAGTAGTTCTAAGTTCTAGGGGACTAATGATCTCAGATGTTAAGTCCCATAGTGCTCAGAACCAAAATGAACCCAACCCTTTTTTGTTTCATTCTTTTAACATATCCATAGAGAGACAGCCTTCCTTTCTTCATTGTGGTTGAGATCATTGCAGATCTTCCGATTACTTACTTGTTTGATCTCAAATGAAAAGCAAACTAAATTGCTGCTACTTTCGGTGGCCTCAAGATCTTCCTCAGAAACTTCCTTTCTTTTCTGTCTACGTATTTCTGAGAGGCCCTTTCTGGTAATTGCCTCGGATGCATATAAACATTTAGTTTTAAATATGCTACTGCAAGGCCTAAATTTGGCGTGTAAGACGGAGATTTTGAATTTAAGAATTCTGGCATAATCTGAATGTTGTGTACATCTTCTAGATCTTTTTTTGAATAAAAAATTGAGAGAGAAACCTTTTAAAACCTAGGCCGCAATTTTCAGCACTCAATTAAAGCACAATAACTAGTTGTGGTTGTTTTCTACAACCATCTTCAGATCTGTAAAGTACTGGAGAAAAGCTAGCCTAAGAAAATTTTGTATAATAAATTAGGATATAAAACAACATACAACAGCTGAACAAATTATCCAAGGATAGCCAACTTCAACAGCTAAAGTGGACACGTAACAAATCCACTTAAGACTGTTGTATAAATAATATGTTACTGCGCTTGAGATGAAATATCGTTCAAATCGTAAAAAAGCGACGAACAGACATTGGAAAACATCATTAGCTGTAGTCATACAATGACGTGCATTCCTTTTGTGAGCCAACAAGACTGACAGGCTATAATATCTCAGAAAAAAGCTTGGTGTCTGAACTGCATACTAAGTTTTTAATATTTTGGACCAAAACGTGGCTGTTAGGAACGGAATAATTATTTTCTAAAACGAAGGATTTTTTCAAAGTTTCGTGTAGAAATCGGGCCAAATCGTGATATGCGCTATTCATGCTATTGAAGATTGGACATATTGGATGATTAGGTTTATGAATTTTGAACTGGGACCGAAGTTTAGGGGGCTGAGGGTTCATATTGATGAGTAGTTTCTTTTGGAAAGGTTTTATAACAAATTTTGCATTGTTAATGGCTGATCTTACTTCTTTCTGTAATTTAGGAGTCGGATCATCATGCAGCTCCGATATGTTGTTTTCACTGAAGAAATTTTCAGTTTTAGAAATATACTCAGAAATATAAGCAATGACTAGACAACAACCTTTATTGGATTTAGTTATTAAAGCATTTTCTGTTTTAAGTTTATTATTAATGGAAGTTACTAAAATTCTGTCGTTATGCGTAGCATTAGACAAAGTAGCTGCATTTTTCTCTAGCATGCGGGTTACATCATACGCAATTCTGGCTTGAGAAGCATTTTCTGTCTTATTATTATCGAGACCGATTTTTAAATCAACAAGCATATTTTCTCTTACATTTCTGTCTGACAGGTTAGGCCTGACATTGTATTTTAGTCCTTTTCTTAACAGGACTTTTTCTTTCTCAGTAAAGACGATGTTGGTTTTATTTAAAATTCTTTCGTGAAAGACGTGACTGCTTTTTTGAAATGTATTCTGAGGACATTTTTCATTAGAAAGCAGACAAACAAATTGCTGAGCTTCTTCTCGTGTTTCTGCATTATACCTATTTTACAAATCTCTAGATGTTCGTTAATTTGCGTCCACATGTCGTCAATATTAAAATTATAGTTAACACGATAAGTGTTTGTGATATTTAAGTACAAATGGTATGCTTCTTCGTTAAGACGGTCTTTTTTAGCGTACAGCTCTTTTATCCTTTTACAAATAATATTCTTAATGATAGGTCTAAAGGACTTTGGGATTTTTCTTACATACAGAAAAATTGATGTAGGCTTTTGTATAAGTCGGGACAAGACCCCTTTTTTCACACTGCTTCTTAAAATAGATAGCCATACTTGTATTTAAAATTTTCTTTTTTAATTCTTTATATTTAGAAGCAGCCTTAGATACCTGGGCAGGTAAGAAACGTAAAGCTTTGAACATAGCTGCTACGGTTCAGTGACCGTGTCAGAATTATATTGGAACAAATAAGCCCTCGGTCACAAATATTAAGTCAAAATTGACCTGGTTTCGACGGTACTGTGAGCGTCGTCTCCAGAATTTGGCCTGATTTCTACACGAAACTTTGAAAAAATCCTTCGTTTTAGAAAATAATTATTCCGTTCCTAACAGCCATGTTTTGGTCCAAAATATTAAAAACTTAGTATGCAGTTGAGACACCAAGCTTTTTTCCTTAGATATTAAAAACCTTTATACCACTGTCCCGGTACATGAGACGCTCATCATTGTGGAAGAAAACTTACGTCAATTTAAAAAAGATCTATCAGATGAACAGATTACCGACTTTATGAATCTCATTAATGTCGTTGTCAAGTACAACTACGTTGAATTCAACGGACAACTGTACCAGCAGTCTGATGGGCTCCCTATGGGCAACCCTTTAGCCGCCATCCTTGCCGACATCTTTATCAATTCCTTGGAAAAAAAGCTGTTTAACCATGTCTCAGCCGCTTCACTAGGTATCCTTTCTTACACAAGATACGTTGATGGTATTCTAGTCATCTATAACAGACCAGCCGATAGAATTGATCATATATTTAAACTTTTTAACGACCTCCATGAAAACATTTCTTTCACTATTGAACTCGAAAACGAAAACCGCCAATTACGTTATTTAGACTTGGCGCTTACAATAGAAGACAATTACATCACTTTCAATATTTTTCGAAAAGAATCGTATACTGACCAAATCGTGCCTGCTTCCTCTTTTCATCCACAGTCTCAAAAAATGGCCTTTTTTCACTCTGCCGTCCACCGAGCCACCTCCATACCACTTTCAACAGAAAAGTTTAATGAGGAGATTGTTGTTGTTGTTGTGGTCTTCAATCCTGAGACTTGTTTGATGCAGCTCTCCATGCTACTCTATCCTGTGCAAGCTTCTTCATCTCCCAGTACCTACTGCAACCTACATCCTACTGAATCTTTTTAGTGTATTCATCTCTTGGTCTCCCTCTACGATTTTTACCCTCCACGCTGCCCTCCAATACTAAATTGGTGATCCCTTGATGCCTCAGAACATGTCCTACCAACCGATCCCTTCTTCTGGTCAAGTTGTGCCACAAACTTCTCTTCTCCCCAATCCTATTCAATACTTCCTCATTAGTTATGTGATCTACCCATCTAATCTTCAGCATTCTTCTGTAGCACCATATTTCGAAAGCTTCTATTCTCTTCTTGTCCAAACTATTTATCGTCCATATTTCACTTCCATACATGGCTACACTCCTTACAAATACTTTCAGAAATGACTTCCTGACACTTAAATCTATACTCGATGTTAACAAATTTCTCTTCTTCAGAAATGCTTTCCTTGCCATTGCCAGTCTACATTTTATATCCTCTCTACTTCGACCATCATCAGTTATTTTGCTCCCCAAATAGCAAAACTCCTTTACTACTTTAAGTGTCTCATTTCCTAATCTAATTCCCTCAGCATCACTCGACTTAATTCGACTACATTCCATTATCCTCGTTTTGCTTTTGTTGATGTTCATCTTATATCCTCCTTTCAAGACACTATCCATTCCGTTCAACTGCTCTTCCAAGTCCTTTGCTGTATCTGACAGAATTACAATGTCATCAGCGAACCTCAAAATTTTTATTTCTTCTCCATGGATTTTAATACCTACTCCGAATTTTTCTTTTGTTTCCTTTACTGCTTGCTCAATATACAGATTGAATAACATCGGGGAGAGACAACAACCCTGTCTCACTCTCTTCCCAACCACTCCCTTTCATGTCTTTCGACTCTTATAACTGCCATCTGGTTTCCGTACAAATTGTAAATAGCCATTCGCTCCCTGTTGTCTACTCCGGGGGCCTTGTTTCGACTCAGGTCTTTCAGTGCTCTGTCAAACTCTTCACGCAGTATCGTATCTCCAATTTCATCTTCATCTACATCCTCTTCCATTTCCATAATATTGTCCTCAAGTACATCGCCCTTGCATAGACCCTCTATATACTCCTTCCACCTTTGTGCTTTCCCTTCTTTGCTTAGAACTGGGTTTCCATCTGAGCTCTTCATGTTCATACAAGTGGTTCTCTTTTCTCCAAAGGTCCTTTTAATTTTCCTGTCGGCAGTATCTATCTTACCCCTAGTGAGATAAGCGTCTACATCCTTACATTTGTCCTCTAACCATCCCTGCTTAGCCATTTTGCACTTCCTGTCGATCTCATTTTTGAGACGTTTGTATTCCTTTTTGCCTGCTTCATTTACTGCATTTTTATATTTTCTCCTTTCAGCAATTAAATTCAATATTTCTTCTGTTACCCACGGATTTCTACTAGCCCTCGTATTTTTACCTACTTGTTCCTCTGCTGCCTTCACTACTTCATCCCTCAGAGCTACCCATTCTTCTTCTACTGTATTTCTTTCCCCCACTGCTGTTAATTTTTCCCTTATGCTCTCCCTGAAACTCTGTACAACCTCTGGTTCTTTCAGTTTATCCAGGTCCCATCTCCTTAAATTCCCACCTTTTTGTAGTTTCTTCAGTTTTAATCTACAGGCCATAACCAATAGATTGGGTCAGAGTCCACATCTGCCCCTGGAAATGTCTTACAATTTAAAACCTGGTTCCCAAATCTCTGTGTTACCATTATATAATCTATCTGAAACCTGTCAGTATCTCCAGGCTTCTTCCATGTATACAGCCTTATTTTATGATTCTTGAACCAAGTGTTAGCTATGATTAAGTTGTGCTCTGTGCAGAATTCTACCAGGCGGCTTCCTCTTTCGTTTCTTAGCCCCAATCCATATTCACCTACTACGTTTCCTTCTCTCCCTTTTCCTACTACCGAATTCCAGTCACCTATGACTATTAAATTTTCGTCACCCTTCACTACCTGAATAATTTCTTTTATTTCATCATACATTTCTTCAATTTCTTCGTCATCTACAGAGCTAGTTGGCATATAAACTTGTACTACTGCAGTAGGTGTGGGCTTCGTATCTATCTTGGCCACAATAATGCGTTCTCTATGCTGTTTGTAGTAGCTTACTCGCATTCCTATTTTCCTGTTCATTATTAAACCTACTCCTGCATTACCCCTATTTGATTTAGTGTTTACAACCCTGTAGTCACCTGACCAGAAGTCTTGTTCCTCCTGCCATCGAACTTCACTAATTCCCACTATATCAATCTTTAACCTATCCATTTCCCTTTTTAAATTTTCTAACGTACCTGCCCGATTAAGGGATCTGACATTCCACGCTCCGATCCATAGAACGCCAGTTTTCTTTCTCCTGATAACGACGTCCTCCTGAGTAGTCCCCACCCGGAGATCCGAATGGGGGACTATTTTACTTCCGGAATATTTTACCCCAGAGGACGCCATCATCATTAACCATACAGTAAAGCTGCATGCCCTCGGGAAAAATTACGGCTGTAGTTTCCCCTTGCTTTCAATCGTTCGCAGTACCAGCACAGCAAGGCTGTTTTGGTTAGTGTTACAAGGCTAGATCAGTCAATCATCCAGACTGTTGCCCCTGCAACTACTGAAAAGGCTGCTGCCCCTCTTCAGGAACCAAGCGTTTGTCTGGCCTCTCAACAGATACCCCTCCGTTGTGGTTGCACCCACGGTACGGCCATCTGTATCGCTGAGGCACGCAAGCCTCCCCATCAACGGCAAGGTCCATGGTTCATGGGGGGAGAATGAGGAGATTAATTTACTTAAAACCATAGCAGTCAATAATGAATATACGCCTAACATAGCGGACGATATCCTAAAAAAGAAAACTGCAAGAACTACCACGCTCCACACCTCGTGCACTGCAATTAACCCAAAAAAACGGTTTTCTATTCCTTCCATAGGACCTCATTTCCTATCAAATTCAGTGCATGTTTCACAACAGATACAACTGCAATGTTGCCTTCTCTACTAATAATAATCTAAAGAGAAACTTCATTCATAATTTGAAATCCATTCGCTCCCCTACAGAAAATTCTGGCGTTTATAAGATCATCTGCGATACCTGCTCCTCCTATTATATAGGGCAGACTGGACGTGCTTTCACCATCAGATATAAAGAACATCTTTTGAGAAAAAACGGCACCAGTCCCCTAAAATCATCTCTTAATTACTGGACACGTGCCTAAAGCCATAGGCGATAACAATATTCTGCATACCGAAAAGAAGGGGCGTAGGTTAGATGTCTTGGAGGAATTAGACATTTTCAAACATCTCACTCGTCATGATGGCCTCATTCTCAACGAACAGCTGCAGCTGCTAAATAAAAACTTTTTTGACTGTATAAAACCATTGCTTGATCTTTGATTCAGAGTTCCTCATGCAGTTTACCGAAAGGTTGTTTTCCTATCACATCTTTGCCGTTTTCTTGTATGTCATAACTAACGTTACAAAATGTATCTCTAAAGCAGATAAATATGTAACTTTATCCTGTTATTATTTATGCTTACGTTATGCCTTAATCAGCTGCATCACAGTTTCATGTGTCTAATTTTGAATTTACAGTAGCCTAGTTGTTTCTGCGGCTACTAGATGGCGCTCGTAGCATCACCATGTTTACTTGTCCACACTTTCTAAAGTGGGCACCTCAGTCTCGTTGCAACCCTTGTTCGCAGTACGAGCAGCCCTTAGCGGTTCGCCATCTCACAACTGTTCATGACGTCGCCTTTCCGGCTCAGATCTTTTTTTAATATGTGACTTGCAAGTACTGCATCTTTTCCTGTCAGTACAAACTTTAATTTTATTAATGTACTATATACCTAATATGTTTTAGAACAGTTAGTCTAATTCTGAAGACGACGCTCATAGTAGCGTCGAAACCTGGTCAATTTTGACTTAATATTTGTGACCGAGGGCTTATTTGTTCCAATATAATCCCTATATTATCTTACGTAGCAGCACTTCCTACCCTTACTTAACTAAACTTACGCTAAATACATTTATACATCTGCATTTCCATGATGCTGATAGACTGGCCAAAGGTTGTAAGTAAGAAAACATAAACGAATCGAACGTGGACCAGCAGTTTTTCTTAAAGTCCTCTAAATATTCTCCTTTTCATTTCGATGCACTATATTATTTAGGAGAAATTATGCAGCACATACAGTAAGCACTACACCTTTTGTTGTCTTCTGTGGTGCGCCCCTGGCCTGCACCAGTGCTGCAGCTCAGGCCTCAGGCGCAGTTTCTCAAGTTCTCCTGCCAGTTAGCTAACCCAATTCTAGCAGCAGCAAACAGAATTCAACCTATCAATTTTCTATCAGCAAAGGTGTCTAGGTACCAAGGACCGGTCGGATGTAAACCCACCCCCTCTGCTATCCAGTTTGTTTGCCCACAACACGAATACGTGTCATTGCACGACTGCAGCTAATGATGATGGTTTTCAATGCATGTCCACCGCTTTATTACGATTTGAACGATATGTCGTCTTAAACGCAGTAATATATTACTTATACAACACTGATAAGTGGATTTGTTTCAGTTTCACTTTTACTATTGGAGTTGGCTGTCCTTGTATAATTTATTTAGCTGTTATACATTGTTTTATATCGTACTTTATTTTACAAAATTTTCTTAAGCTATTTTTCCAGCATTTGTTTACAGACCTGAAGACGGCTGTAGAAAACAACTGAAACTAGTCATCGTGCTTTAATTGTATACTAAAAATCGCGATCTAGCCATTAAAACTTTCCTTATTAAAATTTTTTAATTAATAAATCAAATCAAGACGAGTGTCTCCTTCCTGACAATGTGATGCTTCACTTCTGGATCTTTCTTCGACTGCTGCGTTCTCACTGATATTGGGGGTTAAAATCTGATTTCAAACTGTTGAGAAACAATGTACGAGTTAGAAGACCATATTGAAAAAATGGCATGGGTGGTGCGTCTAAGGTAGGGGGGAGGGGGGAGGGGGGGAAAGTGGGCGGAAAAATGGACCACGATGATGGAATAAGATAGCAAAGAAAATATTGTATAAAATGATCATAAATAGGAAAAGAATATTGTCTGGAGAGTGTAAAAATCATTGAGAAAGATAGAATGAAGTAGGGAAGAGGAAGGAACTCAAAAGAGGAACCGGTTGCTGACCAAATGCCAAAAGCATGCCGAACAGTAAGTGTATGCGACAATGGGCTGTCGACCCACGAACCATCCAGTTCAGTTATTTTTAATTATTTTACGTGCTTAATGACAATACGGTTTTTATTGTGTCCGCCTTCATCCATTGATCTCGGTCATTCTGTATGATTATATGTAATTACTTCACTATTTTATATTATATGTAGGTCTAATTACTTCACAATCGTTTGTACAAGCAGTCTCTCACTAGTTTATCTACCCAATGACCACGTAGTCTGGTATAAGCATTGGTATTTTGCCTTATACTTTACATAAGTGGAGTAAGTTTAACACAGATCATTTTAATACCGTAAACATAAGACAGAAACCACGCAATTCAGTTACTTTAATTTTTTAAATGTTCGGTGACAATAGGTCATTTGTAACCACCTTATTCGTGAGTTATCATTCTTTGAGATCACAGTTTTTGTGTCTGTTGTATTCTACTCAATTACTTTACAACTGTTTTGTTTAATCAGTCACTTATTGTCGTATCTGTCTAATGATAATGACGATCCAACTTAGTGTACTCACTGTCATCTGTTTCCTTGTTATTGTCTATATCGTTTTGTTGTTCTTTGTTCGTGTCTGTTTATCTATTGTGCAGAGCCTTTTACACTTTAATAGCACTTACGCATTTGAGTTGTGTTATTTATAACGGTTATGGTTGTACATTGAAGAGTGAAAGAAACTGGTACACATGCCTAATATTGTGTAGCGCTCCCGGGAGCACGAAGAAGTGCTGCAACACGACGTGGCACGGAATCGACTACTGTCTGAAGTAGTGCTGAAGGGAACTGACACCATGAATCCTGCAGGGCTGTCCATAAATTCCTAAGAGTACGAGGGGTAGAGATCTCTTCTGAACAGCACGTTCCAAGGCATCCCAGATATATTCGGTAATGTTCATGTCTCAGGAGTTTGGTGGCCAGCGCAAGTGTTTAAACTCAGAGGAGTATTCCTGGAACCACTCTTTAGCATTTCTGGACGTGTGGGGTGTCGCATTGTCCTGCTGGAATTGCCCAAGTCCGTCGGAATGCACAATGGTCATGAATGGATGCAGGTGATCAGACAGCATGCTTACGTACGTTGTCACCTGTCACAGTCGTATCTAGACGTATCAGGGGTCCCATATCACTCCAAATGCACACGCCCTACGCCAGGGCCGGCCAAACGCTGCACAGTGTGCAGACGTGCGGAAGTACTGCACATGTGCGCACGTGTGCGACAGCGAGCGACAGCGACATTTGTTATTAGACATGTGTCCTAAATGAACGGCGGCGGCTCCACTTCCCTGTGGTACAAGCAAGAGCGCATCATATCCAGTCTCGTTTACTCCTGGTGACCGTAAGCTAAACAGAGAAGTACTGAGAAATGGCAAGTACTGTGAAAAAGCAAAGGACGGGAGTTCTATGTTCTCAGTCGTTTAAAAATGACTGGGGACTGCAATTCTTTTTTGTAGCCGTTGGTGAAAACTCACAGTGTTTGCTGTGCCGCCGAATAATAGGCGTCCAGCATAAGTTTTCAATTGAAAGACAATACATATCACAAAGACGAGTGTAGTGTACTCAACAGTGAAGAACGGCAAGCAAACTTAAATGTCCTTCAGAAAATGGATGAGACACATCAGCTCGATTTTACTGTCGTCAGAGTAACTGATACTTCTTGAACTCTTAGTTTCTTGTGTTACATTTATGTATGTTTTACTATACGCTGTACAATGTACTGTTTTCAATTTTCCAGAATGACAACCACACTAAATCTTCACTGCGAGCAAGTTTTAAAATCGCATTAAGAATTGCACAATCTGGGAAACCCTTTTCCGAAGGGGAGTTTGTGAAAGGGTGTCTGATTGATGCTGCAGAACTTGTCTGTCCCTCGAACGTTATCAGGTTTCAAGAAATCAGTCTATCCAAACAAACAGTGACAATACGTATCAGTGCTATGGCCGGCGATCTGCACAGGCAGCTAATAAATAAGGCTAAATACTTTGTTGCTTTCTCTGTTGCGCTCGATGAAGCAACAGATCTTACAGATACAGCCCAGGTTGTGATATACATACGAGGTGTCGATAACGCACTTTGTGTAACAGAGGAGCGACATCTGTGGGTAGAAACATACACTACATGAACGCTGACGGCTGCGGCGTGCACGCTGTGACCCGGAAGTTGCACATGTGCAAGAGCACCGCACGCGTGCAGAATTTCTGGCCGGCCCTGCCCCACACCATTACACAGCCTCCACCAGCTTGAACAGTCTCCTGCTGACATGCAGAGTCCACGGTTCAAATGGCTCTGAGCACTATGCGACTTAACTTCTGAGGTCATCAGTCGCCTAGAACTTAGAACTAATTATACCTAACTAACCTAAGGACATCACACATATCCATACCCGAGGCAGGATTCGAACCTGCGACCGTAGCCGTCGCTCGGTTCCAGACTGTAGCGCCTAGAAGCGCACGGCCACTCCGGCCGGCAGAGTCCATGGATTAATGAGGTTGTCACCATACCTGTACACGTCTATTCACGCGACACAATTTGAAACGAGACTCGTCCGACCAGGCAACATGTTTCCAGTCATCAACAATCCAATGTCGGTGTTGACGGGCCCAGGCGAGGTATAAAGCTTTGTGTCGTGCAGTCATCAAGGGTACACGAATGGGCCTTCGGCTCTGAAAGCCCATATCGATGATATTTCGTTGAATGGTTCGCACGCTGACACTTGATGGCCCAGGATTGAAATCTGTAGCAATCTGAGGAAGGGTTGCACTTCTGTCACGCTGAACGATTTTCTTCAGTCGTCCTTGGTCCCGTTCTTGCAAGATATTTTTGCGGCCGCAGCGATGTCGCAGATTTGATGTTTTACCGGATTCCTGATATTCACAGTACACTCGTGAAATGGTCGTACGGGAAAATCCCCGCGTCGTCGCTACCTCGGAGATGCTGTGTCCCATCGCTCGTGCGCCGACTATAACATCACGTTCGAACTCACGTAAATCTTGATATCCTGCCAAGGTAGCAGCAGTAAGCGATCTAACAGCTGCGCCAGACACTTGTCTTATGTGGGCGTCGCCGACCACAGCGCGTGTTCTGCCTGTTTACATATCTCTGTACTTGAATACGCATGCCTGTACCAGTTACTTTGGCGATTCAGTGTAAAATTGATGTACGGAATTCGACAGAGCCAAGTACTGTGTTTACCTGTTGACCTCTCTCGTGCAGTGGCGTTGGCTGGACGGTCTAGCGTACACACAATGCCGTCACACGTGCACTTACTGTTTGACATGCCGCCGCGAGGCCGCCGGCAGAATGAAACTTCCTGGCAGATTAAAACTGTGTGCCGGACCGAGACTCGAACTCGGGACCTTTGCCTTTCGAGGGCAAGTGCTCTACCAACTGAGCTACCCAAGCACGACTCACGCCCCGTCCTCACAGCTTTACTTCTGCCAGTACCTCGTCACCTGCCTTCCAAACTTTACAGAAGCTTCATATCACCGCACATTCCGCTGCAGAGTGAAAATCTCATTCTGGAAACATCCCCCAGGGCTGTGGCTAAGCCATGTTTCCGCAATATCCTTTCTTTCAGGAGTGCTGGTTCTGCAAGGTTCGCAGGAGAGCTTTCGTAAGGTTTGGAAGGTAGGAGACGAGGTACTGGCAGAAGTAAAGCTGTGAGGACGGGGCGTGAGTCGTGCTTGGGTAGCTCAGTTGGTAGAGCACTGTCCCGCGAAAGGCAAAGGTCCTGAGTTCGAGTCTCGGTCCAGCACACAGTTTTAATCTGCCAGGAAGTTTCATATCAGCGCACAATCCGCTGTAGAGTGAAAATCTCATTCTGGAGTCGGCAGAATGTTTATACAGAGTGCCTCACAAATGTTATATAAACTTCGTGCAGTTGTAGAGGGCGTCCTGAGGAACAAATTGAGAATAGGAACCTGTGTCCAGAAACGTCATCCAACGACGCTACAGACCGTCGAAGTCACAGGTGCCAGCACCGACCACTAGGCCACTCCTTCGGTAACGAACGTGACTTTGTGTGCTGACGGACCGTAAGAGAAACGTCTCGCAGTGTTGTTTGTTGTTCAGTGATCGCGACTGATTGCCATTGTTGCCAGTTGGGATGATGAGGCCAGCTGCTGCGTAGAAAAGCCTTGTCTTCTATAAATTCGATGCTCTGTTGCGTCACTGGATGGCGGTTTCGGATATGGTTTTCCATCTGCAGTTTATTTTTCCGCTGCATACGGAATACATTGGACTTTAAGAGGATTTCAGGAGAAAAATAAAGTGCAGATAGAAACCCATGTCCTAAACCCTCATTCACGGAGGTAAACTAACATGGAATGGATAGGAGACAAGGCCTCCCTACGCAACAGTTAGCTTCATCTTCTCCAGTGGCTATCAGTCGTGATCACTGAACGACAAACAACAATGTCAGCGTGCGAAGTCGCGTTTGCTACCGAAGTGGTGGCCTAGTGGCGGGCGCTGGCATCTGCAGGGTGAAAATTATTTAAACCGACAAACTCTGGGAGGTTGTACGGGACATCAAAACAAATATTTTTCCCTAATGTCATTTTTTCGTATGAGGAGTATTTAAACCGGTAGAGGAAGATTTCTCTGGCGGTAAATTAATTAAACCAACACTTTTCCAATTTTTATGACCAAGAGACAACACATTAACACAACGCAATTTCAATTACAGTAGATTTTCAAAAATGCCTCCATTGACACGTAAACAGAGGTTATACCGTCGGCTCATGTTCTGTCTGACAAGGACAAAAACCCCAGGAGTATCCTGAATTGTTCCTGCTGCTGCTACTATCCGGGCAACCAGATCCTCTTCTGATGCAACAGAAGTTGCGTAAACAAGGTTGCGTATCTCTCCCTACACAAAAAAGTCCAGAGGGGACATATCTGGGGATCGAGCAGGCCATGGTACAGGACCACCTCTGCCAGTCCACGTTTCTGGGAACAGTCGGTCCAGGAATCGACGCACACGACGACTGAAATGAACCGGCGCCCCGTCGTGTTGGAACCACATCCGTTGTCTTGTAGGGAGCGGGACGTCTTCCAGCAATTCTGGCAATGCTCTGGCGAGAAAATTGTAATAGTGCCTGCCATTTAATGGACTAGGTAGCAGATATGGCCCAATTAAACAGTCCCCAACAACACCGACCCACACATTAACGAAGAACCGCACTTTATGAGCGCTAGTAACTGTGGCATGGGGGTTATCCTCAGTCCAAAGATGCGAATTGTGCATGTTGAAGACTCCGTTACGCCCGAACGTTGCTTCATCGGTAAACAACACAGAGGATGGAGGTGTAGGACGCAAATCACACTGTTCAAGGTACCACTGCGAAAACTGTGCTCTGGGTGGATAATCAACTGGTTCCAGGTTGTGGACACGCTGTAAGTGAAATGGACGTAACAATTGCTCTCGAAGGACTGTTCTTACATTCGTCTGATTCCTTCCCATGTTACGTGCAATTGCACAAGTGCTGATTGAAGGATCCCGCTCCACATGCTGCAAGACAGCTTCCTCATATTGCAGCGTGCTTACCGTGCGACGGCGTCCCTGTCCAGGTAATCTGCTAAATGACCCGGTCTCAGGCAGACGTTGGTACACAGCAGCAAAGGTCGTATGATGCGGAATACGGCGATTAGGATATTGCTGTTGATAAACCCCCTGTGCAGCTTGTCTGTTGTGGTGCGCTACGTAGTACGCACCAACCGTATCAGTGTACTCACTCTAGGCGTATCGCTCCATTAGTAAACAGAGACAATGCACTACTACACTGGTGGCCAGCAGTTGCCTACAGCTGAAGAGCGTAATACGGCCTCTAACAACTACGGCCTCCACCGGTTTAAATAATCCTCATAGGAATAAATGACATTAGGGAAAAATATTTGTTTTGACGTCCCCTACAACCTAACAGAGTTTGTCGGTTTAAATACTTTTCACCCTGTATAATTTCGACACTCTGCAGCGTCATCTGATAACGTTCAGGGACACGGGTTCCTATCCTCCATTTGCTCCTCAAGAAACCCTCTACAACCCCTCGAAGTTTATGGGACACCCTGCATGATGACCACGTCCAGATTTTGCCTCTAATGTTACGACAATTAGACCAGCAAGCCATGACACTGGCGCAACTCGATGAGGTTTTAGTATAAGACATTTGAGTGAGCTGCCTATATTTTTACTGAGATGCTATAGTTTTTAACCTAACTCTCTGTTTAACTGAAGGCCACGTGATGACCTTCCAACGAACAAAACCGGTCGTAGCACAGTAAATGTGCATCAATATAATTGTATTGGCTCTAATTAATGATTAATATTTAGGTGCCCGTCCCGACCATAAAAGAGACACCTACAATGCAACATTGGGAGTTGTTGGCGGGGCGCGCCCCGTCCCGCAGCTGGTCACGTGACTCTGTGAGCACGTGACGCGTCGCGGCGCCTCATCCCATTAGCGCCTCGTGACCGCCGGCGCAGGGCATAGTGCGTCGCAGTTCTGTGGCCGGGTCGACGGCTCCAAATATAGCACGTCTCCCGCCCCGCCCATACAGTTCTACTTCTCTCTAAACACACTCACCCCACAGCCGTCAGCTGCGCCGGTGCACAAGTGCCAGTTACGCGGAAGACAGGCTACCTGTTACAGCGCAGAATCTCAGCTAATGGACACGTTCGAGGTCGTACAGACGCCCCGAGCGAGGGCACGCAATTCCCCGCGGTCCTCGAGCTCAGTTCGCCAGCATTTGTCTCGTCTACCCGCTCAGTTGTGGACCAGTCTTTCTCAATTTTTTTCAACACAGTGCCCCGGCGCTCCTCGGAATGGTAGCGACAATAATCCGCTTCCCACCGGCCTATCCACTTCCACTCCAGTTCTACATTGCATACGAACTATACAGGGTTGTCCATTGATAGTGACCGGGCCAAATATCTCACGAAATAAGCATCAAACGAAAAAACTACAAAGAACGAAACTTGTCTAGCTTGAAGGGGGAAACCAGATGGCGCTGTGGTTGGCCAGCTAGATGACGCTGCCATAGGTCAAGCGGATATAAACTGCGTTTTTTTTTTAAATAGGAACCCCTATTTTTATTACATATTCGTGTAGTACATAAAGAAATATGAATGTTTTTGTTGGACCACTTTTTTTCGCTTTGTGATAGATGGCGCTGTAATAATCACAAACGTATAAGTACGTGGTATCAAGTAACATTCCTCCACTGCGGACGGTACTTGCTTCGTGATACATTACTCGTGTTAAAATGGACCGTTTACCAATTGCGGAAACGGTCGATATCGTGTTGATGTATGGCTATTGTGATCAAAATGCCCAACGGGCGTGTGCTATGTATGCTGCTCGCTATCCTGGACGACATCATCCAAGTGTCCGGACGGTTCGCCGGATAGTTACGTTATTTAAGGAAACAGGAAGTGTTCAGCCACATGTGAAACGTCAACCACGACCTGCAACAAATGGTGATGCTCAGGTAGGTGTTTTAGCTGCTGTCGCGGCTAATCCGCACATCAGTAGCAGACAAACTGTGCGAGAATCGGAAATCACAAAAACGTCGGTGTTGAGAATGCTACAACATCGATTGCACCCGTACCATATTTCTATGCACCAGGAATTGCATGGAGACGACTCTGAACATCGTGTACAGTTCTGCCACTGGACACAAGAGAAATTACGGGACGATGACAGATTTTTTGCACGCGTTCTATTTAGCGACGAAGCGTCATTCACCAACAGCGGTAACGTAAACCGGCATAATATGCACTATTGGGCAACGGAAAATCCACGATGGGTGCGACAAGTGCAACGTCAGCGACCTTGGCGGGTTAATGTATGGTGCGGCATTATGGGAGGAAGGATAATTGACCCCCATTTCATCGATGGTAGTCCAAATGGTGCAATGTACGCTGATTTCCTACGTAATGTTCTACCGATGTTACTACAAGATGTTTCACTGCCTGACAGAATGGCGATGTACTTCCAACATGATGGATGTTCGGCACATAGCTCGCGTGCGGTTAAAGCGGTATTAAATAGCATATTTCATGACAGGTGGATTGGTCGACGAAGCACCATACGATGGCCCGCACGTTCACCGGACCTGACGTCCCCGGATTTCTTTCTGTGGGGAAAGTTGAAGGATATTTGCAGTCGTGATCCACCGACAACGCCTGACAACATGCGTCAGCGCATTGTCAATGCATGTGCGAACATTACGGAAGGCGAACTACTCGCTGTCGTGAGGAATGTTACACGTATTGCCAAATGCATTGAGGTTGACGGACATCATATTGAGCATTTATTGCATTAATGTGGTATTTACAGGTAATCACCCTGTAACAGCATGCGTTCTTAGAAATGATAAGTTCACAAAGATACATGTATCACATTGGAACAATCGAAATAAGATGTTCAAATGTACCTAAGTTCTGTATTTTAATTTAAAAAACCTATCTGTTACCAACTGTTCGTCTAAAATTGTGAGCCATATGTTTGTGACTATTACAGCGCCATTATCACAAAGCGAGAAAAGTGGTCCAACTAAAACATTCAAATTTCTTTACGTACTAACGAATATGTAATAAAAAAGGGGTTCCTATTTTAAAAAACGCAGTTGATATCCGTTTGACTTATGGCAGCGCCACCTAGCGGGCCAACTACAGCGCCATCTGTTTTCCCCCTTCAAGCTAGACAAGTTTCGTTCTTTGTAGTTTTTTCATTTGACGCTTATTTCTTGAGATATTTGGCCCGGTCAATATAGCAACGCCACAACTGTAAATTTGCATTTACTTATGTCCAAAACTTATTTCTAATACTGTCAATCAAATTTTTCGTAATTTACTCTCTTAAAGCTTAATCAGTTTCAGGATGTTCATTATATTTCTTTAAATTTGATATTTACCATATCAAAACATACCTTGTCAGTTCTCCAAACCGTGTCATTACTCAAAGTAAATGTTTTCGTCCGGACACGTGCGTCCGACCTCAACATTGTGCTGACAGTTTATTTAACTATGGACAATACAAGCTGTTTTCGCCATAGTTTGTGGTATATCTAGGTTTATGCTCACCGAAACTACGGAACAGTACATAAACGATGTAGAAAATGGTGGAACTACTGGTACTATTGCTAGCATTGGTAGGGAAAGAAAATGGTTCAAATGGCTGAGACTTAAGATCTGAGGTCATCAGTCCCCTAGAAGTTAGAACTACTTAAACCTAACTAGCCTAAGGACATCACACACAACCATGCCCGAGGCAGGATTCGAACCTGCGACCGTAGCGGTCGAGCGGTTCCAGACTGGAGCGCCTAGAATCTCTCTGCCACACCGGACGGCGGTAGGGAAAGAAACATAAATGAATGTGTAAGAGAGAAACTAGGAGCCAACGACTTCTCGTTGTTTTCCGCTTCTTTCTGTTTGTTTTGCACATGATTAGAACAATACATCATTAAGTGTCAGTACAATGTGTATTTTAAATCCTTAATTGTGCTGTTTCTCTGCACTCACCAGGACGAATACTCTCGAAGAAAGTTAATTCTGTTATCAAGACAATGAATTTAATCACTGGGTATATACATGTCCGAAAGAACAGGTACCATCGGTGACCATGCAGCTCGTTAGAATGAAATTACAATGAAATGAACACCCTTAGCTGCTTACAGGCGTTGACATACGTCAACGGGGACAGATGAAAATGTGTGCCCCGACCGGGACTCGAACCCGGGATCTCCTGCTTACATGGCAGACGCTCTATCCATCTGAGCCACCGAGAACACAAAGGATAGCGCGACTGCAGGTATTTATCTCGGGCACGCCTCCCGCGACATGTCCGAAAGAACAAATACCATCTTAGTATATATATAGTTAAGGCTCACCGGCCACTTGACCATCTTCTTCTGTGGGAATGCAGAAACAGTGCCCGAACTCTTACGGGAATCGGCAACGCGCCGCAAGTAATGAGTATAATGGGCGGGGGCACTACGAATGTAGTCTGGGACAATACGTTGAGAATGTGGGTTTCGCGGGAGGCGTGCCAGATATAAATCCCTGCAGTCGCACTGTCCTCCGTCTCCTCGGTGGCTCAGATGGATAGAGCGTATGCCATGTAAGCAGGAGATCCCAGGTTCGAGGCCCGGTCGGGGCACACATTTTCATCTGTCCCCGTTGACGTATATCTACACCTGTAAGCAGCTAAGGGTGTTCATTAAATTGTAATCACTGGGTGTCCGGACACGTCTATCCATTCATCAGCGAGAGCTTTTGAATGTTTGATCTTACCTGTGACAGCAGGGTGAACACGTTGATATGCAGCGCTGAGGGACGTGGTACCCATAGAATGATGGTTAGGTGGTTCGTAGCCAGAAAGAATGAAATGGAAAGCTTCCCTCCAGTATTGGGTCTCTAACATCGACCGTAAGGTTCCTGAAGAATAAACAGCTCCAGCGATGACTTTGTCTCCGTCTGTCATGAATTGTTGTAGGAGTACTCGATGAAACTGGTGATGTGGCGTTCGAGAGGCTAAATTGCTGATCAGCTGACGTCGCAGACATAAGTAGACATCGACGTTTCATTAGTTGTTTCAGAAGTGGTCTTCGAAATTTTCCCTGATATTTCGAAAGAGTCGTTAGCCATATGTTTGAAACGTCCCCTTACAAAAATTATACATGACTGTGCTTAAACTGACACACAGTACTTTTAGCGCAACGCAATCTGACTTTCAATAATCTCTACAAAAGAATGGCCCTGACTAACATTAACCTATACCATTCACAAATGACTTACCTCACAAAAATCTTCGTTACTTTAACTACTGCAATAGAGCGAGCGCCACTACTGCCAGTTAAATAAAAGATTCAAACTACTGAAGGCACTAACTACTGATAGGCATAGTTAGCAAATGAAATATTTTGATAGAGAACAAACAATGTATTTACCTTAATAGTGTTCAAAAGTCATTATATATATATACACTCCTGGAAATTGAAATAAGAACACCGTGAATTCATTGTTCCAGGAAGGGGAAACTTTATTGACACATTCCTGGGGTCAGATACATCACATGATCACACTGACAGAACCACAGGCAAATACACTCCTGGAAATGGAAAAAAGAACACATTGACACCGGTGTGTCAGACCCACCATACTTGCTCCGGGCACTGCGAGAGGGCTGTACAAGCAATGATCACACGCACGGCACAGCGGACACACCAGCAACCGCGGTGTTGGCCGTCGAATGGCGCTAGCTGCGCAGCATTTGTGCACCGCCGCCGTCAGTGCCAGCCAGTTTGCCGTGGCATACGGAGCTCCATCGCAGTCTTTAACACTGGTAGCATTCCGCGACAGCGTGGACGTGAACCGTATGTGCAGTTGACGGACTTTGAGCGAGGGCGTATAGTGGGCATGCGGGAGGCCGGGTGGACGTACCGCCGAATTGCTCAACACGTGGGGCGTGAGGTCTCCACAGTACATCGATGTTGTCGCCAGTGGTTGGGGGAAGGTGCACGTGCCCGTCGACCTGGGACCGGACCGCAGCGACGCACGGATGCACGCCAAGACCGTAGGATCCTACGCAGTGCCGTAGGGGACCGCACCGCCACTTCCCAGCAAATTAGGACCACTGTTGCTCCTGTGGTATCGGTGAGGACCATTCGCAACCGTCTCCATGAAGCTGGGCTACGGTCCCGCACACCGTTAGGCCGTCTTCCGCTCACGCCCCAACATCGTGCAGCCCGCCTCCAGTGGTGTCGCGACAGGCGTGAATGGAGGGACGAATGGAGACGTGTCGTCTTCAGCGATGAGAGTCGCTTCTGCCTTGGTGCCAATGATGGTCGTATGCGTGTTTGGCGCCGTGCAGGTGAGCGCCACAATCAGGACTGCATACGACCGAGGCACACAGGGCCAACACCCGGCATCATGGTGTGGGGAGCGATCTCCTACACTGGCCGTACACCACTGGTGATCGTCGAGGGGACACTGAATAGTGCACGGTACATCCAAACCGTCACCGAACCCATCGTTCTACCATTCCTAGACCGGCAAGGGAACTTGTTGTTCCAACAGGACAATGCACGTCCGCATGTATCCCGTGCCACCCAACGTGCTCTAGAAGGTGTAAGTCAACTACCCTGGCCAGCAAGATCTCCGGATCTGTCCCCCATTGAGCATGTTTGGGACTGGATGAAGCGTCGTCTCACGCGGTCTGCACGTCCAGCACGAACGCTGGTCCAACTGAGGCGCCAGGTGGAAATTGCATGGCAAGCCGTTCCACAGGACTACATCCAGCATCTCTACGATCGTCTCCATGGGAGAATAGCAGCCTGCATTGCTGCGAAAGGTAGATATACACTGTACTAGTGCCGACATTGTGCATGCTCTGTTGCCTGTGTCTATGTGCCTGTTGGTTGGTTTGGGGGGGATTAAAGGGACCAGACTGCGACGGTCATCGGTCCCTTTTTCCAAAAAAAAAAGTAAAACCACCCAAAGAGAATAAAAAATGAACAACAGGAAAGACGTCAGACGACACAGGACAAGAAATACTCCTACAGAGATCAGACGAAACAAATTAAAATCACACAGAGTGTGACAGTGGTTGGCCGACCATAGAGATAAAAAGGAAAAGCCAACCACCGAGAACACATTAAAAAACTCAGCGTAAAATCGTAGGCCAATGGCCAGAATCAACACAAAAGAACAGAACAAACACTCAGAGTAAATAATAAAAACCCCCTGCCCGAATAAAACGGAAAACTAAGTCAGCCATACCAGGGTCATCACATAAGAGGGCAGGGAGCGTATCAGGCAGCGCAAATGTCTGCCTGACCACAGCTAAAAGGGGGCAGGCCAACAAAATGTGGGCCACTGTCAAAGCCGCCCCGCAGCGACATACAGGAGGGTCCTCCCGGCGCAGTAAATAACTGTGTGTCAGGTGGGAGTGGCCAATGCGGAGCCGACAAAGGACGACAGAGTCCCTGCGGTTGGCTCGCAGGGATGACCGCCACACAGTCGTCGTCTCCTTGATGGCACGGAGTTTATTGGGCATGATCCGATTGCGCCATTCAGCGTCCCAAAGCGCAAAAACTTTTCGGCGGAGGACTGCCCGCAAATCAGTCTCTGGGAGGCCAACGTCCAGAGACTGTTTACTCGTGGCCTCTTTCGCCAGGCGGTCAACATGTTCATTGCCCGGGATACCGACATGACCGGGGGTCCACACAAAGACCACAGAGCGGCCGCAACGCGCAAGAGTATGCAGGGACTCATGGATAGCCATCACCAGACGAGAACGAGGAAAACACTGGTCGAGAGCTCGTAAACCGCTCAGGGAATCGCTACAGATAACGAAGGACTCACCTGAGCAGGAGCGGATATACTCTAGGGCACGAAAGATGGCGACTAGCTCAGCAGTGTAAACACTGCAGCCAGCCGCCAAGGACCGTTGTTCAGAATGGTCCCCTAGAGTTAGCGCATACCCGACACGACCAGCAACCATCGAACCGTCGGTGTAAACAATTCCAGAGCCCTGATACGTGGCCAGGATGGAATAAAAGCGGCGGCGGAAGGCCTCTGGAGGGACCGAGTCCTTCGAGCCCTGTGCCAAGTCGAGCCGAAGGCAAGGGCGAGGAACACACCACAGGGGTGTACGCAGAGGCGCCCGGAAAGGAGGTGGAACTGGGAAAAACCCAAGCCCGCAGAGAAGCTCCTTGATGCGTACGGCGATCGGACAACCCGACCGGGGCCGACGGTCTGGCAGATGGACGACCGACTGCGGGAACAGGACACGATAATTTGGATGCCCGGGCAAGCTAAAAACATGGGCAGCATAAGCGGCCAGCAAACGTTGGCGTCGGAACCGCAGTGGAGGTACACCTGCCTCCACTAGGACGCTGTCCACAGGGCTGGTGCGGAAAGCACCAGTGGCAAGGCGTATCCCGCTGTGGAGAATTGGGTCCAGCACCCGCAACGCAGATGGGGATGCTGAGCCATAAGCTAGGCACCCATAATCCAGGCGAGACTGGATTAACGCCTGGTAGAGCCGCAACAGGGTAGATCGGTCGGCGCCCCAGCGGGTGTGGCTCAAACAAAGCAGGGCGTTGAGATGCCGCCAACACGCTTGTTTAAGCTGCCGGATATGAGGCAGCCAAGTCAACCGGGCATCAAAAAGGACACCCAAAAACCTGTGGGTCTCCACCACAGCAAGAAGTTCGTCGGCAAGATAAAGCCGCGGCTCAGGATGGACCGTTCGGCGCCGGCAGAAATGCGTAACGCGGGTCTTGGCAGCCGAAAACTGAAAACCACGCGCTACAGCCCAAGACTGCGCCTTGCGGATTGCGCCCTGTAGCTGACGTTCAGCTGCTGCAATGCTAATAGAACTATAGTAAAGACAGAAGTCGTCAGCATACAGGGAAGCGGAGACAGAATTTCCTACTGCCGCAGCGAGACCGTTTATTGCAATTAAAAACAGGCAGACACTGAGGACAGAGCCCTGGGGTACCCCGTTCTCCTGGACGAGGGAGGAACTATACGAGGCCGCGACTTGCACGCGGAAGGTACGATACGACAGAAAATTTCTGATAAAGATCGGCAGAGGGCCCCGAAGACCCCATCCATGAAGCGTAGAAAGGATGTGATGACGCCATGTCGTATCGTACGCCTTCCGCATGTCGAAAAAGACAGCGACCAGGTGCTGACGGCGGGCAAAGGCTGTACGGATGGCCGACTCAAGGCTCACCAGATTGTCGGTGGCGGAGCGGCCTTTATGGAACCCACCCTGAGACGGAGCCAGAAGGCCCCGAGACTCCAGCACCCAATTTAAGCGCCGGCTCACCATCCGTTCAAGCAACTTGCAAAGAACGTTGGTGAGACTAATGGGACGGTAGCTGTCCACCTCCAGAGGGTTCGTTCCAGGTTTCAAAATGGGGATGACAATACTTTCCCGCCATTGCGACGGAAACTCACCCTCGACCCAGAGACGGTTGTAAAGGTCGAGGAGGCGTCACTTGCAGTCCACTGAAAGGTGTTTCAGCATCTGACAGTGGATGCGATCTGGCCCGGGAGCGGTATCAGGGCAAGCGGCAAGGGCACTCTGAAATTCCCACTCACTGAATGGAGCGTTGTAGGGTTCAGAAGCGTTGGTGCGAAAAGAAAGGCTCCGACGTTCCATCCGCTCTTTAATGGAGCGGAAGGCCTGGGGGTAATTCGCAGAAGCGGAACTCATAGCAAAATGCTCTGCTAAGCGGTTTGCAATGACGTCGGAGTCAGTACAAACTGCTCCATTCAGTGAGAGCGCAGGGACGCTGGCAGGGGTCCGATAGCCGAAGACCCGTCGAATCTTGGCCCAGACCTGCGATGGAGTGACATGGAGTCCAATGGTGGACACATACCGCTCCCAGCACTCCTTCTTGCCTTGGCGGATAAGGAGGCGGGCCCGCGCACGCAGCCGTTTGAAGGCGATAAGGTGGTCCATAGAGGGATGTCGCTTGTGACGCTGGAGCGCCCGCCGGCGATCTTTAATCGCTTCAGCGATCTCAGGCGACCACCAAGGCACAGCCCTCCGCCGAGGGGACCCAGAAGAACGGGGAATGGCAGACTCTGCGGCAGTGACGATGCCGGCGGTGACCGATGTAACCACCGCATCAATGGCATCAGTTGAGAGAGGCTCAATAGCGGCAGTGGAGGAGAACAAGTCCCAGTCAGCCTTATTCATAGCCCATCTGCTAGGGCGCACAGAAGAGTGACGCTGTGGTAGTGACAGAAAAATCGGAAAGTGGTCACTACCACACAGGTCGTCATGCACACTCCAGTGGACAGATGGTAAGAGGCTAGGGCTACAGATTGAAAGGTCAATGGCGGAGTAGGTGCCATGCGCCACACTGAAGTGTGTGGAGGCACCATCATTCAAAATCGAGAGATCGAGCTGCGACAATACATGCTCAACGGTGGCGCCTCGACCTGTTGCCACTGACCCACCCCACAGAGGGTTATGGGCGTTAAAGTCGCCCAGTAATAAGAAAGGTGGCGGCAATTGGGCTATCAGCGCAGCCAGGACATGCTGCGCGACATCACCCTCCGGTGGAAGGTAAAGACTGCAGACGGTAAGAGCCTGCGGCGTCCACACCCTAACAGCGACAGCCTCTAAAGCTGTTTGTAGAGGGACAGACTCGCTGTGAAGAGAGTTAAGGACATAGATGCAGACGCCACCAGACACCCTTTCATAAGCTGCTCGGTTCTTATAATAACCCCGATAGCCACGGAGGGCAGGGGTGCGCATTGCTGGAAACCAAGTTTCCTGCAGAGCAATGCAGAGGAAAGGGTGAAGGCTGATAAGCTGGCGGAGCTCAGCTAGATGGTGGAAGAAACCGCTGCAGTTCCACTGGAGGATGGTTTTGTCCATGGCTGAGAAAGGCGTGCCGGGACTGGGACGGCAGATTACGCCGCTGGGTCACCTGCTGCCTCCGATTGAGCACCCGTGCTAGTGCTATTGCTATTCACGGCGTCTGAGGGACCGGCGAGATCGAGGTCCTCAGCGGACGCCAGAATCTCCACCTCGTCCCCAGACGCAGAGCTAGAAGGTTGCGATGGGGTGGCTACCACCGCGCATTCCTTGGGCTTAGAGCTGCTCTTCTTTGATTTCTCACGCTGCTCCTTGGGTTTAACTGGCTGGGAGGGCTTCACCGATTCAGTCTCCGGGACTGAGGAGGATCGGGAAGCCCTTCGACCTGCAGATTGTGGGCACTTACGCCACTGGCTATCGTCAGCCTTCCCGCCGGTGGAAACCTGGGAAGGGAGGGACCCAAGGGACCTCTTGCGAGCGTGAGAAGCCGAAGAAGTTGGACACTTCTCCGGCTTAGAAGCGGGGACCGACGTCCCCGATGGGGGGGATGGTGTTGCTCCTGAGGTAGGTGGCACAGGAGCAACCCGGTGGGTAGAGCCCCCCACTGGCAAGGGGGCAGGAGGAGTTGTACCACTCGTCGATCCAGCCGGAAGGCGCGAAACTGATGGGGCTAGCACAGGTGTTGTAGCAGCGGCGTAGGAAGTTGTCATTCGCACTGGATGTAATCGGTCGTACTTCCGTTTGGCCTCAGTATAAGTCAGTCTGTCCAGGGTCTTATATTCCATGATTTTGCGCTCTTTCTGGAATATTCTGCAGTCTGGCGAGCAAGGTGAATGGTGCTCCCCGCAGTTGACGCAGATGGGAGGCGGGGCACATGGAGTATCGGGATGAGACGGGCGTCCGCAATCTCGACATGTGAGGCTGGAAGTGCAGCGGGAAGACATATGGCCGAACTTCCAGCACTTGAAGCACCGCATCGGGGGAGGGATATAGGGCTTGACGTCACATCGGTAGACCATCACCTTGACCTTTTCCGGTAACGTATCACCCTCGAAGGCCAAGATGAAGGCACCGGTAGCAACCTGATTGTCCCTCGGACCCCGATGAACGCGCCGGACGAAATGAACACCTCTACGTTCTAAGTTGGCGCGCAGCTCGTCATCAGACTGCAAAAGGAGGTCCCTATGGAAAATAACACCCTGGACCATATTTAAACTCTTATGTGGAGTAATAGTAACGTTAACATCCCCCAACTTGTCACAAGCAAGTAACCTGCGTGACTGGGCGGAGGATGCTGTTTGTATCAGTACGGAGCCAGAGCGCATTTTAGACAAGCCCTCCACCTCCCCAAACTTGTCCTCTAAATGCTCGACGAAGAACTGAGGCTTTGTGGAGAGAAAAGACTCCCCATCAGCTCTCGTGCAAACTAAGAATCGGGGCGAATAACTGTTACCTCCATCCTGGGACTTACGCTCTTCCCACGGCGTGGCCAGGGAGGGGAACGTTTTCGGATCGTACTTCTGAGCATTAAATTGAGCCCGAGAACGCTTAGAGACTGCTGGCGGCTGGCCGCCAGCGAGAGATGATGTACCACGCTTCATTGCGGGTCATCCGCCCTGATGCCACCTACTCCGACCAAGGGCCCTCCCCACGGGCGCCACCCAGCCACAGCAAAGGCCACCTGGCAGGATGGCCGTTGCCGGGAGTCCTGATACCCCAGGAGGATAGGCATCTACTCCTTGGCATACGTGGGGAGTTAACGGCGCAGGCATCAGTAGAGCGATCCCTGTGTTGTCAGGGGGCTACAACCAAGAGGGTACATGGCGGCCCCACCACAACGGACTGGCTACCGTGCTGGATCTTAGGTGCAAAACTGTCCAAGGTCGTCGTCGCAGTTAAAAGAAACACTGCAGAGGGCAGCGTGGTAATCGCACCCAGGGACGTATCCCCGCCCTAAAGATCGAAAACGAGCGGGACACCATTGCAACGACGTGAAAGCCGGCTAAAGGTCTAATTGCACGACGGATACAGTGCACCATGTAAGGCGCCCTTCCCCAAGTGGCTCGCTCTTCGGAATAATTTAGAAAGATGGAGGTCAAACCCGAGAGGGGACCATCACATAAGGCCGAAACAAGTGAGACTCCTTTTAGTCGCCTCTTACGACAGGCAGGAATACCGCGGGCCTATTCTAACCCCCGAACCCACAGGGGGTTATGTGCCTGTGGTTCTGTCAGTGTGATCATGTGATGTATCTGACCCCAGGAATGTGTCAATAAAGTTTCCCCTTCCTGGGACAATGAAGTCACGGTGTTCTTATTTCAATTTCCAGGAGTGTAGACACAGGCAACAGAGCATGCACAATGTCGGCACTAGTACAGTGTATATCCACCTTTCGCAGCAATGCAGGCTGCTATTCTCCCATGGAGACGATCGTAGAGATGCTGGATGTAGTCCTGTGGAACGGCTTGCCATGCCATTTCCACCTGGCGCCTCAGTTGGACCAGCGTTCGTGCTGGACGTGCAGACCGCGTGAGACGACGCTTCATCCAGTCCCAAACATGCTCAATGGGGGACAGATCCGGAGATCTTGCTGGCCAGGGTAGTTGACTTACACCTTCTAGAGCACGTTGGGTGGCACGGGATACATGCGGACGTGCATTGTCCTGTTGGAACAGCAAGTTCCCTTGCCGCTCTAGGAATGGTAGAACGATGGGTTCGATGACGGTTTGGATGTACCGTGCACTATTCAGTGTCCCCTCGACGATCACCAGTGGTGTACGGCCAGTGTAGGAGATCGCTCCCCACACCATGATGCCGGGTGTTGGCCCTGTGTGCCTCGGTCGTATGCAGTCCTGATGGTGGCGCTCACCTGCACGGCGCCAAACACGCATACGACCATCATTGGCACCAAGGCAGAAGCGACTCTCATCGCTGAAGACGACACGTCTCCATTCGTCCCTCCATTCACGCCTGTCGCGACACCACTGGAGGCGGGCTGCACGATGTTGGGGCGTGAGCGGAAGACGGCCTAACGGTGTGCGGGACCGTAGCCCAGCTTCATGGAGACGGTTGCGAATGGTCCTCGCCGATACCCCAGGAGCAACAGTGTCCCTAATTTGCTGGGAAGTGGCGGTGCGGTCCCCTACGGCACTGCGTAGGATCCTACGGTCCTGGCGTGCATCCGTGCGTCGCTGCGGTCCGGTCCCAGGTCGTCGGGCACGTGCACCTTCCGCCGACCACTGGCGACAACATCGATGTACTGTGGAGACCTCACGCCCCACGTGTTGAGCAATTCGGCGGTACGTCCACCCGGCCTCCCGCATGCCCACTATACGCCCTCGCTCAAAGTCCGTCAACTGCACATACGGTTCACGTCCACGCTGTCGCGGCATGCTACCAGTGTTAAGGACTGCGATGGAGCTCCGTATGCCACGGCAAACTGGCTGACACTGACGGCGGCGGTGCACAAATGCTGCGCAGCTAGCGCCATTCGACGGCCAACACCGCGGTTCCTGGTGTGTCCGCTGTGCCGTGCGTGTGATCATTGCTTGTACAGCCCTTTCGCAGTGTCCGGAGCAAGTATGGTGGGTCTGACACACCGGTGTCAATATGTTCTTTTTTCCATTTCCAGGAGTATATATATATATATATATATAATCAGTTCATGATATCCAGTCTTACAAATTTACTGTCTCTGTCCAGACCATCCGCTATCAAAACTCCGCCATCTCACTCCCCACATCCGCCACTGCTGGCGGCTCACCTCCAACTGCGCAACGCTACGCGCTGTTAACAGCCAACTGCCCAACACTACAATAGCCAACAACAATGCAAACCAGCCACAGACTGCACACAGCACAGCCAGTGATTTTCATACAGAGCGCTACGTGGCGTTACAAACATAAAAACCTAAACAGCCTACTTAAATGTTTAATAGATTGTGCACAGAATCTACACTTCTGGAGGTTATCTCGTAGACGAGTAGCCACTGCATTATATAAATTACGTATGGCTCCACAGTACTAACACGTGGCTTCTCTCTTGTTTCGGTGGTCCTTGTATTGTACAGTTCCCATAGTTCCAAACTACGACGCATATGGAAGAACGATGGGCGCTTACTGATATTTCGTGTAGGTTATCCGACCCTTTATAATCATCACTCACCTCCTAGACCGTTCAACACACCGGGTTTAGAGGAGGTTCTACAACGCTTAACAGAATTAAAGGATCACTTTTTCCAAGCTCCAAATGGCATAAGTTCGAAATTTGGCTCAAAGGTACCTACCAACGTCCTTTGGAATGATGCGAAAGCGTGGCGCTCTGCGACTTCACCCCGGGCTCGATGACGCTCAGACTGGAAGGTGTTGACACATCCGAAGAAAGCACTGCAGATCAGAAGTTCATGTGAAGTGTAAAGTATATTAATTATATCACATGTACACCAAATTTCATCACAATTCCGCCCAAAGCTACCGTAGACGTGCCCTCACACTTACATTTTACCGCTTCCTTAGACGCCTCTGCTATTGAGATTAGAATCGCGTCGCCCAACTTTGAAATCGTGTTATTTTGTTATGAGTGGCCGAAGAAAATGTTTCAGGTATACTGCCGTTCAGAAACGACACGAAAAGGTCTCAGGGTGTGGTATAAAGGACGTCAGTGAAATCACCCTTTCCTTACGACGTTGATTTCCACAAATTTCATGATGATGATGATGATGATGATGATGATGTTTGGATTATAGGGCTCTCAATAACGCAGTTATTAGCGCGCATACTAATTCCCAATCTTTACTCTGTCCAGTCTCGCAACTTTCCTGAATGATGAGTACAACACGAACACCCAGTCCTCAACTCGAAATTAAAAGACCCCGATCCGTTCGGAAATTGAGTCTGGTACACTGTGATCCCATATTTCACGGTCCAAAATGACAGTTTGCAGTGTGATGAGCAAAAGGACGACGTTCTTGAGAATCTTTGGCACTGTTAACACCTCCTGAGTGATTCAAACCTTCTTGAGGAATGTCACGGGGCTGCAGCCTCAATGAAGTTCAAAATGGCTCTGGGCACTATGGGACTTAACATCTGAGGTCATCAGTCCCCTAGAGTTTAGAACTACTTAAACCTAACTAACCTAAGGATATCACACACACCCATGCTCGAGGTAGGATTCGAACCTGCGACCATAGGAATCGCGCGGTTCTGGACTGAAGCGCCTAGAACCGCTTGGCCACCGCGGCCGGCCTCACTGAAGTGGTCTAAGTCCAGTGCGACCACACATTTTGCTCTGGTGTACAGGGTAGAGCCACTAGGGACCGTTCAAAGCCATTCGACGAAATTTTAACGTGATCCGAAGCAGCGAACGGTCTTTATTCTTTTTCAGCATTCCCGCTTCAAGCCCGCCTGTTGCGTGATCGTGAAAGGGTGTGACATCGACATGAATGTGTTTAAAATGGTAAACGGTCCCTGTAAGATCACTCAGTTTGACAAAACCCTTGGTGGCACCCACCCAATGTATCAAGCATTTCAAAAATGTGCCTTTATAGAGAAAACCTGCTAAATACGCCTAGGCGCCTGCAGGCAGGCAACTGGCCTCGGAGGTTTGGAAAGTGATTGCCTAACTGCACGAGCCTTGGGCTACTTTACAGCTATATTTCTCAGCTTCTCAGTAACTGTCGGTGAGTGCCACCGATTGTTTTTGTGACTGGTGAGTCTTAGAGGGACCCTTTGCCGTTTTATTCTTGCATGTATTAATGTCACACCTCTCCATGATCACGCAACGCCACAGGAGAGCATGAAACAGGAGCAACGAAAAAATATTAAGGACTATCTGCTGCATTTGGAAGACGTACAAATTTCGTGAATGGTTTTGAACTGTCCCTAGTGGTTCCACCCTGTACAAGAAAGCAAAAACTGTGGTCACGTTGCACTCCAAAGAGGTGCGACCCCACGCAATGGGGATGCAGTCACAGAAGGTCCTTAGTCAAGAGTTGAAACGTCTGAGGGTTTCAGCAGTGTCAAAGGTTGTCAAGGACCTCTTCCTGCTGTTCATCGCACTGACGTCTCGGACTTCGAAATGTGTGGGAATCAACTTCCCAATGAAAGAGGTAGTGTCACTGACGCCCTTCATGCTACCCCCTGAGGGCTTCTCGTATCGATTTTGAGCGTCGGTGAGTCTGAAATGTTTTGCTGGCCCATATACAGTGTGTTTCAAAAATGACCGGTATATTTGAAACGGCAATAAAAACTAAACGAGCAGCGATAGAAATACACCGTTTGTTGCAATATGCTTGGGACAACAGTACATTTTCAGGCAGACAAACTTTCGAAATTACAGTAGTTACAATTGTCAATAACAGATGGCGCTGCGGTCTGGGAAACTCTATAGTACGATATTTTCCACATATCCACCATGCGTAGCAATAATATGGCGTAGTCTCTGAATTAAATTACCCGAAACCTTTGACAACGTGTCTGGCGGAATGGCTTCACATGCAGATGAGATGTACTGCTTCAGCTGTTCAATTGTTTCTGGATTCTGGCGGTACACCTGGTCTTTCAAGTGTCCCCACAGAAAGAAGTCACAGGGGTTCATGTCTGGCGAATAGGGAGGCCAATCCACGCCGCCTCCTGTATGTTTCGGATAGCCCAAAGCAATCACACGATCATCGAAATATTCATTCAGGAAATTAAAGACGTCGGCCGTGCGATGTGGCCGGGCACCATCTTGCATAAACCACGAGGTGTTTGCAGTGTCGTCTAAGACAGTTTGTACCTCCACAAATTCACGAAGAATGTCCAGATAGCGTGATGCAGTAATCGTTTCGGATCTGAAAAATGGGCCAATGATTCCTTTGGAAGAAATGGCGGCCCAGACCAGTACTTTTTGAGGATGCAGGGACGATGGGACTGCAACATGGGGCTTTTCGGTTCCCCATATGCGCCAGTTCTGTTTATTGATGAAGCCGTCCAGGTAAAAATAAGCTTCGTCAGTAAACCAAATGCTGCCCACATGCATATCGCCGTCATCAATCCTGTGCACTATATCGTTAGCGAATGTCTCTCGTGCAGCAATGGTAGTGGCGCTGAGGGGTTGCCGCGTTTGAATTTTGTATGGATAGAGGTATAAACTCTGACGCATGAGACGATACGTGGACGTTGGCGTCATTTGGACCGCAGCTGCAACACGGCGAACGGAAACCCGAGGCCGCTGTTGGATCACCTGCTGCACTAGCTGCGCGTTGCCCTCTGTGGTTGCCGTATGCGGTCGCCCTACCTTTCCAGCACGTTCATCCGTCACGTTCCCAGTCCGTTGAAATTTTTCAAACAGATCCTTTATTGTATCACTTTTCGGTCCTTTGGTTACATTAAACCTCCGTTGAAAACTTCGTCTTGTTGTAACAACACTGTGTTCTAGGCGGTGGAATTCCAACACCAGAAAAATCCTCTGTTCTAAGGAATAAACCATGTTGTCTACAGCACACTTGCACGTTGTGAACAGCACACGCTTACAGCAGAAAGACGACGTACAGAATGGCGCACCCACAGACTGCGTTGTCTTCTATATCTTTCACATCACTTGCAGCGCCATCTGTTGTTGAAAATTGTAACTACTGTAATTTCGAAAGTTTGTCCGCCTGAAAATGTACTGTTGTCCCAAGCATATTGCAACAAACGGTGTATTTCTATCGCTGCTCGTTTAGTTTTTATTGCCGTTTCAAATATACCGGTCATTTTTGAAACACCCTGTATAAGAAAACCGCGCGATTTCAACGCTGGGCGTCGCAGTTCTGACTTCCATCGCAGAGGCGTCTAAAGAAGGGGTGACATGTGGATAAGAGTAGCTGTGAGGACCTTCGCATCTTGCGACATGTCCACGGTGGCGTTGAGCAGAATTGTGGCGAAATTTGCTGCCAATGTGACATAATTAACCCACTTTACACATCACACGAATTTCTGAGCTCTGGTCTGTTTTCGCATGTGTCGACACCTTTCTGTTTGAAGCGACGTCGAGCACGAGGATGACGTGGCACAGCGTCATGCTTTTGTGCGATTACAGAGGAGGGTTGTAGGCACCTGGGGGCCAAATTTCAAGTTCTGCGTCAGAATGGGGGACAATCACGGCGTTTCAAAAAAGTTATCCTTTAATTTTTTGTGCGGTGTAGTAAGACATTGATCGCATACATAAACAAAGCGTCCGACATGAGGTAACGCCCAATAGGTACGCAAAACATCTAACGTTCAGTAATGGAGGTAGAATCTAAACTGGTCAAATCTACTGGGAAAGCTAGAGTGGTCTACGCTTAATTAGTCTACAGTAGCCTACGGTAGTTTTACAACTCCAGTTATATAACATTTTGCTATTTTTCCCATTCTAACAACCCTACCACAACAAAGGTCAAAAATTAATTATGATTGTAGTGTTGCTCACGCTGCTAACTATTGCATTTTCGGTCAACAACAAAGTTATATTATATGGCAGGTATCATTAGAGCACAGTTAATATAGTCATTTCTTGAAATAATGGATAAACTAGGCACTCACCTTTTCGTATTTCCCACGCTGGTCTCGTTGTGAACTCATGGCTCAATCGTCGAAAATCTAGGTAGTGATGATTCCAAGCTCGGATGCAAAGAGGCCTAGGTGTTATTCTGCGATATTCAAAAGTTTTATAGACGAGCTTCACAAACCATTCTTGGAGATTAAACCTTCGCAAGTTATGACAATGGTGATGTAAAAAAGTAAACAGCGCTCCGAATTAAAGTTACACTTCTTTTTTATTACTTTTGTTGCAATATCACTTCACAATATAAAACATACTTGAAAATATCTTCCTCACTGTTAAAGTTCACATTTCATAAACAGACTACAATTTGCGTCTTTTCAACATGACGACCAAGAGTTGACTCTCTAATAACCGCTTACGCGCCCAAAAATCAGAGTTACAAGTACGTCAAAGATTATAGTGACAAAAGAAAGAATACACGTAAGAATAACATCATTGCAATATATACATATCGATGTATCGAAGTGCCTTACATTAATGAAATGTAATCTGAATGTTTTCACAGAAATATGTTAGGCTAACTATTTTACAGAAACACAGTAGAGTATTGCTGGTATCGAGAGGTTGAGGTGAGGTGCCGTAATGGTTACGTAATTCAAGCACCATTACACCATCTAGGACAATTACAGACTACGTCAAATAACTATTAGGCATTTTTGAAGCTTCTTTTGTAGCCCAAAAACGTCGCGTTCTTTCTCTGGCCGTCTGCTCTCTCTCCTCTGTCCAGCTGCTGTCCACCCTCTGCTCATCTGAAGGCCCTTAAAGTTGATGATTAGTGACATTTACTTTATTAGAGATGTCTTCCTCTTTCATTCCAGTTTTGTTGAAGTCCTTCCTTACTTGCTTCAACCGCTTGTCAGAGGCTCAACGTACGTTGTTAAGTACATTAATAATGTGCTTTGATTGTCGTGTTGCGTCCATGCTGAACGTACGTCCGTAGTCGTCGTTTCCTTGTTGACTCCACCGGCCGTCCATTATCCCTGTATAACTCTTCTCTCGCAGAATAAGCTGCTCGTCTATTATTTATTTATTTATTTAAATGTCAAGTTCCGTAGGACCAAAGTGAGGAGCAAATCTCCAAGGTCATGGAACGTGTCAGTACATGAACTTACAACATAAAAAGTAATAACAGATAAGAATAAATGTTCATGAACCTGAAAGAAAATCAGTCCATAAGTTTAAGCAAACGCTATCAGCTATACAATGAGAATCATCTTAATTTTTCAAGGAACTCATCGACAGAATAGAAGGAGTTGACCCATGAGGAAACTTCAGTTTCGATTTGAAAGCGCGTGGATTACTGCTAAGATTTTTGAATTCGAGTGGCAGCTTATTGAAAATGGATGCAGCAGTATACTGCACACCTTTTTGCACAAGAGTTAAGGAAATCCGATCCAAATGGAGGTTTGATTTCTGCCGAGTATTAACCGAGTGAAAGCTGCTTATTCTTGGAAATAAACTAATATTGGTAACAAGAAACGACAATAAGGAATATACATATTGAGAGGCCAATGTCAAAATACCCAGCCTCGTGAAAAGAGGTCGACAAGAGGTTCGTGAACTCACACCACTTATTGCCCGAACTGCCCGTTTCTGAGCCAAAAATATCCTTCTAGAATGGGGAGAGTTACCCTAAAACATAATACCATACGACATAAGTGAATGAAAATAAGCAAAGTAGACTAATTTACGTGTCGAAATATCACTCACTTCCGATACCGTTCGAATAGTGAAAATGGCAGTATTAAGTTTTTGAACAAGATCCTGAACGTGGGCTTTCCACGACAGCTTACTATCTATCTGAACACCTAGGAATTTGAACTGTTCAGTTTCACTAATCGTATGCCCGTTCTGTGAGATTAAAACGTCAGGTTTTGTTGAACTTTGTGTTAGGAACTGTAAAAACTGAGTCTTACTGTGATTTAACGTTAGTTTATTTTCTACAAGCCATGAACTGAGGTCACGTTCTGCTCTACTTGAAACCGAGTCAATGTTGCACGCAACATCCTTTACTACCAAGCTAGTGTCATCAGCAAACAGAAATATTTTAGAGTTACCCATACTACTAGAGGGCATTTCATTTATATAAATAAGGAACAGGAGCGGCCCCAACACTGATCCCTGGGGCACCCTCCACTTGACAGTACCCCACTCAGATCCCACATCACAGCCGTTATCAACATTGTGAATAATGACCTTTTGCTGCCTGTTGCTAAAGTAAGAGGTGAACCAATTGTGAGCTACTCCCCTTATTCCGTAATGGTCAAACTTCTGGAGCAATATTGTGTGATCAACACAGTCAAATGCCTTTGTTAAATCAAAAAATACGCCAAGCGTTCGAAACTTTTTGTTTAGCCCATCCAGTACCTCACAGAGAAAAGAGAATATAGCATTTTCAGTTGTCAAACGACTTCTAAAGCTGAACTGTACATTTTATAGCAAATCATGCAATATAAAATGATCAATTAACCTTACATACATAGCCTTTTCGATAACTTTTGCAAACACTGATGGCATAGAAATAGGTCTAAAATTATCTACATCATCCCTTTCTCCCTTTTTATAAAGCGGCTTTACTACTGAGTACTTTAATCGCTCAGGAAACTGGCCATTCCTAAAGGAAACATTACAAATATGGCTAAATACAGGGCTAACATGTGCAGCACAGTACTTTAATATTCTACTAGACACTCCATCATAACCATGAGAGTCCTTAGTCTTCAGTGATTTGATTATTGTCTCAATCTCCCTCTTGTCTGTATCACAGAGGAGTATTTCAGACGTCAATCTCGGAAAGGCATTTGCTAAGAAATTTATATGATTTCCTGTAGATACTAAATTTTTATTTAATTCACCAGCAATGCTCAGAAAATGGTTGTTAAATACTGTACATATATTTGATTTATCAGTAACAGAAATATTATTACTGCAAACTGACTTTATATCATCAACCTTGTGCTGCTGACCAGACATTTCCTTCACAACTGACCATATGGCTTTAATTTTATCCTGTGAATTAGCTATTCTATTTGCATACCACATACTTTTTGCCTTGCTAATAACATTTTTAAGCACCTTACAATACTGTTTGTAATGGGCTACTGTAGCTTGATTGTGACTACTAACATTTTGATATAATTCCCGCTTTGTTCTACATGATATCCTTATCCCACTAGTCAGCCAACCGGGCTGTCCATTACTGCTAGTACCCCGTTTAGAATGTTCTAATGGAAAGAAACTCTCAAAGAGCATGAGAAATGTGTTATGGAAAGCATTGTATTTATCATCTATATTATCGGCACTATAAACATCTTGCCACTCCTGTTCCTTGACAAGTTTTGAAAAACTCTCTACTGCTGTTGGATTAACTTTTCTACGTAGTTTGTAATTAAATGCGACATTGGTTAGAGTACAAAAACCTTTTAGTGTTAAAATTTGTGCATCATGGTCTGAGAGGCCATTCACCCTATTACTAACAGAATGCCCATCTAGTAATGAAGAATGAATAAAAATATTGTCTATGACTGTGCTACTGTTCCCCTGCACCCTAGTTGGAAAAAACAGAGTTTGCATCAGATCATATGAATTTAGGAGATCTACCAAAATCCTTTTTCTTGCACAATCATGTACAAAGTTAATATTGAAGTCACCACATAGAACTACTTTCTGGTACTTCCTACAAAGTGAATCAAGAACCCTCTCTAGCTTGAGCAAAAATGCTCTGAAGTCAGGGTTAGGGGACCTATAAACAACAGCAATTAGAAGTTTAGTTTCACTAAATTCAACTAATGCTGCACAGTTTTCAAATTTCTGTTCAGTGCAGTGTCGTGATACGTCTATGGTCTCAAATGAAATACTGTTTTTTACATACAGAGCCACTCCCCCACCCCACAAGGAACTCCTTGAGAAACAGCCAGCTAATCTGTAGCCTGGTAAAGGAAGCCTCTGAATTATCAAGTTATTTAAGTTAAGATATACCAATAATTTCAGAGTTAGCATCTATTGGCAGTTCACTAACTTTATCTCTAATACCTCTTATATTTTGATGAAATATGCTAATTCCTTCTCTACTTGGAAACATTACATCCTCTGGAGGTGAGCCCTTAGTTAAAGGCAGTTCCTTTAAGCAGGTATACCTATCAGCTGACTTCAGTCTATAAAAGGTGCAGCTCTAACACCAACTACTATAGGAATTTTTCCATGAGTGATACCACTACCACCACCACCACCACCCACTACACTGTCACCTATAAGCTTAGCCAGCCTCCCCTTCCCATAGCTATTGAGGTGCAGGCCATGCCTAGTGAAACTCCTTCTACTGATAGACCCAACTGGCACCACTGAGATGTGATCCATGCCCTCCGCCATCAGTGCCCTCCCCAGCCCCACATTAATGCGCCTAACAGCCGCATTAAGGTGAGGCCGATCATAACACAAACAGTTGCATGAAATGCACATTAGCACCACCAGTTTGAGTAGCTATCTTAACCAAGTCACCACTGACATCATATTCCCCGTCCCTATCGAGACTGTTCCCTGCTCCACCCACTATCACTACCTGATCCTCTTTCGTAAAATTCTTACGTAACTCCCCTATGCTTTCAGTCACCTGAGCCAAACCTGCACTAGGCTTCACAATGCTGGTGACCTGGTACTCACTCCCGAACACTCCCTGCAACTTCTGGCCCACACCTCTACCGTGGGAACTACCTAGCAGCAGAACCTTCATTCTGCTAGACTTTGCAACTAACCTAGGCCTCCTAATTGCTGAGGACTGCTGCAAGTTACCCACATCTACGGCTACACGAGGCTCCTCTCCACTCAACTCTGACAGTTGGTCGTATCTATTGCATGTATGCAAAGTAAAACTGTCTGAGTACCTCCTCTTCCTAGCTACCTTCTTGCCAACTGCCAGTTCCCATTCCCCACCACCCTTCACCCTCCTCAACCTATCTAGTTCCTATTTTGCGCATTGTAACTGCACCTGAAGGGCACAGATCTTACGCTCCTGCTCCTCTATTAATTTGTTTCTACTACAGATTCTACATTCCGAGGAGAGGATCTCCCTAAAATGACCACTGGCTTCCCCACTGCATCCCCCCAATTAAAATACTTTGAACAAATCCCACACCGTAATCCACTACTCACAAACCTACGACAGAGCCCACACTTTTCACTCGTGGTAAATTTTACAGTTACTGAAAAATAACTATACGTCTACGTTACCAAAGTTCAGTTACACCAGTAGAACTATTTAAGAACTAACAATAATGGTCTCGAAATTCTCTGCCTACTAAGAAAGCAGCTACTTGTATTAATACTACTACAACACAGCCGATACCAATACCAGCAAAACTTCACAAAATTATGAGCTACAACCAAAAAATTAAAACTACCACTGTAACTCTAAGCGAAGTTAAAACACTATATGAAAATTTTACTGAAATATTTCACTAGAAAGAATAACAAACGTCAGTTGAAAAGTAAAACACGAAAATTACTAACGACTTCAACACACTGAAAACACTATAAAACACAGCGAGCGAACGATTACAAAAGTTTATTAAGTCGTTATTTCGCCACAAACGGCACGTAACACCGCTGAAATCTATTAAATTTAATAACTGTATTACAGAGCACAAATGAGTTTGTCAGTACTTAGCTTATAACCGCTACAGCTACAGTGCACGCCGCAAAATGTAAACACACTACTGAGGCGCGAGGCTTAGACGAACGACGAAAGCAGACTCACAAATAACAGACCACTCGAGTCAATAACACAGGAAGAAAGACTGAGATTAATGAAAATCCACTAATAAGTTACTTTTACGGCAAATATTAAAACAAATAAACTTTAAAATAAGTAAATGAAGTCTAAAATTTATAAAATATTAACGAGCTATTTCAACAGCAGTGCAGCACACGTGACGTCACACCAAAGATTATATTCCGAAGGATTTTGCACTCAAACTTCTGGGCTCATCATTTCAGCAATTCCTGTCATTCGAAGACATTCACTTGCGTACAAAGGGTTTGAGCTTGATCACTAGGCTATAGAGCTTGAGTTCGTCTTTTCTGAGATTACCTGCGCCTTGTACACAACATGCGTCCTACGAAAAGCAATGGTCATCTCCTCTCTCCTACTGCCGTTTGCTTTTCTTTCGCTAGTTTTAATCTGCATTATTTCCTTAAAAGCATCTGAAACTGCCCACTTCTTGTGTTTTACCGTACTTTGTTCTTAGCAATAAGTTGGTTATATACTTTGTGTTCTTGGCATAAATTTGACGGTGAGTTTTTTCTACACGTTTCTTCATCGAGTTTATCAGTTCGACAGCTGCCTCTGCGTTTCTTGACAAAACCGCCAGATCATTGGCAAATGCAAGACAGTTGATTCTAACACCGTTCTTTGAACCTCTAATGTGAACTTTGTGCACTAAATGGTTAGTTCCTTATTCTTAGCTGAACTACTCTAACACGCACGTGAAGAGAACTGGGGCGAGCCCATCACCCAGAAGTATCACTTGTAATTAAAAACTCTTTGGAGGGTTGTCCCTTGAACCTTACTTTTGGATGTGTCTGTGTTAGAGTTTACTTGATAATTTCTGCTGTTTTTGGGTCCATGTCAAATTCTATTACTATGTCAAACAGACTTCCCTTTTGAGCGAATCACAGACTTTCTTAAAGTCAACTAAGAGATGTAATTTTCTAGTACTTCTTTTAGCCTGGAGAATTCTCGGCGCATGTCCTCCCACTCTGGAATCCAGTTAGATATTTGCCAATTTGATGATTTAATTGCTCATATCAGCCGGTGTTGCTTTTGAGAGCACCTTGTAAGTCTGAGGTATGACAGTTAGGCATCGCGTTTTGTATAGAGCTTTAATCAGTGCAGTTTTCTATTCATCAGGCATTACTCCTGTTTCCTAGATATTTTCCATCTCCTGACTGGACGCTTTTTCCTCCATTTTTCAACTTTGCTCTGTGGTTGAGTCTTCTGAGGTGGCATTGTATTTCTTCAGTTTCGTGACTGTCCTCCTAAGTTCATCAGGAATAAAGGAAACTGAATCGTTGGTTATTTGCTCTGGGACTATTCTCGGCCATTTTTCACTGGGTCCTTCGCAGCTAAGCAGCTTCTCGAAGCATCTGGCTGAAATTTTACAGTTTCCTTTATTAATCACTGTTAGTTTCCTACCGTCCTTCTTAAAGTTGAAAAATGTTGGCTCATAGCGATTTATACGTTGCATGAAGCTCCTGTGAAAGTTCCTGCTATTGTTGTTATTTTTAATTCTGACTCAATGCTCTCGATATCTTCTGTGTATTTACTGTTAATAACGAGATTTTACAGAAAGGAAATTTTTTGAATAACTAGCCTCCTGCGTACTGCTTCTCAAACCTTTTTTAAAGCTTAGGGAAGTGAAATAGGCTTACCGACGTAATCTGAATGCCATTTTGTAAGGCGATCACATAATATGGCGGAATACATGGGTTCATTTGGAAATATTGTTCCAGAAATTAGGCACAATTGTAATTTTTTACTTGTGGCAGAGGTGCTAAATTTATATACAGTGAACATTAATAAAACCGATAGATCGAAAAGACGGATTCCTGATTGGAAATGCAGGAAAGACGGTCGTATGTCTGGAATAGATGGTGAGCATGCAATGACTACAAATCGTCCCGGAACACAGTACAGAGCTGCATCGCTTCAACGTCACAACAGATCTTCAAAGTGGCACAGATCTTCACACGTCGCATCATCTACTGCCGCACTATTTCGCACTTTCCGGCCTTTCTCCGAATAGCGTCGCAAGGGTCGTGAACACGCTGTTGAAGGGTCTGCACACCAGGAAGTGATTCAGCATGCACAACGTTTTTCAGATGCCACCAGAAGTAAAAATTCAGGGCGTTTAAGTCCGGTGATCTAGCAGGGATACGGAAGTACTAAGGAATGACGAGATACGTTTGAAGTTCTCTAACGCTATAGATACAGCAATAAGGAATAGCGCAGTAGGCAGTACAGTTGAAGAGGAATGGACATCTCTAAAAAGGGCCTTCACAGAAGTTGGGAAGGAAAACATAGGTACAAAGAAGGTAGCTGCGAAGAAACCATGGGTGACAGAAGAAATACTTCAGTTGATTGATGAAAGGAGGAAGTACAAACATGTTCCGGGAAAATCAGGAATACAGAAATACAAGTCGCTGAGGAATTAAATAAATAGGAAGTGCAGGGAAGCTAAGACGAAATGGCTGCAGGAAAAATGTGGAGACATCGAAAAAGATATGATTGTCGGAAGGACAGACTCAGCATACAGGAAAGTCAAAACAACCTGTGGTGACATTAAAAAAAGCAGCGGTGGTAACATTAAGAGTGGAACGGGAATTCCACTGTTAAATGCAGAGGAGAGAGCAGATAGGTGGAAAGAATACATTGAAAGCCTCTATGAGGGTGAAGATTTGTCTGATGTGATAGAAGAAGAAACATGAGTCGATTTAGAAGAGATAGGGGATACAGTATTAGAATCGGAATTTAAAAGAGCTTTGGAGGACTTACGGTCAAATAAGGCAGAAGGGATGGATAACATTCCATCAGAATTTCTAAAATCATTGGGGGGAAGTGGCAACAAAACGACTATTCACGTTGGTGTGTAGAATATATGAGTCTGGCGATATACCATCTGACTTTCGGAAAAGCATCATCCACACAATTCCGAAGACGGAAAGAGCTGACAACTGCGAGAATTATCGCACAATCAGCTTAACAGCTCATGCATCGAAGCTGCTTACAAGAATAATATACAGAAGAATGGAAAAGAAAATTGAGAATGCGCTAGGTGACGATCAGTTTGGCTTTAGGAAAAGTAAAGGGACGAGAGAGGAAATTCTGACGTTACGGCTAATAATGGAAGCAAGGCTAAAGAAAAATCAAGACACTTTCATAGGATTTGTCGACCTGGAAAAAGCGTCCGACAATATGAAATGGTGCAAGCTGTTCGAGATTCTGAAAAAAGTAGGGGTAAGCTATAGGGAGAGACGGGTCATATACAATATGTACTACAACCAAGAGGGAATAATAAGAGTGGACGATCAAGAACGAAGTGCTCGTATTAAGAAGGGTGTAAGACAAGGCTGTAGCCTTTCGCCCCTACTCTTCAATCTGTACATCGAGGAAGCAGTGATGGAAATAAAAGAAAGGTTCAGGAGTGGAATTAAAATACAAGGTGAAAGGATATCAATGATACGATTCGCTGATGACATTGCTATCCTGAGTGAAAGTGAAGAAGAATTAAATGATCTGCTGAACGGAATGAACAGTCTAATGAGTACACACTATGGTTTGAGAGTAAATCGGAGAAAGACGAAGGTAATGAGAAGTAGTAGAAATGAGAGCAGCGAGAAACTTAACATCAGGATTGATGGTCACGAAGTCAATGAAGTTAAGGAATTCTGCTACCTAGGCAGTAAAATAACCAATGACGGACGGAGCAAGGAGGACATCAAAAGTAGACTCGCTATGGCAAAAAAGGCAATTCTGGCCAAGAGAAGTCTACTAATATCAAATACCGGCCTTAATTTGAGGAAGAAATTTCTGACGATGTACGTCTGGAGTACAGCATTGTATGGTAGTGAAACATGGACTGTGGGAAAACCGGAACAGAAGAGAATCGAAGCATTTGAGATGTGGTGCTATAGACGAATATTGAAAATTAGGTGGACTGATAAGGTAAGGCACGAGGAGGTTCTACGCAGAATCGGAGAGGAAAGGAATATGTGGAAAACACTGATTAGGAGAAGGGACAGGATGATAGGACATCTGCTACGACATGAGGGAATGACTTCCATGGTACTAGAGGGAGCTGTAGAGGGCAAAAACTGTAGAGGAAGACAGAGATTGGAATACGTCTAGCAAATAATTGAGGACGTAGGTTGCAAGTGCTACTCTGAGATGAGGAGATTAGCACAGGAAAGGAATTCGTGGCGGGCTGCATCAAACCAGTCAGTAGACTGACGACCAAAATAATAATAATGATCTAGCAGGCCATGCTACAAAGCTTCCGTTGTTGACGTGTCAGCGAACTGTAATGCGGAAATGTGGCGGTACTCCGTCATGCAGAAACCACATAACCTGTCGTATTTCCAAAGGCACATTCTCAAGCAGCCTAGATAGAGTATTGCGGAGGAGGTCCACGTACGTTCCCCTGTCGAGCCACCGTGGAATAATAACCGGTCCAAGTACGTGGTCGCCAAGAATCTCTGTCCACACACTGATGCTGAACCGATGCTGATAAGCCGCTCAACCATTCGCCGATAATTGTCTGCAGCCCACAGAGAACGATTATTCAGACTGATGATGCCAGTTCTGTTAAAGGTTGCTTTGTCGGTAAAGAGGATTGATGACAGAAATCCCATAATTGTGATGGTCTGGTGCAAAAACAATCGACAAAATCCTCCCCGTAAAGGGAAATCCGCTGCTGATAATACTTACACTCGTTTCAGGTGATAGCGATAGTATTGGTTGTCATGCAGGACGCACATAATCGTACTTCGGCTTACACGATGTTGGCGGGACACTTGCCTGGAGCTCTTACTAGGGTTCGCTCAATATCCTGTGGAACCCGGTCCTCCAAATCTGGTGTACGCACAGTCCTCCGCCAATCTGCACGTTCGTCTGTCTGAAAGGACCCACGATCACACTAACGCCCAAAAACGGCTTGAAATGTCTTTTAATGTGGTTGAGGTCTGTGAGGGTACTTGTTTTGGTGGAGCAATGCTGCCTCTCGACCTTTTCCATCTGTTTAGCCGCACACAAACACAATCTCGGTTTGTTTCCGACATGAATATCGGACCATTCTGCTGCTTACAGTCCGCTGCATCAATCACACATCCTGCAACACACAAGGAACACCTGGCATTTGGTCAAAAGAACTTTCATTCGTCAGCACCATCTACCCTGGAAATTATGAATTTTCAGACACATGTTCGTAGGATCCTTTCTCCCCCATTTCCAGTTAGGAATCCGTCCCCCTGCAGTTTGTCGGTTTTATTAATGATCATCCTGCATTTCAAATATTCATTAGAGTGTTAGCAGCACTTCTCTTTCTCGACTAGCTTGAAAAAAAAAAAAAAAAAACGTTGCATTGCTAAACTGTGCTGTTCATGTCGCTCACTACGCGCCATAGATTTCATTGTCCTTCACCGAATAGAGGCACAATGTACCCCAAAGTATTAAAAATGTACAAATACCTCGAGTAGCCCGATTTGAAAGTGTTGTGTTAACATTATGACGGGAATAATATTAGTTGCTAATGACTCAGCATGTGCATCAGGAGGGCGAGGTAGAAAATGACTTTCCGGGAGGTGCAGAGATCAACCTTCTATGGGATATATGTATTACACTTCACAAAATGGAAATCGTCGACATTCAAGAAATATTCAAAACAAACCATTAACTTGCACCACGAACACACTGATCACAAAAGTTCGCACCATCAAGATCGAAGGCGAATGCCTTGGGAGTTACAAACTGTGCAGGACGTTCAGTTAAGTATCCACTCTCAGAGAATGCATGCAGAATCATATTTGTGTAATGGTATGATGAGAACCGATGGAATGTCATAACATGCAACCGAATGCGAAACTATCTGGGGTGGAGCCTGTGGTGAAAACGGCAGTCCTTAATGCATAGCTGCAGGTAGTGCGACAGTATGTTTTATAGGTACGGGAAAAACAAACTTCAAGAGGCTGAGTTCGTCCAGTGCTTCCAGGTGTTACGCATTGCCATGTCACACACTTTGAGAGGTTCCATGCCCTCTTTTGCTTGTCGCCTCTCATTTCATCATTTTTATTAATGTTCTATGTCATTGCACAGTAGTAACAGACCGAATAAGGTTATTGTAATGAGAGTATTTGTACTGATAGCTCAAAAATACTTTTCACTCGATTCCTAAACATGTTGTTTTACTTCCCTGGGTGGCTTGTGCGAGGCGAGCATCGAAGGACGCGGCACACTGCGTTTCCGGTTGGGGGCTGCACTTCCCTGAATTCTGAGGGGTTCATACAATAGGCTTCAGCGCCTGGCGGAACGACTGACGTCGGTCGAGTTCCGCCTGTTGTATGCAGGGCGAAACGACCTGTGAGACGTCTGAGTGTCGTCGCAGTTTATGCGTTTCCGGAACGAAGATTCCCAGCACCTACTGACTGCATTATCCTCTTGATTCGGAGAAAACTTGTGGACTGTGCCCTGCTGAGTGCGACTGTCTGGCACCGGATGGCCGGTGGTCTAGGCATGTTGTTTTCGTAGCCGGTCAAACGGCAAGTTCAGTGCCCTCAGCTGAATAGCAGAGGCATGATTGGTCAACTTAAACTGAGACTAGTTAGGTTCGTATGAGCAGTTGCCAGCGGGCTTGTGCGCGTGCGCAGAGCTGAATTCGCGTATGAGCAGTGCCTTCCTCCCGCTTCTGGGTACTTGGAGCGTGGCTGTTTGGTGTATGGGCAGTAGCAGCAAGTAGCCAGAAGCTCCCGGAAAAATTTACCTTGCGCGCCCAAGCTGCCAGATTCGCGCATGCGCAGAGCAAGCTGAGTTATAGTGGGGGGGCCTTCCCCACGTGACCCGTGGTCGCGTATATGTTTCGTGTCTTCGTTTACAGCTCCCACGTCAAATGAAAACAAAACAGATTTCTGTGGCCGGGAGCCATCAAGTGAATTAATATACAATCTCACAACCATGAAAGACCAAAATAAGTTAGTAGTTTCAGTTTTATGATTTTATATTATTTCCACGTTATTAGCGATCAACCATTAATGTCTTAATGAAGCTATTTCTGTCCGTTTTATAGAGAAATTTGCTTCAGTTAATTTTTTTTCCCGCTGAGGCAGTTAGTTTATTTGAAACGAAGTGTTTCATTCCGCGCTATTGGCTACTTTCAACCTCGTTCAGTTTAAAGTGCAACTTTTCGTTTTCTGGAACGAATGACGTTATACCATAATAAAGAACCAAACATGAGAATACAGTACTGGACCTCCAAGAAAATTGGTATCACGAGAACCACATGAAAAGCTGAATATCAGGTACTTCAGAGTCCATCTGGACATAGAAATGTGCAATCAGAGCGGAATGAAGCATTTTAGTATGGTTTATGAAATTCCGATGCTGCTGGAGTAGTCTCTGATGTCCTGTTCCTTTTATGACACTGTAAGATCTCTTAATGCTATATACGTACGAATATATGTAAACATTGACTTGAGAAGCTAAGTAGGCAAATTTCGTCAGTAGTTTTGAACTAAATATTTTGTTTCAAATATAATGACAGCTGTAGCAGAATTTTATAGATCTGCCTTCTGTGAAAGTGTTTTTCGATCACAAGGCACTTGTCTAGTACTTCCTCTGGGCCTGAAGTTATTTCTTAATTTGTGTTTACGCCTTAAATTTATAGAATGCCATTCTATGCTCAATTTTAGACTGGCAGCATACCATGTTTTATCGTTTTAACTCCCCACATGGCTTCATATTTATTGCTAGAGTAGAATATAAACTGTCAGTTGTACAGTTTCTTTGCCTCACAGACAACCATGTTAATTTTTTCACATTTTGAAATAGTCATGAAATTTATTGTCCTTTATTCCGGTGTAAGCTACACAAGAAACTGTCTCTTTTTTTGTTGCAAGTAATTTGTATTCCATCCTAGTAGCTTTTTGCAGTGCTGTGTAGATGTAAACGTGTTGGAAATGCTACATAACAATATTGCAGAGTACGAATTTACAAAAAAAAAAAAGTCAAAATCACCCGTTGGCAAAATTTTATGGTACTTCGAGCTGTGGAGTCTAATTTCGAAATGATATTTTGCCAAGAACTCCTTCCTTATTTGCATCCTTTATCTGTGTGGTATATGATAAAACAATTGCTCCAAGTACAACTCAATATGTCCTCTCAACAACATGCCGCACGGGCGGCACGGCTACACATGGTCACGTCCGCCGTTCGTGGTCTCGCGGTAGCGTTCTCGCTTCCCGAGCACGGGGTTCCGGGTTCGATTCCCGGCGGGGTCAGGGATTTTCACCTGCCTCGAGATGACTGGGTGTTTGTGTTGTCCTCATCATTTCATCATCATCCAAGAAAGTGGCGAAATTGGACTGAGCAAAGGTTGGGAAATTGTACGGGCGCTGATAACCACGCAGTTGAGCGCCCCACAAACCAAACATCATCATACACATGGTCACGTGATGCCCCACCAGAAATACGACGAAAAGCGTATGAGCAAAGCAAGCACCAAGCACGGGCTGCCTACGTCATCGTAGCTGCGCATGCGCATTACAGCCTGTTGTCTGGCGCTTTCTGGCAACTGCTCAAACGAACATGTTGACATCATAAAGCCCTGCTCGAAATTGAAGAGAACAGTCGCTATTGCCGCGAATGATGTTCTGAGAGAGTGTGGGGGAATTTTGGAATCAGCACTGAATGCTGATTCGTGGTTTCCGAGGAGAGTAGGGAGTTGAGCAATGCTGGCTTCGCTGCTTGCATCGCATCACAGAAGGGAATTCGGGATCTGATCTTCCTCGGAGTCGGACGGTCTTGCGACTTGGTCGCTCGTTTTCGGAAGAACTTAGAATTCTCGGACAGCCTTCGAGGCCAGGGGTTGACACAGAGTTGGTGCACGGCAGAAGTCGGCGCCTGCATCATCAGGACTCTGCCTACCGACGACGTGCTGCAGATTTCAGTACTGGTACAGTATTTTGCGGCTCCGGCATTGTAGGACCTCATCAATTTTATACTGAATCCCTCAGCAGGACGCGCGCTCGCTTTGCTACAAGTCCACCTTGCCTGTTTCTCCATGTGATCCCATTTGACCTCTCACTACTAATCGCGATACTGCAATACAGTCGGGGGAGTAATATTTGATTCATTATGACCTGCAGTCATTATCGTCAATCTATTGCACCACAGAGAGTAGGAGCACCTTGTTCTTGAGCCAACTCTTATTCTCACAATATTTCAGTATACCCTATCCTTTAATCCACTGTGTGTATCGACAATCGTGTGCATTTATGTTCTAATATATAATAAATCTCATTGTCATACTTAATCCGCATATCATTTCGTAGATATAGGCAGAATCCCATTTCCTGTTGTTTATTATGATAAAATTCTCTTTTTTTGAGTAGATTACGATTTTTATTAAATTATTGTGAGTGTGCACTCCTTATTTTACCAACTAGCAGGGTCCTCCATAATTTCCTTCCGTTACCGTTGCGCGCATAATTAATTAGCTGGTAGATAAGGAGGGGGTCGAGTGCATGTCTCGTTCTCAAGCAAAAAATTCGTCTGAATTAAAGAGGTACAAACTCTTCTCCACCCCGGCACCTCGCAATTTTTCAGGAGAGATAATTTGCTCTAAAGGAGTATGATTTTTATACGCAGACAAGAAACCAATCAAAAGCAAGTGATTTTGACCAGCTATTGGTCAACAGCAGTGCTCATTCCATAATTGTAGTTCTGTTACGCCCTTTTCCCCGCTCTTGCTTGTTATGGCGTAAATATTCCCTAATGCCTTTGCGAGATCAAGCACACGAGAAAGGTTCGTGGGGAACAGAGAACCTCCAACTTCACGCAGCATAGTAAATAACTTTCCTGCCAATTTACCATTCAGATTAGCAGTAGGCGTAATTCTATATGAATGCGTTAAGGCATTGATGTTTGGTGATCTTGATGTAACTCTCTCGGTACCTCTAATTTCCAGGGTTCCTTTCATATTTATTTCCTCTTCAGATCCCGATTCCTCGGATTTGAAAAAAAAAATCCTTACTGAACGATGGGATAAGTTTGTTTGTCTCACCTGAAAATTTTCGGTCCGATTCCGCACTTTGCTGGGCATCGTTGACACTTTGTTTGAAATTCCGTTATCTTATGTGTTCGATTTTTGTAGCACTGTTGGAAGTTATGCAGTCACCCACTGCTTCCCTTGAAATCACTGTAATTTATGTAGCGCGCAGTTTGATGTGCTTAACGTAGTAGGTCACTGTCTGGCACATCCTGTAAACTGAATCGAGCATCCTTGAAACGCACAAACACCATCTGTTCATAACTGTTTTTTTACTACGCTGTGGATGACTTTCCACATTTAATACCGGCTCTGTGGACAACGCTTGTCCAAAGACGGGCTTTGCGGCTCCCCGTTCGACAAGGATGATGAACTACATAGCTCGACACATGTTTCAGTAACTCTTTCTATATCTACATGAATACTATGAAAATCACATTTAAGTGCCTGGCAGAGGGTTCATCTAACCACCTTGTTAAGCACGTATCGTCATCATTGTACTCCTCATGTACGTTATCCGCACAGTCCAGCGTACACTGATAACCCAATATATCATGACCATTGCCCATAGATATGTTAGATGCTGCCTAGTGGGATTGTTGGCGCGTGACGCTGTAATGAAAGTATTCAAGCGGAGCACACACGAACGGGGAACATGCTAGCGAAGATATGGGCTGCAAAAGGGGAAATCTATTGAGAAAAGAAACTTTGACAAAGGGCAGATTTTTATTACGCCAAGTCTGCAAACGAGTATCTCGAAAACGGTGAAACTGGTCGAATGTTCACTTGTTACTGGTGTGAGCATCTACGGAAAGATCGAAGGACAGTGAAACTACCACAACGAGCTAAGAGATTGGACATCCACGACTCTTCACAGAACGTGTGATTCGGAGGCTTACCTGCTCTGTTAAGTAGGACAGATGATAATCTGAGGCACCTCTGCCCAAAGAGCACAATACTGACGCACGCGCAAGTGCTTCGGAGCACACCGTCCATCGTTCAGTGCCCTCAGCTGAATAGCAGAGGCATGATTGGTCAACTTAAACTGAGACTAGTTGACATCATAAAGCCCTGCTCGAAATTGGAGGGAACAGTCGCTATTGGCGCGAATGATGTTCCACAATCCACTGACGCATCTCACAGAAACGCTAATGTTTTACCCCCCACTTTTGTTGAACATGGAGCGCTGCAGATGGCTACCCTTACGTTTTCACATGTTTGTCCGACGACATCATCAGCTACGACGGAGTGAGCATAGGACTATCGGGATTCGACCGTCGATCAGTGGAAACGTGTCGGCTCTTCGAGTGAGTGATATGTTTGCTACTCTAGGTCGATGGTCGTCTCCGTAAACGCAGTCATCGAGGTGAACAGCGGCTCGAAACGTGCAGCGCCCAACGGACACAGGCTGGCGGAAGCAGTATTATGCTATGGAAGACATTCTCCTGCTCTTGCATGGGACCTGTGGTAGTAATCGAAGGCACGCTGACAGTTGCGAACCTCCCGCATCCCTTCAAGCTTCAGGTCTTCCCTGACAGCAACGTCATCTTCCGGCGGAATAATTTTCCGTGTCTCTGAGCCAGAACCGTGCTACAGCCAATTGTCATTCAGTCAAGACGATGTACTCAGTATGAAGTGTTGGCAGAAGAGCCAACACTGTGTTTCTAGAGGAGGCCGAAATGCACGCGTTTAATTACGCGCTGACTGGCGTGAGGTCTGGAACAGTTAAGGGAATTAATAGTAGCAAATAAAGAACGTAGTTGATATAATACTTAACTTTAATCTACAGTTGGAGTACATGGTTCATGCTTCATTAGATACATGGCAAAGGATAAATGGCGCCTTGCTAGGTCGTAGCAAATGACGTAGCTGAAGGCTATGCTAACTATCGTCTCGGCAAATGAGAGCGTAGTTGTCAGTGATCCATCTCTGGCTAAGTCGGCTGTACAACTGGGGCGAGTGCTAGGACGACTCTCTAGACCTGCCGTGTGGCGGCGCTCGGTCTGCAATTACTGACAATGGCGACCCGCGGGTCCGTCGTATACTAGCGGACCGCGGCCGATTTAAAAGCTACCACCTAGCAAGTGTGGTGTCTGGCGGTGATACCACACAGTAATGAAAGAAAGCAGTAGCCTCCGCCAGAAATATCTACTCTTAGACAGTGTGTCTAATAGTGTATTTTAATGCGACAGTATGCCATCTTAGGCAATTTACAACACTTAAAACACTTGATAATGGCACTGTGAAGCCGAAATCACGATTGTGTAAGTGTAAATGTAACACTGAAAATAAACCACAGTCTAATGGCGGTACTGGCTTTAAAGCGTGCTACAGCGGTTTGAGTTGCACTATAGTTAACTCATGTTGATCCCTCGTCGACCAAATTCGCCTGATGTAAATACACTCCTGGAAATTGAAATAAGAACACCGTGAATTCATTGTCCCAGGAAGGGGAAACTTTATTGACACATTCCTGGGGTCAGATACATCACATGATCACACTGACAGAACCACAGGCACATAGACACAGGCAACAGAGCATGCACAATGTCGGCACTAGTACAGTGTATATCCACCTTTCGCAGCAATGCAGGCTGCTATTCTCCCATGGAGACGATCGTAGAGATGCTGGATGTAGTCCTGTGGAACGGCTTGCCATGCCATTTCCACCTGGCGCCTCAGTTGGACCAGTGTTCGTGCTGGACGTGCAGACCGCGTGAGACGACGCTTCATCCAGTCCCAAACATGCTCAATGGGGGACAGATCCGGAGATCTTGCTGGCCAGGGTAGTTGACTTACACCTTCTAGAGCACGTTGGGTGGCACGGGATACATGCGGACGTGCATTGTCCTGTTGGAACAGCAAGTTCCCTTGCCGGTCTAGGAATGGTAGAACGATGGGTTCGATGACGGTTTGGATGTACCGTGCACTATTCAGTGTCCCCTCGACGATCACCAGTGGTGTACGGGCAGTGTAGGAGATCGTTCCCCACACCATGATGCCGGGTGTTGGCCCTGTGTGCCTCGGTCGTATGCAGTCCTGATTGTGGCGCTCACCTGCACGGCGCCAAACACGCATACGACCATCATTGGCACCAAGGCAGAAGCGACTCTCATCGCTGAAGACGACACGTCTCCATTCGTCCCTCCATTCACGCCTGTCGCGACACCACTGGAGGCGGGCTGCACGATGTTGGGGCGTGAGCGGAAGACGGCCTAACGGTGTGCGGGACCGTTGCCCAGCTTCATGGAGACGGTTGCGAATGGTCCTCGCCGATACCCCAGGAGCAACAGTGTCCCTAATTTGCTGGGAAGTGGCGGTGCGGTCCCCTACGGCACTGCGTAGGATCCTACGGTCTTGGCGTGCATCCGTGCGTCGCTGCGGTCCGGTCCCAGGTCGACGGGCACGTGCACCTTCCGCCGACCACTGGTGACAACATCGATGTACTGTGGAGACCTCACGCCCCACGTGTTGAGCAATTCGGCGGTACGTCCACCCGGCCTCCCGCATGCCCACTATACGCCCTCGCTCAAAGTCCGTCAACTGCACATACGGTTCACGTCCACGCTGTCGCGGCATGCTACCAGTGTTAAAGACTGCGATGGAGCTCCGTATGCCACGGCAAACTGGCTGACACTGACGGCGGCGGTGCACAAATGCTGCGCAGCTAGCGCCATTCGACGGCCAACACCGCGGTTCCTGGTGTGTCCGCTGTGCCGTGCGTGTGATCATTGCTTGTACAGCCCTCTCGCAGTTTCCGGAGCAAGTATGGTGGGTCTGACACACCGGTGTCAATGTGTTCTTTTTTCCATTTCCAGGAGTGTATTAGGGAACCCATCTGGGTCACTATCGGGTGACATCACAGCGTGCAAAAATCAAAGGTCCGTAATTTACGCGAATTACAAGACCTGTGCGTAGACATCTAATGCTACATACCTTCAAAAACGCGCCAACAAACTGTATTTCATTCCAAAGACGAACATAATGTTTTGGTTCATCATGTATATGACACCACACAATCCACTGACTCATCTCACAGAAACGCTAATGTTTTACCTCCCACTTTTTTCTCACCCTGCTGAATTCTGACGAAATGTCAATTTTAGCAACTGTTGCTGTCGATATAGCGCAATGTTTTCTTTGTTTATAATTGCCTTGCTCTGCTTTGTGTTAGTACCACAAGTACTGTAGCACTGTTGTGAGTTATTCGTCAAATAAGCTGTTCAGCTGCGCACCATCGCCTCTTGCTATGGTCACCATTGGATACCTCCAGCCCCGCCCCCTTTTGCCATTAGCACCCACTGTTTAGGTTGCATGGTAGACAATATGTGAGGCATCCTGAAAGGGTACAGTACCGCCCGACATTGAAAATAGGTACAACATACTTCATTATTTTTGTCAGAACAACACATTTTTTTTGTAAAATAACTTAATTTCAATTAATACAGCGAAGCCAGATACCAGTGTGGGAAAGAATGACAATTTATTTATTTAATTGATCACATGTGCACTCCCACAAAGTAAATCCCTACATCCAGTTTGGTGAGATCTGTGAAATGAATTAATGTATGGTCGTCTGCTAACCGCAGATAGTGAATGTGAATATATGATCATCTTTGAGACGATCCTTTGGTGGGACCAAAGAGATGAAACTTACCTGAGCTTTGAGCGCCTGAAATGTGGCTGACCAATACAGTAGCAAGGTGCTCCCCCACTTCAGCAGAGGTGCGAGAGGACCTCGAGAACGGCCATGTTTCAGCACTCTGCCGCTGGATCTTGTGCTGTTATGACCTGTTTTAGTTGTGCTCCGTAATGACGAAAGAGTGGAGACATGGTATGCATGTGGAATATTTAAGAGTAGTTTGAAATAATAATTTCTCTACTTCAGGAACTTTTGTGGGGAGAATTACATGTCAGGCAGGTAATATTAATGGGATTGTAGCAATCTTCGGAAGTGACCAACGGTCACAATGAAACCACGTGTAGCAATAAGTTGAAATACTTGCGTGTGCTTAAGTTAAGCTGAATTACTAGCGTGTGTACAATAAGTTGAAGTATTTAAGAAATAACGTGTGTACCATAAGTTGAAATATTTAAGAAATGGCGTGTGCAGGACTTGAAATTAGAGACGAGTACTTCCACGTGGTGAGTACTGTGTGAGTCTCAAACTGTGTATGAGACAAAGGATAAAGAGAAGTACTCGTCCATGGCATCAGTTGAGGACTCGCGTGTGTGATGAATACGTTCTTAATATTACTTTGCGTGATATGATTCCGTGTGACGCTAGATTCAAACTCTGAGAGAGAAGCAAGGTGAGTTGGCCGTCTATCCAGCAACGCCACTTGGCGTGCATTGCACAGGAAGACGTGCATATATCTCCAGAGTTCATAGTAGGAAAGTAGAATTACGAAGTGGGGCAGTGTCGTGTGAAACTGGGATAAATATTAATTGAAGTGGGAAAGCTGAAAGTGATAATGTTGTGACTATTACCTGTGTAGTATTTCATATTGTAGTGTGGTGTATGTCATGTAATTTGGGTATGTGTGGTTTGCATGGGAGAGTAGCGAGGTAGTTTCAAAAGATTAGTGGGTTATGCTTGTTCCTTCTGTACTGCTCGGTCTGGAGGAAAGTTTCGTGATGATGATTGTGAGAGTCGAAGTGTGAGAAATAATAAAAGATCCACCATCCTATCCAGAAAGTGCACTGTAGCGTTAAATAATTACGAGACCATAATATAGAGATTCACCAATGTAAAGCCATGCCCACTGGGCGGAATTTCTCATGTGTTATTGTTGTAGGTTATAGAATTTGTGTGTTTAGGTTATAGAATTTATCGGAATAAATAAGATAGTGAAAAGAAAAAGATTGGTGGACTTTTCCTTCGAATTGTATGTTGTCATGATGTCCCGAATTTATAATGTGTGCGCCATTCATATTCAGTGCGGTGGCCACGTGTTGATAAAAGCCGTTAAATAAAAGACATAAAGAAAATGTGGTATTGCCAGTGCGTAGTGAACAGTCTGAGTTCTGTAAATCACTGATAGTCAGATGTGCGTTTCCGTTGCGTATTATTCATACAGAAGGATAATTTGTAAGTAAGTTGTAATTGTGAGTACGAGAGTTCATGTTACTCGATAAATAAGAATGAATCCACTCGCTTGGCAGACCACTCATCTTGCAGGCCTGACTGCTTGATGCCACGGTATGAGCAAGGCACGTGGGTGCCTCTCAATCCAACGCCGTAAACATCATTGGCCTTTTTCGACCTCGCCCTCAAGGGCTTCCTTGTCGACGTTCACAATGATTACGGCAGTCGGAAAACTGGATATGACGATTGTTTACGGCGAATGTCGCCAAACGGTTGGAGCAGTGGAGCCGCTGCATGTTTAAGTTATTCCGATCGTGCCGAGCCCACACAATCTGTCTTTGCAAATATTACACAAAAAAATTCGTTGAACTGAAGGTGTGGGAAATAAAATTTTCCGAGGAAAAAGAACAGCAACTGATGATAGAAATGCAATTAATTTTTAGTAACCGCAACAAATCATCATGTCAGTTCGTACGTGCGAGTACAGACAACCAAAGGAGATTCTACTAACATTTCGCTCATGCAATAGCTTCTAGGCAATTAATTTTCAAAACCGATAGTGTTTCCTGAATGAGGTCTACGAAAACAACGAAGTGTTTCGGCGTTTTTATGCAATGTCTTCTTTTTATTTACGGCTGAAGAATCGTTTAGAAACCATGGACAAATCGATCTCCACAATCTGCAATACCAGTAGTTGAATATCCTCCTTGGCTGAGGGAATCTAATAAACAAGGACAATGATCTGTCATCACTGTAAAAGTACAGGTATCGATCCAATACTTGTAGGATCGGATCTACGCTTAAGCTTTTCTGCAGCAGCGTAGCGGCATCGCTGACGGAGACGCCTCATAGTTCTGGAGATCCTTCATGGCACGAAAAAGTCAACCAGTCGAGTCGGAGCATGCTTACAGGTGAGATACCGAGTGTCCGCGCTTCCCGGGATTACATATAAAAGTGAGATATTTATGTGAAAAGGTTCAAGAAAGTCGCGCTAGAGTCGTCATAAGAATAGGACGCATATGTGTGTGAGCAAAGTGGAAATTTTGAAGTTCAGGATGAATTCTATCGGAGGAGCTGTTGTATAATGGAAAGGCGACTGAACAACAAGGAATCGCCAGTGGTAAACTCATATAAGCTCATGATCGATGGGTGGCTTTAATTATAGCGTGAGTGCGTTCAGGACAAGTGGGAATTTGAGACTTGAAATTAAAGTGGAATAAATTAACTTTGTCGTACAAATATTCACGTACTACGAAATCTTCGTTATTATTAGAATAGTTTGGAAGGGATTCTATTACAAAAATGTATGGGAGAAGAGATAAGGTAGATAAGACATGCGCTGTAGTCTCACGGTCAGGACTTTAGTTTTCGGAACAAGTACCTTGGGAGTATGCTCGCCCTCCAAAACTTTCTACTTATGAATGTCCGATGCCTAATTTTCCAACCAGTTAGACTGTAGCAAGTAATAATCAACTACTAATCAGTAAACAGTACGGGAGTGGCTCACAACCCGTTGCGAGCTAATCTAGAATTCTATTATTGGTACCTGTTTTATTGGTGGGACTCTAAATAGCCACAAGAACAAGTATCTATAATTCCTCACGACTATGCCACTGTGTTACTGGTGTATTTACTACTGAGCCTAAAATACGGCCGGCCGGAGTGGCCGAGCGGTTAAAGGCGCTACAGTCTGGAACCGCACGACCGCTACGGTCGCAGGTTCGAATCCTGCCTCGGGCATGGATGCGTGTGATGTCCTTAGGTTAGTTAGGTTTAAGTAGTTCTAAGTTCTAGGGGACTTATAACCACAGCAGTTGAGTCCCATAGTGCTCAGAGCCATTTGAACCATTTGAACCTAAAATACGAATAAACATAATATGAAAAGCAGAGTGTGTTACGGTTACGTGAAATATGTGTTTTGGGAACGGCGAGGAGCTGCACGAAAATGAGTAATCGGTAAGAGAAAAGAAAGGGATGGTACGGTAGGCGCTTTTAGCGAAATAAACTGAAAGAAGAGGAGTAGCGAAGAAAGAAACAACGTAGACGATAACCTAATGGAACGTGGGCTGACAACATTAGAAAACGGACGGAACATATCGTACTCGGATGCGGTAAGGCGAAGACTGTAGTACGTGGACAAGTCAGAAAAAGGTCTGTATCCGATGGGAAAAATTCATGGCGGTGTTCATCATGAAACATCAACCACCTAAATATATAAGATATGTAAAAATAATGGTGACAAGCTGACTAAAAACCGAATGTGGATTACTCATCATAGCATAAGCGAGAGAGCAAATCATCGGGCTCCTATACGCAGCGGCAACCAGCATAGCAGTCGCGTCTTACGATTGTGGCTGTAATGCGCTGACAGCTTCGTCTCCTTGACACGATACTGTCCTGCTTCACGAATTCGCGGAAAAACGCCGCTGGTCTCGGTACCTGGTACCAATAAATTGACATCTTAATGGATGAAATTAAATAAGAATACTCTAATCGACAAACTTTATATCGTTTTGATTTTACAGTCCTCATTCTACGCCTCACCATCAAGTATTACAAAAAGCATTCTATTCTAGTTCTACGGGATATTGTATCCAAATAGTTTCATTAAATCATCATTAGGATAGCTGTTTAGAAAAATTTGATGAAAAATAGTTTGCTTTTATACGTTGAGTCGTGGGAGGGCGCTGGAACACTAGTCGGACGTCGACTGCAGAAACCTACGCTGTGCATCGTTGTCCATGCAGTGATGGGAGGAATGCGTTCCTGCCGCCCTACATCAGCTGCTGTGCTGATTTCGTACGGCATTCAGTGGCGAGATGGGTAGTGATTATAATGTTTTGCTCATGGGGTACATACATTGTCCGCCAAAATAGTTCCGAGAGACTGTCTTCATTCCTGGCGTAAAAGCGACGTCAGTGCAGTAACTAGGGTGGCAGCCTGAACTATCAACTGTAGACAACAGCTTTCCTTTCGACCAGTCAGTTCTGAGCAGGCAGTTTTCTACGTAGAGGTTGTAGTCCGTTAACTTTCTTGTGTCACAGAAGCGAAGTGGACAAACGTCTTTAAACAGTGTTCAACGCATTCACCAGAAATTCCTTAGCTGTTATTGTCATTTCTTTGTGAGTTGTCTTAGCACGAAAATCTTAAAATAAATAATACAAAAAGATTTGTAATGGCTAAATCCATAAAATTAAAAAAATTCTCTTATGTAACATGTAAACCTACTAACAGTTCCCAATAAAATTTTAAGTGTGGGTTTGTAAATTGCTTGCATTATGAAGGAATGGTTTGATATACGTATTGGCAATATCTTTATTGCTATGTAACAGACATAAATATCTAAGTGTGTAAATGGAAATTTATCCAAAAATTCGATCCTTTAACATAAAGTGTTTTTATATTATTACTTCTCTCAAATATAATCACAGAGACGGCGCCTCATGCCTCTTGTGGTACTGTTTAATGTTATTCTATATTACTGAAGATCTTCAGGTTATATTCACGATGTCTATTTATACCTTTTCACACACATTAATGAAATATGTTGTATAAAATGTTTTTAAATTTAAGTGGGTCTTTAGTCCATTAGCCTTAGTATAAAATTCGACATGGTTGTGTCGGAATGTAATCCCGCATGAGACGCCTCCTGTCTTTTGTGATTTTATTTGCATTTAAATTCGATTTTCCGCTTTGTATGCATTTGCCACTAAGTAATTTGCTTATCTCAGACATAACGTATTTTAAGATTCATTTAACGATTATTGTCTTCAATAAAATTGCGCTATAGCTTCTCGGATGTTTACTCCAATAGAGGGCACCACGGGCCCTCGACGATGCATATTCTCGCTGTCTGCACTGTTGTAAGCTTCAAATGGTTCCAATGGCTCTGAGCACTATGGGACTTAACATCTGAGGTCATCAGTCCCCTAGACTTAGAACTACGTAAACCTAACTAACCTAAGGACATCACACACATCCATGCCCGAGGCAGGATTCGAACCTGCGACCGTAGCAGCAGCGCGGTTCCGGACTGAAGCGCCCAGAACCGCTCGGCCACAGTGGCCGGCTATTGTAAGCAACGGCTGCATTTTTTTTCTGCCGTGTAAACGCTAGCGTCAATAGTCACATGTTTATGCTCTGGCGTGGTTATGCCTGTATGACTCTTCTGGTAAATCTCTGTTTTTGTGTTTTAACACCGATGATAACTATGTTAGAGACGAAATCTAAATCTAGATCTGCAGTATACTACGCATGCTGCGACTGACTGCTGCCCTTCACATTTGAAAATTCAATGGTCGCTGTGCACCACCAGTATCCAATGGATTCCAGTTTAGCTGTTCTCCAAACTGCTCGGCAGAAGAGAAAAGTTTGTCAAAGTTTGTCCCACACACCTAGATTCTTGAGGGAAAAAAAGTCGTTTGGACGCCTGCCTTGAGTTGATCGAAATGCAAAATGCGGTCAGTTCTTTTCCAGATAAATCATTACGGCGACGAGAATTGGTGTTATCAATACGAACATACCAAAAACCAGCAAAGTGCAGGAATTCACACGAAGGGTCAGCGTTTTGACCACATAATCGACACTCGAGCCAGTCTGACACACAACATCACAAAGAAGGACTTTACTGACAAATTCAAACGGTTATACTCAAAGGCAAACCTACTTTTAGAGCATCTGTAGGCTTAGAGAAAGTTTTTGACCATGTTAACTGGAATACATTCTTTGAAATTATGGTCATAACAGGGGAAAGTTGCAGGGAGCGAAAGGCTATTTACAACTTGTACAGAAACCAGATGGAAGTTGGAAGAGTCGAGGGACATGGTTCAAATGGTTCAAATGGCTCTGCGCGCTATGGGACTTAACATCTGAGGTCATCAGTCCCCTAGAGCGTAGAACTACCTAAAGCTAACTAACCTAAGGACATCACACACATCCATGCCCGAGGTAGGATTCGAATGCGACCGTAGCGGTCGCGCGGTTCCCGACTGAAGCGCCTGGAACCGCTCGGCTACAGCTACCGGCCGAAGGTCATGAATCAGTGTTTGGGAAGAGAGTGAGACAGCATTGAAGGCCATCCCCTATGTTAGTTAATCTTTATATTGATCAAGCAGTGAAGGAAACCAAGGAAAATTTGGTACAGAGAGAAGAAATGAAGACTTTGAGGTTTTGCCGAAGACACTGTAATTCTGTCAGAGACAGAAAAAGAACAGGAAGAGCAGTTGAGTGGAATGGGTAGTGTCTTAAAGGAGAATATGAGTTGAACATCAACAGCAAAACAAGGGAAATGAAATCTGGTCGAATTAAATCAGGCAATGCTGCGGGAATTAGTAAAATATGTCGATGAGTTTTAATATTTAGGCAGTAAAATAACTGATGACTGTCAAAGTAGAGAGGGTGTAAAACGTAGACTGACGATCGTTTCTGAAGAAGAGAACTTCGTTGACGTCCGATGTAGATTTATATGTTATGGAATCTTTTTTGAAGGTATTTGTCTGGAGTGTAGCATTATAAAACGTGGACGATAAACAGTTTAGAGAAGATGAGAACAGAAGCTTTTTAAATGTGGTGCTGCGGAAGAATGCTGAAGATTAGATGGGCAGACCGTAGAACTAATGAGGAGGTACTGAACAGAATTCGGAAGGAAAAAAATGTTCAAATGTGTGTGAAATCTTATGGGACTTAACTGCTAAGGTCATCAGTCCCTAAGCTTACACACTACTTAACCTAAATTATCCTAAGGACAAACACACACACCCATGCCCGAGGGAGGAGTCGAACCTCCGCCGGGACCAGCCGCACAGTCCATGACTGCAGCGGCTTAGACCGCTCGGCTGGGGAGAAGAGAAGGGATCTGTTGATACGACGCGTTCTGAGATATAAAGGGATCGTCGATTTAATACTAGAAGGAGACCAAGAGATGAATACAGTAAGCAGGTTGAAATGGCTGACGCTCAGAGTAATTGTTCGGAGATGAAGAGGCTTGCATAAGATAGAGTAACAGATTTAGGACTTAAGACCATAAAAACAGAAATAACAACAACAATAATAGTAACAGTGAAATTACTGTATCTGCGAGGGCGTGCTAAAAACTAATAAGTCCAATTTTTTTGTTCTGTTCTCCATATCAGTTGAGGTACTACGTGTCACGCATATTACCCGGTAGACTTTCCTGTTTCGCTGGCACAAGTTACAATCCTCTCTCGCTAGAGGGCTCCGAATTGTAGCGTGTAACATGGCCATATGTAACATAACCATGTCGGTGCGTGAGAAACAACGTGCCGTAATCGAGTTTCTAGTCGCAGAAAACGTGCCTCCAATTGAAGCGTCACAATGCCACACACGATCTTTGCGGCATCTGCAACAATCCGACGTGTAGGTTTCGCTGTCATCGATCATTCTCCGTACAGTTCCGACGTGGCTCCATCCGATTTTCATATGTTTCCAAAACGTGAAGAACAGCTTCGAGGACTTTACTTTGATAGTGATGAAGCGATGCCAGCAGAGGTGAGGTTGTGGCTCCGTCAAAAAGTCAGACATTCTACAGTGAAGGTATTAACAAAGCAGTCTCGCGTTGAGAGAAATGTGTTCGTCACCAGGGTACTATGTTCAGAAATACACATTAGACAGGAAGAATAAAGATGTAGAATGTTAATAAAGTTGGTTTTATTTCAGTAACTTTAAGAGTTTTCACATTAAAAATTCGAAGGCATTTCTTTTCAGAACGCCCTCGTAGTTATAGTTATTACAACACAGACAAGCTTATTTAGTTTCTATGTGGCAGACTTACGTGTAAACCAGTTATAAATAAATAAATGCATTCAGCCTCTTGATGCAAACTGAGGAACTACTTAAATGAGAGGTATCGGATTCAAGATCTGGAAAGCCGAATACGGCCAAGGCAGCGGTCTGCTGCCTTCATGGCTCCCAAATGACGTCATATGGCAGAAGATGACATTGCAGCCGACGAGCGCTGCGTGATCCTCTCGGCCTGACTGGGGAGTAACTTCGTTTTTTAATCACAAGAGTAAGTTTCTAACGAAGCCATCACATTGCGTAAAAAACTAATTACGTTTTGTCGCCGGCCGTGTGGCCGAGCGGTTCTAGGCGCTTCAGTCCGGAACCAGGCTGCTGCTACGGTCGCAGGTTCGAATCCTGCCTCGGGCATGGATGTGTGTGATGTCCTTAAGTTAGTTAGGTTTAAGTAGTTTTAAGTCTAGGGGACAGATGACCTCAGATGTTAAGTCCCATAGCGCGCAGAGCCCTCTGAATCAACCATTTGAACGTTTTGTCGCAGTGTTCCATCTCTGATCTGTTTGTTTAATGGCAGATCATATATCAAGTTGTCGCTATTATAGTTCTGCGCAGTGGAGCCTAACATAGTAGAAAATGTATGTCTAGGCTTTGATATTCCAAACGTCGATCAGTGATTCTGAATTTATTAAGCACAATTAAGTTAAAGAAGCAGACTGTCCTTCATATGGGGAGAAACTCTACAATGAATGTCTGAATGACAACTCCTTCTACTCAATAGATGGATTTCTAGATGTACAGTAGTAACTGTAAAAAAATAATTATTTTGTGTGACGAAAAGTTATGTTAAAGTGACACGTTCTACATCATTACGAAATGTAGTATTTGTAATTTTTCCACCTATCCGCGTAATTCTGTAGCTCTCAATTCGTTCGAGCAATCAATCATTCATGATAGGAAACACAGTCATAGCTCAGTCACTCAAAAATGATTCTGAAATTTTACTTGTTAGAATGAAATCAGGCGATGATTCTTCTTCTCTGCAGGCTCGTGCTTTGCGGCAGTCTGCTAATCTGTACAAATAAAATGCCTCGTAATTTTGGGAGCGTTGTATAATCAGTCGGGAAACCTCAGATCAAGCGGATATTTGGCTTTGATGAAGTTTAACCTTCCGAAGAAGTAATGGAGCTCTTGGATTATTAAATGCAGGTTCGTATCCAGTCTTTCGGAAGTCCCTTCTGATTAACAACTACGCAATATATCGATAAATATCATTAATTCCCAAATATCACGTACACACCTTTTTTTTTAAGGAGCAATATATATATATATATATTTCCTTTTTAATCGTACAGTTCGTATCAGTTATCTTCTGTGATAAATCTCAATAATCAAATTACAGTTCTTCCAAACCAAGCACAGGCTAATCGGCACGAAGACAATCTCGGAAGATCCCTTCTTCTTCTTTTTTTTTAACAACCACCAGAGAGAGTACTACAGAGAATACTTACGCGCTCATGGCATACCTGTAGCTATTGGATGAACTACTTTTCGCATGGATTCTGCGAGTATGAAGATAGAAAATTAGTAAACGTCATTCAAGGGTAGAATTGTATCAGAATAATTCATCGAATATAAAGAGGTATTACATATTCATGATCTATGGAACAATTATTAATGTTGTATGTATGTTTGTCTTTAGTATTGCGACTGCAAGCTAGAAACCACTGAATGCACCGTGTGTCTTTTCTGAAGCGGACGTCACTATTCCAAATTATTTTACTTTTACCGCAAAATTCGACGTGTGCACATTTGCACGAAGAAGTCTGTCGGAAGACATAGGACGTGAATCTCTTCAGAAGTGGGTCAGATATTCTGTTGAACAATAGGTTAGACGTGACGGCTAGGCGGAGGTTTTCTTTACTGTTACATCGGCAGTTATGCAACGGCAACGTGCGGCCTGCTTTGGCTTCCAACAAGCCTTTTCCTCATAGACTATTTTCTCATGCGCACCTTGGCTCAAGACTGACTGAGGTAAGATTTCATTTCCGGGCGCTGCCGTGCAGTGGAATGACGTCACATGTTTTCAAAACTACAGCGCAATTCGCCGTTGCCGGTTGCTGTATGTATTGCTATCGTACCACGATGGAAGCCTGGTACGCACGTTTTCCAGCGCCAGAATGCATGTAACATTCAGCTTTACACCCCCCTCCTCCCGGTTAAAATTATTGGCGTGTTTAATGATCACTAACGCCCATCACAGTAGCCTCTCGTCGTGGCCGCCACGGCCTGAGCTATCAATCGGCTGTGACGGGCTCCTGCCCGCAACAACAGATCTGTCCGTTTCTCCCCTTCTACAGTTTCTCTTACTTTCTTCAAGTCGTTTTTCCACGGTTCTTCTTGTCGCAACCATTTATACATCCCTACAAGTGCATTCTGTCTACTCTGCAAACTCCCGCTTTTTCCAGAGGTTTGCGAGCGTCCTTGGCCGATCTAAGGTGTTCTACATCTACATCTACATTTATACTCCGCAAGCGACCCAACGGTGTGTGGCGGAGGGCACTTTAAGTGCCACTGTCATTACCTCCCTTTCCTGTTACAATTACTGGCGTGTTTAATGATCAATAACGCCTTTCTATACAGCCCTTCATCTCCTGTATCTTTCGAGGGAGTTTGCGAACTGTGGCGACATTTCGTTCCTTCGAGATCTTTCCTATGCGATCGGTGAATGAACGGTACGAATACGCAGACGTCTGCAGATTAACGGTGATATCTCCGTAGCGGCCTTAACGCTCTTTTTTTATTTCAGCTTCAGCAACGCATTGACGTGATACTCGAATTCTGCGTCCTCTGGCTCCCGTTCACAGAAGTTGCCAGCTCTATCCACTAACATCTTTCTTTTTATCACACATGCTCATTTCAGTCCCTGTGTACGTAAAGGTCCGTATGTATTGTTTTTCTGTATATCGTGCGGCCCAAGCTACCATCCTCTCTTAAAAAGTAGCACACCCATAAAATTTAATATGCCGTCCACCTCCTCCTCCATGGTGAAGTGAATCTTCACATTAATCTGATTGAGGTGTTCATGAAAACGATTAGTACATCTTTACCATGTGTATAAGACGATAAGTTATACAAATAAGCAACAAAGATCATTAAACGCGACTACAATTTTAATCGGAAGGAGGTGCTTGCGAAATTGAACGGTAGCTGTATTCTGGTACTGAAATACATATGTACCAGTCTTCCACCGTGGAGTAATAGCAATATCAATAGCGGACGGCAGCAACCCACAACGACCAACTGCGTCCGAGTTTTCAAAACATGTGACGTTACGCTTGGGAGCGCGAGGAAACGAACTTTTGCATCAGTCACTAGCGAGCCAGGGCGTGAAACGAACCTGCACGAGAGCTAACACACCCTACTTGAAGATATCTCCTATGGATCGGTACGAAGCTTGATGTTTTTCCAAGAAGTTCTTCTGACTCCAGCATAATAGCCTGGAATATATTAACAGCTGTCACATTTTACAAAGTACGGAAAACCAACATCTGGATGGCCGTATGACGATTCGAACCTTCTAACACTGTCTTGCCGGCCGGGGTGGCCGAGCGGTTCTAGGCGCTAAGGTCTGGAACCGCGCGACCGCTACGGTCGCAGGTTCGAATCCTGCCTCGGGCATGGATGTGTGTGATGTCCTTAGGTTAGTTACGTTTAAGTAGTTCTAAGTTCTAGGGGACTGATGATCTCAGAAGTTAAGTCTGCTAGCGCTCAGAACCATTTGAACCACTGCCTTACCTTTGCTCCACCTCTCTTGTAGCTGTTGTTTGCGTATTACTTTCCACAAAGTAGCTCGCTGGTAGATTAAATCTGTGTGTCAAACCGGGGCTTGAACCCAGGACCTTTGCCTTTCCAGGGTAAGTGCTCTACCAGCTGAGCTATCCGAGCACGACTCACGACCCGTCCTCACAGCCTGACTTCGGCCAGTATCTCATCTCCTCTCTTACAGTAGTTCTCCTGCGAAACGTGTTGAACTAGCAGTCCTGAAACAAAAAATGTCGAGTCCTGAACCGGTAAACACTTTTAATCCTTTGAGTCCCAACAATATAACAAAAATAATTTTAAAATTTTTCACGTAATTGACCTGAACATACAAGAACAAATTGGCAAAAAGTAAACAATCAATTGTTTTAAAATTGTAGTTTCACTTTGGAACAACTGGACATAAAGTTTTCAATCACCCATTGTTTCATGAGGCATATTTGAAAGCAATTTCTCATTTTTCCTAGGCTAAATTCCATGTCTCGAAACTTCCGTGAACTCATAGTGCTTAAAAGAAATTACAGCCCTAAATAACAAGCCAAAACGGGCCGAAAATTTAATAAATTTATATCAAAAGTACATACTGCTTCAATGGCTTCATTTCGAAATCACTCATAAATGCAGTATCACAAACTCAAATTTACGTTACAAGATTTCAGATATACTTAATTTCACTGTCAATAATCTCTTCAGTATGATCAGCGCAAAAAAAAAAAGATATTACAATGTCCTACAATCACGTAGCAGAATTTCCGCGCCGACTGTAGTATAGAACGTTATAAGTGACTGCTACAATGCACTACCTTCGTAGAAATATCTTAGTGTGCTACTAGATGTCTCTGTCTTGCAATAGTACCGGTGGATTAATGTGAAAGGCACTGCTACTTAAACAAAATTGTAAAATTTTGGTTTCAGGCAGAAACCACTGGTAGTCAAACGGTTGATCTGCCAGGAAGTTTCATATTAGCGTACACTCCATTGCAAAATGAGAATTCATTCTGAATACAGTACTGATCTTGTTCGATTTGGCGTGCGTCGGAAGTCTCCAGCGCAATTACTTGACCCAGTACAAACTGTCAGTTTCGCTGCAGTTTCCATTTCTTTGTCCACACACGAAACCAGTGTCTGCTGGATTCCGTTTCCGGGTACAACGCCATCTTAATTATCGCTGATCGATTGTGCACTTCCACAATTTCTACTGCGAAATTTCATGTCTTCTTCTTTTCTGTGTTTGGAAATAAGTGCAAGGAAGGATATCTAGTACTGTACTCTATACCCTAGAAGAAAATACAAAAATAGTAATAACTTGCCAAAATGATAATAACTGACGCGAAATTTGATAATGTTTTTAGTACAATAACACAACACAGACCTACCACATCCAAATCAGCGGCACTGTAATCTGGTAACAATAACATTTCTAACCACTGGGTACGTCATGTGCCAAATAATATGCGATTAGAACCGTTGTGACAAGTACATAACGCCAGCATACGTAACACTGTGTGAGCAGAAACAATAGCGAAAAAATTTTGAAGATTATTCAACGATGTTTTTCGAGTATTTTGGTATGATTGACCCTTCATCTCCGGTGGATCGGTGCAAAGCATTTGTATTCCATTTGGTTTCTCAGTCGCATTTATGATTGTACGTGAATTACACTGAAAATATCTGCAGATTAGTACCAATGTCGATGATGTGGTCCGTTTGTCTTGTTTGGAAACAAATTTGATCCATTCAGACAGGCTACTTACTGCTGAGAGCAATAACGCCCATTTTATTCATCACCCCCGAGTTTGCATTCAGTGGGGCTCGGTTCTGCCTCGTGTTTGTTTTCCAGCAGACTTAGTTGTGCGATACAGAGGACACACAGCGGCGTGGGTTCATTGAATGCAACAGCATATCGGCACAACGCCTAATACTACGAATATGGTTAGACTCCACCTGCACAATTTATTGGTGACATACGAACATTTGTGCCAGCCCAGAACGCGACCTCGGATTTGCTGCTTCACGCGAGTGTTCGCCTTAACCTTTTTGGCTATCCGAGCAAGCCTCTCGGACCGATACAAACCCCCACATGTCGCCGTGTGTCCACATTCACCACAGACACAGTTGTGATTTCTGCACAGGGAGAGATTTATTATTGTCGCGACCTGCCTAGGCATGTAATACTACTCTGCAGTGTGTCTGTTCTTCGGTCTGCTATGCAATGTTTTTTAGACATGGATTCATACCTGAAGGATACTACACAGTACAATGTCAAACATCGACACTGCAAAATGGAACACCACAGTACTTTTGCATCTGAGGGTTGTCACATTACTCAGTCTTTTTTGTGTAACACGTTTCCGTAACTGCAAATGACAGGCTTTTTTTAACAGGAATAAAGGTATTTGGGGTAACGCACCGAATAAATTATAATTGCATTATTACTCTGCAACGAACTACCGGAAATCACGGTCCCTTATATCAAAACTACCTGTTACCCTCGGCTGGCCGGCCGGTGTGGCCGTGCGGTTCTAGGCGCTTCAGTCTGGAACCGCGTGACCACTACGGTCGCAGGTTCGAATCCTGCCTCGGGCATGGATGTGTGTGATGTCCTTACGTTAGTTAGGTTTAAGTAGTTCTAAGTTCTAGGGGGCTGATGACCACCGATGTTAAGTCCATAGTGCTCAGAGCCATTTGAACCATTACCCTCGGCTGCCCTTGCATATCACTAGCTTTGTTATGATGTGTGGTGGTGAGTAAGTAAGGTAGTAATCTATAAATATCTGCGTGTATAGCGATCGTAGTATGTAGTGGTGTGAATTAGAGATGGTTCGTTCACGAACTAACAGGTCCAAAGGAACGGTTCACCAAGATGAAGGGAAGGAGCGAGGAACGAATTCCAAGGAACGGTCTTTTATAGTTCACTTCGGTCGCGGCTTTCTATTTACAGTTCCCGGGAACGAGAAACGGTCGGTCTCGTTCCCGCAACGGCACGTCGGCCGGTCTCGTTCCAGCCTCGGTCCCGTTCCCGTCTCGGTCTCGGTCTCCCTCGGCCGGACTCGTCATTCTTCGTGTAGCTGCTCGTCGCAGTTCCACTGCCGACTGCACCAAGTTAGTTCAGTACCGAGTCGTTTTTTGTTTCGCTCTCTGCGCACGCCCATTCTAGATCTGTTTCAAACCATTCTTGAACTCTGGACCTCTGGTTCTTTTCGTATTCCATTCAGCGTCCACGACTGGTAATTAAAATGTATTTCAAAAATACGTACGTTACATAAAAATTACGTGGTATGTAGCGCATACATCTTTTCAGGTAACAAAAGAGCATAACAGCTTACTTCACTATTTCGATAAACAGCAAAGGAATAAAAAGGCAAGTTTTTTGTTATTACACATGCAAAGGGAGTCGGCACGACACACGCGAGTGGCCATTTTCCGTCATTTTTTGATCCAAGGTAAAACAGCATGTTCTTTCTTATGGAAGGCAGACCGACTTGCAACCGAATGAAGCCCGCGTTCCATAATAGAGTGTGTGGTGTCACATTTTGTAAAGAGAATACGGTAGCTCCTACAATATTATTTCTGTGGTACAGGGTGACGCACGAGAAGTCGGTCACGAGTACTAGACTGCTCATTGTCCCCCACCAATCGTCATGTATTGTATCGAAGATGTTGTTTACATTAGCTTATTTGTTATTTCTTCACTGCCTAATTAGTACATGTTTATCTATTATGCTCGTAGCGGTCAACAAATCGTGCGTAATTCAAAAATGGCTCTGAGCACTATGGAACTCAACTGCTGTGGTCATCAGTCCCCTAGAACTTAGAACTAATTAAAGCTAACTAACCTAAGGACATCACACACATCCATGCCCGAGGCAGGATTCGAACCTGCGACCGTAGCAGCAGCGCGGCTCCGGACTGGAGCGCCTAGAACCGCACGACCACCGCGGCCGGCTCGTGCGTAATTGCCTAGCAGTCTGTACTCGGAGCCGGTTTTTCGTGCGCCACCTTATGTTATTTCACTGAGATCAGCCATATAACGCTACAGTTGGCTAAACGAGAGGTTTTGTAGAATCATGGAATGTACTTCTGTAAGTGTGTGAAAATTCTGTAATGAATAAAAACTTTGTACTCCAGGGGCGAGGAAATTTCAGTTTTGCATAAGAATCATATACTGTGCACAAATGGACGGTGAACGAGTAAAAATGAACGGTTCCCAAAAAAGAGCGATCATCAGTGAACTAGTCCCCAAGGATGAACGAGTTTGCCCATCTGAAGTATGGATCACATTCAAACGCCGTCTCACTTAAAGCTTCCCACATTCTAGATGTAAAGAGATGACGTCTCTTTGTTTAACAGCATTTAAATGACGCCGTCGTTGTACGTCTTCAAGCGTCTCAGAATTTATAAGAGACGCTTCACACTCAGCGTCTAAAATGCGACGGGCTTGAGACGATTCTAACATCTCTCTAGCTCTTAAGGTCGCGTGACGCTCTGCATCTACGTCCCGGTGGATCTAAGGTTCTTCCGAAGTTTGTTGGGTTTGACTAAATTTCGCAACTCTAGCTGCCTTAGAATTACGCCCTAAATCAGATTTACATTTGCGAGGAATATATTAAAATAAATAATATTAATTGTATGTTTCTTAAAGATTTCCCCACGTAACAGTTTTAAATACGGTTCTAGACCTAACTGTCGGATTTTATTATTGCATCTCCATGATATTTCGCCGCAAAAACTGTCCACATTACTTAGCCAAATGATGTAGTGGCTGTTTTTAAATTTAAGGAACCACACGCACGAATAAACATCGGATTCACACTGTCACGGAATAGTGTGTAAACTATTAGATACCATATTTAAAAACATTACTAATACTCAAGAAGTAATACAGCTTTCTAAAGTAGCTACGTCCTTCACCAAAGTTAAAGCTATATCTATAATTTATTTAATCAACATCAGGTCAGCGGCTTAGTCGTGAAAACGTAACAGACAGAGCTACTTCCGCATTTAATATTAGTATGGATGGAAGTATGGATTAAGTACTTTGTGGCTTGTATGAGGATTTTTTGCATTGCGTTGAATCGTATTACGTAGAACATATCAAGCTATAATAGCATTTGCAAAAATGTGATGAGGTTCAAACGTTCAAGAGTAAGTACCTTATTCAAAAAGTAGATATTTTTTTCCTAAGTCGCGAAATATTCTTCAAATCAATAAATATCTTGCATTATACACTTTCTTAAGTAACCTATGTTATTCCTCATGGTTTAAGCTACCTGCACTGAAAATTTCATCCCTACCGATCGAGCTGTTTAGTCACGAGAATGTAACGGACAGAGTAACTTTCACATCTATAATATTAGAACGGATATTCATAAAATATGCCTCAAAGATCTGCGAAATTTTATCGCTGGGATCCGGGTTCATCATGTACCGTATATGCTATAACACCACAGGAGACAGAAAGCAACCCGCAACAACGAGCGAATCAATCTTGTTCCGGAGCTGTTTACAATACGTAGCAATTATTGAGTTCGATAACAAACTGCCTTTCGAAGCCCATTTTTCACAAGCAAGTGTATTTAGCGTTCATAATAGTTGGGGCCGGTATTCTAGCAATATGTTTGACTTCATTATTATGAAAAGGATAGTTGCTATTCATCATATAGCAGAATGCTGAATCGCAGATAGGCACAAGAAAGTAAACTTTCCGCCAAAAAGGCCTTCATCAGAATTAGACAACATACACACACACGCTTATGCAAACACAACTCACACAAACACACATATGATCACAGTAACTGGCTGTCTCCGCTATATGGTGAGTAGCAACTATGCTTTTCGTAATATTGTTCCTGTATTTTCCATTACATGTTTAACTTCGTTATTTTGAGTTTTTCAGGCTCTTTAATAAACCGACAGGACAGTAAAACGCTGGAGATTGTGTAGGTATAGTTATTCCGTTTATGTCCTGAAGCGCGATCCCGCCTGCTAGTTGTAGAGTTTCCGTCTGTGAAGTTTACAGAAAAGAAAACACATGTGAGAACAGCAGCGACGCATCTAGATCGAGTGCACAATATGAAACACGCGACAATAATGTATTTACTCAATATATTCGTTTATAGAATGTTCTATTCCGTGGCACCCGCATAACGGTTTCAAGTCAATGACTGAAACGATGCAGTTCAAGATTAATCCACATTAAAGCACAGTCCTCGAAATGTGCAAACCTCAAATCATACACACGCATTGTTTCACCAGTGATCGTCGGCCGCGGGGCCGAGCGGTTCTAGGCGCTTCAGTCCGGAACCGCGCGACTGCTACGGTCGCAGGTTCGAATCCTGCCTCGGGCATGGATGTATGCGATGTCCTTAGGTTAGTTAGGTTTAAGTAGTTCTAAGTTCTAGGGGACTGATGACCTCAGATGTTAAGTCCCATAGTGCTCAGAGCCATTTGAACCATCACCAGTGATCCATAGATCTGCGTTCATTGCACGCGCGTAATCTGTCTTAGCGCATCCACACACAAACAGAGCATACAACGCAAAGTTTACTCATTATTAATCTATATCTTTCTACTGTTCGCACGATATGATGCACATACAGACTTAGATGTTTTATCCTTGTTCATGACCACAAAACGAAGACGCCAACCACGCCACAGGACAACAATTAGCGTTCTCTTCGCCACCGCCCTACCACGCAAGTGTTCTCTCTCGATATTCGAAAACTGGCTCTCTTATAGGAAAGATGTATATAGGTCTAGATGCACTGCAAATTTATGTTCTTGTAATTTTTGAGTGTACTGACATTCGTTCCTGAGCAGCAGGAATAAAACGAAATAATAAAGATAAGGAATATTTATAACGGCTTCCTAGAACTATGACTGTACAAAACTGAGAAGAGCCTTCCAAAACCGACAGCACTGGAATCTGTCGTCCCGGCTAGCCCTGTTCCATAACAACATGGGACCTTTCACTGCTGTCCTAGCAAACAATAAGGTCATCATTTGGGTTATCAAGTCTTCGACCACCAGCTCTGCAGTAGCTATCTAGTAATCAGCGCCTATTAGTTGTTGTTGTACTTGAAATAGTGACCTGGTCGACAACGATATGAAGAGGACGTGACGAAGAAGATAGCCGTTGTCAACAGGTTCAGTTCCTAGGTGGAGAACTTATATGCAAAGGGTCTGAAGGAGCTACTAAGGCATTATTAAAAGTAACTGGAAGAAAACAGCGATTCCTTAGAAAAGTGAAGAAGATTTCCAGGAAACTAAAACCGGTAATAAAAGCTTTTTCCTGACGAATACTTTTTTTATTACCAAACGGCTTTAGCTTTTCTAATACACCTTGCGCATTTATGGACGTTGCTCATCCTATCACTGACACCATGCATGCGTAGACCTGACAAGTCTGGAGCGGATACAATAAAACGCGCGTCCTGGGATGCAAACCATATTGGTCAGACGGAGCGACATTTTCGATCAGATAAAAGGAACAAAAAGACACCTTTAGACTGAAGAACTAAAGTTCATCATTAGTTGTGTATGTGTATGGGACAGGGCACCCCCACAAAGAAATAGAAAATCTCTTTTGTGGAAAAGAAAGTAAGAAAGCTCTGCTTGCTGGAAGAATTAGTAATGACCATTCACGAAAAGAAATGACATTTTTAAAGTGCGAATGAAAGAGAACAGAGCGAAAGCAGGCTTTTTGATTTGTTTCAATGTAGATACGTATTTAACATTTCGTTGTTTTGTGGGGCACCTGATTCAAAAGATGCTTACCTTTCTTCTACGTACGGCTCCCCGTGCCATTACACCGAAATCTCTTCTGTTCCCAGACGAGGCATACTTCCCACGTACTAAGACCAACACTGTGATCTGGATAGAAGGCCTCTCGATCTCTTATTTGTTCCATGAAGGTGATACGAGTGTCCTTGATTTTTGGACGTTCCTGCAAGATTGCTTTACTTTTCTCGCGCACCATCCGAGACACCGTCAGTACTATGCCAACTTTTTGGCTAGTGCCTTCTTTGATCCCCCCCTGCAGCTGGGGTGTCGCAGGTATGAGAAGGTGATTTCAGTGAGATTGCGTAGTACCAGGATTCGATCCAATATATCTTCGTGAAGACGTGCCTAGAACACGCCCGACTGCCTTGGGATTCAGTGTGCGTCTAAATTATATAAGTCCCTTTTTATTTTGTTTGTTATTGATGATAATTCTACATCATTGTTTTTCGCCTGGAGGGCGTCCTATATGATCTCAACAAATATATAAAAATAAATAAATTAGTATGATACATGATCTGGAAACACAAACCTGATATCGAAGAGGTATACTTATTTACATAATCAAGAAATACTTTTTTTATGCAGAAGGCCGTCATTTATTTTAGACCACCACAGATTTTTATTTTCTAAAAAAAAAAAAAAAGACCTCACCTGAACGCTATAATTTTAATTACTATTAAAACAAATATAAAAAACCCAGACCTGCGCACGGTTTTAATTTGCTCTGATGTTTCAGAAAAGCTAACACTTCGTTGCAACGTAAATGATTAGTTGTGGATATAAGAAAGCATCCTGAAATGACAGAGTTCGAGTGGGATTAATCAATAATCAAAAAAGCCACACCGTCATTAATTAACAAGTGAATCCATCATCCCTTATCTGATATTAACTGTAACAGCACAGCAAGTGAATGAAACTTTATCAAGGAAGCTTGTAGAAATGACAGAGTTCCTGCAGGATTAATCAGTAACCAAACAAGTCACACTTGTCTTCCTGCGTGCTAATTAATCGATGAACTCGGCATCCTTTGTCTGATACTAAGTTTAATAGTTTGATGCAAGATCTTTCATATACAGGGTGTTACAAAAAGGTACGGCCAAAATTTCAGGAAACATTCCTCACACACAAATAAAGAAAAAACGTTATGTGGACATGTGTCCGGAAACGCTTACTTTCCATGTTAGAGCTCATTTTATTACTTCTCTTCAAATCACATTAATCATGGAATGGAAACACACAGCAACAGAACGTACCAGCGTGACTTCAAACACTTTGTTACAGGAAATGTTCAAAATGTCCTCCGTTAGCGAGGATACATGCATCCACCCTCCGTCGCATGGAATCCCTGATGCGCTGATGCAGCCCTGGAGAATGGCGTATTGTATCACAGCCGTCCACAATACGAGCACGAAGAGTCTCTACATTTGGTACCGGGGTTGCGTAGACAAGAGCTTTCAAATGCCCCCATAAACGAAAGTCAAGAGGGTTGAGGTGAGGAGAGCGTGGAGGCCATGGAATTGGTCCGCCTCTACCAATCCATCGGTCACCGAATCTGTTGTTGAGAAGCGTACGAACTATGCAGGAGCTCCAGCGTGCATGAACCACATGTTGTGTCGTACTTGTAAAGGCACATGTTCTAGCAGCACAGGTAGAGTATCCCGTATGAAATAATGATAACGTGCTCCATTGAGCGTAGGTGGAAGAACATGGGGCCCAATCAAGACATCACCAACAATGCCTGCCCAAACGTTCACAGAAAATCTGTGTTGATGACGTGATTGCACAATTGCGTGCGGATTCTCGTCAGCCCACACATGTTGATTGTGAAAATTTACAATTTGATCACGTTGGAATGAAGCCTCATCCGTCAAGAGAACATTTGCACTGAAATAAGGATTGACACATTGTTGGATGAAACATTCGCAGAATTGTACCCGTGGAGGCCAATCAGCTGTTGATAGTGCCTGCACACGCTGTACATGGTACAGAAACAACTGGTTCTCCCGTAGCACTCTCCATACTGTAACGTTTGTACAGCAGCAACTTCTCTGACGCTGACATTAGGGTTATCGTCAACTGCACGAAGAATTGCCTCGCCTATTGCAGGTGTCCTCGTCGTTCTAGGTCTTCCCCAGTCGCGAGTCACAGGCTGGAATGTTCCGCGCTCCCTAAGACGCCGATCAATTGCTTCGAACGTCTTCCTGTCGGGACACTTTCGTTCTGGAAATCTGTCTCGATACAAATGTACCGCGCCACGGCTATTGCCCCGTGCTAATCCATACATCAAATGGGCATCTGCCAACTCCGCATTTGTAAACATTGCACTGACTGCAAAACCACGTTTGTGATGAACACTAACATGTTGATGCTACGTACTGATGTGCTTGATGCTAGTACTGTAGAGGAATGAGTCGCATGTCAACACAAGCACCGAAGTCAACATTACCTTCCTTCAATTGGGCCAACTGGCGGTGAATCGAGGAAGTACAGTACATACTGATGAAACTAAAATGAGCTCTAACATGAAAATTGAGTGTTTCCGGACACATGTCCACATAACATCTTTTCTTTATTTGTGTGTGAGGAACGTTTCCTGAAAGTTTGGCCGTACCTTTTTGTAACACCCTGTATAACGAGAACAAAAGTGGGCCCAAATCGAACCTTGAGGTACGTGTATAGTTCTCCATTCTGAAGGCAGCCGAGCGCGTCGGCGCGGCCGGAGCAACACAACGCAGAAGCAGAGGCGTGGGCGGCGCGCTGCGGGTCTTCTTCCGTCACGTGCCAAGTGCCATATGAGCCGCGCAGTCTGCGGCGGCGGCCACGTGGGCGGCGGCCACGTGGGCGGCGTTGCCACGCCGACTGCGTGCCGAGTTGGCGCACCCCAGCAGTCGGCACGGCAACGCCGCACCGCGCCAGCGGTAGCGGCGCTTGGCGCCTGCAAAGCCTCGGCCGGCAGTCCCGCGTTGCACTCCGTTGTTGACAGCCGCAGCAACCGGCCGCGACATTCCTGCGTACTTGGCGAACGTCTACGGATCGACGTCCCTCGCAATGATGATGCTCGTTGAGGTAAGTATCCCGTCCGGAAATTTTCCACACAAACTAGTTTGACACTTGTATCACCATTTATTTATCTGAAGGACCACTAACCATCAAAATGCATAAAGACACATTCTTCAGCTAAATGGAACTAGCTTACATTAACAAAAATAAGAGATAATCCGGGCAGTATTATTGCCATCTGAGTTATGGAGGTACTGTGCAGATGACTAATAACCTAAGAAATTTTTTGAGATGAAACTCGACATTGTCCTACACGACTGTGCCATCTAACCACACTCGGAAAGAGTTGAAGACAGTGTCAGCACGCAGTTCGCGATGATGAAGGACAGATGAACTGGGTTATAATGAATTTACGTGAGAGTGTTCTGATGCGAGGGAATACATCAAATACAAGAGTATTTCACAAAAGGAACTACTTTCCTTCCACCAATACAAATTTCTAAAAAATGACTTGATAGATTTTTTGGCCATGGGTACAACACATTTTTTTTGAATTCGTCGACAATGTTAGCCCATCTCCAAACTTTATGTTGTTAAAAAATGGAGTGACAGTGAAATGCGAATGTCTTTACTAGTGTAATGTGACATCGATCTACAGCTTTCGCGTGATTATTAAACATTGTAGCTTCTATTCCTGGTTATCAAAATTTATATTTACTGCGACTGCTATTTTGACAGCCATACCGAGAATACGTATATTTTTGAAGTCTGTGCCTGTGACTCTATGTTAAACTATTAAAACCCTAAAACCCATCCGTAACCAACCATCGAAATTTAATTATTAGTTACTACATGGTGTAAAACTTAGCTCGAACTTCAGGTAACAGTTTTGGATTCTCGTTCATCAGTATAACTCCCATCAATGTAACGCCGTTAGATATTCAAAAACACCAAATTTCCTACTGAAAAATATACGACGATAGTTTATGGAAGACTTACGTTGCTTATGGAGAGTTTTTGCTTAAGTATCCATAGCTTTATCCTGTTTCCACTGTTTTGACGCTAAGAAACCCAAACTTGAATGAAAATACTTGGTACTAACCATCGTAAGTTGAAAAGTGTAAGCCAGCCAGTGTGGCCGAGTGGTTCTAGGCGCTTCAGTCTGGAACCGCGTGACCGCTCCGGTCGCAGGTGCGAATCCTGCCTCGGGCATGGATGTGTGTAATGTCCTGAGATTAGTTAGGTTTAAGTAGTTCTAAGTTCTAGGGGACTAATGACCTCAGCTGTTAAGTCCTATAGTGCTCAGAGCCATTTGAACCATTTTTTTGAAAAGTGTAAAATTTATATGCAGAACGACGTTATTCAACAGAAAATTCACTGATCTGACAATATCTAATGAAGATACGCTCGTACGATCAATGACGATAAATTAATAGATTGTGAACTAAATATGGATCCACGTCTCCGAAACGCTTCGTGTCTAAAAAAATATAAATTTTTCTGACTGATTACAAAGTCTTATGTCATATTAATATTTCATATACATTTACATAATGGCAACAACCAGATATTTTCATGTTCATTTTATTTTAACCTTACAGTTACGCTTTTTCCATCTACTTGTGTAGCAAGTGTATTTTAATTTCTTGTGACTAGTGAAATAAAAATTTACGAAGAACTACAGGGTGAAAGTGGGTTATTTAAATACGTTATAAAAAAATTGATTCGGTATTCGGAAGTCCATGAAATATTGTTACGTTTGGCTTAAAAGTAAATATAAGAAAAGTCAAAGAGAAAAATGAATAACAGAAAGGAAAAGTGTCATCTATTAAATCTGTCGTGATTATAACGTACGGAAGAAGGTTGTAATTCAGAACGAAGTCCTGTTTAGTGCCTGAAAAATATTCAGCAATAGTGTATACTGACCTAAAGTTGCACATAAAATTGCCTGCATGAAATTTTGAATAGTGGGGAGAAATTATGGATGGTAGGCGTAGATGTGAAGCGGTCATACACAGTAAGGCAGTCCTCCAGTGTTGTGGTCAGACGTCGTCGACTGGAACCTTGAAGATGAGTAGGCCTGTCCTCACGACTCCATGGAGTCCACCATCAGTTCACTCACATCCAAACGCTCACAAACCTGCATATTGCACGATTCGACCAGCCGGCCAAATAGACACCCACAATGAGGGCTCTTTCAGACTGTCACGTGATGATAACGCTGTCTCAGATGAGTACGCAACATCTGTGTATCCTTGACCACTCAACATCTGACGCTGTTCACACCCCTTATAAAACCTTAAGTATGGTAACAACACCAAACACAAACAACACTAGTGGACTCTGGTGAGAGTTCTGCTCGGCACAGACAATAACAGTTCTAATCATTTACGTATTTGCCGATGGTATGTACATGTACGAAGCTAAATTGACATACCTCCGCATCACTTCCTTTTCATGTAGTGTATTTAATCTCAGTGATGAAATAGTGACTATCGGCACATACGGGAAAAACATAGAACAAGAATGTAGGAAACTATAACACCGAAGTCGTTGCTCGATTATGAGCCGAAAGGAGGAATATGGAAGACCAATCTGTAAAAGGAAAAATGAACAGATCTCAATACTTGAAGGTGGAACAAATCAGAGATGGTTTAATGGTTAATGACAATAATGATCTTTTATTTTGTACATAATTCGGTAGAATGTATGTAAATCTAACTATTTTTATCGATACACCGAAGAGGTGCACATTGTACAGAACAGAAGGTTCCTATAAATAGCCCTCATCTGTACATTCTACTGCTCAGCCTCCACAGTGGATTAGTTTGTTGTCAGTCCTGTGGTGTTCAGTCCTTAGACTGGTTTGTTGCAGCACTTATTCTTAGTTAGTCCATCCTGTACAAACCTCTTGATCTCTGCATAACAACTGCAACCTTCATCCAGTTGAAGATTCAGTGTTATTATAATCGAGATTTAGTCTCCCACTACAGTCTCCCCACCCCCCTCCACCTCCCGCCCCCAGATTTTCATCTACTGTCAAATTCACTATTGCTAGATGTCTTAAGACGCAGCTCGTCGTACTATCCCATCTTTTAGGCGAGTTTTTACGCTAAAGATCTTTTCGCCCTGAGCACTATTTCGTCCGTTACCCGAGCTACACATCTGATATGTAGCAGCATATTTCCAAAGTTTCTGTCCCCTTCTTGTCTGTGCTGCTTATCATTCAAATTGCAGTTCGGTATAAGGCTACATCCTAGACACACTACGTCCTGAAACAGAGTTCCTAACATACAAATTTACATTAAATGTTAACAAACTTCTCTTTTCAAGAAACGCTTTTCTTGTTACTGTCAGTCTGCATTTTGTATCTCCTCTGTTTCTGCCGTCCTGAGTTGTAATGCTGAGTGTCTTTTCCCAACCTGTCAGTATCACAGAAGTTTTGTTCGCCTACATTGCAGTATCTTAGTTTCCCCTTTGTTGATGTTCATCTTGTAAACTCTTTTCGAGGCGCTATCCATCGCGTTCGTCTTCAGTTCTCTTTACAAATTTCTTCTTGGCTGCCTCTACTGCGAGCTCCAAATGCAAACTGAATAATATCGGGAATAGGCTACAACCCTGTCTCCCTTCTTGACTACTGCTTGTATTTCATGCCCTTCGACTGATAATCGCAATCATCTTGGCATACAATTTGTAGATAATCTCTCTCTCTTTCTCTCTCCCTCCCTCCCCCCCCCCCCCCCAATAAAACATACACTTTACAGAATTTCAAGGAGTCTGTGCTAGCCAACATTGTGAAAAGCTTTCTCTAAATCTACAAAAGCTATAAATGTAATTTGCTTAGTCTATCTTTTAAGATAGGTAGTATAGTCGGTAATGACGTGGTGTGTTCCTCCATTTCCACAGACCTCAACCCGGTCACCTCCAGGGTCCTGTAAGTAATGCGCGTTCGTATTGTCGCAGCGGTGACTTATAAAGCTAATGATTCTTAAATTTCTGCTTCCGTTGGCACCTGCCTTCGTTAGTATCATTACATTCTGCCCGAATTCCGGCGATATTTCGCCTATGTGATATATCTTGGGTACCATATGGAATATTTTTGTCGTGGACGTCTCTCCCAAGATTCTCATCAATTCTCCAGATTCTATAAGATAAAAAAGTCAAGGCTACTTGTCGAACGCATACATGGGAAACAAACATTTAGAGATACTAGAATAGTTCCGAAAACAACGATCGTGTGAAACCCAGCTCCCGGTCTTCGTCAACGAGACCTAGGAAACACTAAATACAGCGTCAAGGGTTGAACCCTTGCTCCATGCAGTTCCTCACTACCGCAAAATAGGAGCGCATGGAGTATCAGACCAGCTGTGTGACTGGACTGAAGAGTTTCTAGAAAATAAAACAGAGCAAGTCATTCAGGAGGAAGAGAAGTTTTCAGACTTAACGTAACTTCGAGTGTACCACAAGGGAGTGTTATAGGCCCATTATTTTTCACAATATCTATAAATGACCCTGTGGATAACGTCGAAAGAACCATGAGGCTTTCCGCAGACGATGCTCTCATAAATAGATAAAGCGCAAGGCTTTGAAATTTTAGCGAATTGCAAGAAAGACTTTCAGAGGACCGACTCTCAGTTCAAGTACAAGCAGTTGATCCTGATCATAAAGAAACTTAGCGTTTTGCGCGTAAACAGGAGGAAAGACCCATTTATTGTATTGCTCACATGATTTCATAACCATCACTGGAAGCAATAAAAGACATTAAATACGAGCATCTGGGAGTTCGCATACGGAGCGATTTGAAGTGGAACGACCACATGAAACTATTCAGAGGTAAGACAGATTCAACGGAAGAATCTTTAAGAACAGTAGTCAACCCACAGAGGTCGTAGCTTACGAAACACTTGTTGAAGCAGTACCTCAATATTGCTTGTCAGTATGGGATCCCTACCACGTAGATTTGATAGAGGAAATGGAGAAGATCGAAAGAAGAGCAGCGCGTTTACTTACACTTTCATTTACACTACTGTCCATTAAAATTGCTACACCACGAAGACGACCTGCTACAGACGCGAAATTTAACCGACAGGAAGAAGATGCTGTGATACGCAAATGATTAACTTTTCAGAGCATTCACACAAGGTTGGCGCCGGTGGCGACACTTACAACGTGCTGACATGAGGAAAGTTCCAACCGATTTCTCATACACAAACAGCAGTTGACCGGCGTTGCCTGGTGAAACGTCGTTGTGATGCCACGTGTAAGAAGAAGAAATGCGTACCATCACGTTTGCGACTTTGATAAAGGTCGGATTGTAGCCTATCGCGATTGCGGTTTATCGTATCGCGACATTGCTGCTCGCATTGGTCGAGATCCACTGGCTGTCAGCAGAATATGGAATCGGTGGGTTCTGGAGGGTAATACGGAACGCCGTACTGGATCCCAACGGCCTCGCATCACTAGCAGTCGAGATGACACACATCTTATCCGCATGGCTGTAACGGATCGGGCATCTACGTCTCGATCCCTAAGTCAACAGATGGGGACGATTGCAAGACAACAACCATCTGCACGAACAGTTCGACGACGTTTGAAGCAGCATGGACTATCAGCTCGGAGACCGTGGCATCGGTTACCCTTCACGCTGCATGACAGAGAGGAGCGCCTTCGATGGTGTTCTCAACGACGAACCTGGGTGCACGAACGGTAAAACGTCATTTTTTCGGATGAATCCAGCTTCATGATGGTCGCATCCGTGTTTGGCGACATCGCGGTGAACGCACATTGGAAGTGTGTATTCGTCATCGCCAGACTGACGTATGACGCGGCGTGATGATACGGGGTGCCATTGGTTATACGTCTCGGTCACCTCTTGTTCGTATTGACGGCACTTTGAACAGTGGACGTTAAATTTCAGATGTGTTACGACCCGTGGCTCTACCCTTCATTCGATCCCTGTGAAACCCTACATTTCAGCAGGATAATGCACGACCGCATGTTGCAGATCACGTACCCGCCTTTCTGGATACAAGAAATGTTCGACTGCTGCCCTGGACAGCACATTCTCCACATCTCTCACCAATTGAAAGCGTCTGGTCAATGGTGGCCGAGCAACTGGCTCGTCACAATACGCCAGTCATTACTCTTGATATCGTGGTATCGTGTTGAAGCTGCATGGGCAGCCATCCAACCTCTGTTTGACTCAATGCCCAGGCGTATCAACGCCGTTATTACGGGCAGAAGTGGTTGTTCTGGGTACTGATTTCTCAGGATCTATGCACCCAAATTGCGTGAAAATGTATTTACATGTCAGTTCTAGTATAATATATTTGTCCAATGGATACCCGTTTACGATCTGCATTTCTTCTTGGTGTAGCAATTTTAATAGCCAGTAGTGTAGTAAGCACGAAAGTGTCACGGAGGTGATCAACCAAGTGCAGCGGTAGACGCTGCAAAAGGACCGTTCTGAACCACGGTATGGTTCATTGTTAAACTTCCGAAAGCGTAGGTTCCTGGAACAATATATTGGTTCCTACTACTTACATCTCGTGAAAAGATCATGAAAATAAAAGTAGAGAGTTTCGTGCGCCTACAGAAGCGTATCTGCAAACGTTTTTTTCCGCGAAGCATTCGCGACTCGAACACGGAAAGGGGCAACTGACAGTGGTACGCGAAGTACCTGCCGCCACGCACCGTACGGTGGCTTGCAGAGTATCGACGTAGATGCGGAAGGCAAAGCACACACTGCAACCCCGGAAGAGTGCGTGTTCACCAGGACGGCCACAACACGAGGCGTTGTCCGGAGTCCGGGCTCTGCCGCCGGCGTCGCGGGCAGCCGTGTTGGGCAGGTCAGGCGGGGGCGGCGACCACCCACTGAGGGCCCGGCGCGTGCATAAGAGCCGCCGCCGGCGCCGGCGCTCGATAGGGAGGCCTCGCAGCCTCCGGCGCAGTCCTTCCCAACCTGGGGGCGAGCACCCTCTCATTAGTAAACTCAGATTTACTCAGGCGTCCAACTGCTTTTCACTCATCTAACTAAACAACTCTGAAAATATCATTACTATTATCACAATTTCGTAACGTTTTAATAACGTTTAGATAAGTTATCAGTAATTACTTTTTGTCAAACAGTAGCATAAATGTGTGCCATGACGCCGTGGAGGTAACAGCTTGTGAAAGTAGTATGTAGGAACAACAGAAAGAGTCGTGTTGGAACTCTTTCATTAGCACTAAGGCTTCGTTTTTCTCGATTCGGTCTCTGTTTATTTATTGGTGTTCAGTCCTTTCATAGCAACATTTCCTTTCGTTCATTCTGTACAAACGAGCAAATAATCAAAAAAAGGACAGTCAAAACTCTCTCCAGCACAGTCAGAACCTTTGACGGTCTGGTATGGTCTGACATACACTATGTGATAAAAAGTATCCGGACACCCCCCAAAACATACGTTTTCATATTAATTGCATTGTGCTGCCACCTAATGCCAGGTAATCCATATCAGCGACCTCAGTAGTCATTAGACATCGTGAGAGAGCACAATGGCGCTCTCCGCGGAACACACGGACTTCGAACGTGTTCAGGTGATTGGGGGTCACTTGTGTCATTCGTCTGTACGCGAGATTTCTACACTCCTAAACATCAGTAAGCCCACTGTTTCCGATGTGATAGTGAAGTGGAAACGTGAGGGACACGTACAGCACAAAAGCGTACAGCCCGACCTCGTTTATTGACTGACAGAGACCACCGACAGTTGAAGAGGGTCGTAATGTGTAATAGGCAGACATCTACCCAGATCATCACACAGGAATTCCAAAATGCATCAGGATCCACTGCAAGTACTGTGACAGTTAGGCGGGAGGTGAGAAAAGCTGGATTTCATTGTCGAGCGGCTGCTCATAAGCCACACATCACGCCGGTAAATGCCAAACGACGCCTCACTTGGTGTAAGGAGCGTAAACATTGGACGGCTGAACAGTAGAAAAAACGTTGTGTTGAGTGACGAATCACGGTACACAATGTGGTGACCCGATGGCAGCGTGTGGGTATGGCATATGCCAGCATGTGTAGTGATAACAGTAAAATTCTGAGGCGGTTATGGTGTGGTCGTGTTTTTCATGGAGGGGGCTTGGACTGAAACTTCCCCTTAGAAAAAACATAAATGACTGTGCTTAAACTGACACACAATATTTTTAGCGCAACGCAATCTGACTTTCAAAAATCCCTACAGAAGAATGGCCCTGACTAACAATAACCTATACCTTTCATGAATCACTTACCTCACAAAAATCTTCGTTACTCAAACTGCTGAAATACAGCGTGCGCCAAAACTGCCAGCTGAACAAAAGATTCTAACTACTGATAGGCATAGTTAGCAACTGAAAAATTTTGATAAAGAACAAACAAGGTATTTACCTTAATAGTGTTCAAAAGTCATAATATATATATCAGTTCATGATATCCAGTATTACAAATTTACTCTTTCTGATGGCCACACGTCCAGATCGTCCGCTCTCAAATTTCTGCCATCTCTACACCCACATCCACCACTGCTGGCGGCTCACCTCCAACTGCACAACGCTAAGCGCTGTTAACAGCCAACTGCCCAACACTACACTGGCAAATTCCAACAATGCAAACCAGCCACAGACTGCACACAGCACAGCCAGTGATTTTCATACAGAGCGCTACGTGGCGTTACCAACATAAAAACCTAAACAGCCTACTGACAGCACCCCTTGTTGTTTTGCGTCGCACTATCGTAGCACAGGCCTACATTGGTGTTTTAAGCACCTTCTTGCTTCCCACTGTTGAGGAACAATCCGGGAATTGCGATTGCATCTTTCAATGCGATCGAGCAGCTATTCATAATATACGGCCTGTCACTGAGTGGTTACACGACAATAACATCCCTGTAATGGACTGGCCTGCACAGAGTCCTGACCTGAATCCTATAGAACACCGTTGGCATGTTTTGGTACATCGACTTCGTGTCAGGCCTCTCCGACCGACACCGATTCTTCTCCTCAGCGCAGCACTCCGTGAAGAATGGGCTGCCATTCCCCAAGAAACCTTCCAGCACCTGACTGAACGTATGCCTGCGAGAGTGGAAGCTGTCATCGAGACTAAGGGTGGGCCCACACCATACTGAATTCCAGCATTAGCGATGGAGGGCGCCAGGAACTTTTAAGTAATTTTCAGCCATGTGTCCGGATACTTCTGATCACAGTGTAGTATTGCCAACTAAACTTCTGGGTAGGAATTGCTGGGAACAAATAGGGTAACCTGATAGGACGGCCGAATCATCATTTCTTCACGCACTGTGGAGGGTAGTTGGTACCTTCCCCCACCTCCCCCCTCCCCCTCCCCCCCTACCCCCGTCCCCCCCCCCCCTCCCGACCTAACTCCTGCTCGGCACTTTAGTACAGGAAGAGGCGCTTGGGGCATTCGTTCTCTGGCAGCTGGACAGGTAAGGTTTGGAAGTATCTGGTAAGCCGTAGCCATTCTCTGTCTCAAGCCGCAAATTGTAGCTTTTGGTAGGCTATATGTTAAGTTTTGTACAGTTGCGTAAGTCATAATACACTAAGGTGACAAAACTCATGGGCTTCCTCCTAATATGGAGTCGGACCTCCTTCTCCGGTGCGGCAACTGGACGTGGAAGTCCCTAACAGCTATACTGCCTATATAGCCGTCCATAAATGCGAAAGTGTTTCCGGTGCAGAAGTTGGTGCACTGACTGACCTGTCGATAATGTCTCATAAATATTCAATGGGGTTCATTTCGGGCGATCTGGGAAGCCAAATCAATCGCCAAACTGTCCAGAATGTTCTTCAAACCAATCGCGAACAGTTGTAACCCGGCGACGTGGCACATTACCATAAATGAAAAAGCCATCGTTGTTTGGGAACATGAAGTCCATGAATAGCGGTAATATTCTCCAAGTAGCCGAACATAACCCTTTCCAGTCACTGTACCACGCAAACACAGCCCACACCATTGTGGAGCCGCAATCAGTTTTCACCGTGCCTTGCTGACAACTTGAACCCAACACCTCCTCGGGTTTTCACGGCATTCGTACGCTACCATTAGCTCTTACCAACTGAAATCGGGACACATCTGATCAGGCCACGGTTATATATTAATTGTGCCTGGGTTCGAAAACAAGGAAACATTCATTTTCTCAAACATATAGCAGTAGACTCCCTCTAAGTTACTGAATTTTACCATGCACCGGATGCTGGGACACAAAAGCTGATGGCGGGATCTGATACCGTTTGTACTCAAGCATGCTTCATATGCAAACTTAATCTGGATACCGAGGACAGAGAAGAAATTATGGATAAATCGGTAAAAACAAAAAAAAAAAAAACTTTAACCTTCCATTTATGTATTGTAGAAACAAAATCTTAGCAATTATCTGTTAAAACAATAAAACATCGATTTTGTGTATCAATGCGAGACAGTCTATGATCTCTTCAGTGCAAATGCACACCAGGCTTGAACTCTTACGGGAATCGTCTAAATGCCGTGAGTAATGAGGATAATAGGCAACTGGCACTGCATTAGTGTTGTGTGGATAAGTTGAGAATGTGGGTTTGGCGGAAAGCATGCTCGGGTAGACCGCGCAGTTGCAATTACCATTGTGTCTAGATGGCTCAGTGGGCAGAGTATCTGCCTAGCAAGCAGGAGACTTGGGTTCGAATCCCAGTCTGATACAAATTTTCACATTCCCCATTGCTTTCAATTAATGACCACTCGCAGCTAACGTCTTCAATTCCTTTGTGAATTAAAAAAATGTAGTTCGAGTGTTTAAATTCGCCATAGGAGATCACTTTTGTGATAAATATTTCTTGTGTATTGAATAATTAATTGAGGGAAAGTAAACTTGTAGCATGTCAAGTTTCGTCTTTCTTACAGTAACAAAACTGTTACAGTGAAATTAAATTAAAATAAAATTAATCCGAATCACTTCTTCCCCCATCAACTTAAAAGCACTCTTTGTTACAATATGGTGTGTGGTACAAATGATAGAAGGAGGTGATTACCTGTATTAACGAGGGACACAAAATCTCCCGTGTTTATCATGCCACTTTCATCAATACTTACATGTCTTTAGTTATTCATGCAGATCAATATCCGCGTTATCAGATGAGTAATTAAATAATTTATTAATGTATATTTCACATTTTTTTATCTGGCCAAGCCTTTGGTCTCTGAGCAAAAATATCTGTAGGGTATGTGTGGAAAGTGAATTTGGCATACGCAAAAGAAGTGGGCGACCTCAGACAGTCCCGACAGCAAATATCACACGTTTAAGCGTGCACTTTAATCTCAAGGCAGGTACAATAACTTTTCAGACATCTTGTACAAATAAAATAAACACGTCAAAAAAAGTTTTAAATCATTCAGGTTCCCAGAACTCATGAAGATAGACGTTGAAAGTGGATATTGTATCACAGAGACAGTCCTTTTGACTGTTCAGAGATGTCACTAAAACCGCCCAAAGATGTAAACAACCATGAATGAGCAGCGCCTATTAGACGGAGGGGGTCCGGCAGCTGATCAGTTGCAATCATTCCACAAGGAAGAATGGACACAGCTCGTGTTGTCTGTAGTTCAATTATGCCTAGACGGTCAATATCGCGGTTCGATCGCGTCCGCATTGTTACTTTGTGCCAGGAAGTGCTCTCAACAAGGGAAGTGTCCAGGCGTCTCGGAGTGAACCAAAGCGATGTTGTTCGGACATGGAAGAGATACAGAGAGACAAGAACTGTCGATGACATGCATCGCTCAGGCCGCCCAAGGGCTACTACTGCAGTGGAAGACCTCTACCTACGGATTATAGCTCGAAGGAACCCTGCCAGCAACGCCACCATGTTCAGTAATGGCTCTGAGCACTATGGGACTTAACATCTGAGGTCATCAGTCCCCTAGAACTTAGAATTACTTAAACATAACTAACCTAAGGACATCACACACATCCATGCCCGAGGCTGGATTCGAACCTGCGACCGTAGCGGTCGCACGGCTCCAGACTGAAGCGCCTAGAACCGCTCGGCCACTCTGGCCGGCGTTCAGTAATGCTTTTCGTGCAGTCACAGGACGTCGTGTTACGACTCAAACTGTGCGCAGTAGATTGCATAATGCGCAACTTCACTCCCGACATCCATGGCGAGGGCCATGTTTGCAACCACGACACAACAGCGCGGCACAGATGGGCCCAACAAAATGCCGAATGGACCGCTCAGGATTGGCATCACGTTCTCTTCACCGATGAATGTCGCACATGCCTTCAACCAGACAATCGTCGCAGACGTGTTTGGAGGCAACCAGGTGAGGCTGAACGCCTTAGACGAATTTTCCAGCGATTGCAGCAATGGGGTAGGTTGCCTACTGTTTTGATGTGGCATTATGTGGGGCCGATGTACGCCGCTGGTAGTCATGCAAGGCGCCGTAACGGCTGTACGATAAGTGAATGCCATCCTCCGACCGACAGTGCAACCATATCGGCAGCGCATTGGTGAGACATTCGTCTTCATGGACGACAATTCGCGCCTCCATCGTGCACATCTTATGAATGACTCCCTTCAGGATAACGACATCGCTCGTCTAGAGTGGCCAGCATGTTCTCCAGACATGAAACCTATCGACACGCCTGGCTGGTTCAAATGGCTGTGAGCACTAAGGGACTTAACATCTGAGGTCATCAGTCACCTAGAACTTAAAACTACTTAAACCTAACTAACATAAGGACATCACACACATCCATGCCCGAGGCAGGATTCGAACCTGCAACCGTAGCGGTCGCTCGGTTCCAGACTGTAGCGCCTAGAACCACACGGCCACTCCGGCCAGCGAACGCGCCTGGGATGTATTGAAAAGGGCTGTTTTTGGACGAAGTGACCCATCAACCACTTACTCTGAGGGATCTACACCGAATTGCCGTTGAGGAGTGGGACAATCTGGACCAACTTGAAGATAGTATGCCACGACGAATACAGGGATGCGTCAATGCAAGAGGACGTGCTACTGGGTGTTAGATGTATAGGTGTGTACAGCTGTCAGGACCACTACCTCTGAATGTCTCGCAGTATGGTGGTACAACATGCAATGTGTGGTTTTCATGAGCAATAAAAAGGGAGGGAATGATGTTCATGTTGATCTCTATTCCAATTTTCTATACAGGTTCCGGAACTCTCGGAACCGAGGTGATGCAAAACTTTTTTTGAAGTGTGTATATGAACGACATCCTCCTCACATAGTCCACCTACTATAGGCGTACAGAGGGTAGATAGCAATCAAGCACCTTCCAAAGTAGCCATACAGACAGTTGTTTTCCCCTCGCACTATATGCAAGTGAAGGAGGACAGGAAACGAGTAAGTGGTGCAGTGTGTCCTCTGCCAGGACACAGTACGGTGGGTCTCGGAGTGTATACAGGCTGACAATTACTGACCTATATGAAATAAAATCATCATAACTTCTGGACTGCACGGTTGGCCGCAGGGAATGATAGGAACTTGTATGCGCGGTATGGTTTGGTTTACCGATGAAGCCCACTTTCATTTGGATGGGTTCGTCAATAAGCAAAACTGGCGCATTTGGGGGACTGAGAATCTGCATTTCTTTCAGCCTCAACGGGTGACTAGCGTGCAACTTCCGGGGCGATATTCCTTGATTGCACGGTGACTATCGAACGGTACTTGAAGGTTTTGAAGATGATTGCATCCCCATTATCCAAAGTGACCGTGATTTTGATAAGGTGTGGCTCATGCAAGACGGAACTCGACCTCATCGACAGTGGAGAGTACTTGATATCCTGGAGGAGCACTCTGGGGACCGCATTTTAGCTCTGGAGTACTCAGAGGCCACTAGCTGGGGCCTTGATTTACCGCCATTTTCTCCGGATCTGAAAACATCCCACTCATTTTTGTGGGGTTATTTTAAAGACAAGGTGTACAGGAATAATCCCAAAAGCGTTGCTGTGCTGAAAACAGCCATTCAGGAGGTCCTTGACAGCATCGATGTTCCGGCACTGCAGCGGGTTGTAAGACGACTTCACATATTGGGGTAGTGGCAGATATTAAACATGAATAAAATGTATTAATGTGACAGTGACGGCTAACTACCACTGATTACTGAATCAAAAGCGATATTGTAAATAACTTGTATTTATTGTAAATTATCTCACGATAGAAATTAGATCATATTGAACAAATAATGAATGAAAACAAATTAAACAAATTGTACACTGTTCTTAGATATACTACACTGGTAAGACTGGCTCTCAGCTCTTAATGTTAAGTTGATGCGAAGTTAGATTTAATTATGCCCCTGGATAAGCAAATGGTAAATGCGATCTGACTGCGTTCCTATAATCTCAATGTTAAGTTGATGTGAAGTTAGATTTGATTATGCCCCTGGACAAGCAAATGGTAAATGCGATCTGACTGCGTTCCTATAATCTCAATGTTAAGTTGATGTGAAGTTAGATTTAATTATGCCCCTGGACAAGCAAATGGTAAATGCGATCTGACTGCGTTCCTATAATCTCAATGTTAAGTTGATGTGAAGTTAGATTTAATTATGCCCCTGGACAAGCAAATGGTAAATGCGATCTGACTGCGTTCCTATAATCTCAATGTTAAGTTGATGTGAAGTTAGATTTAATTATGCCCCTGGACAAGCAAATGGTAAATGCTATCTGACTGCGTTCCTATAATCTCAATGTTAAGTTGATGCGAAGTTAGATTTAATTATGCCCCTGGACAAGCAAATGGTAAATGCGATCTGACTGCGTTCCTATAATCTCAATGTTAAGTTGATGCGAAGTTATATTTAATTATGCCCCTAGATAAGCAAATGGTAAGTGTGATCTGACTGCGTTCCTATAATTTCTTTTGTGTCTGAAGTAATACGCGCTTCGGACACCACCACCAAGAAACAAACCAAACAACATGCAAAAAGACAAATAACCAATAACGAATCGTCAGAAAAACTGCACAGAAGCTCAGTGGATGGCAAGAACACGATCCAACAACTATTTCTGAACTTAACTGCCGCTGCTGCAAGTTTTACAATACCGTCTACCAGCGTGCTAGCTCCGTCGATACTCTCTGAAATATCTTGAGCAGAACAAACTACTCAGAAACTGCTAATACCACAAGTCCTATATTTCCTCTAAATGGTATAAAACGCTTTCAAGACTGGCTCAACAACCTTTAAGGTGTAGCCCAGTGTGTCTTGTACTAACGTGCAATACCAGTATGATACCTCTGTGCACAGGTTGACTACGTTCAATGGTGACTGCCAGCCTATAAGCCGGAATCAGCTCTAATTATACTAGTAGTCAATGCAATGCCTATCGTGGACGCTGATGTCCTACTGTAGCTGCAGACTCTAGATTATACACAGCACAGTATTCAGAATCTAAGTCCCTATCTCAGAGCTACCGAACTTTGCGACTGTCCGCTTTCACGGCACAGGACGCTCTCCTCCTGCCTCGCTCTGCCTGATGCTCTTGCGACAATCTTGCCGCCAAACTCTAATCAGCCAATCCCGACGCTGCAAAGGCCTCCCACATCTCCCTCGCGGAGTGATTCAATTTCTCCACCTATCCAAAAATTTCTCTGTTCAAACAGCGAGCGTTGACCCTCAGCGTTTCCCGCTCTTTCTTATGAACTGCCCAATCAGAGCTCAGCCGATTTGCCGCTAAAACAGCGCGCGACCGGGCGGCGCCAGCGCGTACGTTCGACGCTCTCTGTCTGCTCGTCATTTCCCCTCTCTCTCTCACCTGGCACTCGGCGGTGTTCTTTTGATGCTTGCCCGTTACTGGCCCCATCCCCTGGGCCTCCGACCCCTGCACAATGCTCTTCCGGCGCTCACCGGCCTTCGCCTCCCCGCCACCATTGGCAAATCCACTTTGCTTACACCTACAACATGCAACTAAATATTATGATTACAAAAGCCTGTATTATTTCAGACACGTCTCTAATCATCACGTATATCTCTTTCTAATCCACCTAATAAGACTAATTAACCATTATATGGGTTTATTTACTCCAAATATGCAGAATAATCTGCGAAATGAATGTCACAAATGAAAGCCACCTTTCAGGGTCATGCAGAATTTCGTTATTCGTCTGCGCCATATCATCGCCAATGATGGCAGGCATATCGAACACGTCATAACCTAAGTCCGAATATCTGTAGTCACGTTTACACCGTGTAAGTAGATGTAGATATACAAAACAGATATTGTCAGTGTTCTTTACTCTTTCTGTTCGAGGAATTATAAAGTCACACACCGCAACTTCGTACATCACGGGTGTCATAGTCGACGTCCAGTATAGGTACGTTCAATTGACCCGATCGTCACCTGAGACAGTAGCAGCTGAGATAACCGGCGTGAGCTGACTACCCGGGAGCTCGGAGCTGGTCGCCAGTTGCCTGGGCTCGCTGGCAGCCAGTCCTAGGCGCAGCCTTGCTAGCCCACTGCCAGAACGCAGCGCCTGTACGGCCGCGCCGCTACACGCCACGCGAGTTCGCGTGCGCCCCGGCCGTGCGACTGCGGTGCGTGGTCGGCTTCCACAGGCCGACTTCTCTCGCCGAGCAAAAATCGATGCCAGATAAGCTCGTGCGTCACCACAAAACGCGAGCTTGAAACGACTAATAAATCCGGCAATTTACGGTGCGCTCCTGTGGCCGACGAATGCCACAGCACAGCTAACTCTCGACGTGCGTGCGTTTCATAATTTTTTGAGTGTCTGTAGCCCGAACACAGGCTCTACACGGATTTCGAGCGTGGCAGGGGGATCAAATTTACGACGGGTGCTGGATTAAGACGGATTTACCCTGTCAAATCGCACTGTTAGGACCGAGTACCGATTTGTATACAGCCTGTCATGTGACGTTTTACGTGATAAATACTGACCAGTAGATGCACTAACTAGAAGAAACTCGTAGCGATATTATGACGTTACCCCGCTGGACGTTAAAAGAGAATTTCAGGAAGGCATAATGCAACATACGTCGAATTAGAGGGGTTGGACTAAAAAATGGAAATACCGAGTAAAACGCATGCTTGAACATAAATGCAGATTGAGATTTTCACTTTGCAGCGGAGAGTGCGCTGATATGAAACTTCCTGACAGATTAAAACTGTGTGTCGGACCGAGACTCGAATTTGGAGCCTTTGCCTTTCGCGGGCAAATACTCTACCAACTGAGCTACCCAAGCACGACTCACGTCCCGTTCTCTCATTCTGGAAACATTCCCCAGGCTGTGACTAAGCTATGTCTCCGCAATATCCTTTCTTTCAAGAGTGCTAGTTCTGCAAGGATTGCAGCAGAGATTCTGTCAAGTTTGGAAGGTAGGAGACGAGGTACTGGCAGAAGTAAAGCTGTTAATTCCGGGCGAGAGTCGTGCTTGCGTAGCTCAGCTGGTAGAGCACTTGACCGAGAAAGCCAAAGGTCCAGAGCTCGAGTCTCAGTCCGGCACACAGTTTTAATCTGCCAGGAAGTTTCATAGATGCAGATGCTAACCCAGCCTGCAGGTTGCGCTTTTTTTTGTATGACCACGAACGGCACCTGGGCAGTGTCATCAGTCCGTCGTGGTCTGTGTTGTTTTGAGGGCATTATGTCGGGGCACCTGTAGGCGAACCACGGCAAGTTGTTCGTCCTCGTACGGTGGCGTTGCCCTAACCGAGGTAGCCGAAGAGGCACCATATTGAAGATTTATACTGCATACAGAGAAACTGGAAAAACATCATCAGCTAAGTGACAATGAGGACAAAAGTGCATCTTGAGTGATCTTGCCGGATTGTCATTGAAGAGGATTGTGACGAGAAATAAGAGGACGACAGCTGAAAAACTGAACTCCGCACTCGAGAAGGCAGCTTCGTAATCAGCGAACTGTGGGGTGAGCTGGAACTCGAAAACCACTCACCTGTAATGCTAATGCCCGTACCAGAGGAAAAATTGTGCCGAAACCATAATATGAATGAAGGGTATCAGACGGATGCCATATTCCTTGACTTCCGGAAAGCGTTTGACTCGGTGCCCCACTGCAGACTCCTAACTAAGGTACGAACATAAGGGATTGGTTCCCAAGTATGTGAGTGGCTCGAAGACTTCTTAAGTGATAGAACCCAGTACGTTGTCCTCGATGATTAGTGTTCATCGGAGGTGAGGGTATCATCTGGAGTGCCCCAGGGAAGTGTGGTAGGTCCGCTGTTGTTTACTACCTACATAAATGATCTTTTGGATAGGGTGGATAGCAATGTGCGGCTCTTTGCTGATGATGCTGTGGTGTACGGGAAGGTGTCGTCGTTGAGTGACAGTAGGAGGATACAAGATGACTTGGACAGGATTTGTGATTGGTGTGAAGAATGGCAGCTAACTCTAAATATATATAAATGTAAATTAATGCAGATGAATAGGAAAAAGAATCCTGTAATGTTTGAACACTCCATTAGTAGTGTAGCGCTTGACACAGTCACGTCGATTAAATATTTGGGTGTAACATTGCAGAGCGATATGAAGTGGGACAAGCATGTAATGGCAGTTGTGGGGAAGGCGGATAGTCGTCTTCGGTTCATTGGTAGAATTTTGGGAAGATGTGGTTCATCTGTAAAGGAGACCGCTTATAAAACACTAATACGACCTCTTCTTGAGTACTGCTCGAGCGTTTGGGATCCCTATCAGGTCGGATTGAGGGAGGACATAGAAGCAATACAGAGGCGGCCTGCTAGATTTGTTACTGGTAGGTTTGATCATCACGCGAATGTTACGGAAATGCTTCAGGAACTCGGGTGGGAGTCTCTAGAGGAAAGGAGGCGTTCTTTTCGTGAATCGCTACTGAGGAAATTTTGAGAACCAGCATTTGAGGCTGACAGCAGTACAATTTTACTGCCGCCAACGTACATTTCGCGGAAAGACCACAAAGATAAGATAAGAAAGATTAGGGCTCGTACAGAGGCATATAGGCAGTAATTTTTCCCTCGTGCTGTTTGGGAGTGAAACAGGGAGAGAACCAGCTAGTTGTGGTACGAGGTACCCTCCGCCACGCACCGTATGGTGGATTGTTGAGTATGTATGTAGATGTAGATATGTGGACTCTGGAGCAATGGAAAAATATCGTTGTTTCTAAACTCTGGCCGAGTTTATGTCCCAAGAGGGAAACATGGCGGGTTTTAGATCACCATTTAGACAGCCATATCTTGGTATTCCATGAGTCGCATGATTACTCCTAAGGTCGCGTTACTGCCATGAACCTTGTGGCTGATCAGAGCCAACCCATGGTACAATATTTGTTCCCCAATGGTAATGCTCTGTACGAAGACGATAGTGCTCGTGTCCTCACTTTCCTATGGTAGGAACCTTATCATAGCTTAGGTTACTCAGTGTTACGGAGCTTTTGTGGTCTACGTTGGAGAGGAAGCTGCTTGATCGCTATTCACCCCCTGTACGCCTGTAGTAGGTGGACTATATGAGGAGGTGTCGTTCATATACACGCATCAAAAAAAGTTTTGCATCACCTCGGTTCCGAGAGTTCCGGAACCTGTTCATAAAATTGGAGTAGAGATCAACATTAATATCATTCCCGCCCTTTTTATTGCTCATGAAAACCTTCTTCTCCAAAGTGGCCCTAATTTCTCGTATCTTATCTTCGTGGTCCCGATGCGAAGTAGTAGGATCGTTGTGAAGTCAACTTCAAATGCTGCTTCTCTAAACATTGTCAATAGTGTTCCTCGAAAAGAACGCCACGTTCCCCCCCCCCCCCCCCCTTTCCCCCGGGGATTCCCATTTGCCGGCCGCGGTGGTCTCGCGGTTCTAGGCGCTCAGTCCGGAACCGCGCGACTGCTACGGTCGCAGGTTCGAATCCTGCCTCGGGCATGGATGTGTGTGATGTCCTTAGGTTAGTTAGGTTTAAGTAGTTCTAAGTTCTAGGGGACTGATGACCACTGATGTAAAGTCCCATAGTGCTCAGAGCCATTTGAACCATTTTTTTTTTATTCCCATTTAAGTTTCCGAAGCATCTCTGTGTAATACTTCCATGTTGTTTGAACCTACAGGTAACAAATCTAGCAGCCCACCTACGTGCTGCTTCGATGTCTTCCTTTAACCCGACCTAGTACGGATCCTAAACATTCGAACGTTACTCATGAACAGGTCGCGCTACCGTCCTATGTCAAGCAGGACACTACTAATGCTGTATCCGAAAATTACGTGTTTGTTACTCCTACTTATCCGCATTAACTTGCATTTGTCTACATGTAGGGCCAGAAGTCGTACATCATACCAATATACATCGTGTCTGAAGAGTACGCAGGCAGCCTCAGGCCGAATGGCCAATATTCAGGGATATGACAGGCAATCTGAAGTAAAAATCTTCATATGGACTTTTGCCCTATACCTAATGAATTCCGCCACAGACAGCATTTAACGTACATTGTTATTTATTGTCTGTATTATTCAACACGTTGCCAGGTTTACATATAGGCCTATACACATGTACAGCAATTAGTAAACATTTCAACATCAATTGAAAAACACATATTTTTAACGCACTCACCTCTAAGCATTATCGTACACGTCATTACGCCGCATCATTTCAACATTGTGTTGTTGTTGCTGTACAGCTTCTGAACTACACGTTCAGAAGAAAAAAAAGAACTTGCAAGGATACATGTTTCACGCAGTGTGCTGAACACTCTGTTAAACACTCTACGATCAGTAATCTGACGTGTCGCAAAGCGCCGGCGGTATTATTCGACAGCTGCAGGAACGTTATCGTCGCAGAAGCATTAAACGTTCACCATATCCGCATGTTCTTCATTAGTGTAAATGTGTGCCCTTTCAGCCAGGGAGTGTACAAACACTCGCACTTCTTTGCTCAAAACACAACGTGGACAACTGCTCATTCAACGGGCTAGTTCATTGGCAGAAAGACAACCCGAGCAAAGACGCTGAAAATATCAAGGCATGTTACGCTAGAATAAAGCGTCAAAGAGGTTGCGTGGGTGAGTAAGGGACACGTGCACACCAGTAGCCCAAAAACAAACCTACATTAAATGGGTTGATCTTCGAAATTATTCGGAATATGGCATATGCTTCAGATGATCGTTTCCGTCACATTTTCGAATACTGACCATACGGGAACCAGTGGTTTCCCCGATACGACGTATGCACAAGTACAGTCATGCCAGAGTTTCAACACTGTTAAAGTTACGTTTATTTCGTAACTTCGCAAGTGAGGCGTAATGTACAGGTGCTGACAGATTGAGTACAGGAGTCCTTTATTTTCAATAAAAGAAAAGGGAAATTTTTTAAAATGCGTGAGCTATGGATGGCAATGGATCTTCACAAAGCCGTGCACGGGCCCTGGCTTGGCGACACATCAGATTTTTCCAGTATGTGCCGCTATCCCACGGCTTGTTTACGTGCTCGTCGAACAAACAACCTTTCTGCTGACGGGGTGACGCTTAGGGAAGCGTCGCTTGCCTAGGCAGAGCTCCTACAGCAGCCAATCAGAAAGGTCCAGGAGATCACGTGTGAGCGCCCACCGCGCCGAGCGGCGCGGACGAGGCGTGTGGATCGCCCTCTTTTTACTGACAGGCCCCCGACGAGATCAGACGCATTGGCCGGCTGCCTCCGTGCACTTTTCGAGCCCCGGCTCAATCTGTTTGCGCCTTAGGGCCGCTAAACTCACATAATGTACCCCGGCTAGGTCAATCAGTAAATGTTTTCTCAATAAACGGGAGGAAGTTTGCCGACCGGAGTTGAAAAATTAACACTTGTTCTTTTTTTGACCCCACTTCCACCTCAGCCACATCCTGACATGCACAGTAAACTGTGTGTGGTAAAGAGGTCTTGTTTGATTTTATTAGCATGCCGGATGCTTAAGTACTGGGAAGCAGTGTTGCGGCAAGTGCGTCGGTCCTGACTCGGCAATACCACGGCGTCGCAGATGCCCCGACTTCAGTCGGTCGGATGTTTTTATTTGGAAATATTTAAAAGCGTTGGTGTCTACCAGCATTGTTAATAGTGACGATGAACTCCGCGAACTCAGTAATCTGACTTGATCTGCCCGCCACGAATTCCTTTCCTGTGACAAACTCTCCACGTCTGTGTAGCCCTCCCTATCTCATCAATTATTTCTTGGATGTACTCCAATCTTTGCCATCCTCTACTATTTTTAGCCTCTACAGCTCCCTATAGTACCATGGAAGTTATTCCTAGGTGTATTATTTACCTATAACAGTGAAACACACATATATACACTACTGGCTATTAAAATTGCTACACCAAGATGAAATGCAGATGATAAACGGGTATTCATTGGACAAATATATTATACTAGAACTGACATGTGATTACATTTTCACGCAATTTGGTTCATAGATCCTGAGAAATCAGTACCCAGAACAACCACCTCTGGTCGTAATAACGGCCTTGGTACGCCTGGGCATTGAGCCAAACAGAGCTTGGATGGCGTGTACAGGTACAGCTGCCCATTCAGCTTCAACTCGATACCACAGTTCATCAATAGCAGTGACTGGCGTATTGTGACGAGCCAGTTCCTCGGCCACGATTGACCAGACGTTTTCAATTGGTGAGAGATCTGGAGAATGTGCTTGCCAGGGCAGAAGTCGAACATTTTCTGTATCCAGAAACGCCCGTACAGGACCTGCATCATGCGGTCTTGCATTATCCTGCTGAAATGTAGGGTTCTGCAGGGATCGAATGAAGTGTAGAGCCACGGTTCGTAACACATCTGAAATGTGACGTCCACTGTTCAAAGTGCCGTCAATGCGAACAAGAGGTGACCGAGACGTGTAACCAATGGCATCCCATACCATCACGCCGGGTGATAAGCCAGTATGGCGATGACGAATACACGCTTCCACTGTGCGTTCACCGCGATGTCGCCAAACACCGATGTACCATCATGATACTGTAAACAGAACCTGGATTCATCCGAAAAAATGACGTTTTGCCATTCGTGCACTCAGGTTCGTCGTTGAGTGCACCATCGCAGGTGCCTCTGTCAGTCAAGGGTAACCACAGCCGTGGTCTCCGAGCTGATAATCCATGCTGCTGCAAACGTCGTCGAACTGTTCGTGCAGATGGTTGTTGTTGTAAACGCCCCCTTCTGTTGACTCAGGGATCGAGACGTGGCTGCACGATCCGTTACAGCCATGCGGATAAGATGCCTGTCATCTCGACTGCTAGTGATACGAGGCCGTTGGGATCCAGCACGGCGTTCCGTATTACCCTCTTGAACCCACCGATTCCATATTCTGCTAACAGTCATTGGATCTCGACCAACGCGAGCAACAATGTCGCGATACGATAAACCGCAATCGCGATGGGCTACAATCCGACCCTTATCAAAGTCGGTAACGTGATAGTACGCATTTCTCCTCCTTACACGAGGCATCATAATAACTTTTCACCAGGCAACGCAGGTCAACTGCTGTTTGCGTGTGAGAAATCGGTTGGAAACTTTCCTCGTGTCAGCACGTTGTAGATGTCGCCACTGGCGCCAATCTTGTGTGAATGCTCTGAAAAGCTAATGATTTGCATATCACAGCATCTTCTTCCTGTCGGTTAAATTTCGCGTCTGTAGCACGTCATCTTCGTGATGTAGCAATTTTGATGGCCAGTAGTGTACTTAGGGAATGTAGGTTGTTATGACAGACTGATCTATAGCGTAAACGCAGATCTACATTAGGCCTGACGGTAAGAGTTTGATTGTGAATTGGCGGAGGAAACGGATGTGAGTATAAAATCTTGTTAGTTGTGGGAAGTACTGATCTGTATCATAGGCCAAAGTCTAGATCAGGTTGAAAGTTGAAACTCTGATTGTGAGTTGGCGAAGCCAACTACGAGATGCATTCAAGTTCTAAGGCCTCCGATTTTTTTTTTCTAATTAACTACTCACCCGAAATCGATGAAACTGGCGTGACTTCTCGACGTAATCGCCCTGCAGACGTACACATTTTTCACAACGCTGACGCCATGATTCCATGGCAGCGGCGAAGGCTTCTTTAGGAGTCTGTTTTGACCACTGAAAATCGATGAGGCAATAGCAGCACGGCTGGTGGATGTGCGGCCACGGAGAGTGTCTTTCATTGTTAGAAAAAGCCAAAAGTCACTAGGAGCCAGGTCAGGTGAGTAGGGAGCATGAGGAATCACTTCAAAGTTGTTATCACGAAGAAACTGTTGCGTAACGTTAGCTCGATGTGCGGGTGCGTTGTCTTGGTGAAACAGCACACGCGCAGCCCTTCCCGGACGTTTTGTTGCAGTGCAGGGAGGAATTTGTTCTTCAAAACATTTTCGTAGGATGCACCTGTTACCGTAGTGCCCTTTGGAACGCAATGGTAAGGATTACGCCGTCGCTGTCCCAGAACATGGACACCATCATTTTTTCAGCACTGGCGGTTACCCGAAATTTTTTTGGTGGCGGTGAATCTGTGTGCTTCCACTGAGCTGACTGGCGCTTTGTTTCTGGATTGAAAAGTGGCATCCACGTCTCATCCATTGTCCCATTCGTGCTGTCGTTACGCGTCAACATTGCTCGGCAACATGCCACACGGGCAGCCGTGTGGTCGTCCGTCAGCATTCGTGGCACCCACCTAGATGACACTTTTCGCATTTTCAGGTCGTCATGCAGGATTGTGTGCACAGAACCCACAGAAAAGCCAACTCTGGAGGCGATCTGTTCAACAGTCATTCGGTGATCCCCCAAAACAATTCTCTCCACTTTCTCGATCGTGTCATCAGACCGGCTTGTGCGAGCCCGAGGTTGTTTCGGTTTGTCACACGATGTTCTGCCTTCATTAAACTGTTGCACCCACGAACGCACTTTTGCCGGCCGCGGTGGCCAAGCGGTTAAAGGCGCTACAGTCTGGAACCGCGCGGCCGCTACGGTCGCAGGTTCGAATCCTGCCTCGGGCATGGATGTGTGTGATGTCCTTAGGTTAGTTAGGTTTAAGTAGTTCTAAGTTCTAGGGGACTGCTGACCTTAGAAGTTAAGTCCCATAGTGCTCAGAGCCATTTTTTGAACGCACTTTAGACACATCCATAACGCCATCACCACATGTCTCCTTCAACTGTCGATGAATTTCAATTGGTTTCACACCACGCAAATTCAGAAAACGAATGATTGCACGCTGTTCAAGTAAGGAAAACGTCGCCATTTTAAGTATTTAAAACAGTTCTCATTCTCGCCGCTGGCGGTAAAATTCCATCTGCCGTACGGTGCTGCCATCTCTGGGACGTATTGACAATGAACGCGGCCTCATTTTAAAACAATGCGCATGTTTCTATCTCTTTCCAGTCCGGAAAAAAAAATCGGAGACCTTAGAACTTGAATGCACCTCGTAATCTGGTATCACAAGAATATTCCTTGTGTAGCGTGTATGTTACACGTAATGGGTTTCAGTTTTTATGGCGACGTTGATCGAAGTATCGCAAACTTTAATTAACCCCTACGATCAATCGGAACCCTGTACGAGCAGAGCCTGCAGGGGGATACGACGCTGAGTCAGCGAGTAGTGCACCCCGATCGCGAGTCGATAAGTAGAACTAGACAAGGTTGCGCTCAATTCGCGTATGTGAGAGAGTCAACTTTGACGCTGTGTGGCATTTCACTTTCAACACGAAACAGCATTTTTTTCTGAGAATACCATTGCGGTTGTAATCACTATATGTACTATGTTTAGGGACGTACAAGTCTTGTGAATTGGTGCCTTTTAGCATTTCACATCGTTTTTATAACAATACTCATTTCACCGCCCTAAAGCACACCTATGTTCAAGAGTATCCCATCGACTGTCTAGAGCTGAGTTTGGCGTAATGTTCATCAAAAATTTCACGCCATGAGAAGTCAAATCCATATGACTGGATACAGTTAGGTGAAGGTTGTACAAGAAAGAAATTCTAGAGTATGCATAGTCTAAAAGTACGGACTTCAAGAAGTTTTTCAGTGTTGGCTGCCCTTATAGGGGAAACAGCCATTGACAAAAACAGCCGGACGTTTGCTACTCCTCTATTCTTTCTTGGTGCTCATGCAAGAAAGCGCTTTTGTTGGTGTCAGCAGTAGCATATGCACCTTCTAACTTAAGCAGGTTTGATCAGACAGACACAGCTGTTTCATTTACTGAATTAGCCTGTTAAACTCTCGTCCAAACTGTAGCAGCTTTGTGTCACTTGGTGGAATGTAACGATACATTTGTCAGTTAGTGAAGTTTTGCGCAAAAGTAATCAGCTGTGTGGCTGTCTATTCAGAAGTGCCTACTGTTGGACAGCAACAGAAGAGAAGGCAACGAAAGCATTTGAAGTAACGGGAATATGCCCATACAAACATAATGTTTATTTAACGGAGAATTTCGTTCCTTCCTGCAACAGACGAAACTATAGTTGAGATCATCGGGTACGGTAACACGTCTGGCGAAAGTGGTCCAGCGATGGAAGTACAACCATCAACTTTTATTGGAGTGCTGAAGGCAGTGTTGTAAGCGTGCAGATGCACATGCGCGTTTATGACATCGGTCCTCTATCAAAATTGTCGGCAGTTGACAGAAGTATGCAGAGGGCCTAACAATCGGAGACTGAAGTACGTGCAAAAAGGGAATTGCTCTTAGCTCTCCAGGCAGAAAACTGATTAAAAAAAACTTTACAGTGATTAAAAAATTCCTTCGCCCAAGGCGCTGATATATTTTGATGATGACTGGACACATTACGACAATTGTGAAGAGTGGTGCCATGAGAACTGTACGGATTATGAGGATGTAACACGTTATCTCTACGACTACTGCAGAACAACTCTGCGTGCTAACTCTTGAATACGTACTTTTATCCGCCTTTGTGGGTAAGGGACGCAGTTTTCTACTGTCGCTCTTACAGTATCTGACTTAAGAGTCAAAATGCATTTATTTTCGCAATGAGTAAGTAGTAGTATCTAAAACGACAATAGGTTACAATAAAATATTAAGCAGACGTCTGTATTTTCTCCTTAACATCAGCGTAACAGAGGACCATCTCTACTGAAAGTGAAACTTCCTAGCAGATTAAAACTGTGTGCCGGACCGAGATTCGAACTCGGGACGGGATCTTTGCCTTTCGCGGGCAAGTGCTCTTCCATCTGAGCTGCCCAAGCACGACTCACGGCCCGTCCTCACACCTTCACTTCTGCCAGTACCTCGTCTCCTACCTTCCAAACTTTACAGAAGCTCTCCTGCGAACCTTGCAGAACTAGCACTCCTGAAAGAAAGGATGTTTCCAGAATGAGTGTTGGCTACAAAATACGCTAGCACATAGATTTATGTGTCATGACCAAAATTTTAACTGGTAACGGACGAAGAGGAAGTTGACATTGATTACCAGATCGAGTCACACACCCATACATTCGACAGTAATTCTCCAGCCGGATTATCGAATGTTCCCATGCGGCAGACATGGGTCGTGCACTTCATACGTGGCTCACTTCGCTCGCTACTCGATAAGCACAGCCGCTCCCCTCCGGACATACTGGACTTTTGAACTTATCTGAAGCAGTTGCACTGCATAACGAAAGGTGCGGCAAGAAATACGTTCAAATGTTTCAATAGCTCTTCCTCATTTCTCTTGGTTTGTATTAACGGAGAATGCAACGTGGAATTCAGCGAGTACCAATCACGCTGTTGGAGCTCTAATGTACTTTACTGTACGAGAAAAAATATTTTAATCCCCAAGTATAGAATTTTTTGAAGTGTTATACATATAAAATGTAGACTTTCACTGCCGGAAATGTCATGTCCATTATGATTATCCGGGCTGTTATTCCGTGGTCGGTTGATGAATTTTGTCTCAATTCCCAATGTTTCGTCCCCGTCTGCGGGAGACATCTTCAAGAGGGTCTGTAGCTCGATGGAAGGTCCAACACACCCGCTGGCTCGCTACTGACTGCTGCTAAATTCCGTGTCCGCGCGCTCCCACGCCTCGGCGTGACGTCACGTGTTTTGAAAACGTCAGCGCAATTGGCCGCTGTCCGCTGCCGTCGATCGCCGTTGCCATCACCCAGTAGTGGACTGGTGGTACACATCTTCTTCAACACCGGCATCCAGAAGTGTCAACCAATGCATCAGTTCAAAACGACAGGGGCACAGTACACAGCCTGCAGAGAACCTAAGTCAGTTTTAAACGCATCTGATTGTGTTGTAGTGGCACTGGGGCATAAAGAAAATAACAAACAGTTGGCGACCATCTTACGACGAGACATAGTCAGACTGTCGATATTTCTCCTCTTGCATGTTTCACTATACGCCCTCCTCCTTTCGATTGAATTTATTAGGGTGTTTAGCGATTTCGATTGCCTCCCTGTAGAGCCTTTCGTAATATCCGCTTGTAGCAGCTAGTAATTGCGTCTCCTCGAAACGGATATGGTGGTTTCCTGGCTGGAAAGCATGCTCCGCAACAGCTGATCGTTCCGTTTCTCCTCTTCTACAATTGCCCTTGTGCTCTTCCAAACGTTTTGAAACAGTTCTTTTAGTGGTACCCACATAAACATCTGCACAGCTGCATGGGATCCTATATACTCCAGCTTTTTCCAATGGTTTGCGAGCGTCCTTGGCAGGCTTAAGGTATTCCTGTATCTTCCTGGTGGGCTTGTAAATTACGGTAATACTCCGCTTCGTCTAGATCCTCCCTATTCTTTCCGTTACGTTTTTAACAAACGGCAAGAAAACCTTAGTTTTGCAGTAGCCTGAGTTGTTCGACGTGGAAATGGGACATCTCCAAAATGCACCAATGAAGAACGGATATTCGTCCGCCGAAATAAAACGTGCGTTGAGACAGCCACGCGGAAATCACAGTGACGTACAGCCTACTGCAAAATCCGCTACAAGCGGATATTACGAAAGGCTCTACAGGGAGGCAATCGAAATCGCCAAACACCCTAATAATTTCAATCGAAAGGAGGAGGGCGTGAAATTAAATGGTATATGTATGCCGGTGTTGAAGAAGATGTGTTCCATCCGTCCACCACTGGGTGATGGCAACGGCAATCGACGGCAGCGGACAGCGGCCAATTGCACTGACGTTTTCAAAAGACGTGACGTTACGCCTCGGCGCGGGAGCACGCGGACACGGAATTTAGCGGCAGTCAGTAGCGAGCCAGTGGGTGTGTTGGACCTTCCATCGAGCTACAGACCCTCTTGAAGATGTCTCCCGCAGACGGGGACGAATCGTTGGGAATTGAGACAAAATTCATCAACCGACCACGGCATAACAGCCCGGATAATCATAATGGACATATACGTATAAAGTTTTACATTTTTAAAAATTAAGATTTTTAACTTCCAAAAAGATGAACAATAGATCCTAAGTCTGTGAGGGCAAAAATTTGACAAGAGGAAAGGTGGACGTAAGAGGCTGATGTGATTAGTTGTCAGGCTTTACTCGTCAATAGTTCGATCCCAAGTCGATGATGACGATGTTTCTCTGTCACTTATCGCTGCTTTCAACTGTAGCAATGAATTCCGGTGGCGCAGAGACTGCTTTAAACTGGGCAAGCCAGTTCTATGGTAGGAAGAAAGCAAGGGCATACCACAGAGCCAACTGGATCGTGCATAATGGAGCAATGCAGTCCTCGAACCCACATTCAGCACGAATATAGCTATTTTTATGTCAAAATGCGTAACAGTATTTGTAGCAAGGAAAAACGATCCTTTATGAAAATGACATTTGTGAGTCACTATACAAGAGCGTGCACAAAAGTAATGCCTCTGAATTTTTTGTTCTGTCCTCGATAACGGTTGAGGTATTACATGTCATGTATATGACTCGGTCGACCTTCGCGCTTCGCTGACGCGAGTTCCAACGCTCTGTCGCTATTAGGGCTCCGAACTGTAATTTGTTTAACGTGGTGCTGTCTAACATAACTCCGCAGGTTCATGAGAAACAGCGTGCTGTAATCGAAATTCGAATTTGTCAACACATGGAGCACGCTCCCCTTCAGCATGACAATGCAGACCACGCACGAGCACTGCGATTTCAGCAACAATCCGACACCCTGGGTTCTCCGATCATCCGATTTTCATCTATTTCCAAGACTTAAAGATCGCTTTCGAGGAGCGCAAAAGTGAGGTAATGGCTATGTCGGCGAAGTCAAACATTCTACAGTGATGTTATCAACAAACTGGTCTCTCATTGGTTCAAAAAAAAAAAAAAAATGTTCAAATGGCTCTGAGCACTATGGGCCTTAACTTGTAAGGCCATCAGTCCCCTAGAACTTAGAACTACTTAAACCTAACTAACCTAAGGACATCACACACATCCATGCCCGAGGCTGGATTCGAACCTGCGACCGTAGCGGTCGCCCGGTTCCAGACTGTAGCACCTAGAACCGCTCGGCCAGCCCGGCCGGCAGGTCTCTCATTGGGGGAAATGTGTTCGTCGCCAGGGTGATTATGTAGAGAAATAAATACGTAGACATGAAGAATATGGGCGTAGAATGCTAATAAACTTCGTTTTCTTTAAAAGCTGTGAGAGTTTTCACATAAAAAATTCGGAGGTATTACTCTTCAGTGCGCCATCGTAGTTAAAACAGGGAATACTTCTTTTCCTTTAAATTGAACTGCCATAGTAAAACATTTCCATATCGGCTTAACAGTTTCATCATCTAAGAAAACCAAATATACTTGTGAAATTAGAATTATATATTAATACCTTCAGCTGCTAACGGGGATTGATATATATCAACGGGGACAGGTGAAAATGTGTGCCCCGACCGGGACTCGAACCCGGGCTCTCCTGCTTACATGGCAGACACCATATCCATCTGAGCCACCGAGGGCACAGAGGATAGTGCGACTGCAGGGACTATCTCGCGCACGCCTCACGCGAGACCCGCATTCTCACCTTATATGTCCACACACTACATTCGTAGTGTCCCTACCCAACAAACTCATTAGTCGTGGAAGACATTCTTACCAAGCCCCGTAAGAGTTCGGGTAATGTGTGTGCATCCGCACAGAAGAAGGAGGTCTTGGCCAGTATTACCAGAACTATATACTTACACCATATCCATACAAGTAAATATACTTATATCCCACTGGAGTCAGCTCACACATGAATCACCTTTATGAGATTGTACGTTCTGTTTGCATGTAGACTGTTCTACCCAGCATTTTTAGTCTCTCCGAGGAACACATAGCTATAAGCATTTCTGGATAACTTTTTATCCAGATTTATGTAAAACGTCTGACCAAACCAGAAGGCAGAGAGCTCAGTCCACGAGTCTGAACTTCCCACGCTTCCTATAAACCGGGCCACATCGGAGTCTCTGTGTAAAAATACGCTCCGCAACAGGCGCAATACGTACAACAGGTAGTACGGAGCATGATGCGGCTTGGAAGTATGAAACGTCCCCTTAGAACAATTTATACAAGACTGTGCTTAACCTGGCACACAATAATTTTAGCGCAACGCAATCTGACTATCAAAAATCCCTGCAAAAGAATGGCCCTGAGTAACATTAAACTATACCTTTCACAAATCACTTACCTCACAAAAATCTCCGTTACTCGAACTACTGCAATACGGCGAGCGCCACTACTGCCAGCTAAATAAAAGATTCAAACTACTGAAGGCACTAACTACTGATAGGGATAGTTAGCAAATGAAATATATTAATAGAGAACAAACAATGTATTTACCTTAATATTCATAATTGACATCCAGTATTACAAATTATCAAAACTCCGCCATCTCTCTCCCCACATCCACCACTGCTGGCGGCTCACCTCCAACTGCGCAACGCTACGCGCTGTTCACATCCAGTTATAGCAGTTCATGACAACAATGGCAGACAACAATGCGAACTAGCCACAGGCTGCACACAGCACAGCCAGTGATTTTCATATAGAGCGCTACGTAACTTTGCCAATATAAAAATCTAAACAGCCTACTTACAGAAGTAGCCCGGCCCAACCACGGGGCCGCCAACTTATCGAATGGTGACCGCGGTGCGGTCTTTCTGTCCTGTTGGAGATCCACAATTTGATTTCAGTCTTCCTTGGCTTTCGAAAATGTGTATTGGCAAAAACCGGAATGGTTCATTGTACAGGTCCCTCACGCTTCGCCAGCTGTGATCTAGAAAAACGAAATACTTCAAAATTCTAGTTGATGATAGAATTATATATAAAGAAACTGCACAAATTTAGCTTAGTCTGAATGAGGTGTGAAGATTGGTAACTTGTTTCAAATGTTCAGAAGTAGAGAACTCTGAACTTGGAATCAGTCAACTCATACAAAAACACGGATGTAAAAGTATGTGGGTATATGAAATGGTCGAACTCAAAGAAGTCTTCTACCATGGAAGCAAAGTAATGGATGATGGAGGAAACAATGAGGATAAAAGTAGCAGGATAATACACAAAAAGAGGGTACTTCTCGCTAAAAAGAAGTTTACCAGTCCCAAAGATAGCCCTTATTTTGAGAAAGAAATTTCTGAGTAGGTACATAGTACTGTGAAGTGAATAGTACATTGTGGTACAATCGTAGAAGAAGATAATCGAAGTGTTTGAGGTGTGATGCTACAGGAGGGTGTTGACTATTAAGTGGTCCAAATGGTTCAGATGACTCTGAGCACTATGGGACTTAACTTGTGAGGTCATCAGTCCCCTAGAACTTAGAACTACTTAAACCTAACTAACCAAAGGACATCACACATCCATGCCCGAGGCAGGATTCGAACCTGCGACCGAAGCGGACGCACGGTTCCACACTGTAGCGCCTAGAACCGCTCGGCCACACCGGCCGGAGACTATTAAGTGAAAGAGTAAGATAAGAAATGAGATTTTTCACAGGGTCGGGGAGGAAAATGATAAACGGCAAAAACTGACTAAAACAAGGGGAAGGGTGAGGTGATAGGTGTTAAGTCATCGTAAAATAACCTCCGTGCTACTAGAGTGAGCTGCGTAGGGCGAAAACCGAAGGGGTACACAGAGAATGGAATATGTCAACAAATTATCGAGGACGTTTCTGTAGCTAGAAGAAGTGAAGAGGTTGACATAGGAAAGGAAGTCGTCCTTACACGAAAAAAAAAAAAAAACACAGTGCCAATGAAAAAAAATTAAAAGATAGAGGCTCAGTAGTAAGTAACACATGTGTAAGGTTTCGGTTCACTGCTATAATATTAGGAAAATACAGTCAGTCTACAAAATTGTCATTACATGCATGAAGAGAACACATGGCTCGTGATATTTTCTGCGCAAACCAGGAGCGTATACTGGTTCCCCGTTATATATTTGTACAACTGGATGCTTTTTGTCGTTCATACTACTGGGCCTGAAGATGATTCTATTGAGGAGTCGAAACTGGTAGCCTAAATGAAAGGCTATAAAAATAATAACTGTTGGGATAATATTTATACTATTCAACGGTCAGCCGCTGTCTCACACTCCATAAGCACAAGACAGACTTAAGGGGTACATCCTATAGTACAACTCAAGCGTGTGGCAGCCATACTCAAAACCGTATATCGCGGAATACTGGACATATACAAAGAAGGGAAACACGAATTGTCACACGTTTGTTTGAGTCGCTGTATAAATTCATCAACCTGCAAAATTACAGATCAACATCCTTAACGTCGGCCGGTCGGTGTGGCCGTGCGGTTCTAGGCGCTTCAGTCTGGAACCGCGTGACCGCTACGGTCGCAGATTGGAATCCTGCCTCGGGCATGGATGTGTGTGATGTCCATAGGTTAGTTAGGTTTAAGTAATTCTAAGTTCTAGGGGACTGATGACCTCAGAAGTTAAGTCCCATACTGCTCAGTCTTAACGTCGCTTTGCTGCAGCGTTCTTGAACACGTTGTAAGTTCGAACTCAATACATTTCTTTGAGAAAGAAAAGCTCCTGTTCATAAGTCAGCACGGATTTGGAAAGAATCGCTCGTCCGAAACTCAGCTTGCCCTTTTCTGACACCATATCCGACGAATCATGGATGAGGGGCAACAGCCAGATTTTGTGCTCCTAGAATCTCGGAAAGCGTTTGACACGGTGCCCCATTGCTGACTGTTAACGAAGGTCCTAGCATATACAGTAGGTTCCCAAATATGTGGTTGGGTCGGAGACTTTTTAAGTAGTAGAATCCAGTAAGTTGTCCTGGACACGAGTGTTCATCTACGTCTACAGACATACTCCACAAGCCACCATACGATGTATGGCGGAGGAAACCCTGTACCAACGCTCTCGCACACTGCATAAGCACAAGGTGAATCAGAGACAAGGGTATTGTCAGAAGTGTCCCACGAAAGTGTGATATGACCAATTTTGTTCTCTGTTCATAAATCATCTGACGCACAGGGTCAGCAGCAATCTGTGGCGTGTGCCCGAAAGTATCGCCGTTGAGTGACTATGGAACGATACAGGATGGCTGAGACAGAATTTCTACTTTGTGTTATGAATGGTAGCTTGCTCTAAATGTAGAAAAATATAAGTTAATGCAGATGAGTAGCAAAAACAATCATGTAATGGTCGGATACAGTGTTAGTGGAATGCGGCTTGACAAAGTGGGCATAACGTTACAAAGCGATATGAAATGAAAGAAGCAAGTAAAGTCGATAGTAGGAAAGGCGGATGGTCAACTTCGGTTTATTGGGAGTGTATCTACACTCATGCTCATAAATTAAGGATAACTGCAGAATGTGGTACCACACAACGTGGCACTACACAAAACTGGCGCTAATAGCATAAGCACATAAGGAACACACACGACACAGATCTGTAAGTCCAGGGTATTGGTGATAAGTTGAGAAAACCGTACCGAATCACATGTGCTGCTACAAAAAGCCACCGTTTCCTGCGCGTGTAACTCGACATCAATATGGGATATGATCACCATGCACAGATACACAGGCCGCACAACGGGTTGGCATACTCTGGATCAGGTAGTCAAGCAGCTGCTGGGGTATAGCCTCCCATTCTTGCACCAGTGCCTGTCGGACCTCCTAAAGTGTTTTAGGGGTTTGAGACGTGCAGCGATACGTCGACCGAGAACAACCCAGACGTGCTCGATGGGGTTTAGGTCTGGAGAACAGGCAGGCCACTCCATTCGCCTGGTATTTTCTCTTTCAAGGTACTCCTCCACGATGGCAGCTCGGTGGGGCAATACATTATCATCCATCAGGAGGAAGGTGGGATTCACCGCACCCCTGAAAAGGCGGACATACTGGTGCAAAATGACATCCTGTTACACCTGACCTGTTACAGTTCCTCTGTCAAAGAAACGCAGGGGTGTACGTGCACCAATCATAATCCCACTCCACACCATCAAACCACGACCTCCATACAGGTCCCTTTCAAGGACATTAAAGGGTTGGCATCTGGTTCCTGCTTCACGCCAGATGAAAACTCGTCGAGAATCACTGTTCAGACTATACATGGACTCGTCCGTGAACATAACCTGGGACCACATCCAATGACCATGTACTGTGTTCTTGACACCAGGCTTTACTAGCTCTCCTGTGACCAGGCGTCAGTGGAACGCACCTTGCAGGTCTCTAGGTGAAAAAACCATGCCTGTTCAGTCGTCTGTAGACTGTATGTCTGGAGAAAATGGTTCAAATGGCTCTGAGCACTATGCGACTTCACTTCTGAGGTCATCAGTCGCCTAGAACTTAGAACTAATTAAACCTAACTAACCTAAGGACATCACACACATCCATGCCTGAGGCAGGATTCGAACCTGCGACCGTAGCGGTCGCTCGGTTCCAGACTGTGGCGCCTAGAACCGCACGACCATTCCGGCCGGCTGTGTGTCTGGAGACAACTGTTCCAGTGGCTGTGGTCAGGTCCCGAGCATGGCTACCTGCAGTACTCTGTGGCCGTCTGCGGTCTTCTTGTGGTGTTGCACACTGTGGACGTCCCGTACTGTAGCGCGTGGACACGTTTCCTGTCTGCTGGAATCGGTCATAATCTTGAGATCACACTTTGTGGCACACGGAGGACCAGCTCTGTTTGACCAGCCTCCAGTCGCCCTAGTATTCTACCCCTCATAACGTCATCAATGTGTATTAATTGAGCCATTTTCAACGCACAATTAGCACGTCTGGAAACGTCTGCACATTTACTCGCTGCACAGTACTCTGACATGCACCTACACACCTCTGCGTATGTGGACTGCTGCCAGCGCCACTGTGCGACGACCGCAGGTCGAATGCACCGCACGGTCGTACCCCGAGGTGATTTGAACCCGCAAACCGCCCACCAGAGCATTGTTTCACCAAGTATTAGCATTACCCTTAATTTATGAGCATGAGTGTATAAAGCAGACCGCTTCTAGAGCACTAGTGCGACCCATTCTTGAGTGTTGCTCGAGTGTTTGGGATTCGCACCAGTCAGCATTATAGGAAGACGTCGAACAGTTACCGGTAGCTTTGATCGACGCAGAAGTATTATGGGGATACTTCGTGAACTCCAATGGCGATGCCTGGAGTGAACACGAAGTTCTTTTCGCGAAACAATTTAGAGAACGGGCATTTGCGGCTGACTGCAGAACGATTTTACTGCCGCCAATGTACATTTCGCGTAAGGAACGCAAAGACAAGATAAGGGCTCTTACGGAGGAATATAGACAGTGTGGTGGCTTTCAGAATTCGTATGTTGATGTAGATGTAAACTCTGAAAATCCTGAACTGGCAGGTCCTTGAAGACAGAAGCCAAGTAAGTCCCAAAAAACTACTTACAAAGTTTCAAGAACCGATATTATGTATAGAATCCAAGATACGCTACATTTCCCTACGTACCGCTCCCGTACCTACTGCCAATACAACAGTACAGTAATGACCGCTCACACACTTCTGTGGAAACGTCCTCCAACGCTGGAATCCATATCGGTTGCTACCGGGTTCGCTTGTGGTGCTTCATAACAGCTAGTAATCTCGGTCATGGAGACAGATACCAGTAATCGATATCAAAGGAGTGAGACGAACGACAGTAAGAACTCTCATATAAATTTTTGACCAGAGCTTAATCCTCTCTTACCCTGTTAGTACGTAAGCGGTAGCACCTAAGCGGTTGTTACAATAGGCGCTGGCTGGGCAACGTATGCTGCGGAAAGTTGTGGCAGGTCCGAATCACGTAACGTGACGCGTCATCAGCCGTGTTACGGCCGCAGCTGCACTGTGCGGTCTTCCTATGCCGTGTCGTCACTGGGGATCTTGTCGGTTACGTCGGTGGTTGGTTTTTGTGGAAGCTACCATCGACCAGCGAGTCCCGACTCACCGGTAAACGTTCCACTGAGGCAGAGTTATGAATACGTCGTTACGGGACGTTTTCTTTAGTAGTACACTACTGACCATTAAAATCGCTACACCACGAAGATGACCTGCTACAGACGCGACATTTAACCGACAGGAAGAAGATGCTGTGATTTGCAAATGATTAGCTTCTCAGAGCACTCATACAAGATTGGCGCCGGTGGCGACACATACAACGTGCTGACATGAGGAAAATTTCCAACCGATTTCTCATACACAAACAGCAGTCGACCGGCGTTGCCTGGTGAAACGTTGTTATGATGCCTCGTGTAAGGAGGAGAAATGCGTACCATCACGTTTCCGACTTTGATAAAGGTCGGATTGTAGCCTATCGCGATTGCGGTTTATGGTATCGCGACACTGCTGCTCGCGTTGGTCGATCCAATGACTGTTAGGAGAATATGGAATCGATGGGTTCAGGAACGTAATACGGAACGCCGTGCTGAATCCCAACGGCCTCGTATCACTAGCAGTGGAGATGACAGGCATCTTATGCGCATGGCTGAAACGGATCGTGCAGCCACGACTCGATCGTTGAGTCAACAGATGGGAACGTTTGCATGAGAAGAACCATCTGCACGAACAGTTCGACGACATTTGGAGCAGCATAAACTATCAGCTCGGAGACCGTGGCTGCGGTTACCCTTCACTCTGCATCACAGACAGGAGCGCCTGCGATGGTGTACTCAACGACGAACCTGGGTGCACGAATGGCAAAACGTCATGTTTTCGGATGAGTCCAGGTTCTGTTTACAGCATCACGATGGTCGCATCCGTGTTTGGCGACATCCCGGTGAACGCACATTGGAGCGTGTATTCGTCATCGCCATACTGGTGTATCACCCGGCGTGATGGTATGGGCTGCCATTGGTTACACGTCTCGGTCACCTCTTGTTCGCTTTGACGACACTTTGAACAGTGTACGTTACATATCAGATGTGTTACGACCCGTGGCCCTACCCTTCATTCGATCCCTGCGAAACCCTACATTTCAGCAGAATAATGCACGACCGCATGTTGCAGGACCTGTACGGGCCTTTCTGGATACAGAAAACGTTCGACTGCTGCCCTGGCCAGCACATTCTCCAGATCTCTCACCAATGGAAAGCGTCTGGTCAATGATGGGCGAGCAACTGGCTCGTCACAATACGCCAGTCACTACTCTTGATGAACTGTGGTATCGTGTTGAAGCTGCATGGGCAGCTGTACCTGTACACGCCATCCGAGCTCTGTTTGACTCAATACCCAGGCGTATCAAGGCCGTTATTACGGCCAGAGGTGGTTGTTCTGGGTAGTGATTTCTCAGGTTATATGCACCCAAATTGCGTGAAAATGTAATCACATGTCAGTTCTAGTATAATATATTTGTCGAATGAATACCCGTTTATCATCTGCATTTCTTCTTGGTGTAGCAATTTCAATGGCCAGTAGTGTAGTTATTCTCTATCTAGCGAAAAGGAGTTATCCCACTAAAACCAGCTTCTCATCACAAGAAGATAAAAATTATATTTTAAACTGTACCATTTCCATGTCTCATGAGTAGTCTATTTTGTGATTCCGAAGTTCCTCAGACTTGTGATCTCACTGTTAGCAGATGATGCGGTTTTCTACAAGAAAGCAGCAAAGCTAGAAGACAGCATCGACTTGTAGAGTGACCTGCAGAGAACTGATGAATGGTGCACGCTGTGGCATTTGACGCTGAACTTAAATAAAAGTAACATCTTGGGCATACATAGGAAAAGAAATCCACTACTCTACAATTACACTGTTGAGGAAAAACAGTACCTACCGTAAAATATCTAGGAGTAACCAACCAGAGCGGCCTTAAGTGGAATGACCATATAAAGCAAACTGTTGGAGAAGCAATGCCGGACTGAGATTCATACGAAGAACGTAAGGAAATGTAACTCATCCACGACGGAAGTAGCGTACAAGGCGCTTGTTCCACCGATTCTTGAGTATCTTTTATCAGTATTGCGTCGTTCCACAGGTGGGATTGATAGAAGAAATAGAGAAGATCCAAAGAAGAGCAGCGCGTTTTGTTACGGGATTGTAAGTCGGCGCGAGAGAGTTACAGAGGTGTTCGACGAACTAGAGTCGCAGAAGCCACATAGAGAGGCATAGTGCATCATGTTTACTATCGCAATTTCGCGAAAGTACTTTCCGGCAAGAGTCGGATAACATATTACTTCCTGCCACATACGTCTCGCGAAAAGACCAAGACAAGAAAATTTGAGGAATTGGAACTATACAGAGGCTTACGGACAATTATTCTTCTGACGTGCCATTCGCGAGTGGAAGAGGGAAGGGGGATCAGTTAGTGGTACTACAAGTACCCTCCGCCACACACCGTTACATGTCCTGTGGAGTATGATGTATATGTAGATGTATATGTAGTTGCTGTATCTCAGCTTTCTTTACTTCTGTCATCCCCTAACCGTTTGGACAGTGTTGGCTGATGTGGAAACCTATTCTTTGCAGCCAAACCGCACTAAACTGCAAAAGGGATTCACAGTTTGCAGTATTTAGCAGGCGCCTGGTCCCTGTTTATTTTTTAAAATTTTAGTTCATCTGTTATTCTTTAGCCATAAGGGCAAGGTGGGACGTTGCAGAACTTAGTTCTTTTCAGCTAACACCCAATACTCTGGAAGTGCGGCAAAGGGGAGAATCGGGTTGCGAATATTTTCGGGGTGCGGGGAGGAGGGGGTTACGAGTTCCACCATAAATTAAAAGCAGGTACAGTCAGACACCCGTTTTTTGGAAGTTTATTCCCGGTTAAGATACGAATAACGGAAGTGGAAAGCCCTCTCAAACATTTCCAATTGAAAATTTTTTGTGTTAGCAGAAGAGCCAACACTGTGTTACGAGTGGAGGCCGAAATGCACGCGTTTTAGCTCACGCAGGCTGGCGTGAGAAGGGAAGAACTATACTGACGTGAGGTCTGGAATATGGCAAGGAATGAGAATTCAGAAAGCGGACGTAATTAGTTTGATACTTAACTTTAATCCATTAATGATGAACGTCGCTCTTGACGGTACATGGTTCACAATATTATCTGTTCAGAATACATTCTTGAAGATAATAATTATAGTAACTGAGTATGGCGCCTTGCTAGGTCGTAGCAAATGACGTAGCTGAAGGCTGTGCTAAACTGTCGTCTCTGCAAATGAGAACGTATGTAGCCAGTGAACCATCGCTAGCAAAGTCGGCTGTACAACTGGGCGAGTGCTAGGAAGTCTCTCTAGACCTGCCGTGTGGCGGCGCTCGGTCTGCAATCACTGATAGTGGCGACACGAGGGTCCGACGTATACTAACGGACCGTGGCCGATTTAAAGGCTACCACCTAGCAAGTGTGGTGTCTGGCGGTGACACTACAACATTCTCTGGATTTACTTCCGGGTAGGTGGATTTTACCTGAAATGGATATAGTTCTTCAACAGCTCGCCATGCCCTCATCGGTACGGACTAAGGAAGATATCCTCGCACACTTCTGCAGATGACCACCAGCACTTTTTTCTCTTCACCCCAACGATTCTGCGTCAGCTGAGAAAGTCTCTACATCTCCGCAAGCACGTGGAATACCTTCTATTATGTCTCCAGGCTCGTCGTCAAATATGTGGGGTCTGGAAATCCTACGTACTCGGTTCCCTAGACAAACAATTCAAACAAATCGTATTTATTACAAAATGAAAAGATACAACACTTAACTTCTCAATTACACAGATGTGTAGCAAGCAAAGGGTGACATACAAGATAAGCAAATTTCTTCAGTATAAACAATTCCAGGTCTGTGTTACATAGAGTATACAAGTGAAGTAACTAGAATTCACTCTGCTGTACAAGCGCCCAATCTTGAAGGTTCTGTTCAACTGGGACATCGCCAGTCGGACGCGGCGCTTACGTCCTCTTCACGTAGGGGCCACTGCTGTCGCGTTGTCGTCCTGGAGAGGCTGCCGATGTGGCGAGCGGTTCTAGGGGCTTCAGACCGGAACCGCGCGACTGCTGCGGTCGCAGGTTCGAATCCTGCCTCGGGCATGGTTGTGTGTGATGTCCTTAGGTTAGTTAGGTTTAAGTAGTTCTAAGTTCTAGGGGACTGATGACCTCAGATGTTAAGTCCCGTAGTGCTCAGAGCCATTCGAACCATTTCGTCCTGGAGAGGGGTCGGTAAGCGCGCGACTGGCTGACGTCTTCTGACAGCCATCTCTTCTCTACCGTTTCCGAATCGCGTGCAGCGCTTGACTTTACGCCGTAACACCGTCGTCACTCCTGTGTCTCCCGTAGGACCGATCTCATTTTATTCAGCATACTTGAAAAAAAGCGTCCTGCTGGCACTCTACCATCACGTCCCGTCTACCTTATCCCTCCAGACATTTCATTACCTTTCCAAGGGTAATTTCAACCACCTTCTTCCCCCAGATCATTAAATACACTCCTGGAAATTGAAATAAGAACACCGTGAATTCATTGTCCCAGGAAGGGGAAACTTTATTGACACATTCCTGGGGTCAGATACATCACATGATCACACTGACAGAACCACAGGCACATAGACACAGGCAACAGAGCATGCACAATGTCGGCACTAGTACAGTGTATATCCACCTTTCGCAGCAATGCAGGCTGCTATTCTCCCATGGAGACGATCGTAGAGATGCTGGATGTAGTCCTGTGGAACGGCTTGCCATGCCATTTCCACCTGGCGCCTCAGTTGGACCAGCGTTCGTGCTGGACGTGCAGACCGCGTGAGACGACGCTTCATCCAGTCCCAAACATGCTCAATGGGGGACAGATCCGGAGATCTTGCTGGCCAGGGTAGTTGACTTACACCTTCTAGAGCACGTTGGGTGGCACGGGATACATGCGGACGTGCATTGTCCTGTTGGAACAGCAAGTTCCCTTGCCGGTCTAGGAATGGTAGAACGATGGGTTCGATGACGGTTTGGATGTACCGTGCACTATTCAGTGTCCCCTCGACGATCACCAGTGGTGTACGGCCAGTGTAGGAGATCGCTCCCCACACCATGATGCCGGGTGTTGGCCCTGTGTGCCTCGGTCGTATGCAGTCCTGATTGTGGCGCTCACCTGCACGGCGCCAAACACGCATACGACCATCATTGGCACCAAGGCAGAAGCGACTCTCATCGCTGAAGACGACACGTCTCCATTCGTCCCTCCATTCACGCCTGTCGCGACACCACTGGAGGCGGGGTGCACGATGTTGGGGCGTGAGCGGAAGACGGCTTAACGGTGTGCGGGACCGTAGCCCAGCTTCATGGAGACGGTTGCGAATGGTCCTCGCCGATACCCCAGGAGCAACAGTGTCCCTAATTTGCTGGGAAGTGGCGGTGCGGTCCCCTACGGCACTGCGTAGGATCCTACGGGCTTGGCGTGCATCCGTGCGTCGCTGCGGTCCGGTCCCAGGTCGACGGGCACGTGCACCTTCCGCCGACCACTGGCGACAACATCGATGTACTGTGGAGACCTCACGCCCCACGTGTTGAGCAATTCGGCGGTACGTCCACCCGGCCTCCCGCATGCCCACTATACGCCCTCGCTCAAAGTCCGTCAACTGCACATACGGTTCACGTCCACGCTGTCGCGGCATGCTACCAGTGTTAAAGACTGCGATGGAGCTCCGTATGCCACGGCAAACTGGCTGACACTGACGGCGGCGGTGCACAAATGCTGCGCAGCTAGCGCCATTCGACGGCCAACACCGCGGTTCCTGGTGTGTCCGCTGTGCCGTGCGTGTGATCATTGCTTGTACAGCCCTCTCGCAGTGTCCGGAGCAAGTATGGTGGGTCTGACACACCGGTGTCAATGTGTTCTTTTTTCCATTTCCAGGAGTGTAATTCTTCCGATTTCCCCATCCTATCAACTACAACATTTCCTACATCTTCCGTTCAATAGTAAGTCTCCAACCTATTCTCTCCCTGCTTTCCTTCAATCCTATCAGCCTCCTGCAATCCTACGCAGTTCTCATCCGAGACCATTGCTCAAAGCACTTCCTCGTAAATCCCATCTGCATCCGAATTCCTCAATTAGAAAAAATTATCAGAAACCCGTACGGATACCCAGGCGTGTTAATGAGCCGCTTCGAGGTGCGCCGGCCCGAGATCGAACCCTCCTGGTGAGTTAACGACGAGAGTCAATATGCCGCCCAGCCTTGGTGTTGTTTTTAGGTGGTTTCCCACATCCCATTAGGAGAATACCGGACAGCTGCACAAATACAGTCTCAGTTACAAGATTCGGAATCTTTAGAAATCTTCCGCTCACTTCTTCATAAATAAGAAACACAAACACTTCGGGTACACCTATTCTGACGCGGGTGACGATAGGAATGGCATCTGGCCACCCCCTAAACAAACCACGCGAAATCTGATAATAACCATGCCGACCTTGCGCCGATGCGGGACAAAGGCACAAGAAAAGGAAGAAGAAGACAATATTGTCAGAAACACAGGACAACAATATTTTTACGGGTTTCAAGACCACACACATCAGCAGTAAATTAAATTAAAAAAGTCCGTTGTCCAGAATATCAAGTCCTTCTTCCCTGTGCGGAGATACGGTTTCTCCCTTGCCTCGGCCTTTGGGCTACCATGGGGATTACAGTTGAGGCGGCGTTAACTCATCCCTGACAGTTGCAACGGACAAGGCGCAGCTGTTCGTGGACCTACCTCGACCAGGACAGTAACGCGATTCTGTCGACGTCTCTATGACGTTGCCTCAGTCTTGTAACAGCTCTATAGACGGCTATTGTTTTCGCCTCCAGCCGTTTGCGCCTCGTAGTTTGAAGCTGTCAACAGCGTTACGTGCTGTCAGGGATCTTCTTACGCCGTCTCGACTACAGAAATTAATGCCGTAAGAAAGATTTGCATCTCATTACGAATATTAGAGCGATATACTAGGCAAACAAAATTTAAAAGCTTATTTGACTGCTTTGTTCACACAAATTAGACAATTTTCCCAACTCTGTCTTTGCAAAAGTGTGCTATGCAATGTGGACTACTGGAAGTAGTACATTTTCGTTTCGTTATTATGATATTTATCGCACATTTGCACCAACATAACTTAGAAATAACTCATCTACACACATTTCTGTTCCTGAAAAGCCAAACAAAAGTTTATTTCTTAAGAAGTGCATCGCACAAACGCTTCCCATCATTAGCCATGGATTGCTAAGATGTTCAGGAAAGCTCCCCACTACGTTCTCAATGATTTCGTAAGGAATGGCGTCCATATCTTCTCGGATTGCGGCTTTCAGCTCATCAGTATTGTAGAATCACCGTGAAAAACTTTGTTTTTGAAATGACTCCCCAGAAAAAAAAAATCAGCGGCTGGGAGATCAGGTGATCTCGCCGGCCGTGGGACCACGATTCGACCCCCGAATCGTGAAAATAACCAGTGTTGAATGTGGTGCCTCAATGGGGCCATTGAATTATGGACCGAACGGGCTGTGGCCCTATATTGCTGAAACCTCGCGTTTAGATGGCAGTGTCCCTGGAGCTGTAAAACAAAGAAATATCATTAGTTGTGGCCGTATACCGCTGGGAATCGAGACTCACTGACCGGCCATTGTTACTTAAAAAAAAAAAATGTAGCCCAACGATTCCAATGGCTTGTCCAATAGCTCACCAGACGATGATCTTTGGGCTACCCACAGCCTTTTCACGAATAAGCTGTGGTTTAGTGAAAGAGTAATATCGGAAATTTTGTTTATTGACAAGCTCACTCAGATGAAGTTTGCCTCATCAGACAGAATAAGTCTTGCCAGAAATGTACCCTCCTCACAGACTTTATCCAGTAATGCTGTGCAGAAATTGCACCTATTCATAGCATCTCCCGGCCGTAACTGTTGTGTCACACGCAAATTACACTCCTGGAAATTGAAATAAGAACACCATGAATTCATTGTCCCAGTAAGGGGAAACTTTATTGACACATTCCTGGGGTCAGATACATCACATGATCACACTGGCAGAACCACAGGCACATAGACACAGGAAACAGAGCATGCACAATGTCGGCACTAGTACAGTGTATATCCACCTTTCGCAGCAATGCAGGCTGCTATTCTCCCATGGAGACGATCGTAGAGATGCTGGATGTAGTCCTGTGGAACGGCTTGCCATGCCATTTCCACCTGGCGCCTCAGTTGGACCAGCGTTCGTGCTGGACGTGCAGACCGCGTGAGACGACGCTTCATCCAGTCCCAAACATGCTCAATGGGGGACAGATCCGGAGATCTAGCTGGCCAGGGTAGTTGACTTACACCTTCTAGAGCACGTTGGGTGGCACGGGATACATGCGGACGTGCATTGTCCTGTTGGAACAGCAAGTTCCCTTGCCGGTCTAGGAATGGTAGAACGATGGGTTCGATGTCGGTTTGGATGTACCGTGCACTATTCAGTGTCCCCTCGACGATCACCAGTGGTGTACGGCCAGTGTAGGAGATCGCTCCCACACCATGATGCCGAGTGTTGGCCCTGTGTGCCTCGGTCGTATGCAGTCCTGATTGTGGCGCTCACCTGCACGTCGCCAAACACGCATACGACCATCATTGGCACCAAGGCAGAAGCGACTCTCATCGCTGAAGACGACACGTCTCCATTCGTCCCTCCATTCACGCCTGTCGCGACACCACTGGAGGCGGGCTGCACGATGTTGGGGCGTGAGCGGAAGACGGCCTAACGGTGTGCGGGACCGTAGCCCAGCTTCATGGAGACGGTTGCGAATGGTCCTCGCCGATACCCCAGGAGCAACAGTGTCCCTAATTTGCTGGGAAGTGGCGGTGCGGTCCCCTACGGCACTGCGTAGGATCCTACGGTCTTGGCGTGCATCCGTGCGTCGCTGCGGTCCGGTCCCAGGTCGACGGGCACGTGCACCTTCCGCCGACCACTGGCGACAACATCGATGTACTGTGGAGACCTCACGCCCCACGTGTTGAGCAATTCGGCGGTACGTCCACCCGGCCTCCCGCATGCCCACTATACGCCCTCGCTCAAAGTCCGTCAACTGCACATACGGTTCACGTCCACGCTGTCGCGGCATGCTACCAGTGTTAAAGACTGCGATGGAGCTCCGTATGTCACGGCAAACTGGCTGACACTGACGGCGGCGGTGCACAAATGCTGCGCAGCTAGCGCCATTCGACGGCCAACACCGCGGTTCCTGGTGTGTCCGCTGTGCCGTGCGTGTGATCATTGCTTGTACAGCCCTCTCGCAGTGTCCGGAGCATGTATGGTGGGTCTGACACACCGGTGTCAATGTGTTCTTTTTTCCATTTCCAGGAGTGTATAAGGCTGAAACTTTATATCCTGCATCACAGTCCCCTGCAAAGACGTGCAAGGGATGGCTCCAGACAGACCGCTATGTGTTCCGCTACAGAGCTACACGAATTAGTCGAACATTCCCAGCGTTCGAATCGCCATTTCACGTCGCTCATGCTTCATACTGTTTCCAAATCCTTCTCACGCCATTGTCTTTATCCACCTGGATATTGTCCTCCTGTCTGGAACACGGAAATGGGAATCTTACGCGGCGCATTTCTGGTTGGACAGCTGTAACGCTCTGCACGCAGCATAGCTTCTCCACTACCTTAATGAGCACCTGCACTGGCCAACGTCCCACACTGAACTGAATGGCACACTACGGGAGCCCGATTACAAATGGTAGAAGGCATGAGTGCATCTATATCTTAGCAGAATACAGGGGGGGGGGGCAAATGTAAATGTGCTATTTCCCAACGGCCACCTGTACAAGTTTTCCAACAAAAGTAACATGGGCGTCCTATTTACCGTAGAAAGATTCATGCAGACATTTCAATATTGTCTCTCTACACTTATTTGTAAGACTTGAAACATCTCTTTAATTATTTTTATTAAACACTTACCTACAGAATTTTCCCTGAAAAAGACATCTCAAACTTAAACCATTTATTTATTACCCAGAAGCCCAACGCAATCTAACTGCTATACATTGACAACATGACTTCCAATAATTATCACAAAAGAATGGCCCTGAATTGCAAGAAATCCTAACTGATACAAATCCAAAAAATTAGAATTAAAGAAATATGAAACTACCTCCAACTCTGTTAATTGCCTAATCTCATTTCAATCACGAATCCCAACAGTGCAATCCCCATTCTTTTTGATAAGTCACTTGCCTCACGGAAAATATTCATAACACGAACTACAGCAATTGCAACAAGTAGCAACTACAGCCAGCTAAATAAAAAGATTCTAACTACTATAGACTCTAACTACTATCGACTCTAACTACTAGGAGACATATGGTTAGCGAAAGAAAGATTTTGTTAAAGAGCAAACAATGTATTTAGAAAATTATACCTTATTCATGTGGCATCCAGTTCCAAAAATTACACACCTGGAAATTGAAATAAGAACACCGTGAATTCATTGTCCCAGGAAGGGGAAAATTTATTGACACATTCCTGGGGTCAGATACATCACATGATCACACTGACAGAACCACAGGCACATAGACACAGACAACAGAGCATGCACAATGTCGGCACTAGTACAGTGTATATCCACCTTTCGCAGCAATGCAGGCTGCTATTCTCCCATGGAGACGATCGTAGAGATGCTGGATGTAGTCCTGTGGAACGGCTTGCCATGCCATTTCCACCTGGCGCCTCAGTAGGACCAGCGTTCGTGCTGGACGTGCAGACCGCGTGAGACGACGCTTCATCCAGTCCCAAACATACTCAATGGGGGACAGATCCGGAGATCTTGCTGGCCAGGGTAGTTGACTTACACCTTCTAGAGCACGTTGGGTGGCACGGGATACATGCGGACGTGCATTGTCCTGTTGGAACAGCAGGTTCCCTTACCGGTCTAGGAATGGTAGAACGATGGGTTCGATGACGGTTTTGATGTACCGTGCACTATTCAGTGTCCCCTCGACGATCACCAGTGGTGTACGGCCAGTGTAGGAGATCGCTCCCCACACCATGATGCCGGGTGTTGGCCCTGTGTGCCTCGGTCGTATGCAGTCCTGATTGTGGCGCTCACCTGCACGACGCCAAACACGCATACGACCATCATTGGCACCAAGGCAGAAGCGACTCTCATCGCTGAAGACGACACGTCTCCATTCGTCCCTCCATTCACGCCTGTCGCGACACCACTGGAGGCGGGCTGCACGATGTTGGGGCGTGAGCGGAAGACGGCCTAACGGTGTGCAGGACCGTAGCCCAGCTTCATGGAGACGGTTGCGAATGGTCCTCGCCGATACCCCAGGAGCAACAGTGTCCCTAATTTGCTGGGAAGTGGCAGTGCGGTCCCCTACGGCACTGCGTAGGATCCTACGGTCTTGGCGTGCATCCGTGCGTCGCTGCGGTCCGGTCCCAGGTCGACGGCCACGTGCACCTTCCGCCGACCACTGGCGACAACATCGATGTACTGTGGAGACCTCACGCCCCACGTGTTGAGCAATTCGGCGGTACGTCCACCCGGCCTCCCGCATGCCCACTATACGCCCTCGCTCAAAGTCCGTCAACTGCACATACGGTTCACGTCCACGCTGTCGCGGCATGCTACCAGTGTTAAAGACTGCGATGGAGCTCCGTATGCCACGGCAAACTGGCCGACACTGACGGCGGCGGTGCACAAATGCTGCTACTCTATCCTGTGCAAGCTGCTTCATCTCCCAGTACCTACTGCAACCTACATCCTTCTGAATCCGCTTGGTGTATTCATCTCTTGGTCTCTCTCTACGATTTTTACCCTCCTCGCTGCCCTCCAATACTAAATTGGTGATCCCTTGATGCCTCAGAACATGTCCTACCAACCGATCCCTTCTTCTGGTCAAGTTGTGCCACAAACTTCTCTACTCCCCAATCCTATTCAACACCTCATCATTAGTTATGTGATCTACCCATCTAATCTTCAGCATTCTTCTGTAGCACCACATTTCGAAAGCTTCTATTCTCTTCTTGTCTAAACTATTTATTGTCCATGTTTCACTTCCATACATGGCTACACTCCATACAAATACTTTCAGAAACGACTTCCTGACACTTAAATCTATACTCGATGTTAACAAGTTTATCTTCTTCGGAAACACTTTCCTTGCCATTGACAGTCTACATTTTATATCCTCTCTACTTCAACCATCATCAGTTATTTTGCTTCCCAATTAGCAAAACTCCTTTACTACTTTAAGTGTCTCATTTCCTTATCTAATACCCTCAACATCACCCGACATAATTCGACTACATTCCATTATCCTCGTTTTGCTTTTGTTGATGTTCATCTTATATCCTCCTTTCAAGACACTGTCCATTCCGTTCAACTGCTCTTCCAAGTCCTTTGCTGTCTCTGACAGAATTACAATGTCATCGGCGAACCTCAACGTTTTTATTTCTTCTCCATGCATTTTAATACCTACTCCGAATTTTTCTTTAGTTTCCTTCACTGCTTGCTCAATATACAGATTGAATAACATCGGGGAGAGGCTACAACCCTGTCTCACTCCCTTCCCAACCACTGCTTCCCTTTCATGCCCCTCAACTCTTATAACTGCCATTAGGTTTCTATACAAATTGTAAATGGCCTTTCGCTCCCTGTATTATACCCCTGCCACCTTCAGAATTTTAAAGAGAGTATTCCAGTCAACATTGTCAATAGCTTTCTCTAAGTCTACAAATGCTAGAAACGTAGTTTTGCCTTTCCTTAATCTATTCTCTAAGATCATTCGTAGGGTCAGTACTGCCTCACGTGTTCCAATATTTCTACGGAATCCAAACTGATCTTCCCCAAGGTCGGCTTCTACCAGTTTTTCCATTCGTCTGTAAAGAATTCGCGTTAGTACTTTGCGGCTGTGACTTATTAAACTGATAGTTCGGTAATTTTCACATCTGTCAACACCTGCCTTCTTTGGGATTGGAATTATTATATTCTTCTTGAAGTCTGAGAGTATTTCGCCTGTCTCATACATCATGCTCACCAGATGGTAGAGTTTTGTCAGGACTGGCTCTCCCAAGGCCATCAGTAGTTCTAATGGAATTTTGTCTACTACCGGGGCCTTGTTTCGACTTCGGTCTTTCAGTGCTCTGTCAAACTCTTCACGCAGTATCATATCTCCCATTTGATCTTCATCTACATCCTCTTCCATTTCCATAATACTGTCCTCAAGTACATCGCCCTTGTTCAGACCCTCTATATACTCCTTCCACCTTTCTGCTTTCCCTTCTTTGCTTAGAACTGGGTTTCCATCTGAGCTCTTGATATTCATACAAGTGGTTCTCTTTTCTCCAAAGGTCTCTTTAATTTTCCTGTAGGCAGTGTCTATCTTACCCCTAGTGAGATAAGCCTCTACATCCTTACATTTATCCTCTAGCCATCCCTGCTTAGCCATTTTGCACTTCCTGTTGATCTCATTTTTGAGAAGTTCGTATTCCTTTTTGCCTGCTTCATTTACTGCATTTTTATATTTTGTCCTTTCATCAATTAAATTCAATATTTCTTCTGTTACCCAAGGATTTCTACTAGCCCTCGTCTTTTTACCTACTTGATCCTCTGCTGCCTTCACTATTTCATCTCTCAAAGCTACCCATTCTTCTTCTACTGTATTTCTTTCCCCCATTCCCGCCATTTGTTCCCTTACGCTCTCTCTGAAACTCTGTACAACTTCTGGTTTAGTCAGTTTATCCAGGTCCCATCTCCTTAAATTCCCACCTTTTTGCAGTTTCTTCAGTTTTAACCTACAGTTCATAACCAATAGATTGTGGTCAGAGTCCACATCTGCACCTGGAAATGTCTTACAATTTAAACCTGGTTCCTAAATTTCTGTCTTACCATTATATAATCTATCTGAAATCTGTCAGTATCTCCAGGCATCTTCCATGTATACAGCCTTCTTTTATGGTTCTTGAACCAAGTGTTAGCTATGATTAAGTTATGCTCTGTGCAAAATTCTACCAGGCGGCTTCCTCTTTCATTTCTTAACCCCAATCCATATTCACCTACTACGTTTCCTTCTCTCCCTTTTCCTACTACCGAATTCCAGTCACCCATGACTATTAAATTTTCGTCTCCCTTCACTATCTGAATAATTTCTTTTATTTCATCATACATTTCTTCAATTTCTTCGTCATCTGCAGAGCTAGTTGGCATATAAACTTGTACTACTGTAGTAGGCGTGGGCTTCGTGTCTATCTTGGCCACAATAATGCGTTCACTATGCTGTTTGTAGTAGCTTACCCGCACTCCTATTTTTTTATTCATTATTAAACCTACTCCTGCATTACCCCTATTTGATTTCGTATTTATAACCTTGTATTCACCTGACCAAAAGTCTTGTTCCTCCTGCCACCGAACTTCACTAATTCCCACTATATCTAACTTTAACCTATCCATTTCCCTTTTTAAATTTTCTAACCTACCTGCCCGATTAAGGGATCTGACATTCCACTCTCCGATCCGTAGAACGCCAGTTTTCTTTCTCCTGATAACGACATCCTCTTGAGTAGTCCCCGCCCGGAGATCCGAATGGGGGACTATTTTACCTCCGGAATATTTTACCCAAGAGGACGTCATCATCATTTAACCATACAGTAGAGCTGCATGCCCTCGGGAAAAATTACGGCTGTAGTTTTCCCTTGCTTTCAACCGTTCGCAGTACCAGCACAGCAAGGCCGTTTTGGTTAGTGTTACAAGGCCAGATCAGTCAATCATCCAGACCGGTGCCCCTGGAACTACTGAAAGGGCTGCTGCCCCTCTTCAGGAACCAGGCGTTTGTCTGGCCTCTCAACAGATACCCCTCCGTTGTGGTTGCACCTACGGTACGGCTATCTGTATCGCTGAGGCACGCAAGCCTTCCCACCAACGGCAAGGTCCATGGTTCATGGACATTCAGTTATCCATAACTGCAGATATCTGTAACAGCTTCAGTTTCTCGTGGAAAACAATTACATGGTATGCACATTTTAGAGGAATACATTAAAAATAAAATTATCTGTAAAACATTTATATTGCAAAGTGATACTGCACGTAGCTTTAGAGTGCAGAAGATAACTACTACAAAAAATTACCTGTGTTACCAAAAAGGGTGGAGGACAGAATAAATGGACATGTTACATCACAACATAAAAATGAGAACTTTCTGCTTAACTGTACCAAACCATTTTTGGAATATCAACTGTAGAAACATGTGTTGATAAGGCCACGAAATATGGAATCTAGTGATACGAAATGTCAGTAACTCAAGAGTAAGGAAAAAAATATTTTGAGGAAAACGGCACATTTACCGATTTTAGCGGAGATTGGTGAACACGTATTACGGGACTGTGAGCAGCGGTTTAAATCCATCAAGGAAGCGCTTACTCGCGAGTTGCAACTGATCGTTCAATATATTACCGTTGCTCTTAGCAAGATGTTTATAAATTTCAATTTTCTTCTAATAAATCCAATTTCCAGCCTTTTAATTCCTTACGTACAATTACGGTCACTTCTAATTCTCACGGAGAATGGTCTGAAATAAATAAATCTTCAGCAAATGAAGAATTTCCCGGGTCCGCCGCTCGTGGTCTCGCGGTAGCATTCTCGCTTCCCGAGCACGGGGTCCCGGGTTCGATTCCCGGCGGGGTCAGGGATTTTCACCTGCCTCGAGATGACTGGGTGTTTGTGTTGTCCTCATCATTTCATCATCATCCACGAAAGTGGCGCAATTGGGCTGAGCAAAGATTGGATAATTGTACGGGCGCTGATAACCACGCAGTTGAGCGCCCCACAAACCAAACATCATCATCATCAAGAATTTCCCGAGTTTACTTGAAAGTCGCTATCCCGGTGTCAAAAGATAAATACGATATTGCAATCCCTGTCTTATTCCGAATACGATGCAAAGTTCGTTTCCTCTCTCCATTCGGCAACTTGTGGTTGTCCATAATCGCAACTGCGAATACATTTAACATATTTCATATCAGCTGTAGTCGCCGCAGTGCCTTTGCATCGTATTCGGAATAACACAGGCACTACAATATCGTAGACTATACTTCAGTCAGCAACAAAACGAGTCAGCCACCAATCTGAACAAATACTGATAGCGGTGATGAGGCAAAACAAAGAAGGCAACGAGTCCAACGTGACCTTTGCGTCACTAGCGATCCTGTTGATGTTGTTGTGGTCTTCAGTCCTGATACTGGTTTGATGCAGCTCTCCATGCTACTCTATCCTGTGCAAGCTTCTTCATCTCCCAGTACCTACTGCAACCTACATTCTTCTGAATCTGCTTAGTGTATTCATCCCTTGGTCTCCCTCTACGATTTTTACCCTCCACGCTGCCCTCCAATACTAAATTGGTGATCCCTTGATGCCTCAGAACATGTCCTACCAACCGATCCCTTCTTTTGGTCAACTTGTGCCACAAACTTCTCTTCTCCCCAATCCTATTCAGTACTTTCTCATTAGTTATGTGATCTACCCATCTAATCTTCAGCATTCTTCTGTAGCACCACATTTCGAAAGCTTCTATTCTCTTCTTGTCCAAACTATTTATCGTCCATGTTTCACTTCCATACATGGCTACACTCCATACAAATACTTTCAGAAATGACTTCTTGACACTTAAATCTATACTCGATGTTAACAAATTTCTCTTCTTCAGAAACGCTTTCCTCGCCATTGCCAGTCTACATTTTATATCCTCTCTACTTCGACCATCATCAGGTATTTTGCTCCCCAAATAGCAAAACTGCTTTACTACTTTAAGTGTCTCATTTCCTAATCTAATTCCCTCAGCATCACCCGACTTAATTCGACTACATTCCATTATCCTCGTTTTGCTTTTGTTGATGTTCATCTTATATCCTCCTTTCAAGACGCTATCCATTCCGTTCAACTGCTCTTCCAAGTCCTTTGCTGTCTCTGACAGAATGACAATGTCATCGGCGAACCTCAAAGTTTTTATTTCTTCTCCATGGATTTTAATACCTACTCCGATACAGGGAGCGAAAGGCTATTTACAATTTGTACAGAAACCAGATGGCAGTTATAAGAGTCGAGGGACATGAAAGGGAAGCAGTTGTTGGGAAGGGAGTAAGACAGGGTTGTAGCCTCTCCCCGATGTTATTCAATCTGTATATTGAGCAAGCAGTAAAGGAAACAAAAGAAAAATTCGGAGTAGGTATTAAAATCCATGGAGAAGAAATAAAAACTTTCGCTCCCTGTATTTTACCCTTGCCACCTTCAGAATTTGAAATAGAGTTTTCCAGTCAACATTGTCAAAAGCTTTCTCTAAGTCTACAAATGCTAGAAACGTAGGTTTGCCTTTCCTTAATCTTTCTTCTAAGATAAGTCGTAAGGTCAGTATTGCCTCTACTTCCACATAAAACTCGCCACACAAGTGTCAAATCCGTCGTTGGCACATTCTCACCCACCTAGGCACATTCTCGCCCCCTCTGGCTGTGTTTCCGTCTGTAGTAGCGATATTCCTGTGTTTAGACGAGTAAACGCAGTGGACAGTGACGCCTTTAATTGTAAATCTTGAAGCAGACGCAACACGGAAAACCGCAGCCGCGTTAGCAACGGCCCGTAAATCAGTTTAAAGCGTCAGAAACCATACAGCGGCCAGGGAAGACCTGCCAATCGTGACGTAACGTGACGTCTGAGGACTCAGCCGGCTTCTGGAAGCGAGCGCAGGTCGCGCTTCCTGGCCGGCACTACACGCCCAGTTATGCCGTTGTGCAGTGCCCGAAACCTGTGGATATAAACTTCACACCGCGCCCCGTAGAACTCCAAAAACCACGTCGAGGGAGGCACCGCCCCTACAGCACCCACGCGTGGGAAGTTCTGCCCTAAGACCCACTTTGCTTCTATCGCCCCATCTCTGACACCATTGTTCCAGCGTCAGGATAACAACGCTATCTGGAACTGCACTAGCGTTGACCACCAGGTCGGCACTTAACGTGATCACTTTGGTTCACCTTTTACTACTGAATCGGAACTTCTTTCCACTCGCCAGGCACCATAGCTAAGAGGGATAGTCGTAATGTTTTATCACCTCTAAAATATTTACGTAATTAATCTTTTTCTTTTTCAGGTACACATGGAAGACGTAGCATCACAGTATCGTAGAATCCTCTAGAGCAATTAAAAAATACTTTTAAAATAGCCGCAGCCAAGTGATATAGTGGAGTGTGGTCAAAGGTTCAGCTAACACTACATCTACATCTACGTGATTATTCTGCTGTTCACAATTAAGTGCCTGGCAGAGGGTTCAATGAACCACCTTCATGCTGTCTCTCTACCTTTCCAGTCTCGAACGGCACGCGGGAAAAGTGAGCACTTAAATTTTTCTGTGCGAGCCCTGATTTCTCTTATTTTATCGTGATGATGATTTCTCCCTATGTAGGTGGGTGCAAACAGAATGTTTTCGCAATTGGAGGACGAAACTGGTGATTGAAATTTCATGAGAAGATCCCGTCGCAACGAAAAACGCCTTTGTTTTAATGATTGCCACTCCAATTAACGTATCATGTCTGTGACACTATCTCCCCTATTTCGTGATAATACAAAACGAGCTGCCCTTCTTTGTACTTTTTCGATGTCATCCGTGAGTCCCACCTGATGCGGATCCCACACCGCACAGCAATAGACCAGAATAGGGCGGACAAGCGTTGTGTAAGCAGTCTCTTTGGTAGACCTGTTGCACCTTCTAAGTGTTCTGCCAATGAATCGCAGCCTTTGGTTTGCTCTACCCATAATATTATCTATGTGATCGTTCCAACTTAGGTTATTTGTAATTGTAATACCTAAGTATTTAGTTGAATTTACAGCCCTCAGAGTTGTGTGACTTATCGCGTAATCGAAATTTAGCTGATTTCCTTTACTACTCATGTGAATAACTTCACACTTTTCTTTATTCAGGGTCAATTGCACTTTTCGCGCCATACAGATATCTTATCCAAATCATTTTGCAAGTCTTTTTGATCATCTGATGACTTTACAAGACGGTAAATGACAGCATCATCTGCAAACAATCTAAGACGGCTACTCAGATTGACTATTATGTCGTTAATATACACTCCTGGAAATGGAAAAAAGAACACATTGACACCGGTGTGTCAGACCCACCATACTTGCTACGGACACTGCGAGAGGGCTGTACAAGCAATGATCACACGCACGGCACAGCGGACACACCAGGAACCGCGGTGTTGGCCGTCGAATGGCGCTAGCTGCGCAGCATTTGTGCACCGCCGCCGTCAGTGTCAGCCAGTTTGCCGTGGCATACGGAGCTCCATCGCAGTCTTTAACACTGGTAGCATGCCGCGACAGCGTGGACGTGAACCGTATGTGCAGTTGACGGACTTTGAGCGAGGGCGTATAGTGGGCATGCGGGAGGCCGGGTGGACGTACCGCCGAATTGCTCAACACGTGGGGCGTGAGGTCTCCACAGTACATCGATGTTGTCGCCAGTGGTCGGCGGAAGGTGCACGTGCCCGTCGACCTGGGACCGGACCGCAGCGACGCACGGATGCACGCCAAGACCGTAGGATCCTACGCAGTGCCGTAGGGGACCGCACCGCCACTTCCCAGCAAATTAGGGACACTGTTGCTCCTGGGGTATCGGCGAGGACCATTCGCAACCGTCTCCATGAAGCTGGGCTATGGTCCCGCACACCGTTAGGCCGTCTTCCGCTCACGCCCCAACATCGTGCAGCCCGCCTCCAGTGGTGTCGCGACAGGCGTGAATGGAGGGACGAATGGAGACGTGTCGTCTTCAGCGATGAGAGTCGCTTCTGCCTTGGTGCCAATGATGGTCGTATGCGTGTTTGGCGCCGTGCAGGTGAGCGCCACAATCAGGACTGCATACGACCGAGGCACCCAGGGCCAACACCCGGCATCATGGTGTGGGGAGCGATCTCCTACACTGGCCGTACACCACTGGTGATTGTCGAGGGGACACTGAATAGTGCACGGTACATCCAAACCGTCATCGAACCCATCGTTCTACCATTCCTAGACCGGCAAGGGAACTTGCTGTTCCAACAGGACAATGCACGTCCGCATGTATCCCGTGCCACCCAACGTGCTCTAGAAGGTGTAAGTCAACTACCCTGGCCAGCAAGATCTCCGGATCTGTCCCCCATTGAGCATGTTTGGGACTGGATGAAGCGTCGTCTCACGCGGTCTGCACGTCCAGCACGAACGCTGGTCCAACTGAGGCGCCAGGTGGAAATGGCATGGCAAGCCGTTCCACAGGACTACATCCAGCATCTCTACGAACGTCTCCATGGGAGAATAGCAGCCTGCATTGCTGCGAAAGGTGGATATACACTGTACTAGTGCCGACATTGTGCATGCTCTGTTGCCTGTGTCTACGTGCCTGTGGTTCTGTCAGTGTGATCATGTGATGTATCTGACCCCAGGAATGTGTCAATAAAGTTTCCCCTTCCTGGGACAATGAATTCACGGTGTTCTTATTTCAATTTCCAGGAGTGTAGATCAGGAACAATAGAGGGCCTATAACACTTCCTTAGGGAACGCCGGATATTACTTCTATTTTACTCGATGACTTTCCGTCTATTACTACGAACTGTGACATTTCTGACAGGAAATCACGAATCCAGTCGCATAACTGAGGCGATACTGTGTAGGCACGCAGTTTGGTTGTGAGGAACGGTGTCGAAAGACCTCTGGAAATCTAAAAATATGGAATCAATTTGACATCCCCTATCGGTAGCATTTATTACTTCATGAGTATAAAGAGCTAGATGTGTTTCACAAGAACGATATTTTCTGAATCCGTGCTGACTATGTCAATAAACGGTTTTCATCGAGGTACTTCATAATGCTCGAACACAGTATATGTTCCAAAACCCTACTGCAAATCGACGTTAGTGATATGGGCCTGTAATGCAGCGGATTCCTCGTACTTCCCTTTTTGGGTATTGGTGTGACTTGAGCAATTTTCGAGTCCTTAGGTACGGATCTTTCTGTGAGCGAGTGTTTGTGTATAATTTCTAAATATGGAGCTATTTTATCAGCATACTCTGAGAGGAACCTGACTGGTATACACTAAGATCTACTAACTGAGAGAACTTGGATTTACGTTGAAATGTAGCTGCTGAATCATGTTAGTGAAAGCCGGAACTCAGTTCCAATGAACAACGGGTGTTTCTGTTTATCTTTTAGAACTCGATAAGGACTCGAGATTTCTCAACGTTGAGGGTGCACGCTGCAAACGCTTTTCAAAGTACAGTTTATATAAAACAGCTTCTTGGAGAAGGGAAGGGGGAGGTGGAAGGGAGCAACATGTAGACGCCTTATTCAGTTTCAGTTTGTTCGGTTAGAATACTCTAACACAAATCTATCCAGAAGTTTTTAGAAGCCGTGTGCTACGACCTGTGCTATTTCGATGATATCACAAGAAATATCACTTCCTTACGATGAAACGATTTACTATTTACAAAGAGTTTGCTAAAACAATGAGACATATTGTTGCAATGCAGTGGCTGACGTAACAAATCTATGGAGTGAGCACAGGATACTGCAGATGTCACCAACATCAAACGGTAAATACCACGTGACCTTTGCTAATACGATGTTGCTTAATTTTGAGTATTAGACCGAAACTTAAACATTACACTTATTTGTACAGATTTCGCGCATCCATTTATTAGAAACAGTAAAGGCGTACAACTATTGCTTCTGTGGATGCAAATCGAAATGCATGCAAGGAGTAGCAGTTACATTACATGGGTAAATGCTACGAAGTAGCGTGACATTAGAGATACTATATGAAAAATTCTATTCTATACATCATGGCAGCTCTGTGCTTTAGAACGGCTCGAGTGACGAAACAGTTTCTGTCACTACTCGAGAAAACTCGATCTTTGGTCGATATTTCGACCGCAGCACAATCTAGCGACTTCTGCTCGTACTATCTCCATGATGTGTCGTAGCGTTATTAATGTTTTATCGATTTTAATCACAACAATTACCGTGAAACACTTACAGCACTACCTTAAAAGAGTATAGGCCATATGTAAACACAGCCACTGATAAATAAATAATCACAACCACTATTTAATTTAATTCTAAAGCTTTAGCGGTTCCTAGAATCTAGTGACGCACGTCTTTCGATACAATCTCCACAGTGGGTCTTGTCACTGTTATCTATTCTGGCGATAGAAATTACAGCCAATTTTAATACGAATTATTTCGTTCCCAATTAATTTTCTTCCATGTATGGAGTGAGCACAGGATACTGCAGATGTCACCAACATCAAACGGTAAATACCACGTGACCTTTGCTAATACGATGTTGCTTAATTTTGAGTATTAGACCGAAACTTCAACATTACACTTATTTGTACAGTTTTCGCGCATCCATTTAATAGTAACAGTAAAGCGACTTCTGACGAATTTCAAGCAGAGCTATAATTTGTTTTTGTGTCACTTCTTTTGCTTCTCAGGATCGCTTACACTCGCGCCTTGTGAGTCAAATGTCACTTGATTGTTGGAGCAACACTCGATATCGTATCGAACTTGCGGTATATCGTTCGCCCAGTCCTAGTCTATACATATTTCTAGTTAGTGGTGATGTCTATTGAATATGGTTAATAGAAGGGGAAGTGGTCAGCCGATTTTACGGGATACCATAGAAGAAGAAAAAATAAGACACCGTAAGGTAAGACTTCTGCCATTTATAAGCGATCGCCGCTAAGATGGTGACTGGATAAATACTACAAAAATACCATATTAAAAAAGGCGATCGTTATCCTATTTTGCGAACGTTTGTGCTACTGCAGATCTGCGTGACGTTTTGGATACTCTTGTCAGGATCGTGTATATAAAAACTCTCCGATCGGTCAGTAGTATGAGTATGCAGCTGAAAATCTAGGAATCTTCCAACAGAAGTAACAGAAATCCGTAGTTTTTTTCGCAATGAGAGAATGAGTTTGTCCGAGCACTTAAAAAATTCACTTACTCCGTTGCCTTCGTAGCTTTAGTAACTGAGATTTTTTCATTGTTTCTAGTTAATGCTATAACCAGTATACTAAAAACTGAAAGTGTATCGTTTGCAATATGACTAAACGGTAGTCAGACTTCGTTCAAATGGCTCTGAGCACTATGGGACTTAACTTCTGAGATCATCAGTCCCCTAGAACTTAGAACTTCTTAAACCTAACTAACCTAAGGACATCACACACATCCATGCCCGAGGCAGGATTCGAACCTGCGACCGTAGTTGTCGCGCGGTTCCAGACTGAAGTGCCTAGAACCGCTCGGCCACTGCGGCCGGCCGACTTTGTAGAAAGGTTACTAGTCAGAAACTCCCGCTCTACTGTTCACCCTTTAAGACCGGTAATAATGATAAAAGAGCGAGTAGTAAAATAGAGACCATAGTTTCTTAAATTGTTCATAAGGCTAATCATTGATAAGTGACACTTCGTTACCTTCAAGTTGTTTTTAGGATAATACATATCATGCGATTCTGAAGTGACACAGTAGGGTACATGTTTTAGGAGCAGCGAGAGGTGTCGTGGTTGCTGTGTTGCTGAATTTTCCACTGACCACTAGTTAGGTTTGCTGGCTGGTATGAATGGAAAGTAGTGCAGACTGGCTGTTACGTGCCTTGTGAACAGATTAACACCCTTTTTAAGGTTCAGTACCTCCATCGGTAAAAACGGAGCCCTTATAGCATCCCTTTGCTGTCACTCTGTCTATGTCTGACTGTTAAATACCTTTTTCTTTTGAGTGAGTTAGGTGTATAAAGTTGAAATTTGTGTCACATACTAAGGTCTACGGTATCTTGGTGGTGTATAAAATTTAAGGTTTTAACTTTAGAAAATCATAAGATATGGTCATTTACATCGCATAACGTGGTACTCACACTCATCAAAATCCATAAGGTACTTCCCGTTGACAGAGAATTATGAAAGTTGGGGAACAAGGTTTTACAGTAGAACTACTGGAAGAAACCCGAAAATTGTTTATTTGTAATAATATCACACTAAAAAATATAATTTTGTTATTTGTCATCCGCCGGCCGGTGTGGCCGAGCGGTTCTAGGTGCTTCAGTCTGGAACCGCGCGACCGCTACGGTCGCAGGTTCGAATCCTGCCTCGGGCATGGATGTGTGTGATGTCCTTAGGTTAGTTAGGTTTAAGAAGTTCTAAGTTCTAGGGGACTGATGACCTCAGATGTTGAGTCCCATAGTGCTCAGAGCCATTTTTTATTTTGTCATCAGACTGTCTCTCCGCCCGTCTGATAAAACCCCTTTGTCTTAAGAACGGGTGGACGTATCAAGTTAAAATGTATGTCCCATACGAAAGTCTATGGTACTATGTCGATGTAATAAATGTAAGTTTCTAAGTCAATACAGTCAAAAGAAATGGCCATTTAGGTCACATATTTTGATACTTGAGAACTCACTCATGAAAACCTGTAACGTACTTCCCGTTGACCTATAATCATGACATCTGGCAAGAAGAAAAGCTCCTCGGCACAAGTAAAGGGAAAAATCCGAAACTGTTAATTTGTAGTTATGTAACACCAAAAACATTTTTTTTTTTTTTTTGCCACTTGTTTTCCGACTGTTTCTCTGTCCATCCGTCTGTTAAGACGCTTTGTTCTCAGGAATGGGTGGACGTATCAAGTTGAAATTTATGTCGCATACTAAGGTCTAAGGCAAGGCACCTTCCTTACGTAAGAAAAGTTAAGCTTCGAAGAAAATACAGTCAAAAGGTACTGCCATTTATGTCGCATGTTCTGATACTCCAAAAAAAATGGTTCAAATGGCTCTGAGCACTATGGGACTTAACATCTAAGGTCATCAGTCCCTTAGAACTTAGAACTACTTAAACCTAACTAACCTAAGGACATCACACAACACCCAGTCATCACGAGGCAGAGAAAATCCCTGACCCCGCCGGGAAACGAACTCTGATACTCCCAAACTCACTCAGTAAAACCTATAGGGTATTTCCCTTTGACCTAGAATCATGAAATGTAGCAAGAAATAAGGTTTCACAATACAAGTAAAGGAAAAAAACAGAAAATAGTTAATTTATGATTATATCACACGAAGATCATATTTCTTTTGTCATTTGTTACCTGACCTCAGATTTGAAAATGAAACTTTCTCGAAAGTCTTGGAATGCTCGGGACCAGTGTCTTGCCAGTTTAAATGTCGATAACAGGCAAAAACTCTCGATTTTCAGAATGGATGAACCGTCTATATGAGTAATTAAGTTTTTACGAAACTCTGGACTGCGACTCCTACGCGCATCCGCCGACACTTTTGTTTGATGCAGCTCTATATACACTTCGGTCCAGGAACCATATCCCTTGCATGCCTCAACGAAACAGACAACGTATCGTAGGTGCAACCACAACAGGGGGATGTCTGTGGAGAGCCCAGATGAACGGGTGTTTCCCGTAGAGGGACGAAAGACCACCACAGCAAGGTCGTATTAGCAAAAGTTTCAAGGCCAGATCAGCCAATCATCCAGACTCTTGCTCCAGCAATTATTATAACTGCAGTCTGGATGATTGATCTGGCTTTGAAGCTTTAGCTAATACGACCTTGCTGTGGTGGTACTGCGGACAGCAGAAAACAAGGGGAAACTACATTTTTATTTTACCATAGGCATGCTGCTCTACTGTATAGCTTGATGATGAAGACATCCTCTTGGGTAAAATATTCCGGAAGTTTCAAGTGTCATCCATACAAATCTACGTGTGGAGACTATTCAGGAAGATGTCATCGTCAGGATAAACAAAACTGGCGTTCTACAGTCGTGACCGTGGAATGTTATATCACTTAATCGGGTAGGTAGGCTAGAGAATTAAAAATGCTGTAATATGAATAAAGAATGCAGCTAATCTACTACGAACAGCAAAATGAACCAATTGTTGTAGCCACGATAGCCACGTAGTCATTACCTAGTACAGTACTACAAGTTTTCATACCTACTAACTCCGCAGATGAGGAAGAGATTGAAAGAACTTACGAGGAGATAAATGAAATTACTGGAATAGTGAAGGTGTAAGCTATTTTTATTGTGATATCAGACTGGAATCGACTGCAGTGAAAGGAAAAAAAGGAAGAATAGAAGGTGAAAATGGACTGAGGTAAAGGAATGTATGAGGAAGCCACCTGGTAATATTTTACACAAAGTATCCTTTAATCATGGTCAACACTTGGTTCAAGAATCGCGAAAGAAGCCTGCTTACGTCGAAGAAATCTGGAGACACCGGAAGGTTTCAGTCAGAATATATAGTCGTAAGATAGAGATTTCTAAACCACATTCTAATTTTCGAAACCAGATCTTAATATGCTAAACGTTTCCAAGGGCAGATGTGGACTCTGACCGCAATTTATTGGTTATGGATTGTAGATTAAAACTAAAGAAATTCCAGGGAAGTGGGGCATGAATAAACCGAAAGTACCGTGGATTGCTGAAGGTGTGAAAAGAACAAATAGGTAGCAATTGACTGAAAGACGGGACAGAGATAGAACAGAAGACTAATGGGTAACACCGAGAGATGATACAGATGAAGGATCAGATGGCTGCCTAGACAAAATGACGAGGTCCATTAGAAATCATTGAATAAATGGCTCAAATGGATCTGAGCACTATGCGACTTAACTTCTGAGGTCATCAGTCGCCTAGAACTTAGAACTAATTAAACCTAACAAACCTAAGGACATCACACACATCCATGCCCGAGGCAGGATTCGAACCTGCGACCGTAGCGGTCACGCGGTTCCAGACTGAAGCGCCTAGAACCGCACGGCCACACCGGCCGGCTATTGAATAAAATAATAAACAATGACATCAATTAATGAAAGGAAAAATGTAAAAATTCAGCAGATGAAGCAGGCAAAAGGAAATACAGGCGTCTAAAAAATGAGATTGGCAGAGAACGTAAAATGGCTCATCACTTATGGCAAGAGAACAAATTCATGGGTGCTGAGCCATGCGTGACTAGAGGATAGATTTATTCCGCCTGCAGGGCAACTAAAGATAGCTTTGAAGAAAAGAGAAGCAGCCGTTGGTATATAAAGAGCTTAAATGACAAATCAGTGCTTAGCAAACCAAGCGGACAACAAGATTACAGTACAGAATAAGATGTAGGTCAGACGCAACAATTTTAATTACTCTATTTTTGGAACTAGTGGATACCACCTTGTATTTTACAACCCCAAAAGTACATTTCCTATTACATCAGCAATATCGGTGGCCCTAAAAAAATCTTGTCAGTTAACACACCCTGTTGATGCTTACTGCTTGCAGCATACCGCATTAGGATGACAGGAATAGTCTTCTACAAACAGTTCAAATGTGTAAGTACACACAAGTCTAGAGAATTCGCGGATCTTCCCTTATATCTCAGGTGTAGTGATGATGTTTAGTGACAGGCATGGCACTCAGTAGTTAAAAGATAATAAAATATTAAATGTATGATATGTCACAGCACAGGATGTGTGGATGTTAGGCATGGAAAAAGGCCTGAAAAGAATGTATATAATATAAGTGTTATCCAAAAATTATTTCAGGGTTAGTAAACTAAACATTTTTCCCTACAGCTCATCAGTCTTGCAATATATTGTTGATATTATTGACAATATTTAATGAAAATAGTAAAAATAACCAGTCTAAAGAAAATGAGAAAACAGTTCGAAGTAGTGAAAGAATTAATGCACACAATAACAGTAGTTAACTGCATTACTCTTATCTAACATCGCGTCGAAGGAATGATGAAAGGAAGGAAGCAATCTCAGCATGAATGTTTCGTTGACGTCAAGGTCATCATAATTGTGAAAGGTTGCTCCTCACTCGGTTCAGTTCCATGTAACAAACACAATGTTGAAATGTATTTCAATTTCAACAGCTGCACACGTTTCTGTATCTCTGGATATCGCTGACAAGGGAACATTCCCAGCTGTAGTTCTGTTGTATTTCTGACGTCAATCTCCACTTGCGAAAAACAGAATCACTCTGCAGTCACTAGTACATAAACAATTCCCTTCGTCAATGCTTATCAATGTACTGAAATATGCCTGATACGAATCATAATATTTAGAGAATCACCCGTGACGATTTGAAATCCTGCTGAATTTTGTTTCATATTGTGTTCTCCGTCGTGAATATAATGTGAAGAAATTTCGTTTATTTTATGTACATGGTGTAAAAAAACGTTATGTTTTAAGCATTTATTTGCAGATTATCATTACAATAATGATTTTGCATCATAATAATGAGTTACTATAAACTGTCACTTAACAAAATACACTTACGTGAAATGGTAGACTAAAGAACAAAAAAGCCATGAATGTAAAACGGAAAATAACAATTTAAAACATAAAAAATATAAGTAAAATAAATAACAATGAATATTTAGATATTTTAATTCCGTGCGTTGAAAATCCGCTGCCAGTACATTGTGTAAGGCTTATTTTCCAAAAATGTTAGTTCAGAAGCCAGCTTTATTACTCTTTGATGGATGTGGCTTAAGTTTCTTTGTTTATGTTGTAACAAAAGTTTTCATTTTATCAAAATTTAGTGATGCTGGTGAGATGTTCAAAAATGGCTCTGAGCACTATGGGACTCAACATCGTAGGTCATAAGTCCCCTAGAACTTAGAACTACTTAAACCTAACTAACCTAAAGACATCACACACACCCATGCCCGAGGCAGGATTCGAACCTGCGACCGTAGCAGTCCCGCGGTTCCGGACTGCAGTGCCAGAACCGCTAGACCACCGCGGCCGGCTTGTGAGATGTATTTTCCAAAATTTCAAATTATTACAAAAGCTGAAGGAGAAGAACATTGTTCTTCATTGGATATGACAGATCCATTGATGTACAGTGTTTCCCTTCATGAAGATGATTGTAACAATCTAAACCGATAAAGAGTAAATACAAATTTGTACAACTGAAATCACAAATATGCTATTTCCAAATCAGTAGAATGATAATGAGAAAACATCGAGAGGTAGACAAAGGCGCCCAAACTGATAGGCTGAAAATATACAATCTGTGCCTACGCTTTTAGCCAAAGCGTTTAGGTGGCGCCGACTTTCCTTCCAAGCATTTTACAGATTTTTATTAAGCGCTTCAGCACTTTGTCGAGCGTAGCGCCATCCCTTGCCAACTGAGTGAACTACGGAGATCGGTCAGCGTGTGCTGCCACCTAGCGGCTGCCGCTGCAACTGTCGGCAGCTGCAGGCCCGGGTGGAAGGAACCGTGTTGGAACTGGTCGTCCTCCAGCTGCCAATCTCAGCCAGAGATCTGCTATTGTTTGTATCTGTAAAAGGCGTTCGTTGAACCCGGCTGGCTCACGGCCGCCGTCTGCGGGCCAGGTTCAACCACTCGCCGGCCGGGTCCCCTCGCGGCAGCCGCTTAAATCAGGCTGCTTTCGCCGAATAGACCAGACCGGTGGGACCGGCGGCGCGGGTGTAAATTCGTGTGGGGATTCCAACTGCGGGAGGGCTCCGCTTGCGTGCCTGGCAACAGCCGTAAACTGCTGGCGTCTCCGTCTACTCCAGCTGCAAAACGTTTCCATTAACAAGTTCATCGTCTGATTAAATATGGAATAAACCAGTCTTTCGGCAATAACTGTCTCGTCATGTTCGTCGCTCTCTACTTCTACATCTACAATCCGCAAGCCACCTTACAACGTGTGGCGGAGGGCACTTTGTCTACCGCTGTCTCATCCTCCTTTCCTGTACGAGTCGCGACTGCTTCGCGGGCAGAACGATTGCTGGGAAACCTCTGTGTGGGCTCTAATTTCTCTAAGGCCTTATACACTAGGATACAAAGTCGAGGGTTCTGTACCTAGACAGTGTCTGTAGACAATCGAGCGATTTTGTGTATAGATGGTTCAAATGGCTCTGAGCACTATGCGACTTAACTTCTGAGGTCATCAGTCGCCTAGAACTTAGAACTAAGTAAACCTAACTAACCTAAGGACATCACACACATCCATGCCCGAGGCAGGATTCGAACCTGCGACCGTAGCGGTCGCTCGGCTCCAGACTGTAGCGCCCAGAACCGCATGGCCACTCCGGCCGGCTTGTGTATAGACAACTGAAAGACATTTCTTGTCTGTAGACACGCTTTTGCAACAAAATCGCAGGACTTTTGACTCCCAAGGGAAATGGGAGATATGAGACAATTCCGAGACAATGCTCGTAGTGTGAATGTGTTGGTAGACATGTCCACTAGTTATTCCCTTTGCTCCATGGAAAACGCTTAGTCGGATTATTATTATTTCTTTTTTCTTCCTGTTAAACATCATTTATCAAGATGTGGTCTGCGGCGAAAGTGTTGCAGCTGACTGAAGTTTTTCACGCGTCACCATGTTTGTGGGAAGTTAGTAACGCCGAATACAAAAATCGCAACAAGAAGTTAGTTATCGAAGAGCTATCAAAAAAACCTTAAGTATCACTGAGTGTTATTGAAAAACATGTGCTGTTTTTTGCTTTCAAAGTCAAAAGTAAATTACAGCCTAAACGAGCCCCCCCCTCCCCCCCCCCCCCCAACACACAGATCATGTTTCCACCACTGTCACGTCTTCCGATTCCCTTCACTAGCCATTATTATCACTGCAAAAGTCGGTATCGCAGAAAGGTCATCCATATCTAGCAAATATCGAGAAATAGTGCATTTAGTTGTGTACACGAGACAAAATATCTAGATTGTCTGTATATATTGTCTACTACATGTCTATATACTGTCCCTCAACAGTGTCTATGGACAATCGATTCTGTATACAAGTGTGTACTTAAGTTCATGTTCGTGGTCTTTTCGGAAGACGTACGTAGGAGAAGCAATACGAGACTGGTTGACCCTTCCAGGAACGAACGCTCTTGGAGCTTTGTCTATAGACCACGCCGTGTTGAAGAGCACTTCTTTTGCAGCGTCTGCGACTAGAGATGGTACAACATCTGCGTGAAGCTTTCGCCATTATTAAATGAATCTGTAGCGAAACGTGCTGCTCCTCTTCGGATCTTCTCTGTGTCCTCTATTAGTCCTACCTGGAACCGATCCCAGAGTAACGAGTAATATCCAAGTATTGGTCGAACAGTTGTTTTCTAAGCTACCTCATTTTTTCCTGAGGATTGTTTCAGTGAATCTCATTCCGGCGTCCGCCTTAACCGCGATTAATCTTGTGAGGTAGTTCCACTTCAAATCGCTCCGTACTAACACGCCAAGATATTTTATGGAAGTAACGGCTTCTCGTGATCGTACTGCAACCGTGTAATCATACAATAATCATACTTTGAGCCTGCCACGGAAGCACAAAACTCAGAGCTTTTTTCCGGCGACTAACAACTTGTCTGCAGCGTCTAAAACGAAAAGGAAAAGAAGACTGTTTATATCGAGTTTGGAACTATTTTGTTGTACGTGGAACAGTGCAATTACTTAACTGAGATGCTCCAAATCATAATCAGCTGTGTACAGCTTGTTTGATAATTGACAGCGAAAACTGACGCACGTGAGAGGATACGGTAGTAGAAGCAGACATATTCCGGTGAACTTAGGTCCCCAAACAAGCCGTCTGCCAGATAACTGTGGAAGTGTGGCTACGAGCTGGTACTTCAGTAGGAAATATTGTGTTAGGTAGTACAAATCTATTTGAAATGTTAATTTTCCAAATACACGTAATTCCCACATAACCGAGTTTAATTTGCACTCAAGGTGCACCTTAGCAAGAAATGCAAGACTACGGCAGCACGTTTCATATACTTTAGTACCTGTCCGAGGTGGTATTCCGTGTCTCGTCGTCGTGTTTGGGTGCAATACTGCATTGGTCTTGCGCGGAGTTACTAATACTTTCATCTCGTAAAACGTGACAAGATTGAATAACTCGCCACTCCAGTTCCTAAGGTGTGTCGATGGGAGTGCTGCACATTTAACTTTTGAGATGACTCCACACAGAAAGATCCAGGGGGCTGAGGTACGGTGTTCGTGAAGACAAGCGTTCACCAACCTGCCCATCTTGGACCATTTTGGAGCATTAGACGATGTATCCCACAAGCAGCAGAATGTGGCAGTCCTCCGTCACGCGCGGTAACATTCCTCAACCACGAACCACGGCCGAAATTCGGGGCTAGCAACCACTTCTTATCACTTATTTCGCTAATGATTCGTTTGAGGGCCATGTTTACAAGAACGGCTTTGCCTTTCTTATTGTGGTGTCACCGCCAGACACCACACTTGCTAGGTGGTAGCCTTTAAATCGGCCGCGGTCCGTTAGTATACGTCGGACCCGCGTGTCGCCACTATCAGTGATTGCAGACCGAGCGCCGCCACACGGCAGGTCTAGAGAGACGTCCTAGCACTCGCCCCAGTTCTACAGCCGACTTTGCTAGAGATGGTTCACTGACAAATTACGCTCTCATTTGCCGAGACGATAGTTAGCATAGCCTTCAGCTATGTCATTTGCTACGACCTAGCAAGGCGCCTTTATCAATTTCTATTTATCTTGTGATGCCTGTACCGTCAGACCGATGTACACCAATTATGGATTAAAGTTAAGTATTCCAGCAGCAACGAACCTTATTGGCTATATTAATTACATTGTCCTGTTCCAGACCTCACGCCAGCCTGCGTGAGCTTAAACGCGTGCCTTTCGGCTACCAATCATAGTGGCTTGGCTGTCTTGCCAAGTCACAACAGTTATAACATATTTTAGCTATTCATTATGACACACTATATTTTTGGAGCACTAAAGAACTTTTGTTCGCTTCGATATGGAAGTTGTTTCTGTTCATATTCCTACCATTTCCATAGAGGTTAGCTCCATTTTTGTGCGATTGGGTCGTGGAGGGAACGACGATGTGTCTAAACATGTGCCGTTAATAGCGTGGTTGTTTCAAAACGTATGCATATGCCAACTTTAGGACAAATAAAAATGGTTCAAATGGCTCTAAGCACTATGGGGCTTAACATCTGAGGTCATCAGTCCCATAGACTTAGAACTACTTAAACCTAACTAACCTAAGGACGTCACACACATCCGTGCCCGAGGCAGGATTCGAACCTGCGACCGTAGCAGCAGCGGGATTCCGGACTGAAGTGCCTAGAACCGCTCGGTCACAGAAGCCGGCTAGGACAAATAATTTGCTCTGAAGTGGTTCTCCGCAAACAGTCGTTAGCTACTTTAATGAAGCAAGTGAAACAATTTGCAGTTAATTCGCCCAGTACTGCGGTTGACTGATGGTACCGTAGGATATCACACACAGCAGTCTATCAGAGTCGAGACATCTAGCCTAGCCAGAGATCGGCCACGCTGAACGTTCATTCATATGAATTTCTTGTGCGATCCAGCTTTCCTACAATTCGAATACCGCATGCCAAACATAGACAGCACGCGCCTCTCTGACCACGCAGATTGAAGTGGTTTAGTGTTGAATTTTTTTTTTCCTGCAGCATCTAGTCCGAATAGCGGTGCCATGACACAATGTTGTTTCATGGGTCTCGAAGGGAGCTTCACTTATGGGTATGATAGTGGATCTCCTCCGAGAGCCGAGGCATTCAGCCGTAACTCGCGTTGGCGGCTGCGGTTGGTAAGGAATGACGCTTTCAGGAAAAGAAAAATCGGATCGACTTTTAACATCGCGTCTAAGAGAAGATCCTCCATGGTAGAAATTTTGAACATCGACATACGAGGGTTGTTTTTTAAGTAAGGGCCGTTCGCGCGTATAGTCCCGTAGTTCGCGCGGACGCTGCAACAAGCCACCGCGCCACTTGCCGGTATCCTTCCCATTCACACTGATGCAAGTTGCAGCTCTGTAGCTGACGTGTACGCATCGCTGTGCTACTTTATAATGTTTACGATTACTGAATCGCCCGCCGCGTGTGAGATACGGTCAGTGATACGTTTTTTGACCGCGAGAAGCCTATCAGCTGCAGAAATTCATCGTCAGTTAACAGAAGTTTATGGCTTGAATGCAATGAGTGAAAGTAAAGTGCGTCAATGGGTTAGAGAGTTTAAAAATGGCCGTCAAAACGTCCATGACGAAGAACGCTCAGGCCGGCCATCTGTGATCACTGATGATTTGGTGGCTGCAGTCGAAACAAAGATTCGTGAGGACAGAAGATTCACAATTTCCACTCTTTCTTTGGAATTTCCACAAGTTTCAAGATCGGTTTTGTACAAAATTGTGTCTGAAAATCTAAACTTTAAGAAACTGTGTTCTCGGTGAGTACCCAGACTCCTCACAGAGGACCACAAAGGGAAGAGATTTGCCACTTCATTGGACTTTTTGATTCGTTACGAGGAAGAAGGGGATGACATGTTGATTCAAATTGTCACTGCAGATGAAACATGGGTATCCCATATCACTCCCGAAAGCAAGCGACAATCGATGGAATGGCGACACACAACCTCACCCGTCAAGGTCAAAGCCAAATAGACGCTGTCAAAGCGCAAGATTATGGCAACTGTGTTCTGGGACCGGCGCGGTGTTTTGCTAGTGGACTTCATGCCACGAGGAACGTCAATCAACTCAGATGCCTACTGTGCAACTCTAAAGAAGCTCCGCAGAGCAATTCAAAACAAAAGGCGCGGCATGCTGACAAAAGGAGTTTTGCTCCTGCACGATAACGCTAGGCCTCACACCTCTCAAAAGACTCGGGATTTGATTGATTCTTTTGGCTGGGAAGTTTTGGACCATGCACCATACAGCCCCGACCTTGCTCCTGGCAGTCTGGAACCGCGCGACCGCTACGGTCGCAGGTTCGAATCCTGCCTCGGGCATGGATGTGTGTGATGTCCTTAGGTTAATTAGGTTTAAGTAGTTCTAAGTTCTAGGGGACTGATGACCTCAGAAGTTAAGTCACATAATGCTTAGAGCCATTTGAACCATTTGAACCTTGCTCCTAGCGATTTTCACCTTTTCCGGTACCTGAAACACCATCTTGGCGGGCAGCGCTTCAATGACGACGATAAAGTGAAAGCGGCCGTGAACTCTTGGCTGTCGGAGCAGGCGGCCGAATTGTTTGAAGAGGGAATTAAAAACTTAGTTGTACGGTATGACAAGTGCTTAAATGAACAAGACAACTATGTAGAAAAATAGGTAAAAGTGTGTAGAATCAGAAAATAAAAGTTTTTTTACAAAAGTATTTGTATCTTTTTAAAAAAATAAAAACGGCCCTTATTTAAATACAACCCTCGTAATACCAATCTCGCGCAAAGACTGGCAAATTGCTCTTAAGTAATAGAAACGTTAAAGCGTGGCATCCTTCCAACACCGGCTTAATGAGTCACAGTCACAGCTAGCCATAACATACCAATATTTGGAAGTAACTGTGCGTATGGAACTACAAGCAGAGTCATTAGTGAGTAAAACAGAAGGCTGGTAGCCGATTCATTGGTGGCATACTAGGAAAGAGATTGCATACAAAACACTTGGATAGCCTGTGTTGAATACTGCTGCAGCCTATATAGGATCGTACTAACATGGGACGTCGAGCGTGTACGAATGTTGACAAGCTTGTTTGTTTGGAAGTAGTGTAACACAAATGTTGAAAACTTAACTGGCAGACAGTCGGACAGAGATGTTGGGTTTTCTTAAGAATCCGAGTAGAAAACTTCAAGCGCCGTGTTTCAAAGTAGACACTACCAACACTCCTCATCTCTGTACTTGTCTGCGCTTTAAAAATCCGTGTGACATACTGAGGCAAATAACAGTATGCACACGTGTATATAAGCAGTCGCTCTTCACAAATGCAGTTGTAACAGGTAGAACCGTAATATATTTACAATGAAAATTACCCTCCACCTCGCATACCTCACCAAGCGAGGTGGCGCGGTGGTTAGCACACTGGACTCGCGTTCGGGAGGATGACCGTCCAATCCCGCGTCACGCCATCCTGATTTAGGTTTTCCGTGATTTCCCTAAATCGCTCAGGCAAATGACGCGATGGTTCCTTTGAAAGGGCACGGCCGACTTCCTTACCCGTCCTTCCCTAATCCTATGAGATCGATGACCTCGCTGTCTGGACTCCTCCCCCAAAAAGAACCAAACCAACCCTCGCATACCTCGATGATTCGCGGAGTATGCATGTAGATATACGAGTAAACGCAGCCAAGTTCGGTTTGGTGAGGAGTATGGAACCACTCTCGCACCGTCGGAGAATCTGAATCGGGTGGACGAGTTGGGATTTGAATCCTGGGCCTCCCGAGAGCTTCTTATAGCTCCGCCATCTCACTGTCTGACTCAAAACGCTGTAGACAACAAAACTATGAAGCTGACCTAAGAAATACGAAATTGTTACTAACACTATAGGTGCGCTTCTCAATAACATATGGTCGACACCGATCAGAATAAAGTATTAATTCCGATTAAACAACACGACTGAAAATAGTTTCGTCTTTTGGTGCTTCAGTGAGAATTCACTCAGTGTTTTCAATTTGTCTCCTTGAAAAATTAACCAGGTTCGAAGATGGTTCAAATGGCTCTAAGCACTATGGGACTTAACATCTGAGGTCATCAGTCCGCTAGACTTAAAACTACTTAAACCTAACTAACCTAAGGACATCACACACAGCCAAGCCCGAGGCAGGATTCGAACCTGCGACCGTAGCAGCAGCGTGGTTCCTGATTGAAGCGCCTAGAACCGCTCAGCCACAACGGCTGGCAATTAACCAGGTGAATATATCTGATCACCCTCAGAAAATATAGTGCAGACACCTCTGGCCATCAAGAAATTGAACCTTAAGAGACTAAACTCATTTCTCGTGATAATTTCCAAACAAACGATTTATTTCAAATTGAAAAATCATATATATATATATATATATATATATATATATATATATATATATATATATCGATATTAATATTATACTGAGGCAAAGACGCCCTGTTATTTCAGACAAGGCATTTTTTTATCTTAATATTATTATCGATTTTTCAAGCATGGCACCCATCTACATGGTGCAATGGTAAGACACTGCTGTTACATTCGGGATTAACCACCCTCATGCGTATTGAATAAGTTAATGCAAAATCCGCCACGGTTCCTTAGCAGAAAGAACGGTCAGTTTCTTTCCCTATCCTACCCATAACCAATGCTTGTGCTTCGTCTACAGTTATCTCTCCGTTGACGGCACGTTAAACCCTAACTTCCATTTTTCCAGCCACTTCTATTATCCGGCATTATTTCCGTTCTCTCCATAACCGTTGTGACAGGAAAAACATTATTCAGCATCGATTCCAAAAGGCCAAAATGTTTTTAAAGACAGATGAACATCAGTTTTCGCAGCTGTATGCACTGGTGGGCAGAACATCGGCATGGCGACTCACTGCCAAGTAACATATCTCGATGGAACTTCGAGCGTACATAGAAAGGACTGCTGCGGTATAGTACAGAAGGTAAATGACAGAAATACGCAATGAGACGATGGCAAATGACACTTTCAATCAGAGGCCCTAATTACATTGAAATCACTGCTATTTATGATTGTCCGCTGGACATTACAAAAGGTGGGACTTGGTTCTTAACGGAGTATATGATTACCACAGAGGGCAATGCTCCCAAGCTTTCACGAGGTTAGTGAGCAGCTCTTGTGGTAGAGCCTTCCATTCCTCCACCAACACTGCTGATGCATGCGGACATGTTGGAGTATGTCTCCCCAGCCCACCCGGATGGCCGTGCGGTCTAACGCACGGCTTTCCGGGCGGGAAGGAGCGCCGATCTCCGGTACGAATTCGCCCGGCGGATTTGTGTCGAGGTCCGGTGAGTCGGCCAGTCTGTGAATGGTTTTTAGGCGGTTTTCCATCTGCCTCGGCAAATTCGGGCTGGTTCCCCTTCTTCCGCCTCAGCTACACTATGTTGTAAGTAGGCTGTTTAGGTTCTTATATTGGTAACGCCGCCGCCACGTAGCGCTCTCTGTATGAAAATCACTGGCTGTGCTGTGTGCAGTCTGTGGCTAGTTTGCATTGTTGTCTGCCATTGTAGTGTTGGGCAGCTGGACGTGAACAGCGCGTAGCGTTGCGCAGTTGGAGGTGAGCCGCCAGCAGTGGTGGATGTGGGGAGGGAAATGGCTGAGGTTTGATATTTGTAAAAATGGATGTCATGAACTGCTGTATACATTATGACTGTTAAGGTAAATATATTGTTTGTTCTCTATTAAAATCTTTCATTTGCTAACTATGCCTACTAGTAGTTAGTGCCTTCCGTAGTTTGAATCTTTTATTTAGCTGGCAGTAGTGGCGCTCGCTGTATTGCAGTAGTTCGAGTAACGAAGATTTTTGTGAGGTAAGTGATTTGTGAAAGGTATAGGTTAATGTTAGTCAGGGCCATTCTTTAGTAGAGATTTTTGAAAGTCAGATTGCGTTGCGCTAAAAGTTATTGTGTGTCAGTTTAAGCACAGTCGTGTATAAATTTTTCTAAGGGGACGTTTCAATGTCAGTGATTGCTGCGCAAACAAGTTCTCCACGTACGCATACACCACCATTACTCTACCACGCAAACATAGGGGCTACACTCGTCCGGTGTGAGACGTTCCCTGGGGGGTCCACCGGGGCCGAACCGCACAATAACCCTGGGTTCGGTGTGGGGCGGCAGAGGGATGAAGTGGACTGCGGTAGTCGTCGTGGGGTTGCGGACCACTGTGGCTGCGGCGGGGACGGAGCCTCTCCGTCGTTTCTAGGTCCCCGGTTAACATAACATATCTCCCCAAAGCATCCACACGTGCTCGATGGGATTTAAGTTGGGGGAACGGGCAGGTCACTCTATTCAGCGATTATCCTCTCTTACCAGGAGCTCCTCCATCTATGTTGCGGTCGAGCATTGTCATCTAAAAATGAAGTCAGGGTCGAATGCTCTCCTTTAATGATGCAGATGGGGAAGCAGTACAATGTTACAATAAATTGGATTGGTGAGTGTGCCGTGTTCAGAAATTCTGAGGTCAGAATGCCGAGGCATCATTACGCCTTCTCACATCCGGGACCACCACAACGATCACGTTCGACAGTGTTCCTGGGCGCATTACGTGTTCCCGTCTCTAGCCACGCTGGTGCAGAAATGAAATTCCCTACGATAAGAACTTATCAACTTTGTGGCCAGCATGGGAGGACGCTGAAGAGCATACAGTGCTGTCCGTTGTGATCACACACCTATTAAGAACTATGTCCCACCTTTTTGTAATGTAGAGCAGACCATCATTAATGGCGTTGACTTCTGGGTCTGTCTATGAATATATATACTGGGTGGTCCATTGATAGTGACCGGGCCAAATATCTCACGAAATAAGCATCAGATGAAAAAACTACTAAGAAAGAAACTTGTCTAGCTTGAAGGGGCAAACCAGATGGCGCTATGGTTGGCCCGCTACATGGCGCTGCCATAGGTCAAACGGATATCAACTGCGTTTTTTTAAAATAGGAACCCCCATTTTTATTACATATTCGTGTAGTACGTAAGAAATATGAATGTTTTAGTTGGACCACTTTTTTCGCTTTGAGATAGATGGCGCTGTAATAGTCACAAACGTATAAGTGCGTGGTATCACGAAACATTCCGCCACTGCGGACGGTATTTTCTTCGTGATACATTATGAGTGATAAAATGGACCGTTTACCAATTGCGGAAAAGGTCGATATCGTGTTGATGTATGGCTATTGTGATCCAAATGCCCAATGGGCGTGTGCTACGTATGCTGCTCGGTATCCTGGACGACGTCATCCAAGTGTGCGGACCGTTCGCCGGATAGTTACGTTATTTAAGGAAACAGGAAGTGTTCAGCCACGTGTGAAACGTCAACCACTACCTGCAACAAATTATGATGCCTAAGTAGGTGTTTTAGCTGCTGTCGCGGCTAATCCGTACATCAGTAGCAGACAATTTGCGCGAGAATCGGGAATTTCAAAAACGTTGGTGTTGAGAGGAATGTCGTTACACGTATTGCCAAATGCATTGAGGTTGACGGACATCATTTTGAGCATTTGTTGCATCAGTGTGATATACAGGTAACCACGCTGTAACAGCATGCGTTCTCAGAAATGATAAGTTCACATGTATCACATTGGAACAACCGAAATAAAGTGTTCAAACGTACCTACGTTCTGTATTTTAATTTAAAAAACCTACCTGTTACCAACAGTTCGTCTAAAATTGTGAGCCATATGTTTGTGACTATTACAGCGCCATCCATCACAAAGCGAAAAAGTGGTCCAACTAAAACATTCATATTTCTTTACGTACTACATGAATATGTTATACAAATGGGGGTTCGTATTTAAAAAAACGCGGTTGATATCCGTTTGACCTATGGCAGCGCCATCTAGCGGGCCAACCATAGCGCCATCTGGTTTCCCCCTTCAAGCTAGACAAGTTTCTTTCTTAGTAGTTTTTTTGTTTGACGCTTTATTTCGTGAGATATTTGGCCAGGTGACGATCAATCGACCACCCTGTATATGTATTTAAAAAAAACCTTTTTTGTGCTCTGACTGCGTATTGCTTCGAATTACCTTCTGTACTATAAGGTAGGAGTTCGTTTAAACAGTCGGAAGACTCACAGCAGGCCGCGGCGCCACACGACATTTATTTGTTTAATGTACGGTCAAGTTTCAACGAGATATGTTACTGGACAGTGACGCACCATATGAAGTTATTTGAGCGCTAAGTTTTGTACACCAGTGTGTACACTTATTTGTCCGTCGTTGACATAAAAGACCGCAAACCTTCTTTCCTTCCCGTCTGGGCAAGCTGTGCAGTGACTAGAGTACATGTAAGCTTGCCGGCCGGTTCTAGGCGCTTCAGTCTGGAACCGCGCGACTGCTACTGTCGCAGGTTCGAATCCTGCCTCGGGCATGGATGTGTGTGATGTCCTTAGGTTAGTTAGGGTTAAGTAGTTCTAAGTTCTAGGGGACTGATGACCTCAGATGTTAAGTCCCATAGTGCTCAGAGCCATTTGAACCATTTGCACATGTAAGCTTACTGGGACAGGGTAAATGCTAGCTACAATGAAGTCGATAATTCGATTGCAATACTGGCATTTTAATTTAATATCCCCCACAACTGACAAAATTTTTAAAACAATGTGAATTTCCTTGTCCACCCACACACTCCTGAGAATGGCACATGAACAATTTGCATTTACGCGCCCCTGTTACCGGCAGCTGCGTTGATAAATACTAGGCACCTCGCAAGGATAACTAACAGATCAAGAATATTAGGGAAGTTGTTGGAAGTGATTATGCGTTGGTGAAAATCTCGATTCTGAGCGCACAAAGAGCTCTAACCGCAGAACTCTGCACGGAACACTCGTTGGTGCAGTGCTGCGATACAGACCGTATATCTCCGTTATAAGACAATGGCCAAGACGCCGTCTCCACGTCCGTACCGCTCGATTGCTGAAGGCGAAGTCCACTCTCTCCACAATTCTCCCGTCTCCCACGAGTACGAAAACGCGGCGGAAGAATACTCAGTTTCGGCCAATGTCGAACGCTCTAACATCCCCGAAATCCCTTCAACGGCATTTCTGAGATCTACCCAATAATCGAGTAGGTCATAACGCCCCTAGGCAAACGAAATTCCCGTCATCGCCACGTGTTGCACAGCACAGGTGGCTCCGGTGCCGGGGTATCCCCAAAAGCTCCGTATTGTCCCACGTTTCCGGTGGCCGCTACCTGCCGTCCACGGCGGCCCGGCGAGCTACGGCCATCTGCAAACTTTGTATTCCACAATTCTCAGCTTCCGACACTTTTTAATATTTTTTGTCGGATCTAAAATTTAAAAACCTCTCTCACACCGGCCTGATTTAGCTTCTCTGACCAGGGTAGTAAAAAACATGCGTATATTAAGGGAATTTTCATTCACAAAGCAGGCTTATCACATTCACACAGTTCAATACTGTTCTATCCTGATTAAATTGAGCTTAACTTAAATTCCATAAGGCAGTGAAGCAATTTCGAAGTCTCGGTGCGACGAAAATTGTCTGTCGATCTCCTGAAAACATTTGTAATAATTAACTTTCGGTGATCACATGGGGAAGACCGGAGATCTGCTGGTAAGACCGTGTTAGCCTATTTATTTGAAGTAACTGGATATCTTGAGCATACAAAACGGCAGGTTCGTCCAGTGTAAATCAGACGTTCCCCGCTGATCCCGTGCAACACAGAGTAGTAAGCAGATACTGTCAATAATAATCAGTTAAATAATATATGGTTCAAATGGCTCTGAGCACTATGGGACATAACTGCTGAGGTCATCAGTCCCCTAGAACTTAGAACTACTTAAACCTAACTAACCTAAGGACTCACACACATCCATGCCCGAGGCAGGGTTCGAACCGGCGACCGTAGCGGTCTCGCGGTTCCAGACTGTAGCGGCTAGAACCGCACGGCCACCCCGGCCGGCAGTTAATTAATACGCGAACACACTTACTTTACTTTAGTACATGTATTAAATTCCTTCTCATACAGAATCTCATCAAGATGGCGACTAGCTCAACAATACATACATATACATCCTCCTTCTTTCACGGCTAATCGGCAAGCTCCCTCATTCTTTTCATAAGAGAAAACAGATAGCAGAGAAGCTATTCCATGGAGTAAATGGACGCTCCAAGGAATAATAGGGCTTGAAACTACTTTGCATTGATAATCATCGTATATTAAAGTTTAGGAATCGGTTAGATAAGAAGAGATATTACGAGATATGTACTGAGTTATATAATTTATAAAATTTCTGAAAATATCGCGGAGAGACCGGTGCAAGAGACATTACAACTTTTCACCAACGATTTAAGTTAGTGGAACAATCATGCAGATATGCAGGGAATACTGCCCGAGAGTGCCTCATATACAGGGTGAGTCACCTAACATTACCGCTGGATATATTTCGTAAACCACATCAAATACTGACGAATCGATTCCACAGACCGAACGTGAGGAGAGGGGCTAGTGTAATTGGTTACTACAAACCATAAAAAAAATGCACAGAAGTATGTTTTTTTAACACAAACCTACGTTTTTTTAAATGGAACCCCGTTAGTTTTTTTAGCACATCTGAACATATAAACAAATACGTAATCAGTGCCGTTTGTTGCATTGTAAAATGTTAATTACATCCGGAGATATTGTAACCTAAAGTTGACGCTTGAGTACCACTCCTCCGCTGTTCCATCGTGTGTATCGGAGAGCACCGACTGATGTAGGGATCCAAAGGGAACTGTGATGGACCTTAGGTACAGAAGAGACTGGAACAGCACATTACGTCCACATGCTAACACCTTTTTATTGGTCTTTTTCACTGACGCACATGTACATTACCATGAGGGGTGAGGCACACGTACACACGTGGTTTCCGTTTTCAATTACGGAGTGGAATAGAGTGTGTCCCGACATGTCAGGCCAATAGATGTTCAATGTGGTGGCCATCATTTGCTGCACACAATTGTCATCTCTGGCGTAATGAATGTCGTACACGCCACAGTACATCTGGTGTAATGTCGCCGCAGGCTGCCACAATACTTTGTTTCATATCCTCTGGCACATCACGGTACACATTCTCCTTTAACGTACCCCACAGAAAGAAGTCCAGAGGTGTAAGATCAGGAGAACGGGCTGGTCAATTTATGCGTCCTCCACGTCCTATGAAACGCCCGTCGAACATCCTGTCAAGGGTCAGCCTAGTGTGCACCATCATGCTGATACCACATACGTCGACGCGTTTCCAGTGGGACATTTTCGAGCAACGTTGGCAGATCATTCTGTAGAAACGCGACGTATGTTGCAGCTGTTTGGGCCCCTGCAATGAAGTGAGGACAATGTTTCAAGCGTCAACTTTAGGTTACAATGTCTCCGGATGTAATTAACATTTTACAATGCAACAAACGGCACTGATTACGTATTTGTTTATATGTTCAGATGTGCTAACAAAACTAACGTGGTTTCATTTTAAAAAAACGTAGGTTTGTGTTAAAGAACATCCTTCCGTGCATTTTTGTATGGTTTGTATTAAATAATTACACTAGCCCCTCTCCTCACGTTCGGTCTGTGGAATCGGTTCGTCAGTATTTGATGTGGTTTACGAAATATATCCAGCGGTAACGTTAGGTGACTCACCCTATATATCATAATTCAATAGAGTCATGATCTGATGTCAGTCCCTTTATTATTAATACTAATGTTGATAAGCTAACGTGTAAGTGCCCATGTCCTGGCACCTTACAAGTGTATTACGATGCAAATCTCGTAGCATCTCCCCTTTTGAAGTTCAGGGGACGACATCATGTCCTACCGTTTACAGCATGTTGTAGGTTTGGCTAAACCCCAAACATACGCACGACCCAGTATGACACAGCCAGTGAGGGACCGCCGTCTCGTCCACAGCAGAACCACCTCCCCCCACTCCCTCCCCGGTTCTGGTGCTTAATGGCCATCCGTCTCTGTCAATTAGCGCGCGTAACGACGCTGGCGCCGCGTAATGGCTGCGACCAGCATTCCTCCGCGTCACACCACACACCACGCATTACACCTCGCCTCGCGCCGCGCTGCGCTTGCCGTCGCAGGACGCGTCTGGGGGACCCTACTTCCGTCTCCATTATCATATGCTAATGCTGTTTGTCTTGTGCATAGTAATAACTAATGTCACCTTTTTTCCTTTATTGTTACTTCATTCCCTCACTCCTCACGGCTAGCAGCGGTAACTGCTATTTTACAGCCGAGAGGAGGAACAGCATATAAAACATACTTTACAAGAAATTTAACGATATAACCTACGTACGTATTTTAAAACAGACATTGAGCATTTGAGATTTCAAGTTAAATATTGTCTTTTTTAAAATATTGTCAAAACGGAAATCTTCGCTTTACTGAAGCCAGCAGCCTCGTCTCGTTCAATACACCGGTTCCCGGCAGATCACTGAACTGGAGCCACGCCGGACGTGGCCGGTACTGGGATGGGTGACCCCACGGCTACCTCGTGCGCTTTGCGGCAATTTTCCTTTTAACTTTACGGCGAAGCGGAGGAGGGGTGGTTGCGTAAAGTTCGTGATCTCCAAAAAATGGTTCAAATGGCTCTGAGCACTATGGGACTTAACTTCTGAGGTCATTAGTCCCCTAGAACTTAGAACTACTTAAATCTAACTATCTTAAGGACATCACACACATCCATGCCCGAGACAGGATTCGAACCTGCGACTGTAGCGGTCTCGCGGTTCTAGCCTGAAGCGTGCAAGGGATAAGTTGCACGGTCATCTACAGTATCTGTCCTTTCAAGAACGGTTACTGTCTTCATATACATCGTTAAAGGCTACCGAGACATTGACCGTCGTCTGTGCGAATGCGCACAAAAAATGGTTCAAATGGCTCTGAGCACTATGGGACTCAACATCTTAGGTCATAAGTCCCCTAGAACTTAGAACTACTTAAACCTAACTAACCTAAGGACATCACACACACCCATGCCCGAGGCAGGATTCGAACCTGCGACCGTAGCAGTCCCGCGGTTCCTGATTGCAGCGCCAGAACCGCTAGACCACCGCGGCCGGCGAATGCGCACAGGTTGCCCAAACTCTTACGGGAATCGCCAAAGCGTGCGCGAGTAATGAGTGGATGGGCAAATGTCTATAAGGTACATTACATAGGTAGAATTGTGGACAGTTGGGAATGTGAGTCTTACGGGAAACGTGCAAGGGATAAATCCCTGCAGTCGCGCTATTTATCTGTGTCCTCGGTGGCTTAGATGGATATAGAGCGTCGGTGTCCGGACATTTGCCACGCCGGACATTTGCCACGGTTTTACCTGCTCCGAAGGGTCGGGTCCCTTGTCTCCCCCTCCTCCTGCTCCTCCTCCTCCTCCTCACCCGCCCACCCAGTTTGCTTTCGAAGTTCCTAACGTGACCATCAGAGTGTGGAAGTTATTACAACGAACAAGGGCAGGCCTCCTGCTCATTACAAAGGTTACGAGTATCTTAAACAGAGGGTTCTAAAGAAGGTGTTGTTACATCGATGTACTTACGCTGAAAAGCGCGGATCATTGCAAGAGAAAGCTGCTTTCGAGGAACGGAGAAGTGTTGAACGTATTAGAACATCTCTGTGAACCACCTGACGATGCGGCTCTGAAAGTGAGAAAGCAAGTGGAAAGGGCGAAGAGAAGGTCTCGAGAAGAAACTACCCATTTATCGGAGATATACGCGGATGAAATGGGAAATCTACATAATAAAGTTTATGACTTTGTTACAGTGATGCCTAATTCAGAATCTATGAAGAGAACCATTCGTCGTCGATGGAGCCAAGAGCAGAGGAACCAACAAGAGCCGATAGATTAGAGATGAGAATAATGATTTTTAGTGGAAGCAATGGAAAAGAAAGTTTAAAAACATGTTCCCATTTTTTTATGGATGGAACATTTAAGAGATGCAGCAGGCAGTTTGCACACATCTACACCATCGACGTAGACTTAGGAGGCCCGATTAAATAAACAAACATTCTTCCTACTGTATTTGCACTGCTCCCTAATAAGAAGAAAGACACATATGTTCGTCTGTTTCGTGTGATAACAGGCAGTCTCTGAGTGGTGTCCTAAACAAGTAAAGGTGGACTTTTAGGCAGCTGCGATATTGGCCACTCGTCAAGTTTTTCCCACAACTGAAATAAATGGATTCTATTTCCATATGAAGAAGACTTTATGCAGAAGAATTCGAGTTCTCGGTCTAACTGAGGACTACTGCTAGAACGAGGATTTAAGATTTCACGTCAGCGTGTGTGCAGAGCTGGCAGTTGTAAAACCGGAGGACGTAAGCAATGGATGGATTGAGATTCATGCAGAAGCTCCTGATAACGGAAGATTCTCTCAATTTTTTGACTACTTTGTGGATAACTGGCTAGAGAATGAGGATATCGCAATAGAAATGTGGGACTGTTACGGAAAAAGGCACCGAACGACGAATGCTGTTGAAGGGTGGCACAACAAAATAAATAGTGTTATTGGAAACCCCCACCCTAGAATCAACTACTTGGTGGAGTGCTTGAAAAAGGAAGCAGAGCTTACAAACTGCATGTACATGAAATTGTAAATGAATCTTGGAGGTAAGAAGAGGAAGAAGTACTTGAAGCTGGACGACAGGATAGAGAGAATCGTAAAGAATTATGAAGAGACTGGCAACATTAGGCCTTGCTTGAACGCCATTGCTCATATTCAGAATCTGGACTAAAATACGTTAAAAATAATGTATTAAAAACTATGAGGACCACTGAGTCCTCGCAGATTACTGAGATAAAATTATTAAAACATTGAAGCAGCATTATAGGAGCTAATAATAAGTTGTAATTGTAAATAGAGTGTACATTAGTTCAGCGTGTTTAGGCTGATTTTACACACGCCAGAATGGTAGATGGTCATTTATCATTTTCACGGTCCAAAGCCTGTGCAAAGTGTGATGCGAATCAGTCTTTAATGTAAAAATTAAAAAGTGTTTCAAGCCTCACAAAAGTATCCCTATTGTTGTCACGTTAAGATAACTTTTTTCTACCTTCCAATATTATGCCCATACTATTAAATAATTGTGATTTCTAAAATAATTTTCTGAAGCTTCAGAATCGCAACTATCACCTAAAATATCATGGTTTATTAAACTGATAGTATACGGTTTTGTAAAAGAAAATGGGAACCGAACATTTGAATTGCACCTAAAATTATCCCAAAACTGATCTGATCCTAAGGTTGACGATTTTGGCACCTCAAATATTTTTTATTTAAGTTTAGCTGCAAACATTTATAGTAGATGTAAATCTACTTAAGTACATTTAGATATAGTCCTTTAAAAATTAATATTTCTTACTAAATTGTTGATTATCTTTAAACAGGTCAGTAAAAGCAAGGAGCTTACTACTGAAAATTAATTGTTACTGAAGATCATCAGAAAGAAATATATTAGACTTACTTTTCTTATACATTAGAGACTTTTTGAAAAGCTATTTGATCATTTCCTCTGTCACTGACAGTGTAATTTCAGTTGCTTTGCAACACCAGGGATGTCTACTTCTAAATTATATTTGCAGCTGTTCTCATTTCGAATTCTGGAATATTTACTTCGTCTTCTTTGGTGGAGGAATTTCGGAAAATGCATTTACTAACTCCACTTTAGTGGCACTGTCATCAGTAACATTACCGTCGCTGTCGCGCAGTAAAGGTACTTACTGAGCCTTTCCGCTGGTTTACTTAACATGGGACCAGTATCTCTTTGGATTTTCCGCCACATTTCTAGAGCGAGTTTCGTTGTGGAAACTATTAAATGCATCTTGCATTGAAATCCGCACCAAATTTCGAGCCTCTGTAAAACTTCACCAATCTTGGAGGTTTTGCGTTCGTCTAAACTATACGTGCCTTTTTCGGTGCTCCTGCAACAGCTTTCTTTCGTGTTTTGTGTACCATGGGGGATCAGTTCCGTCTCTTATTAATTTATTTGGTATGAATATCTCGAGTGCTGTTGATACTATTTCTTTGAACTTAAGCCACATGTGGTCTTCATTTACATCATTTGGAAAGATTGGAGACTATCTCTTAGAAAGACGTCACCCGAATTTTTAGGTGCTTTTATAAGTAGATATATTTCGCGTTTAGTTTTAGTGAATTTCTTTGTTACGGCAGTGAGCCTCGCTACGAATGCGTGTTTACTAATCCCTGTATCCAACGTGATGCTCAGGATTATTTGTGGCTAAGAGGTCAAGTGTGTTTTTGTAACCATTTAAAATTTGAATGGCCTCGTCAACTAACCGTTAAAAATAATTAAAAAAAAGCATTTAGAACAATTATGGGAGTTGTTTTCTATTTACAGTAGGGTATGAAAATGTATTTTTGTCAACATGCGGAAGGTAGATTGAAGTAACTGCCAACTATAATTGTATGAGCAGGGTGATGAGACTCAAGTTCAGCAACTGAGACAGGGGGTCGGTATAAGGAGCCAGTTATTAATTTATTCCGGTTGTCGAATATAACCTCTGCCCTTACTAAGTCACAGGAACTATCTGCTTCAAAGTCGATTGTGAGCTTACATTATTTTTCCTGAAGTTGTCCTTCTTGTTTCTGTTGTAGTGCAGATAATTACAATTACGGCTTTTTCCTCCAAAACCTAAGATGCTTTCTCTGTGACCCTGTAAATACCAGAGCTAAACAATGTAGAACAACAACGTACGTTACAAGTATAGCATTTATTACTTCAATTCCTTATTTCTAACATTTTAAAATTGTAAGTCGACTTTAGATGCCATGTCAATGATAGATGTTCTTATGTCTATTTAGTGAACGTGTTTTCAGTTATGTTTTGAACATTGTCCCGCTACACTTTATTAACTAATGTTTTTATAGAGTAAATTAATATGGAGAATGTCGTTCTTCTTTTCAAACATTCGCATACCCATTTATTCTTCCCCTATTGTCTTTTGGGTATGCAGTTGTAGTAATTAAAGTAGGCACAAATGCAGTGATCAAAAAGAAATGATTAGCGTATATTCGCGTTCTCGTTACATCGTTCCTTTCTTGTTGCTCCCATGCCGATGGACTTTTTCTATCGCAATCAGTAAGCGTGAAAGGAAGCTACCGTACAGACAGAGGAATCTATATTTATACTTGGCAGAACTAATTACATACTGACATAATCGTCGGTATTGCTTTCGTTTCCCAAAAGTTATAAATATTACGATTTCGGAAAAGAAGCTCTGTATTTGGCCAAGATGTCGAAGGAGAAGGTCCCTTACGTACTGGTTGTATCGACTAAGATGTGGAGACAGCGGTTTGAAAGCGGACAGAGGTAGTGCGGAGAAGGGTGTCCCTTACCTGAGGGATTGCTACCTGGCGTAGGGGCAAGTGTGGCAAATGTCCGGCGTGGCGAATGTCCGGCGTGGCAAATGTCCAGCATTCAGAGCGTCTGCCATGTAAGCAGGAGATCCCGGGTTCGAGTCCCGGTCGGGGCGCACAAAAATGGTTCAAATGGCTCTGAGCACTATGGGACTTAACTGCTGTGGTCATCAGTCCCTTAGAACTTAGAACTATCTAAATCTAACTAACCTAAGGACATCACACACATCCATGCCCGATACAGGATTCGAACCTGCGACCGCAGCGGTCGCGCGGTTCCAGACTGTAGCGCCTAGAACCGCTCGGCGGGGCACACATTTTCAGCTGTCCACTTCGAGGTATATCAACACCTGTCGGCAGCTGAGGGTTTCAGTTAGTCATCATTTATTCCAAGGAAAGGCTGCACGGTCATCAACAGTATCTGTTCTTTCGAGAACAGTTACTGTCTTCATATACATAGTTAAAGGCTACCCAGCCATTGACCTTCGTCTGTGCAAATGCGCACAGGTTGCCCAAACTCTTAAGGGAATCGCCAAAGCGTGCGCGAGTAATGAGTGGATGGGCAAATGTCTATAAGGTACATTACATAGGTAGAATTGTGGACAGTTGGGAATGTGAGTCTTACGGGAAGCGTGCAAGGGATAAGTCCCTGCAGTCGCGCTATTCATCTGTGTCCTCGGTGGCTCAGAAGCCGGCACGGTAGCTCAGCGTGTTCGGTCAGAGGGTAACGTGCCTCTGTAATTAAAAAACTGAGTCAACAGATCAACAACGAACTTAAATGGATGTCTTACGACGTCCGCCGCGAGCAGATGCAACGAACTAAAACGAACAAAATGAAAATTTAAAAAAAAAAGGATGGATAGAGCGCCTGCCATGTAAGCCGGAGATCCCGGGTTCGAGTCCCGGTCGGGGCACACATTTTCAGCTGACTACATCGAGATATATCAACAACACCTGTCGGCAGCTGAGGGTTTCAGCTAGTCATCATTTATTAATATGTACTTAGTCGGCCCGTATAGAAATGAGAACAATAGCGATCAGGCGGTGTTTCCTTTCATTTACTTGTCTGCAAATCACATTGGACCTATAGATTTTTTTTTAAAGGGTTTAAACAATTCGGCTGACATGTAGGTGAACCAGTTTGCGGAGGCACCTGCAAAGCAGTGCAGAGTGAATGGCAGAGCAGAGGAGACGGTGGGCACGTGTGACCCCAGCGCCCAGACCCGCACTAATGTCACAAAGGGCACCTCTGACCTTTCCAGCGCAGACCCACTCAACGAGCCCCGCTATTTTTCTCTTCGGCAGTAAATACGCGCCGGCAACGCACGACTCGCCACTTCATTACGTCTATAGCGCTTCCGACCCGCATGCCTGCCGTACGGTGTGTTCTGTGTACCTGCAGCATAGCACATCCGCTCGCTGCCAACTGCACAACAGCATCGAGTTCCATTAGAGACAAAGAGAGAGGCGGGTGGGGGGGGGGGGGAGGGGAACGGAGGGAGAGGCAGTACACTAAAGGCGTTAAGCACGCACATCATAGCGTTGTTATTCGTTAGCCTGAACTGCTGCAAATTCACTACAGCACATTCATGAGGAAAATACAGTTGTGAAACACAATACGATGTACAACGGAGGGTGTTGTACTTAGAGGGTAGTCTACGCTCTACGAAGCTGGGCATGATGTATTCTCGTAGGTATTTTGTAAGTAGCGTGAATAAAATGTCGCTATGTGTAAGAAGCGTGAAGCGCACTTTGAATGTATCCTGATGGCTAAAAGAGCCACGCACACTTTGAATAAGAAAGTGCTATCTGACATTGAAATCAACGTAAAAGATCGGGTCGCCACCAACTCTAGCCACACGACAGATAAGAGGTTGCGCTGAGTCGGAAAATTACTTAATTTATTCATAAGAAAAACTCGCAAAAGAACATACATTGTAAAGTCACTGATAAAGAATGGGATATAATTATTAATATGGTCCAGGCATTGTTCACGTGAATCAAATATTGAATGAAGTAAAGAGTGCGTGAACACTGCATAAGTGCAGTTTGCAGCAATATTTCTGAAAACAAGATCTATTCCGACGCATTTGTTTTAAATAAAAAAAGGGACACTAATTATTGGACCTGTGCGCATGGAAACGCTTTGGATGGGCTAACAAGGGAAACTACAAGGTAAATGCAGTAGGTAACGGAGACGTAACATCGGTACACTGGATAAGATTGGAGACAAAATTATTTTGCAGTGAACACATGGTGTATCGTGGGGCGATCACTCTGTTTTTAAAATAATTGCAAAGCCACGATCGCTTCAATACCGTTTACTAGATGATCGGTTTCAGGCCTGTGAAGGTATAACATAACAGGTTTGAGGGAGGGCTTACATGAGTTAACTATATACATTACAATTATTATAGAACCACGTAGCTGAAACGTGGATTAACACTTATAAAACCATTTGGACTTCATGGCACATGAGGCAGACCATCTGATAAAATCATTGTCACAACCAATAAAAAATAATAAAAAACTGCTTTCATGGTCGTTCTTTCCATAATATATAAAACTGAAGTCACCAGGTGAAACTACCACTGCTCACCTAACACCGGTCGGCATCATCACTGCCCTATTCCGCGCAGCCTTACCTGCTGTGATTCTAGTGGTTCACAATTTTTTGCAAAATTTTTATTCCTTAAAACATTGATGTAATGCACCTTTAGACTGTTATTGCCTGGTAACTAAGTACAATTGCTTGTGAAACGCTGTACGTTTCAGAACAGGCTCGTGTGCCCACGTGGTTCGTGGAGATACAATTTCTACGTACCCTGGCCAAATTTTAGTAACATCAAACCACGCAGTCGCGAACAGTTAACATTTTACAGAGGACACATTTGAGTAGACAAGGAATAATGGCAGAGGGCCAACAAACTCTAATATTAAACCATGTGGATGGTTTCCACCGGACATAAAGTAATGAGACAAAGAAAATTCACAAAGATGCAAAAATTACCATGATTCGGAAAAAGAGTAGAATGCATACACACGCAGTTGCAGGCACACAAACATTCACACTGAACCGAGGGCGCTTCAACATAGGCAACCCCTTTGTGCTACGTTCTTCTTACAGATCAAAGTCAAGTCTGCACTAGGAACCAAACTGAAAGTCTGCAAAATCCTTGCATTCCTTGCTGCGACCCAGCAAATCAATCTTTATAAGATGAAACGCGAGACCAAAAGCTAGAAGCTCCCCTCTTGCTACGAGAGAACGCGCCACGCGGTTAAGTCAACTCGCCCCTCTTCGAAGAGGCTTCGGCTGTAGACCCTCGGCGAGCTGGAAGCAGACTGACTGTCCCACACACTCCAACGTCTCCCACGCGACCCCGTGGCCAGGAAAACCCAGAGATGAGGCTTCTGCCACCAACCTAACACCTGCAACTTTCACACAAGGGGAGCAAACCTCTTTGCCTACCTGAAAACTACAAGGGTTGGCCATACTGTACGACTACCGCTGATTCTCTGCAACAGACTAAACCACTGTATAGCAAAATGAAGCCTACCCACATTCATTCACTCACGCATGCCAGATAGTTCTGTATCATTGGAAAGCAAATAAAATGATAATGAAAGGGGACTACAGGACCCTTTCAATTTCAATCTCGTGATCGTTTTTAGAATCGCATGAAGGAATGCGCACTAGAGACTGCCAGCTATTCAACGTCTTGTATCCTCACATCGTGACAACTAGACCACAATAACTATCATTTTCGACAATGCTGGGCGTACCCTTGTATGGCGAAAGATATTAACAGGTAATGCTCCCACGAACATTGTCCAACATGATCGTTTTCGAGGTCCAAATGTTATGGTGTGGGGATGTGGGGAGGCGTAACGTTGATGGGCGTGCAGACCACCAAATCTTTGAACTCATTTGTCAACATTTGTCAACATTATTCTCCATATGTGTCTTTTTACGGGTACTTTTGGCCCCGACATCATTTTTCTGGATGACAGTGCAGGACCCCATCGAACTGCACGGTTGGAGGAAGTCTTGGAAAGAAAGGATATTCGGCGAATAGACTGGCGCGCCCATTAACCCGACATAAATAACATCTACACTCATGCTCATAAATTAAGGATAATTGCAGAATGTGGTGCCACACAACGTGGCACTACACAAAACTGCAGAGGCTCATAGGGAACACACACGATACAGATCTGTGAGTCCATGGTATTGGTGACAGGTTGAGAAAACCGTCCCGAAACACATGTGCTACAAAACGTCACTGTTTCCTGCTCATGTACCCCGACATCAATATGGGATATGATCACTATGCACACGTACACGGGCCGCACAATGGGTTGGCATACTCTGGATCAGGTGGTCGAGCAGTTGGGGGGGTATAGCCTGCAATTCTTGCACCAGTGCCTGTCGGAGCTCCTGAAGTGTCCTAGGAGTGTGAAGATGTGCAACAATACGTCGACCGAGATCATCCCAGAGGTGCTCGATGGGATTTAGGTCTGGAGAACAGGTACGCCACTCCATTCGCCTGATATCTTCTGTTTCAAGATACTCCTCCACGAAGGTAGCTCGGTGGGGCCGTGCGTTATAATCCATCAGGTGGAAGGTGGGACCCACTGCACCCCTGAAAAGGCGGACTTACTTGTGCAAAATGATGTCCCAATACACCTGACCCATTACAGTTCCAGTGGTTAGCACACTGGACTCGCTCGCATTTGGGAGGACGACGGTTCAATTCCGCGTCTGGCCATCTTGATTTAGGTTTTCCGTGATTTCCCTAAATCGCTTCAGGCAAATGCCGGGATGGTTCCTATGAAAGGGCACGGCCGACTTCCTTCCCCATCCTTCCCTAATACGATGAGACCGATGACCTCGCAGATTGGTCTCTTCCCCCAAATGAACCCAACCCACTACAGTTCCTCTGTCATGGACATGTAGGGGTGTACGTGCACCAATCCTGCCCCACCCCACACCATCAAACCACGACCTCCATACAGGTCCTTTTCAAGGACGTTAAGGGGTTGGTATCTGGTTCCTGGTTCACGCCAGATGAAAACCCGGCGAGAATCACTGTTCAGACTATACTTGGACTCGGCCGTGAACATAACCTGGGACCACTGTTCCAATGAGCTTGTACTGTGTTCTTGACACCAGGCTTTACGGGCTCTCCTGTGACCAGGGCTCAGTGGTATGCACCTTGCAGGTCTCCGGGCGAATAAACCATGTCTGTTCAGTCGTCTGTTGACTGTGTGTCTGGAGACAATTGTTCCAGTGGCTGCGGTAAAATCCCGAGCAAGGCTACCTGCAGTACTCTGTGGCCGTCTGCGGGCACTGATGGTGAGATATCGGTCTTCTTGTGGTGTTGTACACTATACTGTAGCACCTGGGCACGTTTCCTGTATGCTGGAATCGTTGTCATAATCTAGAGATCACACTTTGTGGCACACAGAGGGCCTGTGCTACGACCTGCTGTGTTTGACCGGCCTCCAAATGCCCTAGTACTCTATCCCTCATAAGCTCATCAGTGTGTGTTCTTTGAGCCATTTTCAACACACAGTCACCATTAGCACTTCTGTAAACGTCTGCACACTTACTCGCTGCACCGTACTCTGACATGCACCAACACACCTCTGCGTATGTGGACTGCTGCCAGCGCCAGCCTGTTACACTCCCGGAACAAAATTTATCCATATTGATCATGACCGGGCCAAATATCTAACGAAATAAGCGTCAAACGAAAAAACTACAGAGAACGAAACTTGTCTAGCTTGAAGGGGGAAACCAGATGGCGCTATGGTTGGCCCGCTAGATGGCGCTGCCATACGTCAAACGGATATCAACTGCGTTTTTTTTTTAAATAGGAACCCCAATTTTTTATTACATATTCGTGTAGTACGTAAAGAAATATGAATGTTTTGATTGGACCACTTTTTTCGCTTTGTGATAGGTGGCGCTGTAATAGTCACAAACGTATAAGTACAGGGTTATTACAAATGATTGAAGCGATTTCACAGCTCTACAATAACTTTATTATTTGAGATATTTTCACAATGCTTTGCACACACATACAAAAACTCAAAAAGTTTTTTTTAGGCATTCACAAATGTTTGATATGTGCCCCTTTAGTGATTCGGCAGACATCAAGCCGATAATGAAGTTCCTCCAACACTCGGCGCAGCATCTCCCCATCAATGAGTTCGAAAGCATCGTTGATGCGAGCTCGCAGTTCTGGTACGTTTCTTGGTAGAGGAGGTTTAAACACTGAATCTTTCACATAACCTCACAGAAAGAAATCGCATGGGGTTAAGTCGGGAGAGAGTGGAGGCCGTGACATGAATTGCTGATCATGATCTCCACCACGACCGATCCATCGGTTTTCCAATCTCCTGTTTAAGAAATGCCGAACACCATGATGGAAGTGCGGTGGAACACCATCCTGTTGAAAGATGAAGTCGGCGCTGTCGGTCTCCAGTTGTGGCATGAGCCAATTTTCCAGCATGTCCAGATACACGTGTCCTGTAACGTTTTTTTCGCAAAAGAAAAAGGGGCCGTAAACTTTAAACCGTGAGATTGCACAAAACATGTTAACTTCACCATTAAGAAAAAATGTTGCTTCATCACTGAAAACAAGTTTCACACTGAACGCATCCTCTTCCATGAGCTGTTGCAACCGCGCCGAAAATTCAAAGCGTTTGACTTTGTCATCGGGTGTCAGGGCTTGTAGCAATTGTAAACGGTAAGACTTCTGCTTTAGCCTTTTCCGTAATATTTTCCAAACCGTCGGCTGTGGTACGTTTAGCTCCCTGCTTGCTTTATTCGTCGACTTCCGCGGGCTACGCGTGAAACTTGCCCGCACGCGTTCAACCGTTTCTTCGCTCACTGCAGGCCGAGCCGTTGATTTCCCCTTACAGAGGCATCCAGAAGCTTTAAACTACGCATACCATCGCCGAATGGAGTTAGCAGTTCGTGGATCTTTGTTGAACTTCGTCCTGAAGTGTCGTTGCACTGTTATGACTGACTGATGTGAGTGCATTTCAAGCACGACATACGCTTTCTCGGCTCCTGTCGCCATTTTGTCTCACTGCGCTCTCGAGCGCTCTGGCGGCAGAAACCTGAAGTGCGACTTCAGCCGAACAAAACTTTATGAGTTTTTCTACGTATCTGTAGTGTGTCGTGACCATATGTTAATGAATGGAGCTGCAGTGAATTTATGAAATCGCTTCAATCATTTGTAATAGCCCTGTACGTGGTATCACGTAACAGCCCGCCAGTGCGGACGGTATTTGCTTCGGAAAAAAGTGCATACCTTTCCTCGCACATATTCACTCCCCCTCCTCCTCCCCCGCCCTTCAGCATTGTTCCCCTCCCGGAACAAAATTTATCCATGTATACAGCTCTACTGCACGTGGACAAACATCTTGTTTTAGCACATTTCATTTTGCGTCATCCATTTACTTCGTACCATTAAAATAATATATTTAATATTCTTCGGTTAATCCATCCTCTGCAGCGCGGAAGCTAATAGTTCTAAGAAAAATGACTAAGACTTTTTTTGTAAGAAATTTAATAATTTAGTGCTGGGAAATATTTCCGCTAGGATCCTCGGTTTCTGAGTTATTCCAGAGAAACATACAAAAGAGACGTTAATAATCCCTCCCCTCCGTCCTAGCACTGTGCAAAAATGTGCGAGTACATGATTTTTTCCGCTCTAATTTTCCTTCGTTGACTGGACTATCGCGTGGAGTAGAGTACTCAGCTTCCAGTCGGCAGGCAGCGCGTGGGGGCGACGTCCGCGTGCTGCTGTAACAGCCCCCACCACGGGGCACACAAGTACGCGGTGGCTACGCTCTGTGCTCTCCACCGGTAACGGCACAGCCGCTTCCGCAGGCCAACATCCGCGCACTTCCTACCCGCTCGCGGACCGCTAGCTGTTTGTGTAGCTGCAGCTGCCTCCCTCAGCGACAAGCTTCAGCCACTCGCCACTACCTTGTTTTCTCCTCCTCCCGGTGCAATTTGCTGTCGTTCTCACTCTTAACGTACAGTACCACAGTATCCAAGGTTTACTGATAATAATAACGATAACAATAACAAAATAGACTACTGGCCATTAAAATTGCTACACCAAAAAGAAATGCAGATGATAAACGGGTATTCATTGGGCAAATATATTATACTAGAACTGACATGTGATTACATTTTACGCAATTTGGGTGCATAGATCCTGAGAACTCAGTACCCAGAACAACCACCATTGGCCGTAATAACGGTCTTGATACGCCTGGGCATTGAGTCAAACAGAGCTTGGACGGCGTGTGCAGGCAGAGCTGCCCATGCAGCTTCAACACGATACCACAGTTCATCAAGAGTAGTGACTGGCGTATTGTGACGACTCGGTTGCTCGGACACCATTGACCAGGCGCTTTCAGTTGGTGAGAGATCTGGAGAATGTGCTGGCCAGGGCAGCAGTCGAACATTTTCTGTATCCAGAAAGACCCAAGCAGGACCTACATCATGCGGTCGTGCATTATCCTGCTGAAATGTAGGGTTTCGCAGGGATCGAATTAAGGGTAGAGCCACGGGTCGTAACACATCTAAAATGTAACGTCCACTGTTCAAAGTACCGTCAATGCGAACAAGAGGTGACCGAGACGTGTAAACAATGGCACCCCATACCATCACGCCGGGTGATACGCCAGTATGGCGATGACGAATACCCGCTTCCAATGTGCGTTCGCCGCGATGTCGCCAAACATGGATGTGACCATCATGATGCTGTAAACAGAACCTGGATTCATCCGAAAACGTGTTTTGCCATTCGTGGACCCAGGTTCGTCGTTGAGTACACCGTCGCAGGCGCTCCTGTCTCTGATGCAGCGTCAAGGGTAACCGAAGTCACGGTCTGCGAGCTGATAGTCCATGCTGCTGCAAACGTCGTCGAACTGTTCGTGCAGATGGTTGTTGTCTTGCAAACGTCCCCATCTGTTGACTCAGGGATCGAGACGTGGCTGCACGATCCGTTACAGCCATGCGGTTAAGATGCCTATCATCTCGACTGATAGTGATACGAGGCCGTTGGAATCCAGCACGGCATTCCGTATTACCCTCCAGAACCCACCGATTCCATATTCTGCAAACAGTGATTGGATCTCGATCAACGCGAGCAGCAATCTCGCGATACGATAAACCGCAATAGCGATATGCTAGAAGCCGACCTTTATCAAAGTCGCAAAAGGTGATGGTACGCATTTCTGCTGCTTACTCGAGGCATCACAACAACGTTTCACCAGGCAACGCCGGTCAACTGCTGTTTGTGTATGAGAAATCGGTTGGAAACTTTCCTCATGTCAGCACGTTGTAGGTATCGCCACCAGCGCCGACCTTGTGTGAATGCTCTGAAAACCTAATCATTTGCATATCACGGCATCTGCTTCCTGTCGGTTAAATTTCGCGTCTGTAGCACGTCATCTTCGTGGTGTAACAATTTTAATGACCAATAGTATATATTCATGCTATTGCTTAGTACATTTCTTTATCGTAACGTAAAAAATTCCGCCCGTACTGCCCATGAAAGCCCAACAGTACTGACCCACAGGCATCACTGGATGCGGATATAGACGGGCATGTGGGCACCACACCACTCTGCCGGCCGTATGTGAGACCGGAGCCGCTACTTCTAAATCGAGTAGCTCCTCAGTGTGCTGAGTACACCCCGCTGGCCAAAAGCGCTCGGCAAACCGGACGGTGACCCATCCATGACCCATCCAAGTGCAGCCCGACAGCGCTTAACTTCGGTGATCGGTGATCGGTGAGTGTATCCACTGCGGCAAGGCCTTTTACTATAACGTACAAAATAATACTTTACACAATGTAATATCCAAGTGTGCACTGACCATTATCAGTTTCTGATTCAGAGAGAACAGAGCACAAATATGCAGACTATGACTATCCGAGCGTATACACTAACTGAACTGAAGTGTCGGGACAGTCCTATACAGGCTGTTCGAAAATTGTCGTTACAGACATCTATTTTGAATAGGAACCCCTGTCTGAGAACGACGATTTCAATTCAGATGTTTAGCACATCCAGTTCTCAGCTATTATTTGTTTCACGTCGTGAGCTTGCTACAATTTAATTAAAGAGAGTTACACCAGAGGCGTTTCGCTTTTATTTATAAAGTATCTTCCGCGGTTATTCCGCAAATTGCATAGCGACGTTTGTAAATTTTTTTGGTTGCTTTAGGTTAAACACTCACTCACTCGTTCAACCCAACTCGTTGTTATCCCTTTGCGTCTCTCTGCCACTGTCTCCTGCGTCACCGCCAAAGCCTCTTTCTTTCTGTCATACTACTACTGTCTCCCCTCGCAGTCACTGCCTCTGCCTTACTCTCTCTTACTACTAATACTAATAGTCATCCATTTCTTCCTACTGCTGCTGTCTATTCTTACCATCAATATCTCTCTTTTCCTCGTTGTCATTGTCATAGACTCTGTCTTTCATTATCACTGGCTCTCACCAACTTCAACTTTGTCCTTCTCTTTATTCCTGTCCTATTGGCACTCTCTCCTTCACATTTTCCTTGCACTGTTCTTATTATAACAATGTCCCATTGTCTCTGTCTCCCTCTCTTTTTCTCAAGCTGCCATTCTCCCCTTCGCTCTTAATATACCACCGGAGTCTCTACTGTCTTTCAGTGTTCATTGCTTTTCCGTCTCCTTCTCTGTCAGCATATGAAAGCGCGAATATGTTCGCATGCCAACATTTTTTGAAAAAAGTTTTAAAGGTGCCTAGAAAGCTAGGACGAGGCAGCTGGCAACCCCACTTTTCAGAGTCTTTTAAACTGGAGCATATTCGCCTTTTTTGTCTCCGATAGAAGCATTTTTCCGCTTCCCTTATTTTTCCTGCAATAGCTGAACATGTGATTCATATGAAAAGAACTTGATGGCTCAGTAAAATTTTGGTAGTTTACTTAAGTGAAACTGAAATAACGTAAAATTAATTTTGAACCTCAGACCGGATTTTACGTGCACAGCAATTTTACATGTACGAGTATTGGAAATTTGAACATCTGTACCTCGGAAACGGATAAAGATACCAAGAAACTTTTCCAATATATTACATATTGTCATCATAGGAATATATCGTAAAAGTTTCGCCCATTTGATGTGCATAGCCGTCTCGGTATCCTCGGCTCGGTTTTGGTACCTAAGAACCACGTTTTACGGGTTTTGTCAGGAACCGCCCATGAACTAAATGGAGCCTCCATAAGATCCTTAAGGTGAACCGTAGACCAAATCTAATGAAAAAAGAACAAACCGATTTCGTCCATTTGCCTGAGCAGGAGGAATTGTGTAATATTCAAACTTTGACCTTGTACTGTAGGGTAGTTACAGTAAGATGATCCTTCTGATGGGCATACAGACTCAAGGGCTATCCAAAAATCTTGACCGTACTTTTCTGTCAGCAAGAGAGCCTGACGTTTGAGCCCCGGGAAAATCCCGATTTTAAGCGCGGCCTTTTTGAACGTATTAGGTAAGCGCATACTGTCTGATGCATGACGATAAGAATTCACCGTACGAATTTTTTTCTTTTATTTCTTTCTCGCAAGCTGTATCCCGCTCTGCTAGCTGAGACGTGTTTCGTTCCTAACTCCTTTGTGGGCCTGCGTTCAAACTGACGGTTGCGTTTCTAATGTCACCACCTCTCGGACCTGGCAAGACTGGCTGGCGGACTTACAAACAAATTAGATGGTTTCCAGAATAAGATTTTCACTCTGCAGCGGAGTGTGTGCTGATATGAAACTTCCTGGCAGATTAAAACTGTGTGCCGGACGGAGACTCGAACTGTGAACCTCTGCTTTTCGCGGGCAAGTGCTCTACCATCTGAGCTACCCTAGCACGACTCACGACCTGTCCTCGCAGCTTCAATTCTGCCAGTACCTCGTCTCCTACCTTGCAAACTTCACAGAAGCTCTCCTGCGAACCTCCCGCGAAAGGCAAAGGTCCCGAGTTCGAGTCTTGGTCCGGCACAAAGTTTTAATCTGCCAGGAAGTTTCATATCAGCTCACACTCCGCTGCAGAGTGAAAATCTCATTCTGGAAACATCCCCCAGGCTGTGGCTAAGCCATGTCTCCGCAATATGCTTTCTTCCGGGAGTACTTATGACTAAACTCTCCCTAAAGACGGGTACATCTTGTCTATCCTGGCCAAGATCACTCTGCCCCTGTACAATAAGGTTCAATAAAAATATTTCACCACCGTCGCACACTAAACAACGTTTTTCATCGCACTTTCATTGGAGAATGATAACACTGGCCTTAATTTATTTATCAAGTGAGTATTGTTCAGCGGTGAGGCTCAATAATTCACACACACACCGAGTGAACGTTCAACTTTGACTGACCATAGATCTTTTGCGTGGTAGAGCTCGCAAAAAGTACACTGCATGACAAAAAAAAAGTGAATCTCCCAGAAGAGGAAGAGGAAACGTTACAATTTAACAGGGTGTGTGATATCAGTGCAATGATTACAAAGTCGACTCAGATTAATAAAGGAATTGATAGTATGAACCCATTGATCAGCATAACGTTACACACCCTCTGGACTGCAAAGGTCGGAATGGGGTCGTACAGTCGTTCTGTCCTCCCCTGAGGTAGCCTGGCTCATCTCTATTGTAACTGGCCCCAAATCTTCTGGATACTGGGATAGAGTTGACGTCTGAACTGGACAGATATGGGGATCTTTCTGGTCATGGGAGTATCTCAACGTCACACAGACAGTCCATAAAGACAAGAGCCGTGAGTGAACGAACTTTACCCTCGACGTAGGAATCACACAGCCATCCTGTTAGAAATAAGTGTTTGGTACATTTACTTTGGTTCCGACATCTCTAAGGATGTCTTCATCAGAACGAAATTTTGAGAAACCGTAAAATTACATTGCGGGAAAGCAATGGTCAGAATTAAGAGCCTATGTGCTCAGGTCAAAAAATAAAACAGAGCATCTGACCATTCAGATTTAAGTTCTCCGTCATTACCCTTAATCGCTTCAGGAAAAAGTGACTATAGTTGGCCGGCCGCTGTAGCCGAGCGTTTCTAGGCGCTTCAGTCTGGAAACGCGCGACCGCTACGGTCGCAGGATCGAATCCTGCCTCGGGCATGGATGTGTGTGTGCTGTCCTTAGATTAGTAAGGTTTAAGTAGTTCTAAGTTCTAGGGGACTGATGACCTCAGATGTTAAGTCCCATAATGCTCAGAGCCACTTGAACAATTTTTGACTATAGTTGGAACGGATAGGGCACGGCAGATTTCCTTCCCCCGTCCTTTAGTAATTCGAGGTTGCGCTCCGTCTCTAATGACGGTGCGGCCAACAGGACGCTGAGCTCCAGTCTTCCTTTTTTCTTTTCGTTCTCATGCTGTCAAAGATCGCGTCACTTGCGAGGTGCCGGAGCTAGCACTGTATTTAACACTCAATTCTTCTAGAATCTACATATGTACATGATGCTCTAAGCCCCCCCTATTCTAACTCCAACTTTTGCTGTTGCACAAGGATAAAAAAAATACGTGAACTGACTCTAGTCAACCCTGCCAGTGGAGTAGAAGAGAGTTTGGCACCTGCAATAATTTAATTTGATAAATAAGTTAAATAAACGAAGGTTTCATTAACGTAGTGAGGAATGATGGGGTTGGTCTACCGATTAACAGAATGAAAGTTCTGTCCAAAATAACAATATGATTTATTAAGACTAAACACAAAATAATAAACAAAAACACATGAAACATTTACAATACATCAAATTGGCTCAAATTGGATACTCAAACAAACGCTGTGAATGTGAAGTTGTCCCTAAACTAGATTGTGAGGATTATGACGAAGTGGTATGTGCAGCCAATTCCTTGCAACTCAAATCTTAGAGAAAACACATAGCCAACCCAACATTAATTGCTGCTACCCAAGACAGAACAAAGTTAGAAAAAAAGACGAACAGGCGCGCTCTGCTGAGCTCTGATTATCACGTAGGAAAAATCCCTATCTGCCGGTGCTGCGGACATACATTACCAAACTGTCTTTTTGACTGCCAGGACACGATCTGGCGTACCGGAGCCGTTGGCTGGTTGCTTCGACGTCCTCAACCGAAAGGCGAGAGCCGACTACCCACAAGAGCACCCGTACAAAACCGAACACAGAACATTCCCGCCCCCACGACAGTGGCCGTGGTTATACGTTCCAATCAGCAACTCGAAAACCGGCGGAAAATTCCACTCCATTGCCGGAACGCTACCATTCCACCAATGGAGATTCTTGGCGCCAATTTCTGCGCTGATCTTGCTACGTCACGGAGCTATGCCCTGAGCAAGTCAATCACAGTTACTATTTTGCAGAAAGCGCGGGAATTTTCCCGCCACAGCTGCCTGGGTACACAAGTCATTCCCACGCCCCGCTGGTAGCCCGCCAGAAAGTGTTTTCGCTAAGTTTCTGCGAAGTAACGGAACCTCTAGCCCAGCCGCTACTTCAGGCCCTGCGGGCGTGCCTCTTGACAATGTCGGCGTCTGGAAAGCATTCACTCGACTCCCTCACACCTGTCGGCTTACCCTTTCAAAGTCAACTGAGCCCGTCTGTCATTGGACCACCCGGGTGACGAGAGACGCTGCGTGGGAAGTCCGCGTGTGAAGGAATAGCAACTTTCCACCGCATGCAATTAGAGAGGAGAATCGTAAGATAGAAATATGAGAGGGGGCTCATGCCACCTCTCACACTAACACATCCGAATTCCTCACAAATCTCGATAGTGGGCGATTCGACCAGCTGGCCAAACAGAGAACCACAAATTAACCCCCTTTCAAAGCCAGTTGCTGACATTGCTGTCTCACAAGAGTATGCTTCATCTCTGTGCCCTTTGCAGTGATCATTCAAGATCTGATGCTGTTCATCCCCTTATATACCCTACCAGACTTGGTAACAATACTAATGCATTCTGGTGTCCGTTTTACTTGTCATACAGAACTGCCGCTCTGATAATTTACATGCTCACCAATGGTGACCACACGTACATAGTTACACTGACATCCGACCACGTCTCCTGGATGTTTTACTGTTCTCAGTGCTGGGTGAGTCTCCTTTAGTTCCAAAAGGGCAGCCACCTTAATTTGCTGTCGCATGCTTAGCTGTGCACTCTATCCATTAGAAACGACCATCTTAGTTTTTTATGGGCTGGTTATCTTATTCGGTAGTCAGAGATTACTGGCTTGTCAAATTATTGGTTGTACTGACATAATACGATCGTTCTCTTAAGCGTTGTGCCTGTGAACAGGCTTTAGCTATTGAACTGCTCCTCCCCTAATGCTCTGTGGTTGCACACAGAGGAGCCCCCACCACTGCCGCTGCCTCCTCTTCTACCACATCGCCTGCCTAGCAGGGGCCAAGATATTTTGCGCGCCCTCCACGCTTCTGCATAGGCCTTGGTGCTCAGTAATGTAACTCCACCTCAAATGGAAAGACAGCAAGCTCTCGCTGGGTGATGGACAACAATACAGATGAAACAGTTTCTTTCCAAATGCGATTCGGCGAGTTTCTACAATCTGACTGAAATCAAGCTGAGCACTCGCCCTGAGATTTTTAGCCAGCACTCTCAATCCCGTGGGTGCGTGAAAATCGGAGTGGTTATCTTCACCCCAGTCAAATATCCAGTATCAAACTCAGGGGCTTCAGTCTCCCTCGTGTCATCTGGTCGAACTGATTGAGCTGTGGCACTTTGGGAGTAGCTGCTGCCCTTTACAACTGGGGACGGCGAGACTCTCCAAGCCGTGGCGGCAGCGAGGTGGTGCTGCCGGTGATTCAGCTGCCCCTGCCGCTGTCGTTTTATGCAACCCGCGATGTAATAAGCTGTCTTCATAAGCAAAACGGGAGATTTTCATAGTTTGTTTTTGATACAGGAAAAGTGTTAGTCCTACAGAAAAAAATGAACAGGACCTTTTTGTAGGAAATTTGTTGTTGTTGTCTTCAGTCCAGAGACTGGTTTGATGCAGCTCTCCATGTTACTCTATCCTGTGCAAGCTTCATCATCTCCCAGTACCTACTGCAACCTACATCCTTCTGAATCTGTTTAGTGTTTGTTCGTCTCTTGGCCCCCCTCTACGATTTTTCCCTCCACGCTGCCCTCCAACAATAACTTGGTGATCCCTTGATGCCTCAGAATATATCTTACCAACCGATCCCTTCTTCTAGTCAAGTTGTGCCACAAACTCCTCTTCTCCCCAATTGTATTCAATACCTCCTCATTACAATGAAATGAACACCCTTAGCTGCTGGCAGGCGTTGACGTACGTCAACGGGGACTGATGAAAATGTGTGCCCCGACCGGGACTCGAACCCGGGATCTCCTGCTTACATGACAGACGCTCTATCTTTTTTTTGTTTTTTTTATTTATTTATTTTTTTGTTATTTTTATTATGTTTTTTTAAACCAGGAACAGGGTAAATGAACAAAAGATCTTTATTGGTACAAACTTAAATACAACATAAATGCCATCCTTCCAGCGAAAATAACACAAGACATTATACTCGTACAAGGCGAGCAATTTTTTTTATGAACAAGGTGTAGCAAAAAAAAGAATAATAATACTGATGTAAGCTAAGAGGTGTGAAGGAATATACAGTGGAGTGAGGGAAAAACCAGCGTTTTCTGGTATAGTGCATAAGAGAAAGGAGGCGCGTGTCCATGCGCCTACTCCACTGTGGGTTACAATGTAGAAAGTAGCGCGGGGGGTCTCAGATGTCAACAGGGGGGGGGGGGGCGGGAGTGCTGTCGGCGTGTGGCACCATCCAACTGAGCGGGGGTGACGTAAAGATCGCATGTAGGTAATTGGCGAAGAAGGAGCGGTAGCGCGGTCGGTGTTCGACTTCACTGTGGGCGGTTTGTAAGTACTGCCAGAAATCAGGCGTGATTTGTCGCCATCATTATACATGTAGGTGATCGTCCATCCCTTGACCCATACAATCGCATGATTTTTGGTGGCGGGGAAATAAGTATTCTCAGGATGGATAAAAGTCCATTGGTCAATCGAGTCCGGCGAAACGCGGAGGTAACAGGCAACGAACTGTCGGGCAAGTTTCCAGACGTCACTGGTGGCAGCACAAGTCAGTTGATGGACATCGTCATCCACGAGGTGGCAAATGGAACAAAGTGGAGAGTCCTTTAGTCCGATGGCGTGAAGACGATGATTTGTGGCGAATTTTTCATTTGCGACTTGGTACCATGTTGCCCGGACGTTGGAGGGAAGAAAAGGCTGGTGGATGTGACGCCAAACCGTGGGCCACCGCGTGGACGGATGTCTCAGTTCGATATTGTTGCTGGATATGGAACGAAGGAGTGGGGTGTAAAAATCTTTAGGTCGAGGAGAACGCGTGGTCGGTAAGTGTGTGTGAGCATAACTGAAGTCGACGATGAAATCAGAAATGTGCGTCAGATGGTGCTTGATGTGTCCGACTGGTACTGGTAGTGTTATGGTCGCGGGCACAAGAATTTCCAGCAAGCTGCGCGTAAGGGAGGTGTCCCGGTGCCACTGCTTGTGCATGGTGGACATGTACAAGGACGCCACGCGGAGTCGCACATTGACAAGGCCGAGGCACCCCGCTCGCGGGGAAGGGTGAGCGTGTCGTAGCGGACCTTGAAGAGCGTTCCGGCCGTAAGGAAGTATCCGAAGGCAGCCTGGAGGCTGCGTCCAATAGTTGATGGCAGCGGAAGGACCTGTGCAATGTGGACCATTCTGGACGCCACATGTTGATTCAAGTATTGGACACGTTGTAAAGAATCGAGTCGTCGGAGAAGATTTTGTCGCACCGTCGTGCGGATAGTTTGGAGTGCACGCCGAAAATCGATGGCAGCGGAGCGGCGCACGGTGGAGGTGAAAATAATACCAAGGTATCGTTGTTTTTGTACACACGGGAGAGGTGCTAAGTCGTCGTGTGAGAGGCCGCGTCCAATGGGCATCGCGGCGGATTTAGCCACATTCATGTTACTGCCCGCTGCAGTGCCGTACGTTGATATCAAATCAAGTACCGTGTGTGTTTCATTCCGTGAGCGGATCAAGAGGAGGAGGTCGTCCGCATACGCACGACATCGAAAACTGTGCTGTCGCAGAGTGAGACCAGAAAGGTGGCTCGTCAGACTCCCGATGAGTGGCTCCAGGCTTATTGCATAGAGTAGGGTCGAAAGTGGGCAGCCTTGCCGTACGGAACGCCGGATCGCCACTGGTCCCGCCACACGGCCATTAACGTGAATCAGCGATTCGGCGGTGCCGTACAGGCGCCGGATCACGTCGATAAAGGCTGGTGGAAAACCCATGCGGTTCATCACTGAGAACAGAAAAAGATGCCGCACTTGTCGAATGCGCTGTCAAAATCAATGGCAACCACTGCGGCGCGGAGCCTGCACGCCGCTGCCAGTGCAATTAAATCGCGACATTCTCCTGTGGCCGTTTGTATATTAACTGAGCCGCCCGGAGTTGTCTGTTCCGGGGATAGAATGCTGGGCAGGACCTTGCGGCATCGCGTTGCCAGTAGGCGTGTAAAAATTTTACAATCTGCGTTAAGCAGAGTCAGGGGACGGTAATGTGCTGTCGTCACACCTGGTGCCGGTTTGTGGATGGGAATAATAATTCCCGTGACAGAGGACGGCGGTACGGCGTCCCCATCGTCAGCAGTTCATGAAACATCGTTGTCCACCGTGACAACATAACGGTTTTACATGCTCGATGTCAAATATTTAACACGTTAATTCATCTGTAAAGTAATTAGGCGTTCGAAGACGTTTTACACATTGTGTTCGATTCTTTAAAGAATCAGAGTGGGGAAAGAGGGGGAGGGAAAGTGGGAGACTCGCTAGTGATTTTCCACGGTAAATAAATCACACGTGTATTCGGTATGAAATACTTGAGTGCGCCTAGCAGTGTGGTGCTGTTACCACGGCGTCAGAGTTTATGTTTGCTGGTAGGACCTACATCACAAAAATCCCACGCAGCGAGATGCAGAGCTGGCCGCCCCGTGGGCTGCCGTAGCAAAAAAATGCCGATATTTACTGCGGCGCGCACGCGGGAATTCCAGCAAGCCTCCCCTGGCCGCGGTGTTTATAAAGGCGCTGTCCCATTACTTGAACACATTACGCGCTGATTCCATCTGGCAGGTGCGCCGCGTCTGTGCTAACCGGCGCAGGTTACATAAGGCGGCCGACTTTTGTTTTAGACGCGAGCATTAAGTCCGAGTACCCCGTAATTTTCGTTCAGGACGTTACCGCTATCGTTTCCGGCTCCTAATAAACCGCTCACCTGATAAAGAGCATTATACCGGAGGCATTGTGCGGCGCGGGCCGGCCCTTCTAGGCCATCGCATCAGCATTCAGCCCGAAAAATAACAGCCCTCTCATTGTGACTAGCGCATACTAATTTAATACGGCTCGTACTTTTAATATTGGAACTCCGCCTAGGTTGTAAAGCGCTCGTTAAGGCAGCCGAAGACAGCGCGGCCCCTGTTATAAAGCACGGACGGAATGCCCAATTATAAATCAGGAGCTTGCGCCGTAGCTCAAGCGGCGACGGGCCGGGGATAAAGATGTCCCCTCTGAGCAGAAGACGGCGTTTCTCCCCGCTGTGTCCACATCGCAGCGCAACACGGTCGCCGAAGCCAGCAGTCGGCAAAATTAACGACATCACAGTGTGTAAACATCTCATTTTGAGAAGACCGCTTTCCGACGTCTTAAGACACGATAGCTCTGCAAGATTCACGGGCCGCCGCCTGAACTTTCCGAGTGGCGTCGATTCAACAGTGAGCGGCTCTCCGGAAATGTTCGGTTGACGAGTTACTATGTAAAGTATTCGAAATATCTAACGAATTGCTGATATAAATGGAAACTACACTGGTTTGCAAGATCTAGTAGATAGTGTCGGAAGTTCCATGCGGCTTTTCGCGGATGATGCTGTAGTCTGTAGTATACAGAGAAGTTGCAACATTAGAAAATTGCAGCGAAATGCAGGGAGATCTGCAGCGGATAGGCACTTGGTGCAGGGAGTGGCAACTGACTATTAACATAGACAAATGAAATGTATTGCGAATACATAGAAAGAAAGATCCTTTATTGTATGATTATATGATAGCGGAACAAACACTGGTAGCCGTTACTTCTGTTAAATATCTGGGAGTATGCGTGCGGAACGATTTGAAGTGGAATGATCATATAAAATTAATTGTTGGTAAGGCGGTTGCCAGGTTGAGATTCATTGGGAGAGTCCTTAGAAAATCATCAACAAAGGACTTACAGAACACTCGTTCGACCTATACTTGAGTATTGCTCATCACTGTGGGATCCATACCAGGTCGGGTTGACAGAGGAGATAGAGAAGATCCAAAAAAGAGCGGCGCGTTTCGTCACAGAGTTATTTGGTAAGCGTGATAGCGTTACGGAGATGTTTAGCAAACTCAAGTGGCAGACTCTGCAAGAGAGGCGCTCTGCATCGCGGTGTAGCTTGCTGTCCAGGTTTCGAGAGGGTGCGTTTCTGTATGAGGTATCGATTATATTGCTTCCCCCTACTTATACCTCCCGAGGAGATCACGAATGTAAAATTAGAGAGATTCGAGCGCGCACGGAGGCTTTCCAGCAGTCGTTCTTCCCGCGAACCCTACGCGACTGGAACAGGAAAGGGAGGTAATGACAGTGGCACGTAAAGTGCCCTCCGCCACACACCGTTGGGTGGCTTGTGGAGTATAAATTAGATGTAGACATAAGGACGGGAGAAACTTTCGCATATTGTATCACTGCCTAGTAACATAGCTCGATGAATCTTCCATCATACATAGAAATACCTGCTACAAATGGCTCTGAGCCCTATGGGAATCAACATCTGACGTATACTTAAACCTAAGGACATCACACACATCCATGCCCAAGGCAGGATTCGAACCTGCGATAGTAGCAGCAGCGCGGTTCCGGACTGGAGCTCCTAGAACCGCTCGGCCACCGCGGCCGGCGACCTGCTACAGTATAGTCCAGAAGTTAACTGAAAGAAGTACGGAATGAGACGCACAGGAATTACGTTTTTATTCAAAGAAAATAATTGCTCTGAAGTCACAGCAATTTATGATGGTCCCGAGGGCATTACAAAAGGTAGGACATGGTTCTTACATCTACATCTACATGATTTCTCTGCAATTCACACTTAAGTGCCTGGCAGAGGGTTCATCGAACCATTTTCATACTACTCTACCATTCCACTCTCTAATGGCGCGTGGGAAAAAGGAACACCTAAACTTTTCCGTTCGAGCTCTGATTTCTCTTATTATATTATGATGATCATTTCTCCCTACGTAGGTGGGTGTCAACAAAATATTTTCGCATTCGCAAGAGAACGTTGGTGATCAAAATTTCGTAAATAGATCTCGCCGCAAAGAAAACCGCCTTTGTTTCAGTGACTGCCACCATAACTCGCGTATCATATCAGTGACACTCTCACCCCTATTGCGCGATAACACGAAACGGGCTGCCCTTCTTTGCACTTTTTCGATTTCCTCCGTCAATCCTACCAGGTAAGGATTCCACACCGCGCAGCAATATTGCAGCAGAGGACGGACAAGTGTTACGTAGGCTGTCTCTTTAGTGGGTTTGTCGCATCTTCTAAGTGTTCTGCCAACAAAGCGCAGTCTTTGTTTCGCCTTCCCCAACAAAATTATCTATGTGGTCTTTCCAGTTTAAGTTGTTCGTAATTGTAATTCCTAGGTACTAAGTCGAATTGACAGCCCTTAGATTTGTACGATTTATCGTATACCCAAAATTTATCGGATTTCTTTTAGTACCCATGTGGATGACCTCGCACTTTTCTTTACTTAGTGCCAATTGCCACTTTTCGCACCATACAGAAATTCTCTCTAGATCATTTTGTAATTGGAATTGATCATCTGATGATTTTACTAGACGGTAAATTACAGCGTCATCTGTAAACAATGTAAGGGGATGCTCAGATTATCACCTAGATCATTTATGCAAATCAGGAACAGCAGAGGGCCTATGACACTACCTTGCGAACGACAGACATCACTTCTGTTCTACTCGATGATTTACCGTCTATCACTACGAACTGTGACCTCTGAGAAGAAATCACGAATCCAGTCACACAACTTAATAGGGGCTGGCTCTGAGCACTATGGGACTTAACTGCTACGGTCATCAGTCCCCTAGAACTTAGAACTACTTAAACCTAACTAATCTAAGGACACCACACAACACCCAGCCATCACAAGGCAGAGAAACTCCCTGACCCCGCCGGGAATCGAACCCGGGAACCCGGGCGTGGGAAGCGAGAACGCTACCGCACGACCACGAGATGCGGGCAAACTTAATAGGGGTGCGTGATCACCACGGACGACAACGTACGTTCTGCAGCGTGATCTGGTTGGTCAAGAGTTAATCCACCAGCTCAGCTGACAACTGGTAGATGGTCGTCACTGCATGTTAATGTGCTACAATAAGATTACCCAACGAATACGCTCAAAGGAATTTAAGTCGGGGGAAGGGGCAGGACAGGTCAGTCACCGAATATCCTCTCATTTCAAGAGCTACTCCGGATGTACTATTCGACGCGATCGTGCAGTGTCATCCATAACAAACAAATTCGGGGCCGAATGCACTCCTACAACGAAGCCCGTGGGGAAGCAGTGCAGTATCGCAAGAGCGTCGACCGGTGAGTGAGCCGCGTTCAAAGGTTTTGATGTCAGTACTGTCATGCGTCACAGTGCCTCCCCAGTACCGTAACACCTTGGCCACCCAAACGATCATGTCGGACGATGTTCCCGGGGGCATTACGTGTTCCCAGATCCCGCCATATAAGGGCAGGTCCAGAATCAGTACTCAGACTGAACTTGCTGCCATCCGAAAAGTGTGGTATCGTAGCCAGACGATACCACACAGGGGGCAGTCGTTCTGTGTACAGAGGTCGGCAATGGAGGTTCCGCTGTTTCCGGCGACGCCGCTCAACCGCTGGTCGACGTGTGCCACGCCCCCTGAGCTGATGCGCCACTGGCGCCAGGGGTCACGTGAATAAGAGAACGTCTACGTCTACATCTACATCCATTCTCCGCAAGCCACCTGACGGTGTGTGGCGGAGGGTACCTTGAGTATCCCTATCGGATCTCCCTTCTATTACAGTCTCGTATTGTTCGTGGAAAGAAAGATTGTCGGTATGCCTCGGTGTGGGCTCTAATCTCTCTGATTTTATCCTCGTGGTCTCTTCGCGAGATATACGTAGGAGGGAGCAATATACTGCTTGACTCCTCGGTGAAGCCGGCCGCGGTGGTCTAGCGGTTCTGGCGCTGCAGTCCGGAACCGCGGGACTGCTACAGTCGCAGGTTGGAATCCTGCCTCGGGCATGGGTGTGTGTGATGTCCTTAGGTTAGTTAGCTTTAAGTAGTTCTAAGTTCTAGGGGACTCATGACCTAAGATGTTGAGTCCCATAGTGCTCAGAGCCATTTGAACCATTTGACTCCTCGGTGAAGGTATGTTCTCGAAACTTCAACAAAAGCCCGTACCGAGCTACTGAGCGTCTCTCTTGCACAGTCTTCCACTGGAGTTCATGTATCATCTCCGTAACGCTTTCGCAATTACTAAATGATCCTGTAACGAAATGCGCTGCTCTCCGTTGGATCTTCTCTATCTTTTCTATCAACCCTATCTGGTACGGATCCCACACCAGTGAGCAGTATTCAAGCAGTGGGCGAACAAGTGTACTGTAACCTACTTCCTTTGTTTTCGGGCTGCATTTTCTTAGGATTCTTGCAATGAACCTCAGTCTGGCATCTGATTTACCGACGATTAATTCTATATGGTCATTCCATTTTAAATCACTCCTAATGCGTACTCCCAGATAATTTATGGAATTAACTGCTTCCAGTTGCTGACCTGCTATATTGTAGCTAAATGATAAAGGATCTTTCTTTCTATGTATTCGCAGCACGTAACACTTGTCTACATTGAAATTAAATTGCCACCCTGCACCATGCGTCAATTCGTTGCAGATCCTCCTGCATTTCAGTACAATTTCCCATTGTTACAACCTCATGATATACTACAGCATCATCCGCAAAAAGCCTCAGTGAACTTTCGGACGTAGCTCTAGCCAGTTACTGCCCAATTGTCGAGTAGCTCCAGGTAGCAGGAGCGGAGAATCGTCACAGTGCAGTCGCAACTTTCTCTACATCAGAACTGGCGCCAAGAACTATGTTTATTTCTGTACTGTGAACTGTTAAGAGTTTAACTTATCTCGGCGTTGCCAAGGACTCGCACAAGAATTTCATCCAGGCGTCAGTGTACTAAAGTTGAGTGTAATACGAGTACAATATTTCTCTCCGAACTTTTCTCGTTCTTTTGATTTCTGGCTCAAAATCCGACGGGAGATTTTGCTTCGTCACTTCAAGAAGAGCACGCGACCGCACTGCAGTTGAGTTCCCATGCTCTTGGCATCATCGTGGTAGGTTCCGCTGTTGTGCGGGAGCCGGCCAGTATGACCGAGCGGTTCTAGGCGCTTCAGTCTGGAACCGCGCGATCACTACGGTCGGAGGTTCGAATCCTGCCTCGGGCATGGATGCGTGTGATGTCCTTAGGTTAGTTAGGTTTAAGTAGTTCTAAGTTCTAGGGGACTGATGACCTCAGATGTTAAGTCCCATAGTTCTCAGAGCCATTTGAACCATTTGTTGTGCGGGTATCAACGAAACACAGTGTGCTGGTCTCCGGACAAAGAGAGCACCCCTATGAAGTCCCCGTGCTACTGTGGAGCATGAGATTGCGTGCCTTGCAATGTGGTTGAAATTGCACTCGCTTTTTGCCTGTTCCACAACTGCTGCTGTAACTGACCGTGGCCGATCAACTCCCTCCTCAGGGCAGGAGCGCCTGTGCTTCGGAAAGCCCCACGTGCACGTGAAACAATGCTGTTAGCAATATCGTTTTCTTGGACTGCACTTCGTCCTTCTTTCAATTTCCCGATGATTCTTCCCCATTCGAAGCCATCCAGATGGGTCTTGGGCCATGTTCTAATGCAGCACACCCCCACAGTGCACTTTAACTGCTTGCTGTTGGACACAATTCATTTTCCCGGCCCTTCGACTGCCTCTTGTTGCGGGGCCAAAACCACTTGGCGCTATGCCGCCGATCTCACTTCATGTCACGTCCAGCTTAAGAGCACAACTGGGAGACCATTGGCAGCATGTTCCGCACTCTCATTTATTTACTTTACCTCTCTCGTCCTTAAGTGTTGTAGGGCAGTGTAGTAATGGAACGACTAGTGTTTCCTCAGTTTGAAATAAAAATCCCCTAAGACAGTATGCGTAGTCTGTGAAATTTAAGTTGTCCCTACTACTGACTTTACGTGATCTTTCCATTGCATATCGCTTATACATCTACATCTACATTTATACTCCGCAAGCCACCCAACGGTGTGTGGCGGAGGGCACTTTACATGCCACTGTCATTACCTCCCTTTCCTGTTCCAGTCGCGTATGGTTCGCGGGAAGAACGACTGTCTGAAAGCCTCTGTGCGCGCTCTAATCTCTCTAATTTTACATTCGTGATCTCCTCGGGAGGTATAAGTAGGGGGAAGCAATATATTCGATACCTCATCCAGAAACGCACCCTCTCGAAACCTGGAGAGCAAGCTACACCGCGAAGCAGAGCGTGTCTCTTGCAGAGTCCGCCACTTGAGTTTGTTAAACATCTCCGTAACGCTATCACGGTTACCAAATAACCCTGTGACGAAACGCGCCGCTCTTCTTTGAATCTTCTCTATCTCCTCCGTCAACCCGATCTGGTACGGATCCCACACTGATGAGCAATACTCAAGTATAGGTCGAACGAGTGTTTTGTAAGCCACCTCCTTTGTTGATGGACTACATTTTCTAAGGACTCTCCCAATGAATCTCAACCTGGTACCCGCCTTACCAACAATTAATTTTATATGATCATTCCACTTCAAATCGTTCCGCACGCATACTCCCAGATATTTTACAGAAGTAACTGCTACCAGTGTTTGTTCCGCTATCATATAATCATACAATAAAGGATCCTTCTTTCTATGTATTCGCAATACATTACATTTGTCTATGTTAAGGGTCAGTTGCCACTCCCTGCACCAAGTGCCTATCCGCTGCAGATCTTCCTGCATTTCGCTACAATTTTCTAATGCTGCAACTTCTCTGTATACTACAGCATCATCCGCGAAAAGCCGCATGGAACTTCCGACACTATCTACTAGGTCATTTATATATATTGTGAAAAGCAATGGTCCCATAACACTCCCCTGTGGCACACCAGAGGTTACTTTAACGTCTGTAGACGTCTCTCCGTTGATAACAACATGCTGCGTTCTGTTTGCTAAAAACTCTTCAATCCAGCCACACAGCTGGTCTGATATTCCGTAGGCTCTTACTTTGTTTATCAGGCGACAGTGCGGAACTGTATCGAACGCCTTCCGGAAGTCAAGAAAAATAGCATCTACCTGGGAGCCTGTATCTAATATTTTCTGGGTCTCATGAACAAATAAAGCGAGTTGGGTCTCACACGATCGCTGTTTCCGGAATCCATGTTGATTCCTACATAGTAGATTCTGAGTTTCCAAAAACGACATGATATTCGAGCAAAAAACATGTTCTAAAATTCTACAACAGATCGACGTCAGAGATATAGGTCTATAGTTTTGCGCATCTGCTCGACGACCCTTCTTGAAGACTGGGACTACCTGTGCTCTTTTCCAATCATTTGGAACCTTCCGTTCCTCTAGAGACTTGCGGTACACGGCTGTTAGAAGGGGGGCAAGTTCTTTCGCGTACTCTGTGTAGAATCGAATTGGTATCCCGTCAGGTCCAGTGGACTTTCCTCTGTTGAGTGATTCCAGTTGCTTTTCTATTCCTTGGACACTTATTTCGATGTCAGCCATTTTTTCGTTTGTGCGAGGATTTAGAGAAGGAACTGCAGTGCGGTCTTCCTCTGTGAAACAGCTTTGGAAAAAGGTGTTTAGTATTTCAGCTTTACGCTTGTCATCCTCCGTTTCAATGCCATCATCATCCCGGAGTGTCTGGATATGCTGTTTCGAGCCACTTACTGATTTAACGTAAGACCAGAACTTCCTAGGATTTTCTGTCAAGTCGGTACATAGAATTTTACTTTCGAATTCACTAAACGCTTCACGCATAGCCCTCCTTACGCTAACTTTGACATCGTTTAGCTTCTGTTTGTCTGAGAGGTTTTGGCTGCGTTTAAACTTGCAGTGAAGCTCTCTTTGCTTTCGCAGTAGTTTCCTAACTTTGTTGTTGTACCACGGTGGGTTTTTCCCGTCCCTCACAGTTTTACTCGGCACGTACCTGTCTAAAACGCATTTTACGATTGCCTTGAACTTTTTCCATAAACACTCAACATTGTCAGTGTCGGAACAGAAATTTTCGTTTTGATCTGTTAGGTAGTCTGAAATCTGCCTTCTATTACTCTTGCTAAACAGATAAACCTTCCGCCCTTTTTTTATATTCCTATTAACTTCCAAATTCAGGGATGCTGCAACGGCCTTATGATCACTGATTCCCTGTTCTGCACTTACAGAGTCGAAAAGTTCGGGTCTGTTTGTTACCAGTAGGTCCAAGATGTTATCTCCACGAGTCGGTTCTCTGTTTAATTGCTCGAGGTAATTTTCGGATAGTGCACTCAGTATAATGTCACTCGACGCTCTGTCCCTACCACCCGTCCTAAACATCTGAGTGTCCCAGTCTATATCTGGTAAATTGAAATCTCCACCTAAGACTATAACATGCTGAGAAAATTTATGTGAAATGTATTCCAAATTTTCTCTCAGTTGTTCTGCCACTAATGCTGCTGAGTCGGGGGTCGGTAAAAGGAGCCAATTATTAGCCTACCTCGGTTGTTGAGTGTAACCTCCACCCATAATAATTCACAGGAACTATCCACTTCTACTTCACTACAGGATAAACTACTACTAACAGCGACGAACACTCCACCACCGGTTGCATGCAATCTATCCTTTCTAAACACCGTCTGTACCTTTGTAAAAATTTCGGCAGAATTTATCTCTGGCTTCAGCCAGCTTTCTGTACCTATAACGATTTCAGCTTCAGTGCTTTCTATCAGCGCTTGAAGTTCCGGTACTTTACCAACGCAGCTTCGACAGTTTACAACTACAATACCGATTGCTGCTTGGTCCCCGCATGTTCTGACTTTGCCCCGCACCCGTTGAGGCTGTTGCCCTTTCTGTACTTGCCCGAGGCCATCTAACCTAAAAAACCGCCCAGCCCACGCCACACAACCCCTGCTACCCGTGTAGCCGCTTGTTGCGTGTAGTGGACTCCTGACCTATCCAGCGGAACCCGAAACCCCACCACCCTATGGCGCAAGTCGAGGAATCTGCAGCCCACATTGTCGCAGAACCGTCTCAGCCTCTGATTCAGACCCTCCACTCGGCTCTGTACCAGAGGTCCGGAGTCAGTCCTGTCGACGATGCTGCAGATGGTGAGCTCTGCTTTCATCCCGCTAGCGAGACTGGCAGTCTTCACCAAATCAGATAGCCGCCGGAAGCCAGAGAGGATTTCCTCCGATCCATAGCGACACACATCATTGGTGCCGACATGAGCGACCACCTGCAGATGGGTGCACCCTGTACCCTTCATGGCATCCGGAAGGACCCTTTCCACATCTGGAATGACTCCCCCCGGTATGCACACGGAGTGCACTTTGGTCTTCTTCCCCTCCCTTGCTGCCATATCCCTAAGGGGCCCCATTACGCGCCTGACGTTGGAGCTCCCAACTACCAGTAAGCCCACCCTCTGCGACCGCCCGGATCTTGCAGACTGAGGGGCAACCTCTGGAACAGGACAGGCAGCCATGTCAGGCCGAAGATCAGTATCAGCCTGAGTATCAGCCAGAGACAGAGCCTGAAACCGGTTCGTCAGACAAACTGGAGAGGCCTGCCGTTCAGCCCTCCGGAATGTCTTTCGCCCCCTGCCACACCTTGAGACGACCTCCCACTCTACCACAGGTGAGGGATAAGCCTCAATGCGGGCAGTATCCCGGGCAACCACAGTCGTAGCCCGATCGGGGGATGCGTGGGACGAGCTGGCCGTCCCCGACAAACTCCCATCCGGACCCCCACAGTGATGCCCATTGGCAACAGCCTCAAGCTGTGTGACCGAAGCCAACACTGCCTGAAGCTGGGAGCGAAGGGATGCCAACTCAGCCTGCATCCGAACACAGCAGTTGCAGTCCCTATCCATGCTAAAAACTTGTGCAAAGAACGTCTGAACTAATCTACAGAGAGCGCAAACAAATCGACACAAAATTTAAACGGTTATTAAAATACGAGATTGCCTAGTAAATGCAGTAACTTGTGCACTGCTGACACACTGCTCGGCGGCGGAAGGAGACTACGCGAATTTACACTATTCAGGTACTAAAACGCGATGCTACAACTCTCAAATACTATAATACGCCCGAAATTTATGAATTTAACAATGCAAGTACCAAAAACACGCAAATAAATTAAGAATTAAACAATGTAACAAATGAGTGAGCTAGGAGTATACGACTTGCTGCTGCAGCTGCTTATCCAACGGCGGCAGGGAGCACACTGACTGTGACCAACCGACACTGGCCGTTCAAAACAAAAACATAAGACAGACGACTACGCGAATTTACACTATTCAGGTACTAAAACGCGATGCTACAACTCTCAAATACTATAATACGCCCGAAATTTATGAATTTAACAATGCAAGTAACAAAAACACGCAAAGAAATTAAGAATTAACCTATGTAACAAATGAGTGAGCTAGGAGTATACGACTTGCTGCTGCAGCTGCTTATCCAACGGCGTATCACGATACACTTATGCAAGATTTTTGCTTTATGGTCTCCAGTCTTGTATCGGGTACTATCGGGTTTTCCCTCTTTTTACTGGGTATTGTACTATATTCATCCATATTTATAGAGAGCTGCCATTAATTACAATAAGAAGAAACTTTGTTTACGTTCTTCTGTTTTCCTTTACAGTCGTTCTGTGATGTTTGTTTCCCATAGAGAACAGCGTCGTCGTCCAAAAATCTTATTAGTTTCAGATAACATAATTTTGGGTATTGGGCCACGTTATTATAGCTACTGAAACAGTTAAATTGCCGACGTTTCGACCAACTTGGCAGTCCAGTCGCATTAATGCGACCACCGGTCAAAAGCCCGAATAAACGGCTTTTGCAGCGCTGATCGCTGCAAGATGTGCAGGAAGAGTGTCGGTGAGGCTCTGGACGGTTCAGAATGGTTTAAATGGCTCGGAGCACTATGGGTCTTAACATCTGAGGTCATCAGTCCCCTAGACTTAGAACTACTTAAACCCAACTAACCTAAGGACGTCACACACATCCATGCCCGAGGCAGGATTCGAAGCTGCAACCGTAGCAGCAGCGCAGTTCCGGACTGAAGCGCCTAGAACCGCTCGGTCACAACGGCCACCTTTCTGGACGGTACTGACAAGGATATCGAGTTATGCCGACTCCAGGTTTCCCGTTTGAGGACCCTTGGCACAAACAGCACGATCTAGGTGGTCGGACAGATTCTCGCCGGCCGCGGTGGTCTAGTGGTTCTAGGCGCGCAGTACGGAACCGCGGGACTGCTACGGTCGCAGGTTCGAATCCTGCCTCGGGCATGGATGTGTGTGATGTCCTTATGTTAGTTAGGTTTAATTAGTTCTAAATTCTAGTCGACTGATGACCTCAGAAGTTAAGTCGCATAGTGCTCAGAGCCATTTGAACCATTTGAACAGATTCTCGATTGGGTGTAAATCCGCGGAGTTTGGTGACCAAGAGAGTCGGCAAAAACATCCTGGTGCTCTTGCAGCCACGCACGAACATTCCGAGTCTCCTGAAACGTTGCATTGTCCTGTCGGTATATGGCATCGTGCCGAGGAAAAACAGGCTGTATGTAGGGGTGGACATGGTCTCCAATCATAAATACTTGTGCTGATTCATTGTGCCTTCCAGAATCACCCAGGGAGTGCGACGAAAACATTCTCCAGACCACAACGCTCCCTCCTCTGAAATGAAATGTGTATGAAATCTTATGGGACTTAACTGCTAAGGTCATCAGTCCCTAAGCTCACACACTACTGAACCTAAATTATCCTAAGGACAAACACACACACCCATGCCCGAGGGAGGACTCGAACCTCCGCCCAGACCAGCCGCAGAGTGCTCTCCCCTCTGGCCTGGACCCTGCCGACGACTGTTACAGGGTGACAGCCATCTGCGAGATCGAGCATGAAACGTCATTCATCTGAAAGGGCCACCTGTCCACACTCATTGGACGTCCACTTGTAATTCCAGCCTTCGTCAAGGATAAATATCAGTCAGCATGGGTGGTTGAACCAGACGCCTGCTGCGGATGCCCATACACAGCAACGTTCGCTGAACTGTCGTTGAGGAGACACTGTTGGTAACAAACAACAATGCACATGTTTCTATTCACTGTTGGTAACCCCTTGGTTCATCTGGGCGGTCGGGTGCACAACACGTACAAGGTGCATTCAAGTTCTAAGGCCTCCGAATTTTTTTCTAATTAACTACTCACCCGAAATCGATGAAACTGGCGTTACTTCTCGAATTTCAATTGGTTTCACACCACGCAAATTCAGAAAACGAATGATTGCACATTGTTCAAGTAAGGAAAACGTCGCCATTTTAAGTATTTAAAACAGTTCTCATTCTCGCCGCTGGCGGTAAAATTCCATCTGCCGTACGGTGCTGCCATCTCTGGGACGCATTGACAACGAATGCGGCCTAATTTTAAAACAATGCACATGTTTCTATTCACTGTTGGTAACCCCTTGGTTCATCTGGGCGGTCGGGTGCACAACACGTACGAGGTGCATTCAAGTTCTAAGGCCTCCGATTTTTTTTCTAATTAACTACTCACCCGAAATCGATGAAACTGGCGTTACTTCTCGACGTAATCGGCCTGCAGACGTACACATTTTTCACAACGCTGACGCCATGATTCCGTGGCAGCGGCGAAGGCTTCTTTAGGAGTCTGTTTTGACCACTGGAAAATCGCTGAGGCAATAGCAGCACGGCTGGTGAATGTGCGGCCATGGAGAGTGTCTTTCATTGTTGGAGAAAGCCAAAAGTCACTAGGAGCCAGGCCAGGTGAGTAGGGAGCATGAGGAATCACTTCAAAGTTGTTATCACGAAGAAACTGTTGCATAACGTTAGCTCGTTTTGCGGGTGCATTGTCTTGAAACAGCAGACGCGCAGCTCTTCCCGGACATTTTTGTTGCAGTGCAGGAAGGAATTTGTTCTTCAAAACATTTTCGTAGGATGCACCTGTTACCGTAGTGCCCTTTGGAATGCAATGGGTAAGGATTACGCCCTCGCTGTCCCAGAACATGGACACCATCATTTTTTCAGCACTGGCGGTTACCCAAAATTTTTTTGGTGGCGGTGAATCTGTGTGCCTCCATTGAGCTGACTGGCGCTTTGTTTCTGGATTGAAAAATGGCATCCACGTGTCATCCATTGTCACAACCGACGAAAAGAAAGTCCTATTCTTGCTGTCGTTGCGCGTCTACATTGCTTGGCAACATGCCACACGGGCAGCCATGTGGTCGTCCGTCAGCATTCGTGGCACCCACCTGGATGACACTTTTTGCATTTTCAGGTCGTCATGCAGGATTGTGTGCACAGAACCCACAGAAATGCCAACTCTGGAGGCGATCTGTTCAACAGTCATTCGCTGATCCCCCAAAGCAATTCTCTCCACTTTCTCGATCGTATCGTCAGACCGGCTTGTGCGAGCTCGAGGTTGTTTCGGTTTGTTGTCACACGATGTTCTGCCCTCATTAAACTGTTGCACCCACGAACGCACTTTCGACACATCCATAATTCCATCACCTCATGTCTTCTTCAACTGTCGATGAATTTCAATTGGTTTCACACCACGGAAATTCAGAAAACGAATGATTGCACGCTGTTCAAGTAAGGAAAACGTCGCCATTTTAAGTATTTAAAACAGTTCTCATTCTTGCCGCTGGCGGTAAAATTCCATCTGCCGTATGGTGCTGCCATCTCTGGGACGTATTGACAATGAACGCGGCCTCATTTTAAAACAATGCGCATGTTTCTATCTCTTTCCAGTCCGGAGAAAAAAAATCGGAGGCCTTAGAACTTGAATGCACCTCGCACATGTCGCTCGCCTGTACACATCTCCGCAGCCGTCCTTCACCCTTGTCATCTATGGCTCGTGGCGCACCTAAGTTGCCTCGGTGCCGGGTTTGGATAGCGCCATTTTGCCATGCACGCTATACTTTAACCATGGCGGCACACGAACAGTTTACAGACTTAGACTTTCGGAAATGCTGCCGCCCTTGGCCCGATAGCCAACGATCATGCCCTTTTGGATGTCAGATACATCGCTCCGTTCCCGCATTACGACGACGACACCACAATTTGTAGTTATTGCACGTTGACGTCGAACCTAGGTGGTGGTCACATTAATGTGACCACATTAATGAGCTGCGCATACTAGTGATAATTATTAACGTAAAAAATTGTTTGAATTTGATATGACTGACGCTGAAGTACGTCCAGCAGACGGAAACTCAGTCCAGGTGCAAGCGGCCGAAGGAGCGGGCTAAAGTGCTTTTTGCATCCGCGGATGCCGTTGCAGATCTGCGCATCTATTTTCTCTTATCCGCACATAACCCTAACTAAGACTTTAAGGCGTACTGGGATGATGGGCGCACAAACAGGTTTGGCGAAGAAAAAGCGTAAACGCCGTGGCGGGCCGCGGCTTCTAATAGGGACATCGCGTGCGACGGTTATTCACTTAATTTCCGTCAAACAGCGGAGAGCTCGCGATGCGGCATGTTTTGCAGTCTGTGGGGGGGGGGGGGGGGGAGGGGGGGGGGGCAGTGTCTTTTTGTGGGCTGCCGGCCCTCTAATAACAGGCCGCGTGCCGATAATGAAACGGCGGCTACTGCTGCGGGAGCGCGCCCGAGACACCGGCGGGTCCGCTAAATCGGGACTGACTCGACGGCGTCTGCTGTTCTCTGCTTGCTTACTGCGTAGATATCGCAGTTGATTGTACATTTTACGAACGTTTTCTGCTTCCGACGCTTACTACCAAACTGGCAACGTGTGAGGACTCGCGCACTGAGAGTTCCGCACAAACTTGATTACGATTTCTCTTCAAAAGTTCCGGAACATTCGTAATTTCGTGCGAATCATGTGTTGGAGAGAACGCGGTTGGCAGCCCTGCACACCCCTGTGTTTAATGTGTGTCTTCCGGAAGTTTCGTTGTTGTAGGTCTGTTAGTTATTGTCCAGTGCTGTACTGAGTAGAACGTTGTGCCGCACAGTTCGCGAATTTCCAGATGGCAGAGTTAGAGGGGCAACGCATCTTGTAATGCCTGAAATGCATATCCATCCTATTTCCATCTATTGCACTGCAAATTTTTTCCTTATTTTGCTACCTGAAGATATAACATTTCTGTGTCTTTTTATATTGTAATTATTTTACTATTTGTATATACATGCATTTATGTCGATGTATAATTGGTTTGTTTTGTGAATATTATTAGTATTTATACGCTGGGTCTGGCCTAGGGAAAACTATGCTATCGAACGAATACATCGATATGTCGTGTAGAGAACCAAAGTGTTTAGGATCTTTGGTAGTGGGAACTCTGTCGAGTGGAGCGCGAGCAGCTGGGTCTGGCTGGAGTAGTGCGGTTCAACAGGTGTGTCGTGTGACGCTCCCGCGAGTTGCCGGCTTTCGGGGTTTGGCAGCATGTAATTGCGCTCGACTTGCTATGTTAGTTTCTGACACGGTGTCGCGGACGGGAAGCATTAGCTGGCGCACATCAAGAGCCCGTTTCGTCTGGTGACCGTGTCGAGAAGAAGGCGCGCCAACATCCAGCTTCTGCAACAGCGACGGTCGACAATGAGTGACTGTCGCCACCTCCTCGATCGACGGCTTCAAACCTTCAATCAACCAACAAGGAAGACTGGAAGCACGTAAAGTTTTAGAACTGTATGGCAGACCTCAGCTTTTCAAACTGTTCAAATCACAAAATTACAGCAACGTAGCATGAATCTTTGTTGCTCATTGTCCCAATTGCATTACCAAGCAGGGTCCCTTCCTTTTCCGGAATGAACCCGAGTGTCGTTGAAATTCAAACGCCAGCATTAAAGTAATATCATTCGATTTCACTGCTTTAATTTCAAAGTTCAAAAGCTACAATATTTAGATTACGCAAGCACAAATTAAGAGTGCGAGTTTTGTTACCGTATTTTAGCTTACCTGTGACTGCAGCTCAGCTTGGTACGTACGAAATTTTACTATTGTTAATTGTTCAGAATCATTTATTTCAAGTTCAAAGTTAAATCTCTTATTTCTAAATTGCGTAGACTCAAGTTGCTTTTGAAGTGATTGTTGAGGTACCCCAAGACTAACCTTATTTTATTTAATTTCGATGTGCTTCAGAAACAAAGCTCACTATTAATTTCAGTCACTAAATTAACTTTCAATTTTCCAGTTTTATTAATTCTTTTGCTAAATTAAGTCAGAGTGTAGCGAAATTTATTACTTCTGACAAACATTCAGTTTTCACACTACACGTGTCAACCTTCAGTTGCCACGCTTCTAGTGCTAATTATATGTGTAATAATCTTTCTTTTTCAGTTACTATAGTAATTGTCCATAGCACTGGCGACCGTAATTTCCCCCAAATCTCAAATATCTAATTACTGCTAGTTAACTGTTAACTGTTAACGTAACGGCCGCAAATTTACTTTCTTTATTAACTTTACCCCTTTTCAAAATTAATTTCCACCAGTTTCATTTGCATTTTTCCTTTCATTTAGATGTAACCCTTTCCTCCCCCTTTACCGACAGATAAACTTCAGTGACGATTGCTTTTCCCAAATTTCCATTAGGTACACGCGGTTTAATTTTTTCACTGTCATTAAGGTCGATAAGTGAGGGGGAGGTTACAATCTGCGTTAAATTTTGCATCAAACTCGATTAAACATTTGCAGAGACACAACAAATGATGCAGGAAGCCTACAGTGATGAGTGCTTAAGCCGTACTCGGTGTTACGAATTGTTCACACGGCTTAAAAATGGCCAGACTGAAGTTAAAAGATTGCGGATCCTCTGCGACCTGATTCCTTTCCCCCATCTGCTCCTATTCCTCGAACATATCAGCGTACTCTACACCTCCCGCCGCATTGATCCCCCTCACCCCCTGGTTGCTCCTCTCCTCTCCAACCCCCGCCTTCTGCTGCGCCTTCACCATTGTGTCCCCCCTACCCCCCATCCCTACACCCTTCATCTCCTTTCCCAAGGTGGCTTCCGTCGACTCTCCCTCTCAGATGCCCTCTCTCCCTCCATTAATCCCTCCTATCAACTCCCCCTCCCTTCCTCTGTCCTTTACCCGGGCTCCCTCTCCCCCCCCTTTCCATCCTGTTTTTTCCCCGCTTACTCTCTCTCTGCCTCCCTTCTCTCCCCCGAGTCCTTTTGCATTGCCCTCCTTTTCGTTTCCCCATTACCTCTCGTGTCTGCCCTGCCCCCCCCCCCCTATAAATCCTCTCCCTCCGTCGGTTCCCCCCACCCCCACTTCGTTTTTCCTCTCCTCTCTCCCTTTTTTCCCCTCATCTATCTAGCCCCCCATCCCCCCATCTGCCCTTGGCTGTGATGTGTCATGTTCGTGCCGACTTTTTACTGCAGTGTTTCCAGTGAGTGTTAAGTGTTGTGCATCTTGCGAACGGAAATCATACTGTCGCTGGGTGTGATTTTTATATCTCTTGCAAACACAAACCAGACTGTCGCCGTGTCTTTTAATTGTCTGTCTACTATTTTACCTGTCTGCTTCCTGTGTATTTTATTAACATCGCCAACCCTTTGTTTTATCTTTTAACTTTCCACAATTTTTCGCCGTTTTACAATTTAAATCACCGTTTTATCGCCTGCTTTTATTGTTTATTATCTTCTTCTTATGTTTTAAAAATTCTGTAGGCTGAAGAGCGGCGTACTAAGCTGCTGCCAGCCCGTCCCCTTCGAGGGGTGGGGGGGGGGGGGGGCATCGAAAATCAATAAAGGAAAAAAAAAGTTAAAGATGACCCTCGTTCAGGACGCCCTTCGACGTCTACCGACGACGCTCATGCCAGGAACGTCAAAGAAATTATATGTGCCAATCAAAGACTGACTATCCGAGAGACTGCAGAAGAATGTAACATTTAAAATGTATCATGACGCGAAATCCTGACACAGCATCTTCCGATGCACCGCGTTGCCACCAAGTTCGTCCTACCACTCATGAGTCAAGACCAGAGAGACTTTCGCCTCGCGATCTGTGAAGAGCTTTTGGATGGCGCAAATGAAAACGAGATGTTTTTTAAGAGAATCATAGCTGGTAATGAGACTTGAGCCTACCGTTATGATGCTGAGACCAAGGTTTAGTCTTTACATTGGCTCGGGGAAGGTTCTCCAACGCCAATAAAATCTAGTCAGGGCAGGTCAAATGTCAAAGCCATGCTGATATTTTCTTTGACTTTGAAGGATTAGTTCATTACGAATTCGTGCCACAGTGATAAACTGTTAATCGATGGTACGCGTTCCGACGCCTGCGAGAAAATTTGAGAAGAAAACGACCTGAAACCATTCCAACCATCCATCCAATTCATGGATCTTGCATCACGACAACGCACGTGAACATTCCTGCCTGTTGGTGCGTAACTATTATACAAAAAACGGAATCACTGTGCTGCCATTTTTTATTTCCAAAGTCGAAAATCCCGTTGAAAGGACGAAGTTTTGCAACGATAGACGAGATGAAAGGAAATTCGTAGACCGCGCTTCGTGCGATCCAGCAAGAGGCGTACCAAGACTGCTTCCGGAAGTGGAAACGGCGTTGGAAGTTGTGTATCAGTTGTGGAGGAGAGTATTTCAGCGGGGACCGTGCACAGTAAGTAAAAGGTAAGCGTGGAAAAACTTTGTGGACTAATATATCTTCTGGTAAACCTTCCGGGATGTAAGGTCGTGGTCCATGAAACTCTTCAGCTCCTAAGTTCCGGAAGTTTTTGAACAGACCTCGTATGTAACGATATAATAATCAATCAGCCGCATAAAAGAAATTTCATTTCTTTACCGGTTTCGGGCACTTAGTGCCCTTCTTCAGAAGGTTATACCTATCGCATTATTTGCGAGTGTCAACAATGAGATGCACACAACAAAATACTGCTGTCATGAGCTGTATGCATATTATTGTTGACGCTCGCAAATAATGCGACACATGTAACCTTCTGAAGAAGGGCACTAAGTGCCCTAGACCGGTAAAGAAATTAAACTTCTTTAGTGCAACTGGTTGTTTACTACACTCCTGAAAATTGAAATAAGAACACCGTGAATTCATTGTCTCAGGAAGGGGAAACTTTATTGACACATTCCTGGGGTCAGATACATCACATGATCACACTGACAGAACGACAGGCACATAGACACAGGCAACAGAGCATGCACAATGTCGGCACTAGTACAGTGTATATCCACCTTTCGCAGGAATGCAGGCTGCTATTCTCCCATGGAGACGATCGTAGAGATGCTGGATGTAGTCCTGTGGAACGGCTTGCCATGCCATTTCCACCTGGCGCCTCAGTTGGACCAGCGTTCGTGCTGGACGTGCAGACCGCGTGAGACGACGCTTCATCCAGTCCCAAACATGCTCAATGGGGGACAGATCCGGAGATCTTGCTGGCCAGGGTAGTTGACTTACACCTTCTAGAGCACGTTGGGTGGCACGGGATACATGCGGACGTGCATTTTCCTGTTGGAACAGCAAGTTCCCTTGCCGGTCTAGGAATGGTAGAACGATGGGTTCGATGACGGTTTGGATGTACCGTGCACTATTCAGTGTCCCCTCGACGATCACCAGTGGTGTATGGCCAGTGTAGGAGATCGCTCCCCACACCATGATGCCGGGTGTTGGCCCTGTGTGCCTCGGTCGTATGCAGTCCTGATTGTGGCGCTCACCTGCACGGCGCCAAACACGCATACGACCATCATTGGCACCAAGGCAGAAGCGACTCTCATCGCTGAAGACGACACGTCTCCATTCGTCCCTCCATTCACGCCTGTCGCGACACCACTGGAGGCGGGCTGCACGATGTTGGGGCGTGAGCGGAAGACGGCCTAACGGTGTGCGGGACCGTAGCCCAGCTTCATGGAGACGGTTGCGAATGGTCCTCGCCGATACCTCAGGAGCAACAGTGTCCCTAATTTGCTGGGAAGTGGCGGTGCGGTTCCCTACGGCACTGCGTAGGATCCTACGGTCTTGGCGTGCATCCGTGCGTCGCTGCGGTCCGGTCCCAGGTCGACGGGCACGTGCACCTTCCGCCGACCACTGGCGACAACATCGATGTACTGTGGAGACCTCACGCCCCACGTGTTGAGCAATTCGGCGGTACGTCCACCCGGCCTCCCGCATGCCCACTATACGCCCTCGCTCAAAGTCCGTCAACTGCACATACGGTTCACGTCCACGCTGTCGCGGCATGCTACCAGTGTTAAAGACTGCGATGGAGCTCCGTATGCCACGGCAAACTGGCTGACACTGACGGCGGCGGTGCACAAATGCTGCGCAGCTAGCGCCATTCGACGGCCAACACCGCGGTTCCTGGTGTGTCCGCTGTGCCGTGCGTGTGATCATTGCTTGTACAGCCCTCTCGCAGTGTCCGGAGCAAGTATGGTGGGTCTGACACACCGGTGTCAATGTGTTCTTTTTTCCATTTCCAGGAGTGTATTTCGTTATACAGAACTATAGTTGCTGAGGGTAGATAAAATACTAAACGTAATTATCTATATAGGCAGCTGAGTCATTCCGGGAAACGGGAATCTTGACGACTTTTGCCTGTTACCGAGACTGATACTGGCAAAGTATCGGTCCCAGAGATTTAAAGGCTTCCGAGAATGTTTCAATTTCAGGTCTGAAATTGGAAAACAAATTGAGAAAAGAAATATTTTTTCGTGTGATATAATTTCTGATTACAATTTTATGGTTTTTTCCCCTTTTACTTTTACTGTGATACCTTGATTATTGCCTAACTTTGTGATTCTACGTCATCGCGAAGTATCCTGTGGGTTTTGATGAGTGAGTTTTCGAGAATCAAAATATGTGAAATAAATGGTCGCATCTTTTGATTGTATTCACTTAGAAACTTTAATTTTTTATGCCGCCAAGGGACTGTAGACTTAAGTATCTGACAAATTTTAATTTGATACGTCTACTCGTTCCTGAGAAAAAAGATTTTTAACAGACCGACAGACAGACAGACAAACATGCAGACGGACAACAAAGTGATTCTACGGTCCAAAGGTTCCGCTTTTACCCGTTAAGGCACGGAACCATAAAAGTGAAGAAATACAGCAACGAAAAACTTTTTTATGTAACCTTATTTATGCCAAAACACATTTCGGTTTCTCACTCACTTTCGTATGGCGTAACGCATTTATATTTTCATCAGCACAACGATTCTGCCGGCTCCGACTATTGTTTGCAGGATGCAACTGCAGTATCTACATCTACATGGTTACTCTGCAATTCACACTTAAGTGCCTGGCAGAGGGTTCATCGAACCATTTTCATACTACGTCTCTACCATTCCGCTCTCTAACGGCGCTTGGGAAAAAGGAACATCTAAATCTTTCCGTTCGAGCTCTGATTTCTCTTATTTTATTATGATGATCATTTCTCCCTACGTAGGTGGGTGTCAACAAAATGTTTTCGCATTCGGAAGAGAAAGTTGGTGATTGAAATTTCGTAAATAGATCTCGCCGCAAAGAAAACCGCCTTTGTTTCAGTGACTGCCACCACAACTCGCGTATCATATCAGTGACACTCTCACCCCTATTGCGCGATAACACGAAACGAGCTGCCCTTCTTTGCACTTTTTCGATGTCCTCCGTCAATCCTACCTGGTAAGGATTCCACACCGCGCAGCAATATTGCAGCAGAGGACGGACCAAGTGTTATGTAGGCTGTCTCTTTAGTGGGTTTGTCGCATCTTCTAAGTGTTCTGCCAACAAAGCGCAGTCTTTGTTTCGCCTTCCCCACAATATTATCTATGTGGTCTTTCCAATTAAATTGCTCGTAATTGTAATTTCTAGGTATTTAGCCGAACTGACAGCCTTAGATTTGCGCGATTTATCGTATATCCAAAATTTATCGAACCTTCAACATAGCAGCGCGTCAGCAATCGTTGGTTAATATATTAAAAAACTGAAAACCCGCCTCGATTGCGAAAAAAGCACCTAGTGTTAAATGTTAACCCAGGTTTCGGCGTAGATAACTACACCTTCCTCAGAACAACAATAAAATCCACAAGTGTCTACTGTGCCAACTGTGACAGTTTATGGCGGGTCATAGCCCATCGAACATAGGCCGGTGTGAGGTGGAGCGTACACCATTAAGTTAAGTAGTGGTTTTGACTTTGTACACACGTACTGTTTGTGTTTTCCTTTTCTTTTTCGTTTATAAATGTATAGCTATGGTGTTCTTTTAATCATTGACAAAGGTCTTCGTAGACACTTGTGGGTTTTATTGTTGTTCTGAGGAAGGTGTAGTTATCTACGCCGAAACCTGGGTTAACGTTTAACACTAGGTGCTTTTTTCGCAATCGAGGTGGGTTTTTAGTTTTTTAATACAAAATTTATCGGATTTGTTGTAGTACCCATGTGGATGACCTCGGACTTTTCCTTGTTTAGTGCCAATTGCCTCTTTACTCACCATACAGAAATTCTCTCTAGATCATTTTGTAACTGGAATTGATCGTCTGATGATTTTACCAGGCGGTAAATTACAGCGCCATCTGCAGATAATCTAAGGGGGCTGCTCAGATTATCACCTACATTATTTATGTAAATCAGGAACCGCAGAGGGCTTATACCACTACCTCGCGGAACGCCAGATATCACTTCTGTTCTACACGATGATTTACCGTCAGTGATCGAAAAATTTGCGAGTGGCAGATCCCTTTAAATATGGACCTTTATCTGTCTGCGACGGGTAACACTTTAACACATTCTCTTCGACAGTAAACCAAGGGTGCTCACACACATGAAACATAAAAAACGTAGTGTAGTAAGGTGTTTTTCTTTTAAAAAATGATTTAAAACTCGGTATTACACAGTTTTTTTAACAGGGACGGAAATGGAACGTTTTTGTGGCTACTCAAGTCGGCATTTGTCTTTCAAAATATTAAAAATTATTCCAATGCCCCCAGGTCTTGGCCCCATTCCCCACCCCCCTTCAGTAACAACTATCGTATGGGCGCTCGTTCAATAAACAGGAGCATCGTGACAGCTAAGTGAATAATTCTTGATCACTTTCGCCTCAGAATTAAAGATATTGTGCATGACATGAGCATTAGAAACAGTTTAGCATTTGGAGATCGCCAACGAAGTACTAAACTTTCGCAGAGTTTTTGCTCAGGTGACAGTAAAACACAAACAGGAAATTAGTTTAAGGCGTTGTGAAGCAGGAAGGGGAAAAACTTCGTCAGTCGTACAGTAACCGTTGACGAGTCGTCGGTCCATCACGGCGATTACTGATAGGAGAGACGGTTTGACACAAGTCGAAAGACAGTATGACTTCGGAACCATCCATATTCATTTGTTTCCAGTCGCTAGCAACCTTAGCTGCTAATAATGTGATCTAGTATGCTGATATTGTTACTGTATACGAAAAAGTGTCACCACAGCTGTATCTTGAGAGTGTCTTTACTCTGTCACACGGTTATTTTCGGCGGCACATTACCGACACCACTGTCAAAAGCGTATTCGATTTCCTTTGGCGCATTTACTGTGGGAGCCTTGTTACTAGCGCACGTGGGCTAGAGTCCACCAGCAGTCTATACTCGACACCGTGTAGTCTCCAATGAAGACTCTTTTGGCAGTGGAGGAGGATAGCGGTAATGTGCCTCAGAAACTAGTCGTGTGGCAGAGCAAAGGCATCCTCACATTCTCAAAATAGACCTGTGGTGGTACTTTTTCTCATATACAGGGTGTTCCATTGATCGTGACCGGGCCAAATGCCTCACGAAATAAGCATGAAACGAAAAACCTACAAAGAACGAAACTTGTCTAGCTTGAAGGGGGAAACCAGATGGCGCTATGGTTGGCCCGCTAGATGGCGCTGCCATAGTTCAAACGGATATCAACTGCGTTTTTTTTAAATAGGGACCCCCATTTTTTGTTACAAATTCGTGTAGTACGTAGAGAAATATGAATGTTTTAGTTGGACCACTTTTTTCGCTTTCTTGTAGATGGCGCTGTAATCGTCACAAACATATGGCTCACAATTTTAGACGAGCAGTTGGTAACAGGTAGGTTTGTTAAATTAAAATACAGAACATAGGTACGTTTGAACATTTTATTTAGGTTGTTCCAATGTGATACACGTACCTTTGAGAACTTATCATTTCTGAGAACGCATGCTGTTACAGCGTGATTACCTGTAAATACCACATTAATGCAATAAATGCTCAAAATTATGTGTGTCAACCTCAATGCATTTGGCAATACGTGTAACGACATTCCTCTCAACAGCGAGTAGTTCGCCTTCCGTAATGTTCGCGCATGCATTGACAATGCGCTGACGCATGTTGTCTGGCGTTGTCGGTGGTTCACGATAGCAAATATCCTTCAACTTTCCCCACAGAAAGAAATCCAGGAACGTCAGATCCGGTGAACGTGCGGGCCATGGTATGGTGTTTCGACGACCAATCCACCTGTCATGAAATATGCTATTCAATACCGCTTCAACCGCACGCGAGCTATGCGCCGGACATCCATCATGTTGGAAGTACATCGCCATTTTGTCATGCAGTGAAATATTTTGTAGTAACATCGGTAGAACATTACGTAGGAAATCAGCATACATTGCACCATTTAGATTGCCATCGATAGAATGGGGGCCAATTACCCTTCCTCCCACAATACCGCACCATACATTAACCCGCCAAGGTCGCTGATGTTCCACTTGTCGCAGCCGTCGTGGATTTTCCGTTGCCCAATAGTGCATATTATGTCGGTTTACGTTATCGCTGTTGGTGAACGACGCTTTGTCGCTAAATAGAACGGGTGCAAAAAAAATCTGTCATCGTCCCGTAATTTCTCTTGTGCTCAGTGGCAGTACTGTACACGACGTTCAAAGTCGTTGCCATGCAATTCCTGGTGCATAGAAATATGGCACGGGTGCAATTGATGGTGATGTAGCATTCTCAACACCGACGTTTTTGAGATTCCTGGTTTTTCTCGCGCAATTTGTCTGTTACTGATGTGCGGATTAGCCGCGACAGGAGCTAAAACACCTACTTGGGCATCATCATTTGTTGCAGGTCGTGGTTGACGTTTCACATGTGGCTGAACACTTCCTGTTTCCTTATATAACATAACTATCCGGCCAACGGTCCGGACGTTTGGATGATGTCGTCCAGGATACTGAACAGCATACATAGCACACGCCCGTTGTTCATTTTGATCCATACATCAGCACGATCTCGACCTTTTCCGCAATTGGTAAACGGTCCATTTTAACACGGGTAATGTATCACGAAGCAAATACCGTCCGCACTGGCGGAATGTTACGTGATACCACGTAGTTATACGTTTGTGACTATTACAGCGCCATCTATCACAAAGCGAAAAAGTGGTCCAACTAAAACATCGGCCCGGTCACTATCAATGGACCACCCTGTATATCGTCAGCTGAAGTCCATCGTCCATCCATTAACGACAACAGTAAATGTCAGCTTGCGAAGCTATGTGCGATTTGTATTTGTTTTGAAAATGAGTGTTGAGTGTGTTACTGTTTCGTCGAGGACGATATCTTCAACTCCTTTCACTCCAGTGCGTGAAAAGGCAGCTGTGATTCGGAGCCCAGCTCGCAAATTTATGCTAAATGTTGTAAAATGCAGCGACTCTGGAAAACAACAGAGCAAATTGCTTCACCTACTTGCGTCGTCAAGAAAGCTTTTGACTACACAGAAAAAATCGTGGCCAGCCTAAAGGGCAGCCTCAAGTTTAGGAGTATTCATCCTGACGAATTTACGCAGTAACTATTACGTAACTTCATTGAATTTCATTGAAATTTGACCATAGGTCAAGTTTAAACCATTTCAAATTTTAAAAAAACATAACAATTCTGTGATCTCGAACTCCGTACGTTACGTCTACTTAGTTTATAGGACATGTATCGAAATAGCGACTCTCATAGTCACCGCCCCTAAAGATCAAGCAGAGAATGGTGACAGCTACCGTGAGCTGCGCGATGGCTGAAAACCAAAATCAAATTAACGAGGAGAGGGAAGCTTTCGAAAATGTATTCCTGTGCTTCAGGATAATGTCCTGTCTCATACAACAGGGGAAACAAACCAATGCCATTTAAAATTTGATTCGGAGCTACTAAAAAACCCAATGTGCAGTCCTGACCTATTCCAGGTCTTCACCTTTTTGGTCTTATGAAGGAGCACTTGCATGTAACCATGTTTAATTAAAATGATAGGGTGCGGAATCGGTTCACGATGCCGCTAAGCTTCCTGCTGGACGGAATTAAGAAGTTTGTGAAGAGATGAAACAAGTGTATATAAACTGAAGGAGATCGTGAAAACGAATGATATTACTTACCTTTGTTTTAGCAATAAAAATTTCTTTTTTGAAAGATTGCTTTTACTTTTTGACACTCGTCAGCCTTAGTGTGAATTTTAGGCAGTATGCTCAGTCATCGAGACAATTGCCGCAGATTTCTCAGTCTCCTATCAGAAAAACAATACACGTGCGCAGGACACACGAGTAATTGTTACACGAGGCTCCATTGTGATTGCGGCAGAGAGCATTCCTTGCCAAAACACGTCTACAATAACAACAGTGACTGGTTGAGGTAATTATATTAATAGGTAAAACTTATAACGTGTTGTTGTTGTTGTGGTCTTCAGTCCAGAGATTGGTTTGATGCAGCTCTCCATGCTACTCTATCCTGTGCAAGTTTCTTAATCCCCAAGTACCTACTGCAACCTACATCCTTCTGAATCTGCTCAGTATATTCATCTCTTGGTCTCCCTCTGCGATTTTTACCCTCCACGCTGCCCTCCAGTACTAAATCGGTGATCCCTTGATGCCTCAGAAAATGTCCTACCTACCGATCCCTTCTTCTTGTTAAGTTATGCCACAAATTTCTCTTCTCCCCAATTCTATTCAAAACCTCCTCATTAGTTATGTGATCTACCCATCTAATCTTCTGCATTCTTCTGTAGCACCATATTTTGAAAAGTTCTATTCTCTTCTTGTCCAAACTATTTATCATCAATGTTTCACTTCCATACATGGCTACACTCTATAGAAACGACTTCCTGGCGCTTAAATCTATACTAGATGTTAACAGATTTATCTTCTTCAGAAACGCTTTCCTTGCCATTGCCAGTCTACATTTTACATCCTCTCTACTTCGACCATCATCACTTATTTTGCTCCCCAAATAGCAAAACTCATCTGCTACTTTAAGTGTCTCATTTCCTAATCTAATTCCCTCAGCATCACCTGACGTAATTCGACTACATTGCATTATCCTCGTTTTGCTTTTGTTGGTGTTCATCTGATATCCTCCTTTCAAGACACTGTCCATTCCTTTCAACTGCTCTTCCAGGTCCTTTGCTGTCTCTCAACAGAATTACAATGTCATCGGCGAACCTCAGAGTTTTTCTTTCTTCTCCGTGGATTTTAATTCCTACTCCGAATTTATCTTTTGTCTCCTTTACTGCATGCGTTCTAAAATAACCAGATACACAGTGGTAAATTACTCATGATCCGATTATCTAGCGCGTAACACAAAACAATACTGTTTTATATTAATTTATCGTCATTTCATGTAAATGAATTTACCTTATATGCAACTGAATGTAAACAGAACTCTTTTTTAATCAGCATCATTAATGTGAACTATTGTATTCCACTAATGAATTACGTCTCACGGCGCGTAGTAGTGAGTACGTTTAACGAGAATCTGCTTTCAGAACTTTCGCTCTTCTATGGGTGACTGAAAAGTGAAAGGCGCAATGGATTTCCTCGATTCGATGTTAATGAGGAAGGCCACACTCGGTATTGATTTACTGATGGAGGTCTTAATGACGGGGTGTCGCACGGTTTTTTTTTTTTTTTTAACGTTCCTCACGCTCTTCTTTCTGTCTTCCATTCAGCGCGCAGTGGCGTCAGATTTTGAGAAATCACCGCCAGTCTGCGATTTTCCTGCGAGTCACAGACAGAAAAAGGAAGTTTGAATGGGGAGGGAGTTTATTTTGAAATGTATCCGATTTTGTGTCAATATGTTACCGTCACCATATGTGATACAACCCTAAACGATGGCCACACGCTGATTTCTCGCAATTACAGTTCATATTCAGGTATTCGTCGTAAATGCAGTGAGCTTCTCCAACTTATCTGTCGGAAGCGCAGTTGTTAATGTGTTTATGTAAATTTTGGTGCGTTTCAAGATATTCTTACGTAGATAACAAGATTTTGACCAGTTTCAATAATCTTCTTTACTTGCAAACTCATGAATCACAGTGGCTATAATTCTACTTGCACCACAAACTAAGAATATCTCGAATCAGAAGAAACCAAGGGATCATCATACCAAAAATGGACTGTACCTATTAAAACACAGTGGTTTTACATTACAAAATTCTGAACAACAATTTTTTAATTTTATATACGCATGAATCGACATTTTCGTCTCTGGTATAACGTCTCTGGATTAATATCTGAGGTCATTCCCCTAGAACTTAGAACTACTTAAACCTATATAACCTAAGGACATCACACACATCTATGCCCGAGGCAGGATTCGAACCTACGACCGTAGCGGTAACGCGGTTCGAGACTGAAGCGCCTTGAACCGCTCGGACACAGCGCCGGCGCGTGGAAGGGAATGACTGCATGCCCAAGTATAGCCCCGAAATCCTTTGTGGAGCATCATGGCACAGTGTTTAAGGACACTCGTATTCGGGATGACGAAGGTTTAAACCAGCGTCCGGTTATGCAGACTTCGATGCTCCTTACTTTGCAAAAACAGACATAATGTCTTGTGGGATACCAGCAATCACTGATTTTATAATGTTACTTAAAATCCGTCTTGATTGCAAAAAAATTTTTTGCTCCTTACTTTCTATAGTCCGGGTAAGGCTTGAGGCCTTTGGAAAGGACATGTCCGATTTCATTTTCTATCCTTGCACAACCATAGCTCCTGCTCCTCGACAGGGTGCTAAACTCTGGTATTCGTTCTCATTGTTAGAAATACTAACGTCACAGTCAAGATCGTCACATGACGCAAGAAACGGTCAGATTGGAAGGTGTCTGGAGTTTTTGTGGGCATATACCTTTAATAATATTTAAACAATTTATTAATCAGTTTCAACAGTTCCGAAGACATACAAATGATGACACAAGTAAGATATTTAGCATTCAGTTCACCAAAACGGAAAACTTAATACCTAATACATTACAACACACAAAAAATAATGTGACCCTCGAATTTCACCAACATTACAATGAAGGAAGCAAGACATACAGTATTATATCAAAAATAAATACATAACAGGAAAAGAAGACCAAGAATACAGACAATAATCAATTTTTACATATGTATGCGGTGTTCCTTCGAACATGTCCATTCTGATCCAGCAGGCGCTATGATTTAAGACACAATGGAGTTAGAGACATTGGCTGTGAGTGGGCATCGATTTAAATCAATAGAGTAGTTCAAAATATGTGCTGGGCCGGGATTCGAACCCGGATCTCGTGATAACTATGCAGATGGGCTGACCACTGCGGCATCGGGACATCGTGATCATCGCAACTGCACTGACTGCCCTAGCAGCCAGCCGTCAGACGCAAATTTTCACCTTATTAACTCACTACAAATCTAGTACTCCTTCCCCATTATCCTCATTACACGCGGCATTTCGCTAATTCCTGTAAGAGTTCGAGCATGGTGTGCATCCGCAATGATGTCACCATTGGTCGTTCTCGCCTTAATTTTATATGTTGAGACCTGGTGCCAAGGAAGGCAGGATTGGGTTACGATTGTGGACGGGGCCGTAATCAGTTACTGTTGGTTATTTTATTTTTCAATCACGTTTCCACTTAATTTGGAAACAACAACAAATAAAAGGTGACAATAAATTAATAAGTGTTCCACGGCTGAAGGACTTAATGACAACAAATTTAAAACTATTTCTTGGTTGAAGGCCCCAATAGTGATAATTTAAAACTGTTTCACTGCTGAAGGCCTGAATAGCAATCTTAAGAACCAGTTAAACTACTTCAACCAGAAATTACAGTTATTAAAATATTTTTAAAAGAACAATCATCAAAATCTCACTGCTAGAATACAGTTGTCTGATTAGAATTTTAAGACAAGTAACACTCACGGCTGAAGGCCTTAATGACAACAAATTCACCTGTTTCTCGGCTGAAGGCGCCAATAGTAATAATTTAAAAACTTTCATCGGCTGAAGACCTGAATAGCAATCCTTTAAGAACCAGTTAAACATCTTCAAACTTGGAATTACAGTTATTAAAATATTTATTTAAAAAAAAAACAATCATCAACTCTGACCAAACAAAGGGTGAGGGGAGGGGGGGGGGGCGCAGACGTTGCTCCAAGGATTGACCTGGGAAAGTCCCTCAAAACTTCGCAAGCGATGAGACAGGCAGCCAAGAGATGGTAATTCGGGCTAGTTAAAAAATGGTTCAAATGGCTCTGAGCACTATGGGACTTAACATCTGAGGTCATCAGTCCCCTAGAACTTAGACTTACTTAAACCTAACCAACCTAAGGACATCACACACATCCATGCCCGAGGCAGGATTCGAACCTGCGACCGTAGCAGCAGCGCGGTTCCGGACTGAAGCGTCTAGGACTGCTCGACCGCAACGGCCGGCCACATGTAGAACTTCGGCGTTCAATACATTTTCTGTATGTCCCAGTGATAAATGTTTTCCATATTTCTATGATCAGTGCCATACTGATTCGTGCAGGTCTTGCATGATTACCTGTCATACGCGTCACAAATGTATATACAATAACATAAATAAAATGACTATACTGTTCTGATTAAAAGTTCCTTTGTATCCTTTTTTATTTCCGCTCCTTAAGAAAATTTTTTGCTCCTTTTTTCAGGACAAAGATTATGAAAATAATAAGTAAATCATTAAGTATTGACAGTCTACGCAGTCATGATCCTAGAATTACGCGGGCATGCAAAAAAAGTGCTGGCAAGGAGGTTCGATCCAAGGTGATTGCGCTTATGAAGCAAAAGCGTTTACTCGCTCGTCTGCGGATTCGTTGGAATGTGCGGATTCGTTGGATGCGAGTGACCATTCTAAGTGCATAGCACGCCTAAAATTTTGAAACTAGATTTTCTCGAAAACGCTTGATATTTTCATCTTCCCGTTCGTACGGGTTGAAGCCCGGATCGTGCCTTACGCATCCAGTCAGTATGAGTCAAATCGGCGAGGCAAAGTTTACACGATCCCTTTGTGAGCACAGTAAATGAGAACAACGAAACACTAAATCCCGGCAACAAGGAGAGATTAAAGTTTCACTGAACACAACAGTAAATAAATTTTCCAACTTTAATACGACAGACCATACATTGGCCTCGCCGTAACTTAATTTGGCCAACGCGGAGACAGTGAAGACTGCACTAATCACAAACGGCAGAATTTCCTGCAACCGCAGTAGCCGAAATTACACAGCACCTAGCAGTACTAGACTCTAAGCCGCACTGCCTTTTGAGGACGCACGAAGGCGAGCGCGATGGCCCGGCCTGCGTGCCGGCAGCGACCCACCGCCGGCCCCGCCTGCGAAGCCCACGAGACCGCCCGCGCCCCGCCGCTTTGTTTTGCTCCACGACTTCCTGCTTTGCCGCGCCGAGCCGGCCGCCCTCTTAAGCCCGGTCCAGACGCAACGATCTATCTGCGCAGACATCGGCGCAGATGTCTGTTCATACAAAAGATCCCTGCAAATGTTGTGTGTTCACACGACACAAACCCCAATCTACTACTCGCCCGCTATCTGTCGGTATAGAAAAGAAATATCAGTGGCAAGCGACTACGCTCCCCGTAAACGTCAAAAACTTAATTCAGTTATTTTGAAACATAGAAATGGAGGAAGTTCTGTTGTGGTCTGTGTTCGCAACTTGTGTTACAAAAAACATCCAGACCAACCGCAGGAAACAGGGAAAGCGGTCAAAATGGTGTAGACAGTGGCTGCTAAAGTGAAAGCAGTTTTCTCACGTAAATTTACTGCGAGAGTTGCAGGGCGAACCTAACGACTGGCGAAATTATTTGCGGATGGATGACGGAAATTATAATTCTCTCTTAAAGCTTGTAACCCCTTATATTATGAGAAAAAATACTTGTATAGAGAAGGTCAATTTCTCCTCATGAACGGCTGGCGGTAACATTAAGATTCCTAGCAACAGGAAGGAGCTACAGGGATTTGGAATTTTCAACTGCAATATCGAAACAAGAGTTGAGTGAAATAATAGCAGCATACAATGCTCTAATTGAAAAATTGCGGGTGTCTTTTTGTCTCAGTCACTATATTCTTTACTTTAATCTTCCACAGACATGGTCGTTTCTATATATTTCAATGAATTCACTTACAAACTCTCGAGAACACTGACGAGTATCAGCCATTTTAATGCCCTGTGCGCACAAATACAAACACTAGACTGAGCAAACAGCTGTTTCGCGCCGGATTTGCGGCGATCTCCTGTCCACACGCTCCAACTTGTCTGCGCAGATGTGGTTTGAACCCACAGATTTGAGAGGTTTCGCTCAAACCTCCAACTCCAACTTCCAGGTTTGCACACACCTCAGATTGGTGCAAATCTTCTGTCCACACGCAACGATCTATCTGCGCAGATGTGATGTGCGCAGACATTTGCGTGTGGACGGGCCCTTACGAAGTTGCTGGCTGTGTCGCCGTCTTACAACTGCCGAGCGTTGTTCCGCGTAGTTCTCCTGTGGTGGCGCCTTAGGGCGCTACCGCGCTTTGACGCCACGGCAGCATACGCGCCTTCACTCTGCACTCAGTAGAAGAGCTAGTACTTTTGTGTGCCAATTTCGAAAAAAGAAGGTAATGCAGGAAAGTACGTTCTGAGTACATCATTTCATTGCTGATCGTGACATAAACAGATTATGCTTATCCATTACGAATACCTTTGTAGTTGAAAAAAAAAAAATGGTTCAAATGGCTCTGATCACTATGGGACGTAACTGCTGAGGTCACCAGTCCCCTAGAACTTACGACTACTTAAACCTAACTAACCTAAGGACTTTCATCGGCTGAAGACCTGAATAGCAATCCTTTAAGAACCAGTTAAACATCTTCAAACTTGAAATTACAGTTATTAAAATATTTATTTAAAAAAAAAACAATCATCAACTCTGACCAAACAAAGGGTGAGGGGGAGCGAGGGGCGCAGACGTTGCTCCAAGGATTGACCTGGGAAAGTCCCTCAAAACTTCGCAAGCGATGAGACAGGCAGCCAAGAGTTGCATTTACTTCACGAGATGGTAACTCGGACTAGTTGAAAAATGGTTCAAATGGCTCTGAGCACTATGGGACGTAACTGCTGAGGTCATCAGTCCCCTAGAACTTACAACTACTTAAACCTAACTAACCTAAGGACATCACACACATCCATGCCCGAGGTAGGATCCGAACCTGCGACCGTAGCGGTAGCGCGATTCCAGACTGTAGCGCCTACAACCGCTCGTCCACTCCGGCCGGCGGCCCACAAGTCAGTTGTCAAAACTGTCTTCGGTGCAATAACAATAAGCAAATGAAAATGTAAATATATTATCAACACAGAAATATATACAGAGTTCAATGAAACTACAAAAGATGCTCAAAGTGGTTTCCAAGCTGTTCTAAGCAGACTCTGGATTTTTTCAGTACTGATTAGCAGATTTTGTTGTAAATCTTCCGGGACTGTAGGCTTCAAATTCTGACTGGAATCGTTCCTTCAAAAGCTCAACATCACGAATCTTTACGAAACAAACATTTTTTTATAGTATACCAAACTGGAAGTTCCATAGGTGTGACATGTGGGAATCGTGGAGGCAATTCAATAGTTGCTCGTCTGACAAGCCATGCATCAAAGTTTCCACTCAGAAAGTCTCCCACAATAACTCCATAATACACGTTGTTGCAACAGGTGCTGTCCTTAACCGGGTGCAGCTGCTCAATAGGTATTTTCCAATTCCGACAAAACGTCTTGAAACATATCTCTGTAATCTGCAGAAGTGAAAGTACGGTTAAAAGAATAAGTTCGCCGATGAAAATCCCTGCCCATACTCTCACGTCAGGAGAGTTTGTCTCCATCACCACACAGGGATTTGTACAACCCCAGTAGACAGAGTTGTGTCCATTCACTCTGCCATTCACCCTAGAAGTCGTTTTGTCATTCCAAAGAATGCGTGTCTAAGACTTGGGATCGGCTTATTGTCGGACTGCATACAACTCGCAGAATTTCATACGCCTCTCCAAATCATCTTCATTTAGTCCTTGAAGTAAAGTAGCCCTATTTCGCCTCAATGTCAGCTTTTTATGAATTCTTCGTAGGCTTGTTCTTGCTGTTTCATACTCCCTGCACACTTTCCTCACACTTTCCTTTGAGATTTAGTCTCTGCCTGCACAAAACATTTCGCGATAAAATTAAGATTCTGTTCTGTGGTGAGAGTCTTTGATCTACCTGACCAGGCAACGTCTCCTAACCTTAAATTTAATGTACGTGATGGAGATTCGATATTTGGAAAACGTTCCTCAAACAAACCACAAACATCGGAGTAATTATGCTCATGTTTCCACCACGTTTGCAAAATACATACACGCTGTTCTGTAGTTACTGTCTGTTCATTGTTTCTAGAATGACAACAAGCAACATAACCTCAAAGTGCTAGTGTCAGCTGACTTATGAGTATTACTTTTATTTCTGAAGCCTACTCTCCAGTCAGAATGTCATCGCGTTTTGATACGAACTCTTCAATCCAATCACAAAGCTATTTGATGTTAGAAATTGCGAACAAATCTCTGTGTCTCGAAGGAGTTCATATTTTGTACTGGAAAGCTCGTTTTTCTCTTGGATATGATGTATTTAAAGCGCTTCTTTCCCGTATCGTAGTACACATTTACAGCAGTTAAGTGCGTATTACTAGCATCTTTAGCGCGAAAATGCGTGCGTAGTTTGTTATTTTTAGTGCATATCACTTGTTGTTGTTGTTGTCTTCAGTCCTGAGACTGGTTTGATGCAGCTCTCCATGCTACTCTATCCAATGCAAGCTTCTTCATCTCCCAGTACTTACTGCAACCTACATCCTTCTGAATCTGCTTAGAGTATTCATCTCTTGGTCTCCCTCTACGATTTTTACCCTCCAAGCTGCCCTCCAATGCTAAATTTGTGATCCCTTGATGCCTCAGAACATGTCCTACCAACCGGTCCCTTCTTCTTGTTGTGCCACAAACTCCTCTTCTCCCCAATATCACTTAGGCATGGGCAAATTCTTAAAAATACATATATACGTAGTATCGATATTTATAAAGTATACTACTGGCCATTGAAATTCCTACACCAAGAAGAAATACAGATGATAAACGGGTATTCACTGGACAAATATATTATACTAGAACTGACATCTGATTACATTTTCACGCAATTTGGCTGCATAGATCCTGAGAAATCGGTACCCGGAACAACCACCTCTGGCCATAAAAACGGTCTTGATACGCCTGGGCGTCGAATCAAACAGAGTTTGGATGGCGCCTACAGGTACAGCTGCCCATGCAGCTTCAACACGATACCACAGTTCATCAAGAGTAGTGACTGGCGTATTGTGACGCACCAGTTGCTCGGCCACCATTGACCAGACGTTTTCAATTGGTGAGACATCTGTAAATTGTGCTGTCCAGAGCAGTAGTCGACCATATTCTCTATCCAGAAAGGGCCGTACAGGGCCTGCAACATGCGGTCGTGCATTATCCTGCTGAAATGTAGGGTTTCGCAGGAATCGAATGAAGGGTAGAGGCACGGGTCGTAACACTTCTGAAATGTAACGTCCACTGTTCAAAGTGCCTCAGTGGGAACAAGAGGTGACCGAGACGTGTAACCAATGGCAAAAATGGTTCAAATGGCTCTGAGCACTATGGGATTCAACTTCTGAGGTCATTAGTCCCCTAGAACTTAGAACTAGTTAAACCTAACTAACCTAAGGACATCACAAACATCCATGCCCGAGGCAGGATTCGAACCTGCGACCGTAGCGGTCTTGCGGTTCCAGACTGCGGCGCTATTAACCGCACGGCCACTTCGGCCGGCTAACCAATGGCACCCCATACCATCACGCCGGGTAATACGCCAGTATGGCGACGACGAATACGCGCTTCCAATGTGCGTTCACCGCGATGTCGCCAAACACGGATGCGACCATCATGTTGCTGTAAACAGAACCGGGATTCATCCGAAAAAATGACGTTTTGCCATTCGTGCACCCAGGTTCGTCGTTGAGTACACCATCGGAGGCACACCTGTCTGTGATGCAGCGTCAAGGGTAACCGCTGCCACGGTCTCCGAGCTGACAGTCCATGCTGCTGCAAACGTCGTCGAACTGTCCGTGCAGATGGTTGTTGTCTTGCAAACGTCCCCATCTGTTGACTCAGGGATCGAGTCGCGGCTGCACGATCCGTTACAGCCATGGGGATAAGATGCCTGTTATCCCGATTGCTAGTGATACGAGGCCGTTGGGATCCAGCACGGCGTTCCGTATTACCCTCCTGAACCCACCGATTCTATATTCTGCTAACAGTCACTGGATCTCGACCAACGCGAGCAGCATTGTCCCGATACGATAAACCGCAATCGCGATAGGCTACAATCCGACCTTTATCAGAGTCGGAAACGTGATGGTAGACACGAGGCATCACAACAACGTTTCACCAGGCAACGCCGGTCAACTGCTGTTTGTGTGTGAGAAATCGGTTGGAAACTTTCCTCATGTCAGCACGTTGTAGGTATCACCACCGGTGGCAACCTTGTGTAAATGCTCTGAAAAGCTAATCATTTGCATATCACAGCTTCTACTTCCTGTCGGTTAAATTTCGCGTCTGTAGCACGTCAACTTCGTGGTGTAGCAATTTTAATGGCCAGTAGTGTATATCGATACTATCTAGACAAAAGCATCACATTTTGATACATCGATATTTTTGGCTCGTCCCTACGCGAGAGAATTCTCGGGAGTGAAAGACATCCGACATGTGGCCGTCGCATGAAATATTGTAGTTACAATAAACATTTGAGACAACAAGAGTCCATTTTCCATTAAATATGAGTGTAGTAAGGTGTATGTCTTATGTGTAGAGCCTCACTTTGAGTGTGTGTACGTTTTCGTGCTCCAGGCACCCATGTGGTAAAGGGAGCGCTCATTCTGCGTCATAGACGGGAAGAGGGAGCGGTAATATCCACCATGCTGATACAGTGCTGTCACCAGACATATCCATTTTGGACTCCGTATCTCTCACTTGTAATGTTAGAAATGACACACGGGACTAACAAATTTTCAGGGATATCCAGTATAGATACATTCAGGTTCAAATCTGCTGCTCATTAGTAGTACTGAATGTGGGATTAAATTAAACCCATTGTAAGACATTTGCTGTTTGATTGCAAACATTGGTATTCGCTGGAATGGGCAAGAAATCTACGAGTAAGAACTAGAGCGCCTATGAGTCAGGGAAGACAGACAATAAAAAATACCACTCTCGATACTCAATATTTAATACCGAGTAATTTGAGTATCGATAATTTAGGTACAGGCTATGTGAGTCGACATTGTTATGAAAACTATCGATATCTTGGATTGATGTTCTTTGTCCACCCCTAATACCAGTCCGCCGGCCGCTATGGCCGAGCGGTTCTAGGCGCTACGGTCTGGAACCGCGCGACCGCTACGGTCGCAGGTTCGAATCCTGCCTCGGGCATGGATGTGTGTGATGTCCTTAGGTTAGTTAGGTTTAAGTAGTTCTAAGTTCTAGGGGACTGATGACCTCAGATGTTAAGTCCCATAGTGCTCAGAGCCATTTGAACCTAATACCAGTCCGTCCTTTTGTCGTGAGACGCCGTTCGTTGGGTGTCGGCGGTGGGTGGGGACGAGAACCGCCGGCCGCTGGCTCCCACGCGCTCCTGTTTCCTGGCCGCAGCAGGTCGCGACAGGCTCAGGCGGCGAACGCGTGAGTCGTGCCGGCAGCTCTGAACACTCCCCGTCGCCTCGGAACATAAACAAGATCGAGTGGCTAAGCTGATGCTGGGCCGCGACTGCCCGAAAAGTGTGAGCAAAAGACTGTGCCCGTCTCAGACGATGGCATTTTTGTCATTGCGGTTGGCTTTGCTGTTCTAAAGCGAAAACAGAAAAAGAGACGTGATACGTATGTTTTTGGATAGGGTCCGCCTTTAGCAGACCACAATTTCGTTTTTTATCCCCAAACATGTTTCACTGCAGTTGCAGCATCTTCAGTAGGCTTTTATTTTTCATCTGTTAAAGACAAAGATTGTTCTTTGCCGTTTGTTTACATTTAGCTATTAGTTTTTAAATCGTAATTACAGATATTTGAAAAAACACATAAATTACGAATTCGTACCTTTTTACCACATGGTGTGGTTTTTCTGATGTGTTGTGTTTCTACAATGACGGTTTTGTTCCACAGTTTGTATACAAACAGCAAAGAACTGTCTTTATCTTTAACAGATGAAAAATAAAAGTCCACTGAAGACGCTGGAACTGCAGTGAAACAAGTGCAGATTTAGCAGTGCCTGAAGATTCATAACGAAATTCAGTTAAAAATCATTCAGTGCCACACTTAAGTCGATTCAACTATTGACAGAAGCGGAAAAAGTAGGCAGTAACAAGTATGAAATTCTACAACAGTTTCATATCGACATCCACAGGGCGCCGGTACAGAATAAAGGTAGCAATAAAACGTATTGGGTACGCGAGAATTTCTTAAAATTCCTGTACTGATAGTCTATCTGCCTCCACCGAGATTAGAACCGAAAACAAATCAGACCTCCCTTTCAGTAGCAAACACCTTTCACTACGCTAGCAGACAACCCAGGCAAACAGCCTTCTGCCGGCCGCGGTGGCCGAGCGGTTCTAGGCGCTGCAGTCATGAACCGGGCTGCTGCTACGGTCGCAGGTTCGTATCCTGCCTCGGGCATGGATGTGTGTGATTTCCTTAGGTTAGTTAGGTTTAAGTAGTTCTAAGTTCTAGGGGACTGATGACCTCAGATGTTAAGTCCCTTAGTGCTCAGAGCCATTTGAGCCAAACAGCCTTCTATTATTATCCCAGACATGAATAAGCCGGCAATTTCGCAATGAAAATGGCAAAATGATCTGCAGTTTCTGTTGCATAGAGCTTTCTGTACTAAAAATCATGAATTTTCTACCTTTATGTCACTGCTTATGTGACAATCAAACTGTTATTAGCGAGTAAATTTAGTAGGATAATTCTGCACCACCCCAGGAAATAAACGGCGACGTAGGTGCCAAACGTATTTTACAATGTTTCGAATTCTCCATTAGACGTCCCGCAGCCAGGAAACGTTCATTAGCCGAAGTTTTCCTTAAGGTAGCTAGCAATGGGAATGCTCGCACATCTAAAACGCGTGGCATTAATAGTGGGATCCGAATTACCACGCGTATAGGCAAATGGATTTTATTTGCATTCCTGTAACGTGATTTGGATCGAAAGCGTAGCTACGATTAATATGCTGATGTATCGACTGCAACTGGAACATTTCGAATAAAGAGTAGGGGAAATTATTATGCGGCCCTCATCTTCAGTAACTGTGGTAGCTATTTCGTTGTTAGGATTTCTTCACGTAAATCGGTAAAAATGGAACTCTACTAGTCTTACTTTCTTGACCGTCTATCTGTCTACCCAACCCTTAAAACCTGTTTACCTCGAGTACGTGTGGACATAATAAGAGGAAATGTATCGCACTTCCTGCGATATACGGTCCCTTGGTGGTGTAAAAAAGTGAGCTAATCTAAAGATACGGCCGTATATCATCATCATCATCATCATCATCATTAAAGACTAATTATGCCTTTCAGCGTTCAGTCTGGAGCATAGCCCCCCTTATACAGTTCCTCCATGATCCCCTATTCAGTGCTAACATTGGTGCCTCTTCTGATGTTAAACCTATTACGTCAAAATCATTCTTAACCGAATCCAGGTACCTTCTCCTCGGTCTGCCCCGACTCCTCCTACCCTCTACTGCTGAATCCATGAGTCTCTTGGGTAACCTTGCTTCTCCCATGCGTGTAACATGACCCCACCATCTAAGCCTGTTCGCCCTGACTGCTACATCTATAGAGTTCATTCCCAGTTTTTCTTTGATTTCCTCATTGTGGACACCCTCCTGCCATTGTTACCATCTACTAGTACCTGCAATCATCCTAGCTACTTTCATATCCGTAGCCTCAACCTTGTTGATAAGGTAACCTGAATCCACCCAGCGGCCGTATATGTAAAGAAAATTTATGCGGAAGGTCAAAAAATGGCTCTAAGAACTATGCCACCAATCTGCGTAGATCATCAGTCCCCTAGATCTAGAACTACTTCAACCTACCTAACCTAACACACATCCATGCCCGGGGAAGGATTCGAACTGACGGCGCAGGAGCCGCGCGGTCCGCGATATGACGCCGTTGAGCGCACGGGTAACACGCGCCGGCAAGATGTTAATGTCATCTGGAGTTACTAAAAACTTATTCACTTCTGGTGAATGATTTTCTGTGCAGCTCATTTAAGAAAGAATAACTAATATTTGATGTTACGGAAGAGGAAGAACGCCTACTTCATTTCCTTTTGTCTTTATTCATGATGTTACATTCGCAATCTGAGCATACGTAGTATCGATAACCACACTTTAGACCCAAGTCATAGTCACAGATATGTGAATACAACACATTGGCTTATACTTGAGGTATTTCGTTTCCCACGACGTGGTGGCAGACGATGCTGTGGCGTCTTCGAAGCGCGAGTTTCTCCAGCACATCAGCTGAGCGAACTTGCATAGTATGTTGGTAGCACTTTGTCGCCTTGCCTGTTATGCTGTGTAGCAGACTTTAAAGCTGTGCGGATCAGCATAACGGAAAGGCGAGGGGTCTCGCTCATTTTGTCCACGACTGTACATGAAGAGATTACAATTTGAGAAAAATTGGATGATTTGTTCAAGAGAAAAAGCTTTACAAATTGAACAAGTCAATAACGTGTTGGTCCTCATTTGTCCCCTGTGCAAGCAGTTATTCGGTTTGGCAGAGATTCACAGAGTTGTTGGATGTCCTTGTGACACCCCATCCAATTCTATTATGACATCGCCAAAATCTCGAGCTGTCTGGTCGTTCCTGCTCATAGTTCTCTAAACGCTCTCTACTGGAGAGAAATCAGGCGACTTTTCTGGCGAAGGTAGGGTTTGGTAAGCACAAAGACAAGCAGAAGAAACTCTCGGCATCTGTGGGTGGGCATTATCTTACTGAAATGTAAGTGCAGTATGGCCAGCCAGGAAGGGAAACAAAACAGGGCGTAGAATATCGTCGACGTACAGCTGTGCTGTAAGAGTGTCGTGGATGACAACACAAAGGGGTCCTGCTCTGAGAATAAATGACACCCCATACCACCGAGCGAGGTGGCGCAGTGGCTAGCACACTGGACTCGCATTCGGGAGGACGACGGTTCAATCCCGCCTTCAGCCATCCTGATTTAGGTTGTCCGTGATTTCCCTAAATCGCTCCAGGCAAATGCTGGGATGGTTCCTTTGAAAGGGCACGGCCGACTTCCTTCCCTAATCCGATGAGACCGATGACCTCGCTGTCTGGTCTCCTTCCCCAAAACAACCCAACCCAACCCAACACCCTATACCACCACTCCTGGGTGTCGGTCGTATGGCAGCGACAGTCCGGTTAGTATACGACCGCTGTCCGGAGCTTCTACAGACATGTGTTCGGCCTGAAATCACATTGCCTGTAGTCGAACTGTCTTCCGGGATGAGTCCCGCTTCTAACTAAGGCCTGACAGCCAGCGAAGACGCCTCTGGAGACACCCGGACGTCGGTGGTATACCAACGTCACTGTCGTCCGCCATATGGGGCAGAAGTGAAGGTCTGGGGTTTCATTTTTTTTCATAGCAGGGCCATTTTGATTGTCAACCACGACGCCCCTTACAGCAAAGTGGCACGTCGACGATATTCTAAGCCCCATTTTGTTGGCCCTCAAGGTAAACCATCCTGAGCTAGCATTTGAGCACAATAATGCCCGGCCGTACAAGGTGAGAGTTTCTACCGCTTCTATGCGTGCTTGGTCAGCAAGGTCGTCGGATCTCTCCAATTTAGAACGATTGCAGCATTATGGGCAGAGCCCTCCGACCAACTCGGGACTCTGTCGATCTAACGCGCCAGCCGGACATAACTTGGCTCGACATCCCTGATGTGGACGTCCTACGTCTGTCTCAATCAGTGTAGTGCCGAATAACTGCTTGCATAAGGGCCTGAAGCAGATCAACACGCTATTGACTTGGTCAATTTGTGAATCTCTTCCTCTTCAATAAATCGTTTAGTTTTTCTGAAAAATATAATTATTTATTTTGCGGCGGCGCGGTTCCATCCGTCCCTTTACGACGGACCTGCACTTACCTGTGAACATTGTCTCAGCAGATCATCAGTAGGAAAGCCGAGTGAAACCTACTGTAGTTCGACGTGAACCAGGCTGCAATTTAACTCACTAATCTACGTTTCGGGAGAAAGTTTTCACGCAAATGAAAGTGTGGAAATTTTGTCCTCAATTGATATATTCTGAAACTTAGGTGAACAAGAATCACTGCCAAGCCTGCGCTAGTCTTAACACAGTCACTCACAATCCCTTTCACTCACGTTAGCAAGTTTATGGTGTTGCATTTCCTGAAAACGTAATGGCTACAAAAATACTGATTGTTTTTGATTGAGAATGCTCGCCAAATATTAAGTCTGTCGGTACCAAATGCAGTCACAGTTTTTAGCCACCCACCTGCTCAATACGCCACACGGAATTCATGTCTTTTCTCGTCACAAAATTCACTTAAAAATTCCGAAATTTCTACACACCCAACGGAATAATTATGCCGTCACTTTACAACACTTTTGATGTGTGAAACACTGCTAGAAAGGGCAACGTATCATTTCCATCGAAACTACTACTACACGCGTCCGAACTGTTTCGTGGCTAGGCTCCGACTCCTATCTAGAATACTCTAAGTCTTCTCTACCAGCAGAGAAAGGCGCGCGAAGAATATTGCTTTACGATTGGTCAGTTTACTCAACAGCCAATGGCAAAACAACATTCTCCCGCGTCAGTCTGCGCTTTTCATCAAAAACCAATCGCAAAATAGTAAACCTAACGACTGCACTTTTTACCGACGCAATTATCTAATATGCTGAAGTTTTGCTTATGCATAAAGTTATTTACTATTGTTATTTATACCTAAATTAACTTTCCCTTTACCATAAACTTACTTTACAAATCCATTCTACAAAAATCCCCTTTGTCCATATCCATACTTCTTCGATATGTTCCCACCCTAAATCCTACTACATAACTCGTTAAACAATTATCTTCATATTAACCTTAAACCACACTCACGCATCATTCATACTGCTAAATCACATGTGTAAATTTTTACATACACAAAAAGACATAATAACACTTTATGAAAATACTAGAACAGTTTATGAAAAACATTCTCTTACGTTAGTGCACTCTAGTGGGCACAATCGAAACTGAAATCACAGTCCCCCTATCCAATGTTCTCCTCTATCGGCTGATACATCAACTACGTGCGGGTCCAGTCTCGCGTCACCATCTGTCACTATCCAGCTCTGAGACACATCTCCCACTTAACCGCCTCCAAGGCAGGATCGGTATATGGCGCTACGCCTCACTTTGTCTGTACATGAACAACACATCTACCGATTTCCGTCCGTTCGGATAGTTCCTCCGAGGTGTGTCTTTTCTTTGTCTTTGAATATATGTCAGGATCAATGGAGAAACAACTCTTAACATCTGTCAAAGAGCAGGACACAATCATGAGAGAATTATAACGGTGCACGAGAGGCTGTCAGTACAATTACCATTTCTCGCGAGCTGAAGAGCACATGAAGTCGCAAAAGGCATCCGCACACATATGTAATCTGGTGCGGATCCAAAAGTCATAGCCGGCCGCGGTGGCCGAGCGGTTCTAGGCGCTTCAGTCCGGAACCGCGCGACTGCTTGGTTGTAGGTTCGAATCCTGCTTCGGACATGGATGTGTGTGGTGTCCTTACGTTAGTTAGGTTTAAGTAGTTCTAAGTTCTACGCGACTAATGATCTCAGATGTTAAGACCCATAGTGCTCAGAGCCATTTGAACCACTTGAGCGAAAGGTCATAATACCAAGAGCGTTTATCGCTTTTATTAATATGGCCTTTGGATTTGCGCCAGATTACGTATGTGTGTAGCTGCCTCTTGAGAGTGGTGTCTTTAAGTTAGCATGCACGTGCCGTGTAGGCAGAGCCGTTACATCATATAACAGTCGGTAGATATGAAGAGGATACCGTTTTAGTGAATGAGTCGGCTCTGACGAGACTTGGTAGAAAGTGACAAATTACATCTTTTTCCATAGATATTGGGGAGTGGTGTTTTCGTGTGACCTTTTCCCTTTGCACTGTAGTCTTGTTTTGTTGTGCTGATCATCGGCGGAGGCTGCTATTAACCAGCTGGAGGAGATGTATGACAGGTTAAATGGTGTACATATTCCATCCAGTGGTAGGATCTCGGAATCTTTCTGAATATAGTTCGATTCCTACAGATTTTAATTATTGACATTGGAGGGGTGAGATATTTAACCTTGTCCCGCAGGTAAAACCGATGCTGAAAGTTCCAATTAAAATTATGGAGCAGTATGTCGTGTAATTTGTCTAGCACGTCGCAAAACGCGTGGCTTCTGACTGCGGCCGCAAGTTGCAGTTAATGCGAAGCTATGGAAACTCGAGGCACAGAAGGTGGAAACGTTTCAGACTGTGAAATCAAATGCCTCCAGATACTTTACTAAATGAGCTCTGTACGATATCGAGATACTCATTTGAGGGTACTGTGTACAAGTATAATACATCGACATCACCGATATACAGTCCGCCCCGGTACCTGAGTGGTCAGCGTGACAGACTGTCAATCCTAAGGGCCCGGGTTCGATTCCCGGCTGGGTCGGAGGTTTTCTCCGTTCAGGGACTGGGTGTTGTGTTGTCCTAATCATCATCATCATTTCATCCCCATCGACGCGCAGGTCGCCGAAGTGGCGTCAAATCGAAAGACCTGCACCAGGCGAACGGTCTTCCCGACGGGAGGCCCTAGCCACACGACATTTCCATTTATTACCGATATACACTACTGGCCATTAAAATTGCTACACCACGAAATGACGTGCTACAGACGCGAAATTTAACCGACAGGAAGAAGATGCTGTGATATGCAAATGATTAGCTTTTCAGAGCATTCACAAAAGGTTGGCGCCGGTGGCGACACCTACAACGTGCTGACACGAGGAAAGTTTCCAACCGATTGCTCACACACAAACAGCAGTTGACCGGCGTTGCCTGGTGAAACGTTGTTGTGAAGCCTCGTGTAAGGAGGAGAAATGCGCACCATCACGTTTCCGACTTTGATAAAGTCGGATTGTAGCCTATCGCGATTGCGGTTTATCGTATCGCGACACTGCTGCTCGCGTTGGTCGAGATCCAATGACTGTTAGCAGAATATGGAATCGGTGGGTTCAGGAGGGTAATACGGAACGCCGTGCTGGATCCCAACGGCCTCGTATCACTAGCAATCGAGATGACAGGCATCTTATCCGCATGGCTGTAACGGATCGTGCAGCCACGTCTCGATCCCCTAGTCAACAGATGGGGACGTTTGCAGGACAACAACCATCTGCACGAACAGTTCGATGACGTTTGCAGCAGCATCGACTATCAGCTCGGAGACCACGGTTGCGGTTACCCTTGACGCTGCATCACTGACAGGAGCGCCTGTGATGGTGTACTCAACGACGAACCTGGCTGCACGAATGGCAAAACGTCATTTTTTCGGATGAATCCAGACTCTGTTTACAGCATCATGATGGCGACATCCCGGTGAACGCACAATGGAAGCGTGTATTCGTCGTCACCATACTGGCGTATCAGCCGGCGTGATGGTATGGGGTGCCATTGGTTACACGTCTCGGTCACCTCTTGTTCGCACTGACGGCACTTTGAACAGTGGACGCTACATTTCAGATGTGTTACGACCCGTGGCTCTATCCTTCATTCGATCCCTGCGAAACCCTACATTTCAGCAGGATAATGCACGACCGCATTTTGTAGTTCCTGTACGGGCCTTTCTGGATAGAGAAAATGTTCGACTGCTGCCCTGGTCAGCACATTCTCCAGATCTCTCACCAATTGTAAACGTCTGGTCAATGGTAACCGAGCAACTGGCTCGTCACAATACGCCAGTCACTACTCTTGATGAACTGTGGTATCGTGTTGAAGCTGCATGGGCAGCTGTACCTGTACACGCCATCCAAGCTCCGTTTTAGTCAATGCCCAGGCGTATCAAGGCCGTTATTACGGGCAGAGGTGGTTGTTCTGGGTACTGATTTCTCAGGATCTATGGAGCCAAATTGCGTGAAAATGTAGCCACATGTCTGTTCTTGTATAATATATTTGTTCAATGAAGACCCGTTTATCATCTGCATTTCTTCTTGGTGTAGCAATTTTAATGGCCAGTAGTGTACATCGCCTCACCAAAGAAGAAAAAGTAGTCAAGGCTCCAGAAGAAGATGAGGATGCTAACCTTCAAGGTTTTAGAGGATATGAGGAATTATTTCGCAGATTACAAAATTGAATCAAATTTACAAAGAACTTGGCAGTATGAGCTATCAGGACGACGTCGCACTCCTTCTGCTCAGGATACATTCAACTGGGAAACGTGTCATCACGCCGTTGTATCCTCTCCCGAGGCTGCTGGTCCACGACTGGTGTAACTGGTCCTTGATATCCTTAACATTTTTCGCTGTGTAGGAGTTGACACCCAACATGACACCACACACTCTTTATCGTGGATCTGGGGAACTTGCTGTCCACGGAAGTACCTCAGCATCTCGCAGACTGTTTAACAAATATACGTACCGTTTGTGGACGAGCATTCTCCTGTTGAAAAATGGCACCGCGAAACTATCAAACAGAGGTAATATCTGTGGACGCAGGATGTGCTTGAGGTACCACTGTGCCATCAGAATTGCCCCGCCACTACCATCCGAGACCTCAAGTCATACCCAATAGCTTACCACATCGTGACGTCAGAAGGAACATCGATGTGCCTCTAGAAAACATTGGAAGACTTGATACTCTCCCCAGGTAGCCGACCTACTCCCCCACTACGGTCTTCCGGGGTCTAGCAGAACCACAATTCATTGCTCAGTTCAAAAATGGTTCAAATGGCTCTGTGCACTATGGGACTTAAGAGCTGTGGTCATCAGTCCCCTAGAACTTAGAACTACTTAAACCTAACTAACCTAAGGACATCACACACATCCATGCCCGACTGCTCAGTACAATGCAACTCCAGTGATCAGCAGATCATTTTCCCCGTTCATTTCTCCAAACGCAGTGGTCGCGTTCTTTCGGACACCAACCATTCATACAACTGATGTACATAGTTAGGCAATGGATTCACCTTCTTTAGTGAAGATGCAAAAATACGTCCGATCTCGTGTGGGAAATCGGGAGGACGACGGTTCAATCCCACGTCCGGCCATCCTGATTTAGGTTTTCCGTGATTTCCCTAACTCGTTCCAGGCAAATTCCGGGACAGTTCCTTTGAAAGGGCACGGCCGACTTCCTCGCCGTCCTTCCCTAATCCGATGAGCACATGACCTCGCTGTCTGGTCTCCTCCCCCAAACAACCCCACCCTGTGGGAATCTCAGAGTAGCGAACATGGAGTCAATGGACAGGAACTGTGGATAGATGGCTTTCTGTAAGAATGTGGATCGGCCGTGAGGCGTGCCGAGACAGTCCGCGTAGTTGCAATAACCCTGTGTCCCTGGTGGCTTAGTAGTTAACGCACCTGCCTAGTCAGCGGGAGGACCCAAGTTCGAATCCCTGTCCGGTACACGTTTTCGCTCGTTGCCGCTGATTCCGCGTAATGTCCCGCTGTAACTGACAGCAGTGATCCCCTTAAATTTACATTTTTTTTTTTTGGTCATCAGTCTACTGACTGGTTTGATGCGGCCCGCCACGAATTCTTTTCCTGTGCTAACCTCTTCCTCTCAGAGTAGCACTTGCAACCTAAGTCCTCAATTATTTGCTTGACGTATTCCAATCTCTGTCATCCTCTACAGTTTTTGCCCTCTATAGCTCCCTCTAGTACCATGGAAGTCATGAGATGTCTTAGCAGATGTCCTATCATCCTGTCCCTTCTCCTTATCAGTGTTTTCCACATATTCCTTTCCTCTCCGATTCTGCGTAGAACCTCCTCATTCCTTACCTTATCAGTCCACCTAATTTTCAACATTCGTCTATAGCACCACATCTCAAATGCTTCGATTCTCTTCTGTTCCTGTTTTCCCACAGTCCATGTTTCACTACCATACAATTCTGTACTCCAGACGTACGTCCTCAGAAATTTCTTCCTCAAATTAAGGCCGGTATTTGATATTAGTAGACTTCTCTAGGCCAGAAATGCCTTTTTTGCCATAGCGAGTCTGCTTTTTACATACAACGTATTTTCTCCCAGAAAGAGTGATTCGAGATGTCTGTGTTAATGTGAATGTGACACAATGATGGAAGCCCTCAAGTTCCGGCAATTTGCAGATTTTTCACTGCAGTATTATTATTTTTTTTATGAATTTGGACAGCTACGGACCGCATATAACTTAAGACTTATGGTGTTTCTTTTTCTTCCGTTCTTCCCAGTACTTCTTCATTTTCTCGGCAACTGCTCGTCTCTGCTCATCTGTCCATACTCTCTTGGGTCGAGGTTTTGGCTCATTTTCTTCATAGTTAGCGTTTTCTATCAGTAGCCTGAAGTGATTCCTATCACGTATTATTTCTTCTGTAATACCTGTTTTGTTGGAGTCTTTCTTTACTGCTTCTATCCATCCAACAGTTTTTTTCAGCTTACTAACGTAATTAAAAATTTTCTTTGTAATCCGTGTTTCTTCCATTCTTTTTAAATGTTCATAAACCGTCTCTTCCTCATTGTATATGTGATCTTTTCTGTATTTTTGTATAAGTCTTCATTTCTCATTTTAATCGATCTATTTTCCTTGTTTTTCTCAGGACCTAGAATTTTTCTTAGTATTTTTCTCCCTCTTTTTTCTAGTTCTCTTAATTCACCTTTCTTATTCAATGTTAGGCACTCTGATCCATACGTTGCTTTTGTCCTAATAACTGAATTATGATGTCTAATCTTTGCTTGTGTGGATATTGATTTCTTATTGTAGTAGTTTTGTGTTAATTTATATGCAAATTCTAACTTTTTTATTCTTTCTTTATTTGTTGTGTTATCCAGTCCATTGGCTTGGATCCACTCCCCCAGGTATCTGAATCTATCAACTCTCTTAATTTTTCCATACTTCGTTTTCATCAACTTTTCTGTATTATGTTTGTGTTCTATATTCTCGGTTTTTTCATAGGATATTTCTAGCCCAGTCTTTTCAGCAATCTCGTGTATTAATATTATACTGGAACTTTTTATGTATTTTATTGTTATTATTATCAAGAACTAGACGTCTGTGGCACATGGAGATATTTAGATGTCGGCAAGATAGACTGGGGGCGGGGAAAAGAAGGAGGAATGTCAGTAATGAAGTGACACACAGAACCGAATCCCAGATCTACCCCTGTCTGTTAGATTCAAATGGTTCAAATGGCTCTGAGCACTATGGGACTGAACATCTGTGGTCATCAGTCCCCTAGAACTTAGAACTACTTAAACCTAACTAACCTAAGGACATCACACACATCCATGCCCGAGGCAGGATTCGAACCTGCGACCGTAGCAGTCCCGCGGATCCGGACTGAGCGCCTAGAACCGCTAGACCACCGCGGCCGGCTCTCTGTTAGACATATATGTCGACTTACGTACCTCGCCTCTTACTGACGCAAATAATAGTAACTATCTCCTATTTCATCCCTCTTGCACTTCATTTTAGGAGAATTTATCCTTTTAATTACGACATATCAGTTGTTGGTGACATAAATTGCTTTGTACTTTGATAAAATTAGAACGTATGAAACATCCCTCTTTTATCTTACCGTGACGGGCGTCCGATTTAATGCTCCTGAAGCTTTGATATACTCGAAGAGACTTTCCAGCAATTTACAATTGATTTGGCACGTATCGCTCGACGTAATACTGCTTCTAAGATTGCCTCACAACAGATGTTTGCCTATGTAAGCCTGCGCGTTATCGGTACACACAATCACGGACGTGCAGTATGCACGCTGCTATGCTTGCATAATTGAAAATCGATCAAGCCTCACACTGATTCAACAGTCCAAATGTTTGCAGGAAATTAGCCTACTGTCGGTCAAGCGCGCTTGCACGAATTGTTTGATCACGAATGCTTCGCAAGCTTGCTTTTACTTGTGTATCCACCTTGGTCGCAGAAAACTGCGAAAAAGTATTTCAGGCACGCCGAATAGTTGGACAGTTGACTTCACAAACAGAAGAACAGGCTGCAGCAAGGACCTAGAGAGCCTGTATAGGGAGAGAGTGGCCAACCGGACGATACGGCGGCCATTTTTCTGCCAAACTGCGGGCGGGACTCTTGAATGGGCAGTAGTGGAGTAGTGGAGTACACACTCACCGAATCAAAAGCACAAGACAATATGGCGAAATCATTCGTTAAATGCCTTTCTTTACAGCTATAATATACTCATAGTAGGCTACTACGTACAGCACAAGAAAATTTGATACAGTGGCTGTAAAAATTATTCGTTACTTGCATTTATCTTCTTTAAAGTTCGTTTACTAGACATATTGCAATGAAAGTAACGTAAATAAGAAACTAGTGTATAGCATTTGTTTTGTGTCGGAAGTGCATAACATTAAAGATTTAACGTACCTGTATTACGTCAGATGAATGAAAGTCGTAAGCAGTTGTTTACAACCAAATGCAGCACAACCTGGCATCGTTTACGAACGTCTGCAGAACGAATTACAGATGTCAAAAACAACACTGTACAAATACTAACGTGTTTACTTCAAACATGTAGGCCTACCGACTTCATCACAAAACGCTTCATTATTTCAACTCGTATTTAAAAAAAAATGGCTCTGAGCACTATGGGATTCAACATCTTAGGTCATAAGTCCCCTAGAACGTAGAACTACTTAAACCTAACTAACCTAAGGACATCACACACACCCATGCCCGAGGCAGGATTCGAACCTGCGACCGTAGCAGTCCCGCGGTTCCGGACTGCAGCGCCAGAACCGCACGGCCACCGCGGCCGGCAACTCGTATTTAAGATCGCAAACGCTAATTACGTACTAAAAACGATATACAACTAAATCGAACATGCATTAACAACGCATAAAAGTCTCTCAATAATTCAAATACCTTTTGATCGTTTCCAAAAGTCATCAGAACTTCAATTCAACTCAAAAGCACGGCGAACATAGGAAGCGCGAGAGACGTTTGGCAGAAAAATGGCGCCAAAGCTAATCAACCAATCACGGGCAACTTCACCTATGGCCACTCTCTCTGTATACCCGCTCTCTACAAGGAACAGTTCCCAGGCGAAATCTGTCGGTGGGGAGGTAAACTAAACCAGCGACGACCGAGATCTCGCGCACTGACAAGACACTGTTGCTGAAATTTGCTCGAATAACTTTAGAATCGAGACGGAAAAGCTATGATTATAGCGAACATCAAAGTTGAAATCCACACTTTCTTTCAGCTGCAATAGTGCCAACATATATTTCACCATTTGTTAATTTTTAGGCAAAACTACACCACCCTCGCGGCTCCTGCAGCTGAAGACAATATCTGGTATGCAGTCAAAACTGCGCTGAACAGAAAATGGTAGACGACGTACCTCACTAGCTGTGCCTGCTACTCCATATTCCACTTAAGGGGAGAGCCCACTCTAAAACTTCTATCTTTTCAAAAAATTTTAATGGGTATTTCGCTTCTTTCAAGTGTTTGCTCTTGGATCCCAAAACGATTTGGCTGTATTCCAATTACAAGTACGTGTAAGAAATATTTTAAATATGCACTGTGTGGTGTCACCGCCAGACACCACACTTGCTAGGTGGTAACCTTTAAATCGGCCGCGGTCCGCTAGTATACGTCGGACCCGCGTGTCACCACTGTCAGTGATTGCAGACCGAGCGCCGCCACACGGTAGGTCTAGAGAGACTTCCTAGCACTCGCCCCAGTTGTAGCGCAGACTTTGCTAGCGATGCTACACTGACAAATACGCTCTCATTTGCCGAGAAGATAGTTAGCATACCTTCAGCTACGTCATTTGCTACGACCTAGCAAGGCGCCATTACCAGTTTATATTGAGATTGTAAAACCTGTACCGTCAAGAGCGATGTACACCAATTATGGATTAAAGTTAAGTATTACATCAACTACGTACTTTATTTGCTACTATCAAGTCCCTTAACTGTTCCAAACCTCACGCCAGTCTGCGTGAGCTTAACGCGTGCTATTCGGCTACAAGTCATAGTGGATTGACTGTCGGGTCAGTCCACTACACACTGCGCGATGGCTCTGAGCACTATGGGACTCAACATCTGAGGTCATCAGTCCCCTAGAACTTAGAACTACTTAAACCTAACTAACCTAAGGACATCACACACATCCATGCCCGAGGCAGGATTCGAACCTGCGACCGTAGCGGTCTCGCGGTTCCAAACTGACGCGCCTAGAACCGCTTGGCCACAGCGGCCGGCACACACTGCGCGAGGGGCCGTGACACACTGACATCTGAATGAGCGGTCGAGATAGAACCTGTCTGTCAGAGACTTATATCTGATGCTCTACTGGCAAGATACAAAGTACAAATGAAATTTGCTAGTGTCATTTGACCCAAGTACTTCTCCCCCCCTCCCCCATAAAAAGATACTTCTTGTAGAAATAGCAAACTGCTAATCAGTTGTAATACAGTAAACAGATATTTCTAAAAGAATATTTATTCCTACGCTTGCTGCTCCAGCCACGTACAATTTTTTAAAGGTATGTTTTGTCTTGTCGAAGCTGTTTCTTAGTTCAGCATAGGATGTTTTAAGACTGAGGAAAGCACTAGCTCCAATACTCCTTTGTCTACCTCCCACACGAATATTTGCTTATCTACAGATCAACGACGAATCAAGAAGTCCGCAAGACGCTGCCTGTAGAAGGAGTAATTTAAAAAGAAAAGGCTACCCTAGTCTTCAAATTACAAGGAGAAGAAGTCTTACAGGAAGGGGAAGGGGAAACGTATGGCGCTGGTGAAATTTAATAGGAGTGTGTCTCGACTAGCGTTACTTTTTCAATAAAAATTTAAATTACATTTTCCCATAAGTTTTTCTAAGTTAAAAAATGGTTCAAATGGCTCTGAGCACCATGGGACTTAACATCTATGGTCATAAGTCCCCTAGAAGTTAGAACTACTGAAACCTAACTAACCTAACCACATCACACACATCCATGCCTGAGGCAGGATTCGAACCTGCGACCGTAGCGCCTAGAACCGCTCGGTCACACCGGTCGGCCTTTTTAAGTTAAATGGTAACATTTTATCCCAAATATTAAGCTATATCAATGAAATTTTTGCAGGACGTGATCTTGAAGTACATGCACACTTCTGTGTATTAATATTGTCGAAAATGTCTGTTTTATTATCACATTTATGTACCTATAACTATAGAAATTTCAAGTTGAAACTTAAAAGAAAATCTGAAAGTAAATTAATAACATATTTCATAGAATGAATTCACAGAGCTGTTGAAGAATGGTTTGTGAATGTACATAAAGATCTGGAACGTTGAAATTCCGGTCTGAGTACCAAGAGTTGGTTTTCAAAAATACCATTAAAATGGCATAAAAAATTGAAAACCCAAAAACTAATGAATGATCTGGACTCTAAAGATTGTATACTGCTATATCTTTACATGACCAATATGATTTTAAAATCGGCAAAGTAGGAGAAAAATTAAATTTTTTGATGGAGTTTCCCCTTAAAGAGTCCTATGTTCTGTGTACGGTAGCCACATGTAATATACTGAAAACATCTCGAAATGTCGAAACAAACTTTCCGACAAGTGATATTAAGAAAAGGGGAAGTACTTTTCTTTGTGGGTAATAAAAGGTAAAGTCTGTTTGCTGACCACGGGTAGAACGCAGTCCATCTAGATGTCACGGCAGTAAGGGGGGGGGGCGGGGTGGGGTGGGGAGGGGGGAGGGAGGAGGGAGGAGATGGCGTTTCTCTTACCGCGGCCACTATTTAAAGTTAGGTGAAGATCCCCTATTCTCATTTGACAGGAGGTTGAATGGACCTGCCATGGAAGGATTGAAACGACGAAAACCCCCACCCAGTCCCAGGATTGAATCGGAGATCTCCAGGGCTGGATGCACCACCTGACAGACGACCAAGGCCAGCATGTGGACAATACCCGTTATTTTTGTAATATATGAAAGATGACTCTTGCACAACAAAGAATGTGTGTTTATAATGACGTTCGGAAACCTGTGGGAGTAGCAAAGTGATATGACGCTTTTAAATGCTTTTTGTTAAACTTTTCACAGGAACAGGAGTGAACTGGATAAACGTGGGAGCCAATACTACACTACTGGCCACTAAAATTGCTTCACCACGAAGATGGCGAGCTACAGACGCGAAATTTAACTGACAGGAAGAACATGCTGTGATATGCAAACGATTATTTTTTCAGAGCATTCACACAAGCTCGGCTCCGGTGGAGACACCTACAACGTGATGACATGAGGAAAGTTTCCCACCGATTTCTCATACACAAACAGCAGTTGACCGACGTTGCCTGGTGAAACGTTGTTGCGATGACTCGTGTAAGGGGGAGAAATGCGTACCATCACGTTTCCGACTTTCATAAAGGTCGGATTGTAGGCTATCGCGATTGCGATTTATCGTATCGCGACATTGGTGCTTGGTCGAGCTCCAATGACTGTTAGCAGAATATGGAATCGGTGGGTTCTGGAACGCCGTGCTGGATCCCAACGGCCTCGTATCACTAGCAGACATCTTATCCGGATGGCGTAACGGATCGTGCAGCCACGTCTTGATCCCTGAGTCAATAGATGGGGACGTTTGTAAGACAAAAACCATCTGCACGAACAGTTCGACGACGTTCGTAGCAGCACGGACTATCAGCTCGGAGACCATGGCTGCGGTTACCCTTGACGCTGAATCACAGACAGGAGCGCCTGCGATGGTGTACTTAACGACGGACCTGGGTGCACGAATGGCAAGACGTCATTTTTTCGAATGAATCCAGGTTCTGTTTACAGCATCATGATGGCCGCATCCGTGTTTGGCGACATCGCGGTGAACGCACATTGGAAGCGTGTATTCGTCATCGCCATACTGGCGTATCACCCGGCGTAATGGTATGGGGTGCCATTGGTTACACGTCTCGGTCACCTCTTGTTCGCATTGACGGCACTTTGAGCAGTGGACGTTACATTTCAGATGTGTTACGACCACGTGGCTCTACCCTTCATTCGATCCCTGCGAAACCCTACATTTCAGCAGGATAATGTACGACCGCATGTTGCAGGTCCTGTACGGGTCTTTCTGGATACAGAAAATGTTCGACTGCTGCCCTGGCCAGCACATTCTCCAGATCTCTCACCAACTGAAAACGTCTGGTCAATGGAGGCCGAGCAACTGGCTCGTCACAATACGCCAGTTTACTCTTGATGAACTGTGGTATCGTGTTGTAGCTGCATGGGCAGCTGTACCTGTGCACGCCATCCAAGCTCTGTTTGACTCAATGCCCAGGCGTATCAAGGCCGTTATTACGGCCAGAGGTGGTTATTCTGGGTACTGATTTCTCAGGATCTATGCACCCAAATTGCGTGAAAATGTAATCACATGTCAGTTCTAGTATAATATATTTGTCCAATGAATACCCCGTTTATCATGTGCATTTCTGCTTGGTGTAGCAATTTTAATGGTCAGTGGTGTACGAGACAACACAGCGCCGTGGGCAGCGGCGCGTCCTTGCGTCCCACGTGTCGAGACAGCCGCTCAGCCTTGCCGTCTGGGGCTGCGGCCGGCCCGTTAGCCGCTGCCCGCGATCCACGTGCGCACCGCTGCCGTCTACGTGGGCGCCGCGACAACTTTCACCCGACTCACCGCTTCTGCAAGACTCCCGTGCTACCAGTCCACATGTCCAGTTGCGTATACGATTATGCGTGCAATGGACGGCATCGTAAATCATTTTGACAGTTTGCAGTGGGCGAAATTTAATCGTGTTACTCGACTTGGATGGTAACGTAGTTGCGGAAACTTTTTTTCTGTAGCCCGCGAAATTAGGGCAGTGGGTTGTTGTGGCAACACATGCGTAATGATCAGGGCTTTTATGCTGGCTTGCCGTTTCGTAATGATAAGAACTTTAGTCGCAATGTCACCTTTAGTATCGATTGACATTTGTTTCCGCCGTAGCTAAGTGGGCGAGTATCGACCCGCAATTGTTACACATGTTCTTCACACACGACAAAGTTCATCCTAGCTTTCACTGGTTTGTTTTTGTCTACGTTACGACGTAGATAATAGCTACGGTACTGAGAATTAATATTCGTACGGGTGTCGACACAACATGCGGAATTGTAAACTTTGGCGGCCGATCGATGAATGTGTGACGCTGCAGCACAATTTCACCGCATATCTACATCTACATCTACATCTACATCTACATCTACATCTACATCCATACTCCGAAAGCCACTTGACGGTGTGTGGCGGAGGGTACCTTGAGTACCTCTATCGGTTCTCCCTTCTATTCCAGTCTCCTATTGTTCGTGGAAAGAAAGATTGTCGGTATGCCTCTGTGTGGGCTCTAATCTCTCTGATTTTATCCTCATGGTCTCTTCGCGAGATATACGTTGGAGGGAGCAATATACTACTCGACTCCTCGGTGAAGGTATGTTCTCGAAACTTCAAGAAAAGCCCGTACCGAGCTACTGAGCGTCTCTCTTGCACAGTCTCCCACTGGAGTTTATCTATCATCTCCGTAACGCTCTCGCGATTACTAAATGATCCTGTAACGAACCGCGCTGCTCTCCGTTGGATCTTCTCTGTCTCTTCTATCAACCCTATCTGGTACGGATCCCACACCAGTGAGCAGTATTCAAGCAGTGGGCGAACAAGTGTACTGTAACCTACTTCCTTTGTTTTCGGACTGAATTTCCTTAGGATTCTACCAATGAATCTCAGTCTGGCATCTGCTTTATCGACGATTAATTTTATATGGTCATTCCATTTTAAATCACTCCTAATGCCTCCTCCCAGATAATTTATGGAATTATCTGCTTCCAGTTGCTGACCTGCTATGTTGTAGCTAAATGATAAAGGATCTTTTTTTCTATGTATTCGCAACACATTACACTTGTCTACATTGAGATTCAATTGCTACCATGCGTCAATTCGTTGCAGATCTTCCTGCATTTCAGTTCAATTTTCCATTGTTACAACCTCTCGATATACTGCAGCATCATCCGCATGCCTCAGTGGGCTTCTGATGTTGTCCACATGGTCATTTATATATATTGTGAATAGCAACGGTCCTACGACACACCCCTGCGGCACACCTGAAATCACTCTTACTTCGTAAGACTCCTCTCCATTGAGAATGACATGCTGCGTTCTGTTATCTAGGAACTCTTAAAACCAATCACACAATTTGTCTGATTGTCCATATGCTCTTATTTTGTTCATTAAATGACTGTAGGTAAGTCAAGAAACACGGCATGTACCTGGGAACCCGTGTCTATGGCCCTCTGAGTCTCGTGGACGAATAGCGCGAGCTGGGTTTCACACGATCGTCTTTTTCGAAACCCATGCTGATTCCTAAAGACAGCTGGCAAGGATAGTAAACAGGAGACATGTCGAAACCACGGCATAAAGTATTTGAGAATTTCATTCCGAATACGCAGCTGGAGAGTAACTACGCCTCGCTGACAGGAACGCGAACAATATTCGCAGATATCAGCATTTGAAAGAGGACGTGTAGTTGGGCTCAAAAAGGCCGGTTGGAGAAATCGGTGAATCGCTCGACTTTTGAATAGAAGCGATACCACTGTTCGACGATATAAGCAGGAATGGGTGAACCGAGGCAAAACATACCGTCAAGAAGGAAGCGGTCGATCTAAAGAGACGACAGAGAGGTACTCAGATTCCCGGATTCAACATTATCATCGATCCGCCGTGAAGCAGATCCATCAGTGACCACAAGGATCCTAAATAGGCGGCTCACAGAAAGGGATCGGAGCTTACGGCTCTCCTTTGAGCGACCACCATTGATCTCTGTACACTAACAAGCCCGCCTGCACATTCGGCCAGGGATATCACTGAGCGGATTAGCACTGTCTTTAGTGCAGAGTCTCGCTTCGAGCTGAGCTCCGATGACCAGCGGCGGGATTCCAACCTGGCTGTTCGCCGCCTTACGGCCCGGGAATCAAGAGTGTTGATCTGGGCTGCCACTTCACTTCACAACAGGTTGTCTTCGGTTGCCATCCGCTTCAGTCGCTGCATTTGTTGTTCTTTCACGGCGGACTATTCAACGTGGCAACAAGCAGTGGTGTCACACAAGTTGCCACGAAACACATCTACATCTACATTTATACTCCGCAAGCCACCCAGCGGTGTGTGGCGGAGGGCACTTTACGTGCCACTGTCATTATCTCCCTTTCCTGTTCCAGTCGCGTATGGTTCGCGGGAAGAACGACTGTCTGAAAGCCTCTGTGCGCGCTCTAATCCCTCTAATTTTACATTCGCGATCTCCTCGGGAGGTATAAGTAGGGGGAAGCAATATATTCGATACCTCATCCAGAAACGCACCCTCTCGAAACCTGGCTAGCAAGCTACACCGCGATGCAGAGCGCCTCTCTTGCAGAGTCTGCCACTTGAGTTTGTTAAACATCTCCGTAACGCTATCACGGTTACCAAATAACCCTGTGACGAAACGCGCCGCTCTTCTTTGGATCTTCTCTATCTCCTCCGTCAACCCGATCTGGTACGGATCCCACACTGATGAGCAATACTCAAGTATAGGTCGAACGAGTGTTTTGTAAGCCACCTCCTTTGTTGATGGACTACATTTTGTAAGGACTCTCCCTATGAATCTCAACCTGGTACCCGCCTTACCAACAATTAATTTTATATGATCATTCCACTTCAAATCGTTCCGCACGCATACTCCCAGATATTTTACAGAAGTAACTGCTACCAGTGTTTGTTCCGCTATCATACAATCATACAATAAAGGATCCTTCTTTCTATGTATTCGCAATACATTACATTTGTCTATGTTAAGGGTCAGTTGCCACTCCCTGCACTAAGTGCCTATCCGCTGCAGATCTTCCTGCATTTCGCTACAATTTTCTAATGCTGCAACTTCTCTGTATACTACAGCATCATCCGCGAAAAGCCACATGGAACTTCCGACACTATCTACTAGGTCATTTATATATATTGTGAAAAGCAATGGTCCCATAACACTCCCCTGTGGCACGCCAGAGGTTACTTTAATGTCTGTAGACGTCTCTCCGTTCATAACAACATGTTGTGTTCTGTTTGCTAAAAACTCTTCAATCCAGCCACACAGCTGGTCTGATATTCCGTAGGCTCTTACTTTGTTTATCAGGCGACAGTGCGGAACTGTATCGAACGCCTTCCGGAAGTCAAGAAAAATAGCAGAATGGTGGTCGGAAAAAGGTACAGACAGTGATGGACCGGAGAAGCGTTTCACGGTATGTTAGTTGGAGAACATTGCGAACGGAACTGCATGAAATGAACATTTAGAGTCGGTCATCTCGCAAAAGGCCATTACTCACACAGGCACACAAAGCTGCGCGCCTTCGTTGGGTTAGAAATCAACGAACGTGGACAGCAACTGACTGGCCGAACGTCATGTTGTCTGACAAATCACGTTTTTGCCTGTATTCAGATGGTCAAGCTGGAGGTGCGTCTGCGATGTTTTGGCGATGTTTTTCTCGTCATGGGTTGGACCTGCTCACTGCGGTGATTACTAACATGAACCTTCTAAATTATTTAAATGTTCAAATGGCTCTGAGCACTATGGGACTTAACATCTTAGGTCATCAGTCCCCTAGAACTTAGAACTACTTAAACCTAACTAACCTAAGGACATCACACATATCCATGCCCGAGGCAGGATTCGAAGCTGCGACCGTAGCAGACCCCCGGTTCCGGACTGTAACGCCTAGAACCGCACTGCCACCGGGGCCGGCAAAATTATTTAAACATTCTGAATGAACAGGTGTTGCGTTTCAGTCAATATTTCTATTATGAGTATACTGTGGATACCCTTATTTCAAGACCACCATAGCAAGGTTCATCGGGCTAGAAGAATATGTGACTGTGCAACGGTACCTCCGACCACCTTAAAACGGCAGTCGTTGCTAACGTTGTACATCTGAGAGGAATTTTTGAAAGTTGTGATCGTGAGATAACCTAATGAAAACAGAACAGTCAATCTGGGAATCGTTTCCGTATCACTCTAGCGAGTACAAACAACAGTAAACAGGTTGGTCAGGAACAGACGTTCTCCCAGCGCAAAAGCAAGTTGTAACATTACATATTAAAACGGGTCGCCAGCCTAATTAGGAATTCTCGTGTCAGGCAATACAATAAAGCAGAACGCAGTGCTAAGGCTGACCTGACCTTCCTTGACACACACACTGAACTCTTTCCTTACACCTGTTCACACTACATCACAGTAACCTGTCCTTGCAGATAAATGTGCTACTAACAAGCAAATAGCCAATGCGATAGTTAACAGTAACATATGCCTCTCAACAACACGTACCTTAAACCAACTAGGTGTAACATTTATAAAACCAATTACCGACACACATGAAATTAGTGGCAATATTGATCAGGGAAAAGCCTGAAAAGATTCTGAATTTAAATCAGGGGGTCTGCTAATGATCATAAGCTATAACTTCGTTGCTTAGTACAGGGTCTCTATGCCTGTGCATTAACGAACTTGCGCTAGCAGAGATAACACAGTAAATAGTTCTTTCTTAAACTCGGTTTGAGGCAACTAGACAGAATGCAGATCTAACTACAGTAGCTCTGAAGGAGCCTTTCCATTGCTTCATTAACTAACCAGCCGAGTACATGAGGACCCTTAAACTTTCATAGTTTGAAGAACCATGATCATTAACAAAACTACGTCAGTATGTATGAGAAATGGTAAGTATTCTTATAATTAACTATGAATTAAGTAAAGCACAACAAATTGTAACTCTTTAAATAACAAATGTGCTTTCAAAAGCAGTCTTTTGACTACTCAAAAATGTAACTGGCTGTGCAAATGACAACATAACATTAAATTCAAGCTCAACCACTTTCTCTTAATAAATCACTTGGAATTAAAGTCACTAGAATAGGATTCCTGTCCAGGTTTGTGAATTAAGATAATCACGGGTGTAAGACAGAGTTTTTAGCAACACCACAGTTATTATTATAAAATCAACCAAATTTCACAAATATCTGGTCCATGTACAGAGTGCCAAATATAAACAATTTAGTGGAAGGCTGGTGGCACTGGCAGCGTAATTTGCAGTGGCTATTAACCTGGCGGCATGAAATCACAGCAATACTGTTGGCCTCGCCCTGTTACGTCGGAATTATGTTGATAGGGTCTAAAACCATGCCATGATAATGATATCACCAAATGTAGCATCCGAGGCCTATAAATACTGTCCTTAAGCTCTTCTGACCTCAAAACACCACGAATATGAGCTACAATGATCCGGTACTGCTGACGAGATGTTAACCGCAGCACTGCTCAGCCCAGACTCCTTACCCGTCACCAAGGACAAGTTGTCACTTGCGCGCCAGCCACGCCTTTTCCACTCCGCCAGGCTACTTCCGTAGCTGCAGGGCTCCCCCACATCTTTCACATTCAACTCTACGTTCCCTAACTGTGGACCAAGTCATTTACAGTACATTATATAACAATCATTCTATTAGTTATTTAGATCCACAAGCATAATCTAAACAGCATCGTTCAAAAGTTTCACATAACTGAAACACGTATGCATAGTCAAGAATTACCATGATGGATACAACACTCTACATAAGCAATACTACAAACTGACATAGAACTCTCGATACAGACGCAAAATAGGTCAAAACCAGGTGTCACAATTGGTTTTCTGAACACTCCCCCACCCTATTGCATCTTGACTGGTCTGTAAAATCACCTGAGTTGAACCCACAGAAAATCGTGGGACATGTTTGAACAGCGCGTAAAACGCAGACATCAGCATCTCCGCAATTTAGTGGACTGTCGCGATTAAATCCTCAGCGTGTGGCTTAACCCGAATGCACCGTACCTACACAACCTTGAGGACTCACTTCCTAACGGAATCCAGGCGCTTATCAAATCCAGCGGCGGAATTACACTGTGTTAAATGAGGCTTCTAATGATTCCTCTAGAGGTGACCAATTTTTTCTAGGTGAGCTTATTAAAACGTAGTGTTGTGTATACAATGACGATTAATCTTTTAGATTCTTTGAATTGTGTCGATACATAATTTAACAAGTAAGAAGATATTTGATTCCGACAAATATCGAGTTTCCGGAGGTGGTTACTATCATTTGTGGGGGAGAAATTTCAAGAGAACTGAAGATCCATTAACTTGCTTGGTTCAAAATGGCTCTGAGCACAATGGGACTTAACATCTATGGTCATCAGTCCCCTAGAACTTAGAACTACTTAAACCTGACTAACCTAAGGACATCACACACATCCATACCCGAGGCAGGATTCGAACCTGCGGCCGTAGCAGTCGCGCGGTTCCGGACTGAGCGCCTAGAACCGCAGACCACCGCGGCCGGCCCTTGCTTGGTCACAGATTAATATGCGTAAGGTAAAGAATCTAAAGAAAATGTATTATCGACAGTCAATGAAGCAGCCATCCGTAGAATACATATTACTTCATTAGGCCATGGTGAGGGAGTTCCGTTAAAGTCCGTGGGCCCTGGAGGTGGGACTTTCACTCCGTACAGTGTGTGGATGCAATAAGAAACTAAATGCTGGCATCTAGAGAACTTTTAATAATAAATCATATACACCTATATCTGTTTCTGTTTGTAAAGTGAAACGAACATGGAATTAATAATCAGACTATTTTCGTTCTGATGTACATAAATGTGATTTTTTTATTTTTTTTATTTGTTTATTGCCAAATTATAGACCTGTTACCTGATGTTTAAAACAGGTCGTACATCTTACAATTTTCATTTTTCATCTTTTTACAGTTTTCTTTCCTTTTGTTTTATCTGCAACATTTACAAAGAATGATACTTTTCAAAATAACAATAATTTAAGGTTGAAGTATAAATTTTGTTCTTTTTTAAGAAGAATAAATGTGATGCATGGATTTCTGTTTTGTTCCAGGTAAGTGATCAAACACACGTTGCGCACCTTAAGAAATTCGGTAAGTAAACCACTAAGACTGGCCGTAGCCTGTTGATGAAATTATGTCGCGACAGCCACTGCCAGTAGTGCAAAGGGATTCATTGTGTAACGTTGCAATTACACCTCCTATTAGTGTTGTATAAATGTTTTTCCCCCTCCATACTTTTGGATCAATTGAAAGTCATGTTAATAAAAGCTCTGATAAAGGCTTCCCCTAATATTAAAGCGGCAAGAATCACGCCTCTCGTCGGGCGATTCGGATGTGGAAGCTTTAGCAACATAAATTAATGTATATTTCATTTACCAACGAGAGATTTACGTAGTACAAAGGCGTTCCATAGGATTCCATTAAAAAAGATACATTGTCAGTGTCATAATTTGGTAGCTACAGAAGTGATTAATTATCTGTTTACGTCAGGTAGTTCCCCAAAATGTCCGGTACAACTTAACGAGAACCGCACCTCTATAAGCAGGGTGAATCCGAACGAAACCGTCAAGATTTCGGAGGTCGTCCAGAGATATTTTCCGTGTATTACTGAACATGGAACGCGTAGCGTCTGGAGGCTCGTCACACAGTAACTGTATTTCGTCTGATTTCTTATCCATATTTATCTTTGTGCCTGTAGCTCTCTCAAAATTGTAACAGTGCATTTCGTCTGATTTCTTATCCATATTTATCTTTGTGCCTGTAGCTCTCTCAAAGTTGTAACAGTGCAAATGTCGACGGTATGCGTCGTGTCTCACGTTTGGCAACAAACTCTTTTCCATTCACTGATGTCACTTGATGTTGGCAACAGCATCACTGACTTTACTCTTCGCCCTCGAGCCTGGTTTCCATAATGCTCGTTTCTTCCTAGGCTTTGTGTTTCCGGCGCTGTTAGTTGTAGCTTAACAGTGATGCGCAGCAGTATCAATAATAGATTTACAGATGATAAGTTGGTCGATGTGCACCTTACGTACGGCTTCACAGAAATTAATGGAACAGCGGTACAATTACGCCTGCCGAGCTGTTCCCACAGAGACTACAGCCGTTTCAGGATAAGAGGGCCCGTGGCTCGTGGTCTTTCGGTAGCGTTCTCGCTTCCCGCGTATGGGATCCCGGGTTCGATTCCCGTCGGGTTCAGGGATTTTTCTCTGCCTCGAGATGACTGGGTTTGTGTGTCTTTCATCCTCGTTCACTCGCAAGTCGCTGTAGTGGCGTTAAAGAACTTGTGTAGCGGCGGCCGAACCGCCTCGCGGGGGGTCTCCCGGCCACCAATGCCATACGCTCATTATCATTATGATACGAATTATAACCACAAAGTAAGTTCCATTTGGTTATGTAAAATAAACGTGCACAGATACAGAAAAAATATTTATTGTACAAAAATCTACAACTGTTGAACTACTTTCCGAAATTTTGTAGGCACTTGTCAAACCGTGGCACAAGTTTTTGTATGCTTTTTCATAGAAGGTTGCCACCTGTGCATTAAACCATGTAGTAACATGTTCTTTCATCTCGTCATCATCGTTGAAGTGTTGACCACCAAGGACAGATTTTAGTTGTAAGAAGAGATGAAAGTCGCTAGGTGCGAGGTCCGGGCTGTACGGAGGATAATCAAACGCATCCCAGTGAAATTCCCGTACGAGTTGTTTGGTCACATTCGCCGTGTGAGGTCGGGCATTATCGTGGAAAGAAACAACGCCTTTTGACAGTAATCCTCGGCGCTTGTTCTGTATTGCGCGGCCCAATTTCTTAATGGTCTCGCAGTAACCATGTGCATTGATTGTTTGGCCTCGTGGTAAGAAATCAATCAGAAAAATGCCTTTTCTGTCCCAAAAAACGGTGCACATGCCTTTTCGAGGTGTCTATATTTGCTTAGGCTTAACCTTCGTTGAGGACGAAGTGTGCCTCCATTCCATTGATTGCCGTTTTGTTTCAGGGGTGTCGTTTTCATCCCCCGTGACTATCCGAGAAAGAAAACCATCGCCTTCTTCATTGTAGCGTGTCAAAAACTGAAGTGCACTGCCATTCCGTTGTTTTTTGTGTTGTTCAGTAAGAATTTTGGGCACCCAACGTGAGCAAAGTTTTCGAAATTTCACTTTTTCGGTAACAATTTCATGAATTAGTGATCGTGAGATTTGTGGAACTTCCATAACAAGGGCACTAATTGTAAACTTAAGATTGTGATTAATCTTCTATTCAGTTGTGTGAACCAGTTCATCAGTAACCACAGACGGGCGTCCACGTCGCTTTTCGTCGTGCACTTGATCACGTCCTTCATTGAACAGTCTGACCCATCTTCTAACTATAGAATCACTCATAGTATTTTGTCCGTAAACCTCGCAGATATGCCGATGAATTACCTTTGGTTTAACTTTCTTTGCATTTAGAAAACGAATCACAGATGTGATTTCACACGCGACGGCATTTTCAATTACGAAAAAAATGAGTCAGAGTAGCAGTCGCGCACGCTCGGAACTGCGATCGTAGCGCTGCCGCGGATAGAAATGGAACTTAGTTTGTGGACGACCCTCGTATTTTAATGTGTAATGTTTGTTGCACTACTTTGTAATCTGCGTTACATGTATGGTGGTTGCATATTATAGGCTTTTTCACTGTTGCGAACGTATTTTCACAGAAACATTAGTAATTGGTTTAAGGAACAGAATAAATCGTGATTATGTTATTAATGTGTAACGAGCCGCAGGAGAGCATAGGTTCTTCATACGAAAATACTCAGAAAATATTGTGGCCGTGGTAGGTTAGTGGGCAGACTAATGGACTCCTGCCCTGGAGATCCTGCGTTCAGTCAACACCACATCTAGAAGGCTTGGGTTCAGTCCCGGGTAGGGTAGGGGATTTTTCCTTGTTCCAGTCACTCCGTGACGGATCCAAATCTACTCATCCTAGTATCAAATGAGTTTCGGGGATCTTCCCCGAGGATAAACGGCGGCCGGGTCGATGGGCCCACCATCCTCCCCCTCCTAGCGCCGGGCCAAGCAGAGGCTACACTCTCCCTGCAGTCACTCTAATAGCTTGTTGTATCGAAGACTTGTCGTTTTTTTTCTCAGAAAATACCTGTGAACAACTTCCGGGGATTTTCGGTATAGAGTTTACGGTTCACCCTGAATTTACTCGCACACGGCGTTACTGAGATGGCCTGTCTTAGTTGCTCCTGCTTCACTCTCTGTATGATTTCGGCTGTAGACTTTGCGATGATACCCCTGTCTGCCTTCACCTGAGACTAATAATTGCCTGCAGCTCATTTATTTCTTGCACCGGCTGTGCATGCATTGCTATCTGAAATAATTGAATAAGGTGCTGTCGTCAGATTAATGTTAATGAATGATTCTTGTGAATGAGCAACCTCTCACATTATCTGGAGGGTTGGACAGCAATATGTGGCTGTAGATAGATTTCACAGCTGCGAGATGAGTGGTGACAGTAACACACAGTCCGTATATGTGCCGGTCACGCAAAAGAATTTGTGATCACAGAAGTCCTGATACAAACTGATTATAATCTTAACGCATTTCAGTGTACAGCCAACGGCCTTGCCGCAGTGGTAACACCGGTTCCCGTCAGATCACCGAAGTTAAGCGCTGTCGGGCTGGGCTAGCACTTGGATGGGTGACCATCTGGTCTGCCGAGCGCTGTTGGCAAGCGGGGTGCACTCAGCCGACACCCCCGGGATAACAAGGCCGCCCAGCAGTGTTAGTGACGTCACACTAAGCGGCCCGTAGCCGACGCAGCAGTCCACGGACACATCCGTACAGACGCGCCTGATGCTAACGATCTCCTGTCCGTCATACAGAAAGGAGCGAACTATAATTCGAACTAAAGACCAAATTATATATATTCTTGTAAACAGCATAAAGGTTCATAACGAAATACCGATTACATATACGGGCAGGAATAGGTTCTAGAACTCCTCTGAAAAGTGTTTATCTTCAGTACGAGAATGAACATCAAATTGTCAGGTTTTCTAAATAGAAAAGCACTTTGTTAGTAACAGACAGCAATAATAAGACTTGCAGTTGGTGATTTCTACGTGTAAAAGGAAATAAGCTGTAGAGAGATTGAAAATGGTAGGTAAAGAGAGCCTTAGCCTTTTGCTCACATTATTACATGTAATGCACTTGGTTGTTTTTCATTTACTTACCTTTCATAACATTTTTAATATTGTTTCAAGAAGTGTATCTTCAACAGCAGAGTGAACTTCAAATTGTCAGGCTTTTCTTAAAGGAGAGAGCAGTCCCTTAGTATCACAGTGCAAGACAGAATCTTATGTTCCATGATGTCTATGTCAAAAGGAAAATATTTGATATCTGTCTTTTGTTTCCATTCTTCATTACTGGGGATACACTTGCAAAAATTCTTGAAAAGAGCTGTCACCATGAACATATGAGTAAATTCACAATAGTCATGTGTTTTATGAGATAAAGCGAACTCTTGTTACCTTATTGTAAACGAAAGTTGTGAGGGTTGTGAGGGTTTTGCTATCTATGACAGTGTTCAAGATAATTTACTTTCAGTGTAATAGCTTGAAAATGTTAAGTCCTCCTGTCAGTTGGCATTTGTCACCACCTGTATGCGAGTTTTAAAGCTAAATAGTGTTCTGACAATTATAAAATAGTGGCAAAGTTCCTCAATCGATTAAACTTATTCCTGCCCGTGTATGTAATCGGTATTTCGTTATGAACCTTTATGCTGTTCACAAGAATATATATAATTTGGTCTTTGGTTCGAATTATAGTTCGCTCCTTTCTGTATGACGGACAGAAGATCGTTAGCATCAGGCGCGTCTGTACGGAGGTGTCCGTGGACTGCTGCGTCGGCTATGGGCCGCTTACTGTGACGTCACTAACACTGCTGGGCGGCCTTGTTATCCCGGTGGTGTCGACTCAGCCCTTGTGAGGCAAACTGAGGAGCTACTTAACTGAGAAGTCTCGGAAACTGACATACGGATGGGAGAGCGGTGTGCTGACCACGTGCCCCTCCATATCCGCACCGAGTGACGCATACGAACTGAGGATGACACGGCGGCCGGTCGGTACCGCTGTGGCTTCATGGCCTGTTCGGGAGGAGTTTAGTTTAGTATTTCAATGTGCAAGCTACGATGGTAAAACACCTCAGAAATGCGATGAATGAGGGAGAAAACAGAGGAAGCATTGCGTTAGTGTTTGGCTATGCACTGTGAGTTTACCTTCATGCTGCAACACTGGTTGCTGCAGCGTCACTGACCTCTGCGGTGCATGGCACGGACGCCGGAAGCAGGGCCTTTTTCTTTAAGGATATGGCGGCACGACATGCTGACTATCTAAATGGTGTCGTAGACACGCCCTTCACCCAGGAAGTGGGGAACTATGGTTTACCTCTGTTAAATTTCGGGATTAGGTCGATTCTGCACGAGCCCCGCGACTAACACTACATTTGCGTTCGTCGAGATCCAACTTAACGCCATTGCTCTCGCATCCTGTTCCAAGAAGCAGCTAATGAACAACACCGCCGCACACCTACTCTCGCCCCCTTATACACTCCTGGAAATGGAAAGAAGAACACATTGACACCGGCGTGTCAGACCCACCATACTTGCTCCGGACACTGCGAGAGGGCTGTACAAGCAATGATCACACGCACGGCACAGCGGACACACCAGAAACCGCGGTGTTGGCCGTCGAATGGCGCTAGCTGCGCAGCATTTGTGCACCGCCGCCGTCATTGTCAGCCAGTTTGCCGTGGCATACGGAGCTCCATCGCAGTCTTTAACACTGGTAGCATGCCGCGACAGCGTGGACGTGAACCGTATGTGCAGTTGACGGACTTTGAGCGAGGGCGTATAGTGGGCATGCGGGAGGCCGGGTGGACGTACCGCCGAATTGCTCAACACGTGGGGCGTGAGGTCTCCACAGTACATCGATGTTGTCGCCAGTGGTCGGCGATCTCCTACACTGGCCGTACACCACTGGTGATCGTCGAGGGGACACTGAATAGTGCACGGTACATCCAAACCGTCATCGAACCCATCGTTCTACCATTCCTAGACCGGCAAGGGAACTTGCTGTTCCAATAGGACAATGCACGTCCGCATGTATCCCGTGCGTGCTCTAGAAGGTGTAAGTCAACTACCCTGGCCAGCAAGATCTCCGGATCTGTCCCCCATTGAGCATGTTTGGGACTGGATGAAGCGTCGTCTCACGCGGTCTGCACGTCCAGCACGAACGCTGGTCCAACTGAGGCGCCAGGTGGAAATGGCAGGGCAAGCCGTTCCACAGGACTACATCCAGCATCTCTACGATCGTCTCCATGGGAGAATAGCAGCCTGCATTGCTGCGAAAGGTGGATATACACTGTACTAGTGCCGACATTGTGCATGCTCTGTTGCCTGTGTCTATGTGCCTGTGGTTCTGTCAGTGTGATCATGTGATGTATCTGACCCCAGGAATGTGTCAATAAAGTTTCCCCTTCCTGGGACAATGAGTTCACGGTGTTCTTATTTCAATTTCCAGGAGTGTACATTACATAGAGTTATGCGCCGCCAGATGTGCGCCATTCTGTTATCTCATATCTCCCTCTCTCACATCACTAACTGTCTTAAAATATGTACCTATAAATACACATCATATGTCAAGTTGTATGGCGACGAATCGAAATACCCGCATCATTACAGCTTTGAATGGTACATATCACGAGCTATATTCTATGGACATCACACCTGGGGGTTGATCATAATATGGTAGTGAAGTGTGTATTTGTCGTACGCCAAAGAGCATGTTCAAGTTTTCTTTTTCTTTTGCTTTATTATTGCTGACAATCCCGACACCCGCCAGCTACAATCTAATGCAGATTGTACGCTGAAGAGGCAAAGAAACTGTCGCACCTGCCTAATATCGTGTAAGGCCACCCGCAAGCACGCAGAAGTGCCGCAACACGACATGGCATGGATTCGACTATTGTCTGAAGTAGTGCTGGAGCAAATTGACGCTGTGAATCCTGCAGGGCTGTCCATAAATCCGTAAGAGTACGAGGGACTGGAGGTCTCTTCACAGTAGCACGTTGCATGGCATCCCGGATACGCTCAATAATGTTCACGTCTGGTGAGTTTGTTGCCCAGCGGAAGTGTTTAAACTCAGAATAATATTTCTGGAGATACTCTGTAGCGATTCTGGAGTTCTGGGGTGTCGCATTGTCCTGTTGGAATTCCCCAAGTTTGTCAGAATGCACCATGGACATGAATGGATGCAGGTGATCCGACAAGACGCTTACATAGTTGTCACCTGTCAGAGTCGTATCTAGACGTATCAACTGATCATGCCCCTACACTATTACAGAGCCTCCACCAGCTTCAACATACCCTACTGACATGCAGGGTCCACGGATTCATGAGGTTGTCCATCCGCTTCACACAATTTGAAACGAGACTCGTCCGACCAAACAACATGTTTCCAGTCATCAACAGTCCATTGTCAGTGTCGACAGAACCAGGCGACGCGTAAAGCTTTGTGTCGTACAATCACCAAGGATACAGGAGTGGGTCTACGGTTCCAGAAGCCCATATCGACGATGTTTCGTTGAATGGTTCGCACTCTGACACTTGATGGCCGGGCACTGAAATATGCAGCAGTTTGCAGAACGGTTGCACTTCTGTCACGTGGAACGCGTCTCTTCAGGCGATCTCGGAGATTTGATGTTTTACCGGATTCCTGACATTCACGGTACACTCATGAAATGGTCGTACGGGAAAATTCCAACTTTATCGCTACCTCGGAGACGCAGTGTCACATCGCTCGTGCGCCGACTATAACACCACGTTCAGACTCACTTAAATCTTGATAACCTGCCATTGTAGCACCTCAAATGGTTCAGATGGCTCTGAGCACTATGGGACTTAACTGCTGAGGTCATCAGTCCCCTAGAACTTCGAACTACTTAAAGCTAACTAACCTATGGACACCACAAACATCCATGCCTGAGGCAGGATTCGAACCTGCGAACGTAGCAGTCGCTCGGTTCCGGACTGAAGCGCCTAGAACCGAGCGGCCACCGCGGCCGGCATTGTAGCAGAATTAATTGATCTAACAACTGCGCCGGATACTTGTTGTATTATAAAGGCGTTGCCGCTCGCAGCGCCGTATTCTGCCAGTTTATATATCTATGTATTTGAATACGCATGCCTACACCATTTTCTTTGGCGCTTCAGTGTATATCCACACGCCTAAAGAAAGTTGTATACAACTGTGGTTAATCATTGTCTTCCTTATTTGTAATACAATTCAGTATTTACAATAATTAAACATAAGAAAGACCACTGTAATCATGGTGCTTCTTTTCTTCATCACCTACATGAACTACACAGCTTGTGAATTATTGGCAGTTACTGGTGTTAACTGCTGAGACACGTCAGGGTTAAGGCAGTTATATTCTTCAGGGAGCCCCTCTTGCAGAATTCCATTTGTATGAAATGTGCTGACATTACTTACGTCCAAGAAAATGAGTCCATGCTTGCTTGGTGTGGGGGGGGGGGGGGGGGGGGGGGAAAGAGGCAAGACGTTAAATTTCTAACCGGAGTTTCAAAAAACCCGTTTAGTAACCAGAAAATCATGAAGCTACGGCGCGTCAGCCCTGAGATGAGCCCACAGAAAAGGCAACACCGTCCTCCGCATTCTCCGTGAGCTAAACCAGTGGGTCTAAAGGGACATCTACCAATCTCCCCCCCCCCCCCCCCCTCACCCCCGCCTATCCAACTGGCTGCTCTTTCTGCGAAACCGACGTGTGCCATCTATGAATTCTCGTTCATTCTGCTGATTCTCCCATAGTTGAAACGTTGTTGGCTACGTATCCACTGCTTCTGGTCGTCCTTTGCGCATTAGCTAATACGAGGTGCATTCAAGTTCTAAGGCCTCCCATTTTTTTTCTAATTAACTGCTCACCCGAAATCGATGAAACTGGCGTTACTTCTCGACGTAATCGCCCTGCAGACGTACACATTTTTCACAAGGCTGACGCCATGATTCCATGGCAGCGGCGAAGGCTTCTTTAGGAGTCTGTTTTGACCACTGGAAAATCGCTGAGGCAATAGCAGCACGGCTGGTGAATGTGCGGCCACGGAGAGTGTCTTTCATTGTTGGAAAAAGCCAAAAGTCACTAGGAACCAGGTCAGGTGAGTAGGGAGCATGAGGAATCACTTCAAAGTTGTTATCACGAAGAAACTGTTGCGTAATGTTAGCTCGATGTGCGGGTGCATTGTCTTGGTAAAACAGCACACGCGCAGCCCTTACCGGACGTTTTTGTTGCAGTGCAGGAAGGAATCATCATCATCATCATCATCATCATCATCATCATCATTTAAGACTGATTATGCCTTTCAGCGTTCAGTCTGGAGCATAGCCCCCCTTATACAGTTCCTCCATGGTCCCCTATTCAGTGCTAACTTTGGTACCTCTTCTGATGTTAAACCTATTACTTCAAAATCATTCTTAACCGAATCCAGGTACCTTCTCCTCGGTCTGCCCCAACTCCTCCTACCCTCTACTGCTGAATCCATGAGTCTCTTGGGTAACCTTGCTTCTCCCATGCGTGTAACATGACCCCACCATCTAAGCCTGTTCGCCCTGACTGCTACATCTATAGAGTTCATTCCCAGTTTTTCTTTGATTTCCTCATTGTGGACACCCTCCTGCCATTGTTCCCATCTACTAGTACCTGCAATCATCCTAGCTACTTTCATATCCGTAACCTCAACCTTGTTGATAAGGTAGCCTGAATCCACCCAGCTTTCGCTCCCATACAACAAAGTTGGTCGAAAGATTGAACGGTGCACAGATAACTTAGTCTTGGTACTGACTTCCTTCTTGCAGAAGAGAGTAGATCGTAGCTGAGCGCTCACTGCATTAGCTTTGCTACACCTTGCTTCCAGTTCTTTCACTATGTTGCCATCCTGTGAGAATATGCATCCTAAGTACTTGAAACCGTCCACCTGTTCTAACTTTGTTCCTCCTATTTGGCACTCCATCCGTTTATATTTCTTTCCCACTGACATTACTTTCGTTTTGGAGATGCTAATCTTCATACCATAGTCCTTACATTTCTGATCTAGCTCTGAAATATTACTTTGCGAGCTTTCAATCGAATCTGCCATCACAACTAAGTCATCCGCATATGCAAGACTGCTTATTTTGTGTTCACATATCTTAATCTCACCCCGCCAGTCTATTGTTTTCAACATATGATCCATAAATAATATGAACAACAGTGGAGACAGGTTGCAGCCTTGTCTTACCCCTGAAACTACTCTGAACCATGAACTCAATTTACCGTCAACTCTAACTGCTGCCTGACTATCCATATAAAGACCTTTAATTGCTTGCAAAAGTTTGCCTCCTATTCCATAATCTTGTAGAACAGACAATAACTTCCTCCTAGGAACCCGGTCATATGCCTTTTCTAGATCTATAAAGCATAGATACAATTCCCTGTTCCACTCATAACACTTCTCCATTATTTGCCGTAAGCTAAAGATCTGGTCCTGACAACCTCTAAGAGGCCTAAACCCACACTGATTTTCATCCAATTGGTCCTCAACTAATACTCGCACTTTCCTTGCAACAATACCTGAGAAGATTTTACCCACAACGCTGATTAAAGAGATACCTCTGTAGTTGTTACAATCTTTTCTGTTTCCATGTTTAAAGATTGGTGTGATTACTGCTTTTGTCCAGTCTGATGGAACCTGTCCCGACTCCCAGGCCATTTCAATTATCCTGTGTAGCCATTTAAGACCTGACATTTCACTGTATTTGATGAGTTCCGACTTAATTTCATCCACCCCAGCCGCTTTATTGCACTGCAATCTATTGAGCATTTTTTCCACTTCCTCAAATGTGATCCTATTTCCATCATCATTCCTATCCCATTCTACCTCGAAATCTGAAACATTACTGATCGCATTTTCACCTACATTGAGCAACTCTTCAAAATATTCCCTCCATCTGCCCAAGGCATCCACAGGATTCACCAGCAGTTTTCCTGACCTGTCCAAAATACTTGTCATTTCCTTCTTACCTCCCTTTCGAAGACTGCTAATTACACTCCAGAATGGTTTTCCAGCAGCTTGACCCATAGTCTCCAACCTGTTTCCAAAGTCTTCCCACGATTTCTTCTTCGATGCTGCAATTATCTGTTTGGCTTTGTTTCTTTCTTCAACATAACTTTCTCTGTCTACCTGGGTTCTGGTATGTAGCCATTTTTGATACGCCTTCTTTTTCCTTTTACAGGCTGCCTTGACTGTATCATTCCACCAAGCTGTTTGCTTCATCCTACTTTTACACACTACTGTTCCAAGACATTCTTTAGCCACTTCTAGTACTGTGTCCCTGTACCTTGTCCATTCCATTTCCAATGACTGTAATTGACTACATTCAACTAACTGGTACCTTTCTGAGATCGCTGTTATGTACTTGTGCCTGATTTCCTTATCCTGAAGTTTCTCCACTCTTATCCTCCTACATATGGACCTGACCTCCTGCACTTTCGGCCTCACAATTCCAATTTCACTGCAGATTAAATAATGATCAGTGTCATCAAAGAATCCCCTGAACACACGTGTGTCCCTCACAGCCTTCCTGAATTCCTGATCTGTTATTATATAGTCAATGACAGATCTGGTTCCCCTGTCTTCCCAAGTATACCGGTGAATGTTCTTATGTTTAAAAAAGGAGTTTGTGATTACTAAGCCCATACTGGCACAGAAATCCAAGAGTTGTTTCCCGTTCCTGTTGGCCTCCATATCCTCTCCAAATTTACCCATAACCTTTTCATACCCTTCTGTTCGATTTCCAATCCTGGCGTTAAAATCACCCATGAGCAGAACACTGTCCTTGTCCTTTACTCTAACAACTACATCACTGAGTACCTCATAAAAACTATCCATCTTATCTTGATCTGTCCCTTCACAATGCGAATATACTGACACAATCCTAATTTTCTTGCTAGACACTGTCAAATCTATCCACATCAGTCGTTCGTTTACATACCTTATTGCAACTACGCTGGGTTCCATTTCTTTCCTGATGTAAAGCCCTACACCCCATTGTGCTATTCCTGCTTTGACTCCTGACAGGTAGACCTTGTATTCTCCCACTTCCTCTTCTTTCTCACCCCTTACCCGAATGTCACTAACAGCTAAAACGTCCAGCCCCATCTTACTTGCAGCCTCTGCCAGCTCTACCTTCTTCCCAGAGTAGCCCCCATTGATATAAATAGCTCCCCATCTCATTACCATTTGTTTGCCAGGTCGTATCTTAGGAGTCCCTGATTTGTCAGTGAGAGGTGGGACTCCGTCACCTCCAAAGGTCCGAGGCATTTTGCTCTGATTGTTGCCAGCATCATATTTAAAGCACCAGGGAAGCAGGTTGCTAGCCTTACTTGCCCCTAGTCCCATTGGGTTTTACCCCTAACGGCTGAGGGACTAACCGGTGGATTTGGTAGTCTTTGCCGTATGAGCACAAAGGTGACCACGACTCAGAATATGTCCGAGATGCCCAGCCTTATTCTGAAGTAACCGGTATCCCGACTGTCGGGACCACTTACTTGGCCACTCATACGTTGCCCGTGGTTCATGAACTAGGACATGACTACAGGAACCCACACCATGAACCACAGCAGGAAGGAATTTGTTCTTCAAAATATTTTCGTAGGATGCACCTGTTACCGTAGTGCCCTTTGGAACGCAATGGGTAAGGATTACGCTCTCGCTGTCCCAGAACATGGACACCATCATTTTTTCAGCACTGGTGGTTACCCGAAATTTTTTTGGTGGTGGTGAATCTGTGTGCTTCCATTGAGCTAACTGGCGTTTTGTTTCTGGATTGAAAAATGGCATCCACGTCTCATCCATTGTCATAACCGACGAAAAGAAAGTCCCATTCGTGCTGTCGTTGCGCGTCAACATTGCTCGGCAACATGCCACACAGGCAGCCGTGTGGTCGTTCGTCAGCATTCGTGGCACCCACCTGGATGACACTTTTCGCATTTTCAGGTCGTCATGCAGGATTGTGTGCACAAAACCCCACAGAAATGCCAACCCAGGAGGCGATCTGTTCAACAGTCATTCGGCGATCCCCCAAAACAATTCTCTCCACTTTCTCGATCATTTTGTCAGACCGGCTCGTGCGAGCCCGAGGTTGTTTCGGTTTGTTGTCACACGATGTTCTGTCTTCATTAAACTGTCACACCCACGAACGCACTTTCGACACATCCATAACTCCATCACCACATGTCTCCTTCAACTGTCGATGAATTTCAATTGGTTTCACACCACGCAAATTCAGAAAACGAATGATTGCACGCTGTTCAAGTAAGGAAAACTTCGCCATTTTAAGTATTTAAAACAGTTCTCATTCTCGCCGCTGGCGGTAAAATTCCATCTGCCGTACGGTGCTGCCATCTCTGGGACATATTGACAATGAACGCGGCCTCATTTTAAAACAATGCGCATGTTTCTATCTCTTTCCAGTCCGGAGAAAAAAATCGGAGGCCTTAGAACTTGAATGCTCCTCGTAGCGACGTCTGTGAAGTTTAGATGATGTTCAGCGCACTCACACCACCCGCCTCACCACTGTTGCGTGTGAACTGGATTGACTTCACAGTGCCATTACTTTTTAAAAGTTTCCTTCCGCATACCTTATTTACTACTTAGTTCACGAGCTAGGGGAGTGCTTACGTTTGGCTTGCAGGGGTGGGCAAGAAAACATGTATCTCTTACGAATGACAGTAACTGACAATAGTTTTCACAATAACACCATTACAGTATTCTACTGCGATTTCAGTCACAACTAGGAGTCACAAGTAACAATTAAAAGTAACATTTAGTGATCAAGGCCGTGTGTAAGCTGTTTTCTGACGTCGCACTTCCTTCTAAGAACATCCATAGCATGTATAACCTAACTATTGTCGAAAAAATGAACCAAGAAAAATTTTAGACTTGGTGGTTTCCTGTCAGCAGCACTGGTATGTTTTGGCTGTAGTGTGATATTTCTCAGACCTCCTTTCCTCGAAATCTTGATTGTGTAGCGCATCCAGGTTGAAAGGTGATAATTTTGTTGAGACTCGGTGAAGCCAGCGAATGTGAATGGCAAATAGAGGTTGCGCTAACACACTGACCTTTAGTGTAGCCTAATATTTATGTTCGCTCCATATTTAAAAACGGTTAATGCACTTTTCGTCATAAAGACTAAAATTTCATAGTAAATTCAGAAAACGTGAGTTGGGTAGTGGTCAAGGCTCGGAAGACAATTTTGATTCGTATTATAGACATATACCGCAAATAATCAACAAAAAATACATAAGTGGGCCAACTACGTACTTTTTACCAAATGCTTCGCAGCAGTGGATTCACATGATCGACGTTTTTTTCAGTATTACCATAGACAGATATACTCATCTACGTATCTTCAAATACTGCACTTAAACGATTCCCGATGTGAGCTTTTAAGTGTAGATCTGTAGTTTCCACCCTTTTCACTTGCACATCATCAACCTTAAAAAACATAAGAAAGCCTTTACAGTGACTACGAGGGCCTGCTGAAAACTGATGTCTCTAAATTTTTTACATGAGAACTCTTATAGCTTTTTCAATAAAATAAACATTATTATCATTTTACATCTTTATTCTTCATCTCTACATATTTATTTCTCAGCATAGTCACTCTGGCGAGGAATACATTTCTCCCAACTCGAATTACCGTCACTGTGGAATATTCGAGTTTGTTGACGAAACCACAACTTCACCTCTGCTTACACCGGTCCATCACTGTCAAAGTGAAGTATTCGAGAGAGCTCTGTAAGTTTTGGAAACAGATGAAAATCGGCTGGAGCTAAGTTGGGACTGTGTGGAGTACGATCGCTGACACCGAACCCAGGGCGTCGGACTGCTGGGGATATCACAGCGCTCGTGTGTGGTCTGGTATTGTCATACCGAAGGACGGGGTGCTCTATGTATAGAAGAACTCTTCGAATTCGAACCTCGATTACGACAAGCTCTATCTCACCCACTGACATAGTTAATTTGCACACCACACCGCCACGTTACATGGTATAGGTCGAAGCCCTCTAGGTGCAGAGGGTTGCAAACTCGGGGTATGGAACGACTTAAAAAATTAGAGAATAAAATTTTCATTATTCAGTTACAATGTACTTCACTTTTAAATCGCATAAAGACTGCGATGACACAATACTGAAATACTTTACAGGCGGGAACATATCACGTCCGCTGCTTCGTCACAGTTCCCCTGGCCAGAGATACCAGTTAGCAGAGATACTTCCCAGCACTTGTGTGGTTGCTGCTTGCCACTAATAATCACCTACGGTGATGAAATACTGAAAACGTATGTTAACGTCTCGGAGGGATAAAAGATGTGAATTCGTAAACTGCGGTTCTAAACTGTGACAAAACGCAACTAAAAATCCCCGTTACCGAAAAGTACACTTCTGGCTATTACAATTGCTACACCAAGAAGAAATGCAGATGATAAACGGGTTTTCATTGGATACATATATTATACTAGAACTGACGTGTGATTACATTTTCACCCAATTTGGGTGCATAGATCCTGAGAAATCAGAACCCAGAACAACCACCTCTGGCCGTAATAACGGCCTTGATACGCCTGGGCATTGAGTCAGTCAGAGCTTGGATGGCGTGTACAGGTACAGCTGCCCATGCAGCTTCAACACGATACCACAGTTCATCAAGAGTAGTGACTGGCGTATTGTGACGAGCCAGTTGCTCGGCCACCACTGACCAGACTTTTCAGTTGATGAGGAATCTGGAGAATGTGCTGGCCAGCGCAGCAGTCGAACATTTTCTGTATCCAGAAAGGCCCGTACAGGACCTGCAACACGCGGTCGTGCATTATCCTGCTGAAATCTAGGGTTTCGCAGGGATCGAATGAAAGATAGAGCCACGGGTCGTAACAGATCTGAAATGTAACGTCCGCTGTTCAAAGTGCTGTCAGTGCGAACAAGAGGTGACCGAGACGTGTAACCAATGGCACCCCATACCATCACGCCGGGTAATACGCCAGTATTGCGATGACGAATACACGCTTCCAATGTGCGTTCACCGCGATGTCGCCAAACCATCGTGATGCTGTAAACAGAACCTGGATTAATCCGAAAAAATGACATTTTGCCATTCGTGCACCCAGGTTCGTCTTTGGGTTCACCATCGCAGGCGCTCCTGTCAGTGATGCAGCGTCAAGGGTAACCGAAGCCATGGTCTCCGAGCTGATAGTCCATGCTGCTGCAAATGTTGTCGAACTGTTCGTGCAGATGGTTGTTGTCTTGCAAACGTCCCCATCAGGGATCGAGACGTGGCAGCACGATCCGTTACAGCCATGCGGATAAGATGCCTGTCATCTCGACTGCTAGTGATACGAGGCCGTTGGGATCCAGCACGGCGTTCCGTATTACCCTCCTGAACCCACCGATTCCATATTCTGCTAACAGTCATTGGATCTCGACCAACGCGAACAGCAATGTCGCGATACGATAAACCTCAATCGCGATAGGCTACAATCCGACCTTTATCAAAGTCGGAAACGTGATAGTATGCATTTCTCCTCCTTACACGAGTCATCACAAAACTTTGCACCAGGCAACGCCGGTCAACTGCTGTTTGTGTATGAGAAATCGGATAGAAACTTTCCTCTTACGGCACGTGGTAAGTGTCGCCACCGGCGCCAGCCTTGTGTGAATGCTCTGAAAAGCTAATCATTTGCATATCACAGCATCATCTTCCTGTCGGTTAAATTTCGCGTCTGTAGCACGTCATCTTCGTGGTGTAGCAATTTTCATGGCCAGTAGTGTAACGTTCATAGAAATCTCCCACGCCGGAAAGTCACAGCTGACGAGATCCCTCTTGATGTGCGAGCAGCTGTGCCTGCGGCAGAGGTAGAGACAGAGGCAGAGTAGCCGCAGACTGGGAAACCTTCAGGCCGCTGTCTGCACACTTTACGGCCCCGGCTTCGCTGGTCGGGCGGTCGTCGGCTCTGCGCTTTACGTCGCCCCAGCGGCCACCAGCCGGTTGAGACTGCGGCTGCCGCACATCCGCTGCTCGCACCGCTGTTCACAGTTTCCGTCTAATGTCAGCGATAACATGTGTCCAGTAACAAGGCGGCTTGTTACAAGGCGGCTACGACGTTGTCCCGCTATCGACAGGGGATCTCAAGCTGATTTCGTATTTCTAGATTTGTGGAAAGCTTTTGACACCGTTCCTCACAAGCGACTTCTAATCTAGCTGCGGACCTATGGGGTATCGTCTCAGTTGTGCGACTGGATTCGTGATTTCCTGTCAGGAAGGTCGCAGTACGTAGTAATAGACGGCAAATCATCGAGTAAAACTGAAGTGATATCAGGTGTTCCCCAGGGAAGCGTCCTGGGACCTCTGCTGTCCCTGGTCTATATAAATGACCTGGGTGACAATCTGAGCAGTTCTCTTAGGTTGTTCGCAGATGATGCTGTAATTTACCGTCTAGTAAGGTCATCCAAAGACCAGTATCAGTTGCAAAGCGATTTAGAAAAGATTGCTGTATGGTGTGGCAGGTGGCAGTTGACGCTAAATAACGAAAAGTGTGAGGTGATCCACATGAGTTCCCAAAGAAATCCGTTCGAATTCGATTATTCGATAAATAGTACAATTCTCAAGGCTGTCAATTCAACTAAGTACCTGGGTGTTAAAATTACGAACAACTTCAGTTGGAAAGACCACATAGATAATATTGTGGGGAAGGCGAGCCAAAGGTTGCGTTTCATTGGCAGGACACTTAGAAGATGCAACAAGTCCACTAAAGAGACAGCTTACACTGCACTCGTTCGTCCTCTGTTAGAATATTGCTGCGCAGTGTGGGATCCTTACCAGGTGGGATTGACGGAGGACATCGAAAGGGTGCAAAAAAGAGCAGCTCGTTTTGTATTATCACGTAATAGGGGAGAGAGTGTGGCAGATATGATACGTGAGTTGGGATGGAAGTCATTAAAGCAAAGACGTTTTTCGTCGCGGCGAGATCTATTTACGAAATTTCAGTCACCAACTTTCTCTTCCGAATGTGAAAATATTTTGTTGAGTCCAATATACATAGGTAGGAATGATCATCAAAATAAAATAAGAGAAATCAGAGCTCGAGCAGAAAGGTTTAGGTGTTCGTTTTTCCCGCGCGCTGTTCGGGAGTGGAATGGTAGAGAGATAGTATGATTGTGGTTCAATGAACCCTCTGCCAAGCACTTAAATGTGAATTGCAGAGTAATCGTGTAAATGTAGATGTAGATGTTGAGATCACAGATTTACTTCAGACTGTGTACGCCTGAAGTAGGCCATTAGAACAACATAATGTGCAAGCAGTAAAGTGCAATAGTCTGGCAATTCCAAAAAAAATCCAAGAGAAGTTTTACGCGTCTATTATGTAACTGATCTATCTGTGCCAAGGTGCTGGCCTAAGAAGTCATTCTCACCAACTGCGACATAATCGCGTATAGAAACAGCGATCCAATACCGTCCAATGCTTTTTTTATTCCTGTCTCTGGTCACAATATCAATTCTTTAGACGATAACCGGTTTCAGTCCTTAATGACCATCCTCAGGTCTATAATATATAAATACCGGGTGATCAAAAAGTCATTATAAATCTGAAAACTGAATAAATCACGGAATAATGTAGATAGAGAGGTACAAATTGACACACATGCTTGGAATGACATGGGGTTTTATTAGAACCTAAAAATACAAACGTTCAAAAAATGTCTGACAGATGGCGCTTCATCTGATCAGAATAGCAATAGTTAGCATAACAAAGTAAGACAAAGCAAAGATGATGTTCTTTACAGAAAATGCTCAATACGTCCACTATCATTCCTCAACAATAGCTGTAGTCGAGGAATAATGTTGTGAACAGCACTGTAAAGCATGTCCGGAGTTATGGTGAGGCATTGGCGTCGGATGTTGTCTTCCAGCATCCCTAGAGATGTCTGTCGATCACGATACACTTGCGACTTCAGGTAACCTCAAAGCCAATAATCGCACGGACTGAGGTCTGGAGACCTGGGAGGCCAAGCATGACGAAAGTGTCTGCTGAGCACACGATCATCACCAAACGACGCGCGCAAGAGATCTTTCACGCGTCTAGCAATATGGGGTGGAGCGCCATCCTGCATAAACATCGTACGTTCCAGCAGGTGTTTATCAGCCGAGCTGGGGACGATGCGATTCTGTAACATATCGGCGTACCTCTCACCCGTCACGGTAGCAGTTTTGCTGTTCAGCGCCATCTGTCTGACATTTTGTGAACTTTGTTTTTTTTTTTTTTTTTGTTCTAATAAAACCCCATGTCATTTCAAGCATGTGTGTCAATTTTTATCTCTCTATCTACATTATTCCGTGGTTTATTAAGTTTTCAAATCTATACTGACTTTTTGATCACCCTGTATATACATCTAGTGAGCAGTCTGTCTTTTAACATAAAACAGCAGTATGTATGACAATATACTGTCATACAACCAGGGAAATGTACAGATGTACTTACTTCCGTACAGTAGTCGCTCTAATCCGCCAAGTGATTATCTCCTACCTATTCATATAATGTATAGCCAGACTACATAATTATATTTACTGACTGCTTATACGTTGTTTAAACGTTTTCTGTGGGAGACGTATCACGATGTCTGTAAAGCCTTCTAATGGTTAAGTTCTTAAGATCGGTGCGCGCCTACGTAACATCCTAGCGGCCGACCCAACAGAGGGCGCTGATCACTGATCTGTCTCTTTTTCAGCTGTCATATAGACATTTTATCTTTCATAGGCAATTCATAGGTTGCCACAGGCAATGTATTACGTATATTAATTGTTGACCGTAAATTCACCATAAAAAAAGGGTCGGACCTATACTCTTCATATATTTCCTTTTAATAATTTTATATGGGTAACTGCATTCATCTTTTAATGTATCACAATTGGTTTCTATGATAGTCATCAATTTTAATAAGTCTGCTACATGCAGTTTATCTAACGTGTTTTTATCAGATTATGTTTTTGCTTAAATGATGAAGACATCTAAGCAAGCACACAATAGCGACATCTAGGGCGGATGTAGGCAAACAGGTTTCTGGTTGCTACTGAACTTCAGTAGCCAGTTGCAATAATCACTATGTGGACGATGTGGTCTATTCTACACCTTATTTTAGATCTATATGACGATGCTGTGCTGATTATATTTATATGTTTTGACGATGCCATTATGGCCGTATCACTTTAGGACATGGTGTAAAAAAGGTACGTTATACCGTATTTTATCTGTAAATTTCCCTGGTTGTATGACAGTAAATTGTGATACATATTGCTGTTTTATGTTAAAAGACACACTGCTCAATAGATATATGTATTTATATATTTTAGATCTGAGGATGGTCAATACGGACTGAAACCGATTATCGTCTAAAAAATTGATATTTTGATCAGAGCATTTTAAGAGGTCATTGTGGACAAGTGGTTGTAAGAAAAAAAAAACTGAATAAATAGATCAACGATGAATGTGATCAGGTGTCATGGGACGTCCTCCCCGAACAAATGCAACGAACATTAACGAACAAAATGAAATAAAGAAGTGTTTAGCGTTTGCCCTTGGCATGAGGGCCGTAGAAGAGGTGACGGTTCGTATCCTGCCAATACTTTTTAATTTATATTTTCTTCCGTCACTGGTCACATTCTTTAATTTATATGACATTGGAGAGGTAATGTAATTGGGAAAAACACGTGTATTTGCATGAAGTTTCAATTTATGTTTTCGTAAGTCTGTATGACAAATAATACCCTGCAACTTGTGATGCCGAGAGCAAATCCGACGAGTAATTCTACATTAATATTAAATAAAACAACAAGTTTACTGTTGCCAGTCACCGTTTATTTATCTCCATGACGCGTTTCAAAGATTTAAACCTCCATGATCAGGTTATGTTATCACCAGATACAGTTGGGATGGAAGAACGAAGAGTGTAATTGGTTATATTCTAGTAGATAGGGAATGGGGAGAGAAAGTAACAAATGTGAAGGTAATTCCAAGTGTGAGTGCAGATGGAGACCATAGATTACTGGTGAGACAATGGAAAATGAATCAGTGTGTGAAAAATAGAAAACAGAAGAAAGTGATGAGGATATGGGATTGGAAATTGAAGGAGAGTGAATGTGCTGAGAAGTATAGGGAATTAATAAGACGAAAATTTCCAAAAGAAGTTTTCTGCGATGTAGAAAAAGAATGGAGTTTATTCAAAGACACTTTAGTCGAAGCAGCACAAAAAGTATGTGGCAGAACATCTGGAAAGGAAAAAATAAGACAGACAAGTTAGTGGGATGATACCACAATCCAAGCAGTTAGAAGAAAAAATGGAGCATGGAGAAAATGGTGGAAAACTAAAAATGATGAAGACCATAAAAGATATATAGAGGAAAAGAAGAAGTGCAAAGAAATAGTGGAAACAGCAAAGAAAAAGGCATGGGAAGAGTTTACAAAAAAACTTGAAGAAGATGTGAAGAGCAATAAGAAAATGTTCTATAAAATGATGAAAAATAAAAGGAAGGCTTCTGAAGTACCAGTAAAGATGGAAACAGAGGATGGTACCATTATTGAAGATCCAGGGAGTATAAAAGATCTCTGGAAAGAACATTTTAAGAAGCTGTTAAACACTGAGGAGCAGGTACATGAGGAAACAACAAATAATGAAGAAATTGAGAGAAGTTGGGAAGCAGAATTAGGACAAATTACACGGGAAGAAATGGAAAAAGCTGTGAAGAAGATGAATGGGGGGAAAGCCCCAGGACCTGATGAAGTATCAGTGGACATGATAAGAGCAGCAGGCCCAGTGGGAATGCAGTGGCTGTATAGAGTACTATCAAGCGTGTGGAGAAATATTAAAGTACCTGACGACTGGAGAACAGGAGACATTGTTCCCATCTTCAAGAAAGGCAATAAAAGACTTTGTAAAAACTACAGAGGAATAACCCTCATGAGTCATACAGCCAAGATTTTTGAAAGAATTTTACTAAATCGAATAAGTGAAAAGATAGAAAAGGAGCTGAGTGAAGAACAGCATGGGTTTAGGAAGGGAAGGAGCACGATAGACCTGATATTTTCTATCCGTCAACTGATGGAAAAAAGTTGGGAGTATAACAAAAGGGTGATAATGGTTTTTATAGACATAGAAAAGGCATATGACTCAGTTGACAGGGAAAGACTCTGGGAAGAACTGAAGAAGATAGATATAGAAGATGGATGCATTAATATTATAAAGACAATGTACAGAGGCCACAATTGTAGAATTAGAACACCATTGGGGAACTCTGAATACTTCGAAATAAGACAAGGACTTAAGCAAGGAAGTATTCTATCTCCTGCGCTTTTTAATGTTGTGATGGAGGGAATGAATAGGGCAGTTAAAGATGTAGTAAAAGAAAAAGACAAAAAGATGATTTTTGCAGATGATATGGTAATATGGGGTGATAAAGAGGTAGATGTACAGTTACAGCTTGATGCGTGGAAGGAAATAATGAAAAGGTATGGATTAAAAATAAATAAAGATAAGAGTGAAGTAATGGTATTTGGAAGGGAGAAAGGAATCAACGGAAATATTACCTTGAATGGAGAACCCCTCAAAGTGGTAGAAAGTTTCACTTATTTAGGGAGTGAAATATCTAGGGATGGAAGAATAACTAACGAAATTAATAGGAGGTTACAGAAGGGAGGCAATTTCTACCAAACAATAAAACATCTGATTTGGAACAATGAAGTTTCAGAAAGAGCAAAACTCCTTATGTATAAGAATTATTACTTCCCTATTGTCACCTATGGTGGAGAAACATGGACAATGACAGAAAGGGACTGGAGCAGACTGCAAGCAGGGGAAATGAAATTTCTCAGAGCAGTTAAGGGAAAAACAAGAATGGACAGAGTAAGGAATGTAGAGATTATAAAGGACCTCAAACAAGAAAGTATGAGAGAAGAAATTGAAATAAAGAGATTAAGATGGTATGGGCATGTTAAGACGATGCATGGGCAGAGACTCACCAAAATTATGGAAGAACTAAAGATGGATGGGAAAAGACCTAGAGGGCGCCCAAGAACACGGTGGAAAACGGGAGTGAGAATATCTGTTGAAAGGAGAGGTGTGACCTGGCAGCAAGTGGAGGAAGGAAAGTGGTGGGAGGACCGAGCCAAATGGAGAGGACTCGTCAGCACCAAGACTCGGCAGTAGCTGGAGCGGGATTCGGTTATAGATAGGTGATCAGGTGGGTTTACATGTGTTAGTATGACGTGTGTGTAATGTGTTACGATTTTTTGGAGAAACTTGAGACACTGTCTAGTGAGTCAAACAAAAAAGTACTTCAGGACATGGTTTTGGGTATTTTTTTTAACAAAAAAACTAAACGTATATGTAACGGTAGAAATAAAATAAGTAAAATAGAGTACTGCCAGTGGTTACAGGTTCCTTTCTCTGCCGTAACATATCATATGTATACTGTCAGTTTGTCAAAACATGTAGCATCTATATTAAAATATTTTGTTAAAAGAGAAACAATTTAAGTGGCCATCCATGGCTGTAACTGTTGTTGTGGTCTTCAAAGACTGGTTTGATGCAGCTCTACAAGCTACTTTATCCTGTGCAAGCCTCTTCATCTCCGGGTAACTACTGCAACCTACATCCTTCTGAATCTGCTTACTATATTCATCTCTTGGTCTCCCTCCACGATTTTTACCCTCCACGCTTCCCTCCAGTGCTAAACTGGTGATCGCCTGATGCCTCATAATGTGTCCTACCAACAGATTCTTCTAGTCAAGCTGTACCACAAATTTCTCTTCTCCTCAATGGTATTCAGTACCTCCTCGTTAGTTAAGTGATCTACCCATCTAATCATCAGCATTCTTCTGTAGCACAACGTTTCAAAAGGTTCTATTCTCTTCTTGTCTACAGTGTTTATCGTCCATGTTTCACTCCCATACATGGCAAACACTCCATACAAATACTTTTAGAAAAGACTTCATGACACTTAAAAATGGTTCAAATGGCTCTGAGCACTATGGGACTTAACTTCTGAGGTCATCAGCCCCCTAGACTTAGAACTACTTAAACTTAACTAACCTAAGGACATCACACACATCCATACCCAAGACAGGATTCGAACCTGCGACCGTAGCAGTCGTGTCATGACACTTAAATCTACACTCGATGTTAACGAATTTCTCTTCTTCAGACACACTTTCCTTGCTATCGCCAATCTACATTTTATGTCCTCTCTACTTCGACCATCATCAGTTATTTTGCTGCGCAAATAGCAAAACTGGCTCCAATGGCTCTGAGCACTATGGGACTTAACAGCTGTGGTCATCAGTCCCCTAGAACTTAGAACTACTTAAAGCTAACTAACCTAAGGACATCACACACATCCATGCCCGAGGCAGGATTCGCACCTGCGACCGTAGCAGTCGCGCGGTTCCGGACTGCGCGCCTAGAACCGCGAGAGCACCGCGGCCGGCAAAATAGCAAAACTCTTCTACTACTTTAAGTGTCTCATTTTCTCATCTAATTCCCTCAGCATCGCCTGATTTAATTCGACTACATTCCATTATCCTCTTTTTACTTTTGTTGACGTTCACCTTATATCTTACTTTCGAGGCATTGTCCATACCGTTCAACTGCTCTTCCAAATCCTTTGCTGGCTGACAGAATTACTATGTCAGGGACAAATTTCGAGGTTTCCTATGTAACTATGGTTATATAATACGTAGAGATATGTAATCTTCTTGGAAGATGGGAGGTGGTTGCCGGGAAACGATCGGTTGGAGGAAACGGCTCTGGCAGAGCGCGAGTGAAGCTCGCGTGCCGAGACTCGTTAGCGGCGCTCCGGCAACATCAGCCTCACGAGCGGCGCTTCTGCCGAAAACGGCAGCGTGCCCGTCCGTGTGGCCGCGTTTAACTGCACGTGCTCCCGCTGTGGGCTGCGTGCTGTCGAGGAGGGCCCGGAACAATTCCCTGTGACGACGGCATGTCACGTCGTGGCGACGGTTTCCCCGCTGCCGTGGAGTTACGTGGAGTGGAGGGCTTCAGAAGAGTGCCAGAAACTGCTACAAACGCTCGTTAAATAATTCAGAACGAACGGATCACAAACGTGCAAAATACTGGCCGTTTGGTTGTGAAGCGCTAACAGCAGCCATGTTTGCAGACTCAATTACCGGAATTGAGGACCGCCTATTATGCGAAAAGGCCTCTCAGCGCCCAAACATACACTACTGGCCATTAAAATTGCAACACCAAAAACAAATGCAGATGATAAACGGGTATTCATTGGACAAAAATATTATACTAGAACTGACATGTGATTACATTTTCACGCAATTTGACTGCATAGATCCTGAGAAATGAGTACCCAGAACAACCACCTCTGGCCGTAATAACGGCCTTGATACGCCTGGGCATTGAGTCAAACAGAGCTTGGATGGTGTGTACAGGTACAGCTTCCGAAGCAGCTTCAACACGATACCACAGTTCATCAAGAGTAGTGACTGGCGTATTGTGACGAGCCAGTTGCTCGGCCACCATTGACCAGACGTTTTCAATTGGTGAGAGATCTGGAGAGTGTGTTGCCAGGGCAGCAGTCGTACATTTTCTGTATCCAGAAAGGCCCGTACAGGAGCTGCAACATGCGGTCGTGCATTATCCTGCTGAAATGTAGGGTTTCGCAGGGTTCGAATGAAGGGTAGCGCCACGGGTCGTAACACATCTTGCCGTCAATGCGAACAAGACGTGACCGAGACGTGCAACCAATGGCACCCCAAACCATCACGCCGAGTAAGACGTCAGTATGGCGATGACGAATACAAGCTTCCAATGTGCGTTCACCGCGATGTCGCCAAACACGTATGCGACCATCACGATGCCGTAAACAGAACCTGGATTCATCCGAAAAAATGACGTTTTGCCATTCGTGCACGCAGGTTCGTCGTTGAGTAAACCATCGCAGGCGCTCTTGTCTCTGTTGCAGCGTCTCCGAGCCGATAGTCCATGCTGCTGCAAACATCGTCGAACTGTTCGTGCAGATGGTTGTTGTCTTGCAAACATCCCCATCTGTTGACTCAGGGATCGAGTCATGGCTGCACGATCCGTTACAACCATACGGATAAGATGCCTGTCATCTCGACTGCTAGTGATACGAGACTGTTGGGATCCAGCACGGCGTTCCGTATTACCCTCCTGAACCCACCGATTCCATGTTCTGCTAACTGTCATTGGATCTCGACCAACGCGAGCAGCAATGTCGCGATACGATAAACCGCAATCTCGATAGGCTACAATCCGCCTTCATCGAAGTCGGAAACGTGATGGTATGCATTTCTCCTCCTTACACGAGGCATCACAACAACGTTTCACCAGGCAACGTCGGTCAACTGCTGTTTGTGTATGAGAAATCGGTTGGAAACTTTCCTCATGTCAGTACGTTGTATGTGTCGCCACCGGTGCCAGCCTTGTGTGAATGCTCTGAAAAGCTAATCTTTTGCATATCACAGCATCTTCTTCCTGTCGATTACATTTCGCGTCTGTAGCACGTCATCTTCATGGTGTAGCAATTTTAATGGCCAGTAGTATATTTCATCTGAGTGGTTGTTACTGTTCTTCAGGTCTTATTCTCTAGAATATTACACTGCACAGTACCATCGTTACATTACTATTGTCACTGTTTTCGCAGGATCTGTCCTTATATGCGTACTCATCTGTTGTAGAAACAGGTTAAATGTTTTTGTAACAGTGTAATTAGCGGGGAGCAGGGAGCGGTAGGGCTCTGGGTAAATAATCAGATAACATCTCTCCCAGAAAAGACATTTATTCATAGATATCATAAATGTAATGTATTCTTTGACATCTCTTTAGGAGCTTCAACACAAATCATTAAACAGATGAAACAATTTTGAAACTTTAAATTGTGTAGTTCAAAAATGGTTCAAATGGCTCTGAGCACTATGGGACTCAACATCTTAGGTCATAAGTCCCCTAGAACTTAGAACTACTTAAACCTAACTAACCTAAGGACATCACACACACCCATGCCCGAGGCAGGATTCGAACCTGCGACCGTAGCAGTCCCGCGGAAATTGTGTAGTTCATGTGATTTTACGCTCTTCAGTAGTTCTGTTTCCATCTGTATTTGGTAAGCATATACGAAGTAAAACAAAGAGGAAAACATATTCATTAGCAAAATTACCAACCAATAAAATTAACGCAAACGGGCGTTCTCCTTTCGGCTCAGACCCAACAATGAGCCACAGTTAGAAAAGCCTGTAAGAATAGTGGGTAATGATTAAAACATGTACAAATAAAATCGGCGGCACAACGCCTCACTGATGTCAATAACACATCGTGGGCACTAACAAATAACTAAAAACAGCATGTTCACATTGTAAGAATAGTGGGTAATGACAAAAATGCCGGGTTATAATTAAAGTTCAGTTACACAGGTAGGCCCAGTGTGAGGTGTAATTATCGTATGGCAGCGAAACTATGTAGATTTGCTAAACCGTCAATGCGAACCGATTTACGCTGGAATAAGATTAGTTACATTTTTGGCCAACAGATATGAATCTGGCGCTATGAGTGCAAGAAAGATGTGTAGATAAGTTGCCATATATAATGGGTTAGCAAAGGGATGTGAACAGAAAAGGTCAAATAGCCGAGAAAGGTATAATGTTGATTTTTTTATTAATCGTCACTTACAAAATTTGTTCAATATGAGCAATGGAGGCGTCGACGCGATTTCGCATCCGTAAAACGAAGTTGCGGTGGAATCTGAGCAACGCTTTCCCATGTACTGGCCTTCAGATCAGGCAGAGACGGAACGTGTCCCTGGTAAACGTGGTCTTTTAGATATCTCCAGACCCAAAAGTTTCACGAGTTCAAATCTGCTGATCTTGCATGCACTGCACGTGGAAAACCTCTGGAGATAAAACGTTCGTGCAAGATTGCATTAAGTACACCACTGGCCATTAAAATTGCTACACCACGAAGATGACATGCTACAGACACGAAATTTAACTGACAGGAAGAAGATGCTGTGATATGCAAATGATTAGGTTTTCAGAGCATTCACACAAGGTTGGCGCCGATGGCAACACCTACAACGTGCTGACGTGAGGAAAGTTGCAACCGATTTCTCATACACAAACAGCAGTTGACTGGCGTTGCCTGGTGAAACGTTGTTGTGATGCCTCGTGTAAGGAGGAGAAATGTGTACCATCACGTTTACGACTTTGATGAAGGTCAGATTGTAGCCTACCGCCATAGCGGTTTATCGTATCGCAACATTGCTGCTCGCGTTGATCGAGATCCAATGACTGTTAGCAGAATATGGAATCGGTGGGTTCAGGAGGGTCATACGGAACGCCGTGCTGGATCCCAACAGCCTCGTATCACTAGCAGTCGAGATGACAGGCATCTTATCCGCACGTTTGCAGCAGCATGGACTATCAGCTCGGAGACCGTGGCTATGGTTACCCTTGACGCTGCATCACAGACAGGAGCGCCAGCGATGGTGTACTCAACGGTGAAACTGGATACACGACTGGCAAAACGTCATTTTTGCGGATGAATCCAGGTTCTGTTTACAGCAGCATGATGGTTGCATCCGTGTTTGGCGACATCGTGGTGAACGCACACTGGAAGCGTGTATTCGTCATAGCCATACTGGCGTATTATCCGGCGTGATGGTATGGGGTGCCATTGGTTACACGTCTCGGTCACCTCTTGTTCGCATTGACGGCACTTTGAACAGTGGACGTTACATTTCAGATGGATAATGCACGACCGTACGGGCCTTTCTGGATACAGAAAATGTTCGACTGCTGCCCTGGTCAGTACATTTTCCAGATATCTCGCCAACTGAAAACGTCTGGTCAATGGTGGCCGAGGAACTGGCTCGTCACAATACGCCTGTCACTACTCTTGATCAACTGTTGTATCGTGTTGAAGCTGCATGGGCAGCTGTACCTGTACACGCTATCCAAGCAATGTTTGACTCAATGCCCAGGCGTATCAAAGCCGAAGTTACGGCCAGATGTGGTTGTTCTGGGTACTGTTTTCTCAGGATATATGCACCCAAATTGCGTGAAAATGTAATCACATGTCAGTTCTAGTATTATATATTTTTCCAATGAATACCCGTTTATCATCTGCATTTGTTCTTGGTGTAGCAATTTTAATGGCCAGTAGTGTAGATCTTCCACTGGGCGAGCGACGTGAGGTGTTGTCGCACCTTGCATGAAAACAGTGGTTTCTACACGGTTGCGCTCTTACAAAGCAGGTATCACATACTGTACCAGGAGGTCTTGATAACGGTACACCTCTGAGTCCTCAAAGAATAGTGGACCGAGAAAGAAAGGTGCTTGTGAATCCTCACCACACACTCACATACTGTGAAGGCAGTGGTTCTTTGTGTACAACAGGCGGTTTAACAATACCCTACATTCTGCAGTTCTGTGTATTTACTGCAGCCTGTAGTGTAAAATGTGCCTCGTCACTCCACAGAATATTTTCCGGCCACATGTCTCAACTTCGATCTGTGCCAGTAGCCGAGGAATAAATTCAGAATCGTGCTGCGGGTTAAGAGGTTCCTGTTACTGCACCGTCTGGATCCTGTACAGGTTCCAGCAAAATTTCCGTACTGTTTGCATCTGATGGAGAATTCCCGCGAGACTGTACGAGCTCTAACACTACCGGGACACGTGCTGCTTAGTCAATTACAACGACAGCAGCTTCATTAACAACTTCCATAGGGATAGGACGCCTTCTTCTTCCAGGTGCCACACGGAGCGTACCAGTGTTTTCGAGTTTCATTATCATCTTCTTCTCTCCTTAGACCTTTCAGTCGGCCATACTCTCTCACTGCAGCACAGTTCACATAAAACAGTTTCACTTATAACGCTCGGTCTCTCTTCTCGATAGCCATGCTGTTCATTCACATTATGGCTTCTTAAATAACAACGTGGATGTCATACCGGTATACAGACAGTGTAAAGACCAGGATTCGTTCTTAATATCGGCGAAAGTATCAGTTGTGGCCTCAATTAGGGCGTACTTTCAGATCGTCTTATAGGACACTTTTCATTACTCAAAATGTCTGCAATTCCACTTAAAATTAAACATTGCTTCATCTGAAAATACTGTTTACAGGAATAAATTTATACTCCCTTTAATATGTAATAACGTGTTATTGCCAAATTCTTCACGTTGGTCGTAACCACAAGAATGTTGATTTTGCAGTATGTGAACTTTGTAAGCGTGAAGTTTCTATCGTTCGCGTAACACTCTTCGCACTGTGGTCTTGGGTACAGAGTCGACAGAATGCCTGGTTTGCATGGTGATCGTGTAAACACTACTCGGCTTTTTTTGACATTCTCTGCTTAGGTTGAAGGTAGCTGCATTTCTTCTTTACAGCTGCAGTGAAACCAAAATAAAAACTTTCATCCGTTTCTTACTCAGCTAGATATCTGGTGAAAATATCTCATAAGTTGGAAAGTTTTCAAATCTGTGATCTGTGGTAAGGTCTTATGGGACCAAACTGCTGAGGTCATCGGTCCCTAAGCTTTTTTTTTTGTCATCAGTCTACTGACTGGTTTGATGCAGCCCGCCACGAATTCCTGAATTCCTTTCCTGTGCTAACCTCTTCATCTCAGAGTAGCACTTGCAACCTACGTCCTCAATTATTTGCTTGACGTATTCCAATCTCTGTCTTCCTCTACAGTTTTTGCCCTCTACAGCTCCCTCTAGTACCATGGAAGTCATTCCCTCGTGTCTTAGCAGATGTCCTATCATCCTGTTTCTCCCCTCATCAGTGTTTTCCACATATTCCTTTCCTCTCCGATTCTGCGTAGAACCTCCTCATTCCTTACCTTATCAGTCCACCTAATTTTCAACATTCGTCTATAGCACCACACCTCAAATGCTTCGATTCTCTTCTGTTCCGGTTTTCCCACAGTCCATGTTTCACTACCATACAATGCTGTACTCCAGACGTACATCCTCAGAAATTTCTTCCTCAAATTAAGGCCGATATTTGATATTAGTAGACTTCTCTTGGCCAGAAATGCCTTTTTTGCCATAGCGAGTCTGCCTTTGATGTCCTCCTTGCTCCGTCCGTCATTGGTTATTTTACTGCCTAGGTAGCAGAATTCCTTAACTTCATTGACTTCGTGACCATCAATCCTGCTGTTAAGTTTCTCGCTGTTCTCATTTCTACTTCTTCTCATTAGCTTCGCCTTTCTCCGATTTACTCTCAAACCATACTGTGTACTCATTAGACTGTTCATTCCGTTCAGCAGATCATTTAATTCTTCTTCACTTTCACTCAGGATAGCAATGTCATCAGCGAATCGTATCATTGATATCCTTTGACCTTTTATTTTAATTCCACTCCTGAACCTTTCTTTTATTTCCATCATTGCTTCCTCGATGTACAGATTGAAGAGTAGGGGCGAAAGGCTACAGCCTTGTCTTACACCCCTCTTAATACGAGCACTTCGTTCTTGATCGTCCACTCTTATTATTCCCTCTTGGTTGTTGTACATATTGTGTATAAGCCGTCTCTCTCTATAGCTTATCCCTACTTTTTTCAGAATCTCGAACAGCTTGCACCATTTTATACTGTCGAACACTTTTTCCAGGTCGACAAATCCTATGAAAGTGTCATGATTATTCTTTAGCCTTGCTTCCATTATTAGCCGTAACGTCAGAATTGCCTCTCTCGTCCCTTTACTTTTCCTAAAGCCAAACTGATCGTCACCTAGCGCATTCTCAATTTTCTTTTCCATTCTTCTGTATATTATTCTTGTAAGCAGCTTCGATTCATGAGCTGTTAAACTGATTGTGCGATAATTCTCGCACTTGTCAGCTCTTGCCGTCTTCGGAATTGTGTGGATGATGCTTTTCCGAAAGTCAGATGGTATATCGCCAGACTCATATATTCTACACACCAACGTGAATAGTCGTTTTGTTGCCACTTCCCCCAATGATTTTCCCCCAATGATTTTAGAAATTCTGATGGAATGTTATATATCCCTTCTGCCTTATTTGACCGTAAGTCCTCCAAAGCTCTTTTAAATTCCGATTCTAATACTGGATCCCCTATCTCTTCTAAGCTTACGCGCTACTTAATCGAAATTAAACTAACTTACACTGAGGTCAACACACACACCCATGCCCTGCCCGAGTGAGGACTCGAACCTCCGACGGGGGGAGACGCGTTGGCCGTGACAAGGTGCCGTAGACCGCGCGGCTAACCCGTGCGGCTCTCCTAACTTGTTCTCCACTTTCGTTGCGCTATGAATGGAGATATCGTCTCCGCCAGCCATAAAAGACGTCGTGTTGTTCCTTCGCAGATGCCACCATTTCACACATTAATCGACAGTAGCGCTCCCAGCGACGGATTCAGGAACTGAAACTCACCATCACGGAAACTTAATGTGTTTATCAACACGCTAAAAGCAAGACAACATAGACATGTTGCACAAGCAGAGCTGTAAAACTATCGTAGGTCACTGTAGACTATCAGAAGCAAGTGCAGGCTGCAGTAGTTTTCCTAGCACTTTGGTTAGTTAAGGTCGCACCTGCGTTACATGTATGCTAGGTGTTTTACATACCTACCGGCTGTTACCTCATAACTATCTCTCTCTTTACATAAGCGATCAGTGTCTTACTAGGTAGGTTGCCCAGAAAGTAATACACCGCATTTTTTCCTCAGCCGAAAACAATGTTACGAATGCGAAATGTTATGCATGTATTATCTGAAGTTTCCTGAGTGAGCGCGCCAAGTTTCCGTCACTTCCGACACATAGAGTAGCTGCAGGGCAGTTTTAAAATGGCGTCTGTTGGTGATGTACGTTACAAGCAACGTGCCGTCAATGAATTTCTCATTGCATAGAAAGAAACTGTGGGGAGTATTCACAAACGCTTGTGCATCGTCTATGGAGCATCTGCTGTCGATAGAAGAACAGTTAGTCGCTGGGCAAGGAGGGTGAGGTCATGAGAAGGCTGTTCGGCGGAGCTCCACGATTTGTAGCGGTCGGGCAGATCATTCACGGCTGTCACACCTGACATGTTGCAGCGAGCTGATGATGTCATTCACGAGGGTAGAAGCATTACGACTCGGCAGCTGGTGCTGCATCTGTCAATCAGCAAAGGAAGTTCACACAGCGAAGCACCACCAGGACAAGGATTGGTACCTACAGGGCATACACGCACTTGTTTCGCGATGGAGGAAGGACACAGAACGGGGTGGAGATTACGTAGCAAAATAGGGTGTGTAGATAAAACAATTCTTTCCTGTGTTTAATTCTCATTATGTCCAATAAAGAATTGTTGTAGAAAAAAAAGTCCGTCACTTTCTGGGCAACCCTCGTAGATTCGCTTATAAAGCGGAAGCAGTAAACCATCTAGAAAGTGAGTGAGAATGTATAAAGGCTTAGGCAACTCTGAAAAGTTTTGTTCTACATAGGTATCCTCTTGTCTGTTACTTGAAAATAATCAGTGTTTATAAGCAAAATTGAAATTGTCAATGTTTAATTCAGGATTTATTCGAAAATTGTTGACTGGTAGTGTGAAACATAGGAATTTTGTAGAAAAAAAAATAAAGAAAACAGCACAGATTTATCATATAGTACTTATTGTTGTGGTCTTCAGTCCAGAGACTGGTTTCATGCAGCTCTCCAAGCTACTCTACCCTGTGCAAGCTTCTTCATCTCCCAGTACCTACTGCAGCCTACATCCTTCTGAATCTGCTTAGTGCACTCATCTCTTGGTCTCCCTCTACGATTGTTACCCACGACGCTGCCCTCCAGTACTAAACTGGTGATCCCTTGATGCCTCAGAACATGTCCTACCAACCGATCCCTTCTTCTAGTCAAGGTGTGCCACAAATTTCTCTTCTCCCTAATTCTATACAATACCTCCTCATTAGTTATCTGATCTACCCATCTAATCTTCAGCATTTGTCTGTAACACCACATTTCGAAAGCTTCTATTCTCTTCTTGTCCAAACTATTTATCGTCCACGTTTCACTTCCATACATGGCCATACTCCATACAAATACTTTCAGAAACGACTTCCTGACACTTAAATCTATACTCGATGTTAACAAATTTCTCTTCTTCAGAAACGCTTTCCTTCCATTGCCAGTCTATATTTTATATCCCATTTGGTACTAGAAAACACATTTTCCTCAACCAAAAGGAAAAATAGAGAAAATACCGCAAAACAACAGTACATGAAACATCGTTGAGTATTCCATCGCCACTATATATAACATGTTTCTGTTATTCAAAACTCTCGCATTTATCAATAATAACTGGAAACTCTTGCCTTTGATAATTATGAATAACGTTCTGTTGAGTGCAAAACAACAATATATATATATATATATATATATATATATATATATATATATATATATATATTTTGTGTTTGTGCCTGTCATTTAAACTGCGATTGCATCAAAAGTAATTGCTTTGGTTGTATAAAAGCGCAGAAGTTACTCGATCAACTAGCTTTCATTACTTATAAAATACAGTTAATGTTCTGGAAAGATGTGAAATACGCAATGGACAAACACTGAATGATGTGTGGTTCTAATGGTGCACGAAACAAAAAACAAAGACAAGTCGTCAGCTCCCAGTGTCTCTCTCACACATTCATTTATGGTTCTTTGCCTACCAATACTGCCGGTAGTACTTACCAATTGCACCTCATTTACATCTGCTGAACCGAAGTTGTGATAAAGAGTACAACTCTAGGCATAAGTAATGGAATCGTGATAAACATTCTCGGACAACCTGTTTACTTGCTCGTTGGCATTCTATATCCTTTGCGTACTGCAGTGTGTTTGACTCGAGGGGAAGGAGCACTGCACAGGCGTCTTGTGAGCTACGGCTTTGTGGAGCGCGCCGGAGCTTGGCTAATGCAGCGCTAATGAGGCGTTATTTTTAGCGTGCGGCCAGCACCCCAGCCTCTCCCTCAATGGGCTGCACGCGCCATTTGTTTGACCGGCGCCTCTGTTAAGTCACTCTAATTACTGGCAGCGCGGGGGACCAGCGGGGCCCTGACCTCGAGTGTGCAAGTCACTTTCTCATCTCGGTTCACGGTCACTGCGATCTCGCAGGAGGCCCAGTTCGCGCCGGCCTTAGCGCTTGCTGCACACGCTGCACTGGTCGCCGCGCTATTTGATGTGCGTGCATCGTCTGTCACCTTGCTCGGTCGCTTCCCATTACGCATACTGCAATAAAACACTGCTCTGCAAAACTTAAAGACGGGATACACTACTGGCCATTAAAATTACTACACCAAGAAGAAATATAGATGATACACGGGTATTCATTGAATTATACTAGAACTGACATGCGATTACATTTTCACGCATTTTCGGTGCATAGATCCTGAGGAATCAGTACCCAGAACAACCACCTCTGGCCGTAATAACGGCCTTGATACGCCTGGGCATTGAGTCAAACAGAGCTTGGATGGCGTGTACAGGTACAGCTGCCCATGCAGCTTCAACACCATACCACGGTTGATCAAGAGTTCTGACTGGCGTTGCCCGCATCTCGTGGTCGTGCGGTAGCGTTCTCGCTTCCCACGCCCGGGTTCCCGGGTTCGATTCCCGGCGGGTCAGGGATTTTCTCTGCCTCGTGATGGCTGGGTGTTGTGTGATGTCCTTAGGTTAGTTAGGTTTAAGTAGTTCTAAGTTCTACGGGACTGATGACCATAGATGTTAAGTCCCATAGTGCTCAGAGCCATTTGAACCATTTTTTTGACTGGCGTATTGTGACGAGCCAGTTGCTCGGCCACCATTGACCAGACGTTTTCAATTGGTGAGAGATCTGGAGAGTGTGCTGGCCAGGGCAGCAGTCGAACATTTTCTGTATCTAGAAAGGCCCGTACAGGACCTGCAATATGCGGTCGTGCATTATCCTGCTGAAATGTAGGGTTTCGCAGGGATCGAATGAAGGTTACGGCCACGGGTCGTAACACATCTGAAATGTAACGTCCACTGTTCAAAGTGCCGTGACGTCAATGCGAACCGAGACTTGTACCCAATGGCACCCCATACCATCACGCCTGGTGATACGAAAGTATGGCGATGACGAATACGCGCTTCCAATGTGAGTTCACCGTGATGTCGCCAAACACGGATGCGACCATCGTGATGCTGTAAATGGAACCTGGATTCATCCGAAATAATGACGTTTTGCCATTCGTGCATCCAGGTTCGTCGTTGAGTATACTATCACAGGCGCTCCTGTCTGTGATGCAACGTCAAGGGTAACCGCAACCATGGTCTACGAGCTGATAGTCCATACTGCTGCAAACGTCGTCGAACTGTTCGTGCAGATGGTTGATGTCTTGCAAACGTCCCCATCTGTTGACTCAAGGATCGAGACGTGGCTGCACGATCCGTTACAGCCATGCGGATAAGATGCCTGTCATCTCGGCTGCTTGTGATACGAGGCCGTTGGGATCCAGCGCGGCGTTCCGTATTACCCTCCTGAACCCACCGATTCCATGTTGTGCTAACAGTCATTGGATCTCGACCAACGCGAGCAGCAATGTCGCGATACGATAAACCGCAATCGCGATAGGCTACAATCCGACCTTTATCTAAGTCGGAAACGTGATGGTACGCATTTGTCCACCTTACACGAGGCATCACAACAACGCTTCACCAGGCAACGCCAGTCAACTGCTGTTTGTGTATGAGAAATCGGTTGCATTCTTTCCTCATGTCATCACGTTGCATGTGTCGCCACCGGCGCCAACCGTGTGCAAATGCTGTGACTTGCTAATCATTTGCATATCACAGCATCTTCTTCCTGTCGGTTAAATTTCGCGTCTGTAGCACGTCATCTTCGCGGTGTAGCAATTTTAATGGCCAGTAGTGTATAAAGTATTAACAACTTGGTGGAAATGAATGAAAGTGCGAGAGCATGTTTCCAGAGTTCTCTCAGTGTAACACAGACAGTTGGACGTCACGTGGCGTGAAGTCAGAGTGACTATGGCTCCACGTAAGCTGGCCGCGCAACTCGAGGCAGCTGAAGGAACGGGAGAATGACAGTGTGTGGCAATCAGCGGTGCACTGTAGTGGTGTCAGGAGGACAACATCTGGACGATCTCACACGGGTAACAGTCATCGGAAAACCGGAAGAAGAGGGAAGTCTGGCCGGTGTAGGCCATGAGTTTTTGTATTTCAGTTCCTTTTACAAATTGACGCCTTCGGTCAAGGACGTCACGTCCAAGTCTGCTGTCAATGCTATCCTTTCTGCGACATTTTCCGTTCTGACTGCCACGTTACGCTACAATGTAGTCCAAACTAGTGGGAAAGGAAAATCCATTGTGCATCCCCGCCGTACGAGATTAAATGTTCGAACATTAGATTAAAAAAAATACATTCCCCGGGGATATTACAGTCATTTTCAAACTATTTGTATCCTTTGTTATCCAATTTCAGTAACTTCTTAATATGTATTAATACACCTTCATTTACTTGGTTCTAGAGATTCAAAATATTACCTGTACATTAATATTGATAGTTCGTTACATAAATTTTTGTCAAAAAGTTTTGTCGTTTTTATGGTGTTTCTATGACGTTAAATGAAGCTGTTACGCAATAGCCGAAGAAACTTGTGGGCTCTACTCCTCGCGGAAGTGAGGCAACTTTCAAGGCCAGAGCCGGTGTTAGATGGAATTAGGGTGGAGTCTGCTGATGGACACGAACTTCCTGTTTGTTACCCATAAATTGTACATAAAAAACAGCTTCGCTTCTGAAAAGAATGATGAAAATAACGCTCAGAGGAAAAACAAAGTCAGTGCAGGCAGTGACCATTATAATTCCCTTGAACCTCACAGAGATTCGTCGTTAAGCGTTGTCCTGTACTAGCCAGTATTCTCTTTGCTTTCTTCCATCAACTGAGACACTGAACCAGTTATTTTTTACATGTAATGGAGAACAACGAGAGAAGGAAATTTACACAATACAGAGGTTTCAGACATCCCACCTAAATAAAACAAGCCTACAGTTATTAAAAAAGAAGGAAATTTTCATATTGATCACCTCTGCTTATTTACATTTATTAAGATTGCCAACAGGAACACAGTGCGAGGGTCATGGACAGTGGTAGATTACACAATCAACCTAACTTTATTTTCACGACTTATTTGTGTGAATAGCCATAGTGCCTTAGGAAATCAGAGTGAACGTATTGTAAAATGAGTAGTACATTATGTGTTTCAGTCTCAGGTGGCTATGTCAGTGATAGGGTTGTGGCGAGAAACGGAGCCGTCAGGGATAGAGCTCCGAACAATGCTCTCTACCCGTTGGTTCTCACAGGGACAATACAAGTGCAATTTTTTGAGGAAGTGGCTTTTTAACAGTAGCCTTCAACTCAATACCAGAGTCTAATATTGCGAACTATTAAATATTTTATGATGCATAATTTTTTATGGAGATTGCTGTGGCTGCATCTAAAAGTATATTAATTTGTAAATTAAAGGTCAGAATGACAAAACGTACACATGGTCATAATTTTCTAGAATCGATAGAATCACAAAATACATTTTAACGTGGAATCCGGACACGATACAGTTTAACATTTTTCACGTGTTCTAAATGCGTGAATCACATTAAGTGTTGAGGAAATTCTTCCCTTGTCGGGAAGCAGAGTCTGATGCTTTATTGTTCGTGCAAAGTTCAGAACACCGTTGTAATTAAACTGTGCTGCTGCTTACTTTGCGTTGTACTGTGGCCAGCTATACGATCTAACATTTTTCTTTACATTTTGTAGTGACCAGCGAGGAAGCTGATGTAATGGCTACAGTCTGCGCAGGACTCACTCAAATTATTTAGGCCAAGTCAAAATACATTTCTTTCCCAGTTCTTTTCAAGAAAGATCGTATTTTTCATCTAAGAACTAATCATCGACGGTATGTCAAACCATAACCAAAAAAGATGTAAGCATACATTCAAGTGCAAATATAGTGCTGTTGCGTTGCGACCAGCCTCATGGATCTTCCGATGTTACCCGCTAACTCAGGCCCTAAAACACCTGAAACACTCCCTTGGGGTACTCCCGAAATTGCCTCTGAGTCTGTCGATTTCACCCCGTTAAGAACAACGTGTTCCTTGAGTCTGACAGGAAATCCTGAATACAGTAATAAATCTGGAAAGCTGCCATTTTGTTCACTAGACGAGTGCGGAACTGCATCTAACGTCTTGCGGAAGTCTATTGACACAGCGCGAAACCGGGCTCCTTTGGCTATAGTATTCTGATTTTCATGGTTGATCAGAGCGAAGCGTATGACAGTAATAAGGCAACACGCGCAAGTGCAGCAGCCATACGCGTAATGGCTATGGAACTTTCCATTTTGAACGAACAACAGCTGTTGTGTTCGTCACTAGCATACGTCCTTTCATTTACTCTAGCCCAGGGATCCCCAAACTATTTTGGACAAGTGACCCCTTTTCCAAAATGAACTGTTACCTCAGACCCCCATGGCCAAATTACCTACTTTTAAGATCAACCCCCTTATTCATAATGGTCCGCTAACTTAAAACAGCTGCTACAGAGTGTTATTTTTCATTCTGAAAAGTCAATAGAAGAAGACAGAGTGAGAATTAGCAATGCTTTAAGTTAGCAGACTATTACGAATAACGGGGCCTATCTTTAGTTTTTTCCTATTGATACAAAATACCTAGGTACTAAGGTACCAATTGGAAAACTTTGCACTTGGTTAAGTGAGTAAAGTTGACTTCATTTTTCTCATCAAAATATAACAAAATAAAAAGACATACAATTCAGTAAATATCAAGTTTAATTTATAATGATTATTACAAATTAAGTACTTAAAGAATCTTAAGTAGGTAGGAAATTATATTTAAAAAAGTATTAATTCGCAAAGAGAAAATAAAACATTCAGTGTGATGGATGAACATGGTGACTATCTACCAATCTAGCTACATCCGGTTCAATATTGGTGAGTTGCAGCCTTAAATCTCCACGTTCGTTGATTTTCAAACGGTTTCTTTGTTTCGTCAAAATGTTTGTTACCACACTGAAGCTTTTTTCAACTAGGTATGATGATGGTAAAGCGATAAGGTATTTTTCAGCAATGTTCCACAATGTAGGATACTGTGTTTCAATGTTGCGTTGCAACCAAAACTTAAATAAGAACTTGTGTTAATTTAATAGGGGTCGATTTTTAGACCTCGTAGACCCCCAAAATCAGTTTTCGTTTATGTCGACCCCTAGGAAACCGATATCGACCCCAAGGGGTCGATATCGACCACTTTGGGAATCCCTGCTCTAGCCGAACATTTACCGTATATTTAAATTTTGCCAAAAGACTTTCATCCGCGAAGATTGATCTCGCCTTCCTCGACCTGTGCTGGAAAATACCCGCGTGCTGCAGCAACGAGAGCATCGCCTGTCTCGTAAATCACTCTTCCCGTTACGCCTTACGGCGCAACAAGGCGGCTGGCAAGCTGTCCTAGTTCATTGTTAATGCTCTTCGATGTGAAAGCTGAATGTTGTCACGAATTTCCGTCGTTAGTGCTGAATTACCAACAGGCACATTGACGTTTCTATATCAGAGCAACTTCTGCCTCCCCCTGCCTAATGGCACCATCGCTAATACCCTTCCCATCGATAGTACTCGCCGTTGCGCCCCTCAGCAGACAGCGGTACTACTGAAATATCTGCTGTTTGAGCTTCGTTATTGACCCACTATTGTCCCTCAGTACACATGCAAGGGTATGCTCGCTCTGCTTTTCTCTGCATACCGTTTAACATCCGTCATTTACATGCAATATCTGGCATAAGATAATGAACTATTGTGGTAACTACTTTCCAAATATCTCTTGTGGTTGACAGACAGCAGAATTATACAGTAAAAAGTACACTAGGGTCAAATTCCACTTCGTGATCCGATGGATCCTAGAAAATTAAGACCATGTCTACACTACTAGCCATTAAAATTGCTACACCGCGAAGATGACGTGCTACAGACGCGACATTTAACCGACAGGAAGAAGATGCTGTGATATGCAAATGATTAGCTTTTCAGAGCATTCACACTAGGTTGGAGCCGGTGGCGACACCTACAACGTGCTGACATGAGGAAAGTTTCCAACCGATTTCATCATACACAAACAGCATTTGACCGGCGTTGCCTGGTGAAACGTTGTTGTGATGCCTCGTGTAAGGAGGAGAAATGCGTACCATCACGTTTCCGACTTTGATAAAGGTCGGATTGTAGCCTATCGCGATTGCGGTTTATCGTGCCGTGACATTTCGGCTCCCGTTGGTCGAGATCCAATGACTGTTAGCAGAATATGGAATCGGTGGATTCAGGAGAGTAATACGGAACGCCGTGCTGGATCCCAACGGCCTCGTATCACTAGCAGTCGAGATGATAGGCATCTTATCCGCATGGCTGTAACGTATCGTGCAGCCACGCCTCGATCCCTGAGTCAACAGATGAGGACGTTTGCAAGACAACAACCACCTGCACGAACAGTTCGACGACGTTTGCAGCAGCATGGACTATCAGCTCGGAGACCATGGCTGCGGTTACCCTTGACGCTGCATCACAGACAGGAGCGCCTGCGATGGTGTACTCAACGACGAACCTGGGTGCACGAATGGCAAAAGGTCATTTTCTCGGATGAATTCAGGTTCTGTTACAGCATCATGATGGTGGCATCCGTGTTTGGCGACATGGCGGTGAACGCACATTTGAAGCATGTATTCGTCATCGCCATACTGTTGTATCACGCGGCGTGATTGTATGGGTTGCCATTGGTTACACGTCTCGGTCACCTCTTGTTCGCATTGACGGCACTTTGAACAGTGGACTTTACATTTCAGAAGTGTTACGACCCGTGGCTCTACCCTCCATTCGATCTCTGCGAAACCCTACATTTCAGCAGGATAATGCACGACCGCATGTTGCAGGTCCTGGATACAGAAATTATTTGACTGCTGCCCTGGCCAACACATTCTCCAGATCTCGCACCAATTGAAAACGTCTGGTCAATGATTGCCGAGCAACTGGCTCGTCACAATACGCCAGTCACTACTCTTGATGAACTGTGGTATCGTGTTGAAGCTGCATGGGCAGCTGTACCTGTACACGCCATCCAAGCTCTGTTTGACTCAATGCCCAGGCGTATCAAGGCCTTTGTTACGGCCAGAGGTGGTTGCTCTGGGTACTGATTTCTCAGGATCTATGCACCCAAATTGCGTGAAAATGTAATCACATGTCAGTTCTAGTATAATATATTTGTCCAGTGAATACCCGTTTATCATCTGCATTTCTTCTTGGTGTAGCAATTTTAATGTCCAGTAGTGTATATTTTGTCGTCCTGGTCTTTGATCTACAAATTAATGTACTTTAGAAGTAGCCACAGCAATTTCTATAAAAAATTATGCACCATAAAGTATTTAATAGTTCGCAATATTACATTTTGGAACTAGGTCGAAAGGCTGCTGCTAACCAACCATTTCTTAAAAGAAATTCCACTTGTATTGTCCCTGTGAGAATCAACAGGCAAAGAGCGTGGTTTGTGTGGTGTCACCGCCAGACACGACACTTGCTAGGTGGTAGCCTTTAAATCGGCCGCGGTCCGTTAGTATACGTCGGACCCGCGTGTCGCCACTATCAGTGATTGCAGACCGAGCGCCGCCACACGGCAGGTCTAGAGAGACGTCCTAGCACTCGCCCCTGTTGTACAGCCGACTTTGCTAGCGATGGTTCACTGACAAATTACGCTCTCATTTGCCGAAACGATAGTTAGCATAGCCTTCAGCTACGTCATTTGCTACGACCTAGCAAGGCGCCATTATCATTTGCTATTTATCTTGTGATGCATGTACCGTCAGAGCGATGTTCACCAATTATGGATTAAAGTTAAGTATTCCAGAAGCTACGTATCTTTTTTACCAGACTCAACTCCTATAACTGTTCCAGACCTCACGCCAGCCTGCGTGAGGTCTGGAAGCCTTTCGGCTTCCTCATAGTGGCTTGGCTGTCTTGCCAAGTAACAACAGTTTGCACTTTTATTCCCGAGGGTTCCGTATTACTGACCCTATTACTGACATAGCCACCTGAGGCTGAAACACATAATGTACTCATTTTGCAACACGTTCACTCTGATTTCCTAAGGCACTATGGCTATTCGCACAAATAAGTCGTGAAAATAAAGTTGGTTTGAGTGTGTAAACTGTAATCTACCACTGTGCGTGGCCCTCGCACTGTGTTTCTGTTCATGATCTTAATAAATGCAAATAAACAGACATGATCAATATGAATTTTTCTGTCTTTTTTGGTAACTGATTCTTTTTCTAATTATGTGGGATGTCTGAAACCTCTGTATTGTGTAACGCCACTTCTCTCATTTCTCTCCTCTACAGAACTTGAACAGGTTTCAACTGTAATGTCAGTTTTTTGCAAAGCATTTATAATTATTGAAGAACGGGAAGGGAAACATATATTTTTATATTTTACTTAACTTTCTGATCGACGCTCTCGATGATTGTTGGTAGTAATCATTCCATTAGGTCGACGGGTTCCTTGCTTTTAGCATACAACACACACACACACACACACACACACACACACACACACACACACACACACATATATATATATATATATATATATATATATATATATGAAGACGAGGGCGGCCAATGATCCCTTCGGTGTTGACGCACACCAGGCTCGAACACATGGAAATCGGCGAAAAGCCGCGAGTAACGTGTGTAATGGGTAAGGGGTACTGCATTAGTAGTGTATGGATAAGTTGAGAATTTAAGTCTGACGTGAGGCATGCAGTTGCGATGGTCACAGTGTTTGGATGGCACCGTGGTCAGCGCATTTGCCAAATGAGCAAGCGACATGCGTTCGAATCTCAGACCGAAACAAATTTTTCAACTTTCCTCATTGATATGAATCAATACACAGTCGTTGCCAATGTCTATAATTACTTTGTGTCTTTCTTAGTTTCAGTCATATTTAACTTCTTGGTCAAACAACATCAACTGCATTCTAGCAAAACTTTGCATTTTACTTGCTCACCCATAACTTTTCCCGCCGCTTGCCACGATCCATGTTACAACCATCTCTGCCAAAACTCTCGTTACAAAGTATGTCAAAGATATCACTTACACACCAAGTTAGTGGAGTACGATGTTTTTGAGTTGACAAATAATAGTAAGAAATATCACTTTAAGTCTCTTTTTTATATATCTGTTAGAATAACACGGTTTTATAAAAAAAAATTATAAAATGAAATAATTATTGCGAAACATATTAATTCTATATTGTAGGTGTTGTAATTAAATAAAAATTACTAATGTTTGCTTTTAGATGCGACAAGATAACATGAATAATCGTTACCTATACAATTATTTTGTCTGCATTTCTGAATTCTAGAATGATTTATTGCATTTATCAATACCGGCTGCGACAGGAGATGAAGAGCCCAATACCCGGTGGAACATACTCCCTTACCTTAAAAATATTACCCTTGTCATTTTTTTTTTGTCCTGCTATAATGAAGGTAGGCGAAGTTGCAATTTATTTGCGCTGTTATTCTCTGTTCATCGCATGTGCTCGAGAGTGCACATACTTTGCTCAAGTCAGTGCAACGACCATTGCCGTCTTCCTGCTTTTTTTCCGACAGCACCAGTACTTCAGCTCACACGTTCTCTATCCGGCATCGGAAATGTGGAGTGGGGAACCACTCCCACTCCACGCCGAGCACAGCACAGCTTGAGTGCAGCGTCTGTTGTTGAAAGACGGGATTGAGATCATAACATTTTTTCCCCCCTCACATCGCTTTAGCAGCCCTCCGTGTCGATATTCGCGCAGTTTGCCGGGAGATTGGCTGTTAAGGTGGAGCGCGCGGCGACCGGAGAGGGTGATCGGCGGACAGCGTGCCTTATCTCGCCCTCGGGCCCTCTCCCCCCCCCCCCATCCTCCCCCCTCCCCCCCCCCCTTTACAGGTCTGGTCGCTGGGCCCTGCGACCGCGTACTGCCTGACAACGCCTGCCTCGCGACAGCACTGCTCAGGCGCGGCAGCGGGAAGGAACCCCTCTGCGACGCAAAGGTGTCGTACCGCACGTAATAGCCATAACTCGAAAGATGGTATTTATTTCTTTGTTACAATAACAAATTTTACAAAGCGTGTTGTTACGATGGCGTAACTGGAAACAGTCTGCACTGTAGATCCTATTGCAGAATGTGTCTTATCTGGGCACTGTAAGGGGTACGTAGCTCGTTGGCTGATGCAAGCTTTTTATGCTGGAATTCTCAGCACCCTACGTGATTGTAGAATGAAGGCTTTCACGACCGGTTGACATGGCTGTTGATATACTTTTCGGGATGTGAGGTCGTGGTCCAAGAACTTTTCTGCTCCTTACGTTTCGTCCAGGACTGCGCTGGACTTCCTCAGAGGCGCTGCTCCGCTGAGTCTTGCCAACTGACTGGTCGGGTGTCTGAGAGCGACTTATATATTGTGAGAAAGGGGGGCGTGGTTCAGGTGACACGTGATGAGCAGTGATAATCCATAGCAAAGATAAGGTTGACGATCGATTACCACCTTGTCAAAGATAAAAATTGTTAGCAGTTTTGTAGAGCCACTGTCCATGTATCGCTAAGTTTCATAGCCTCCTCTTTCCTATTAAAATTATCGTTATTCTGACATATATTCGATATTCTGACATATAACATGACATAAAACCGATCTTTAAACCAACTAAGAAAATAAGTCAAGTACTACGATCTGTGAAGGATAAACGCCCTCCCCTGTCGACATGTGGTGTGTATAAAATTCCATGTACCTGTGGTAAAGTTTACATTGGTACTACCAAAAGAAGAGTAAACACGCGACTGAAAGAGCATAAAAGTCTTTGTCGACTTGGAAAAATAGAAAAGCCAGCTGTAGCGGAACGTGCTCTTCAACCAGGCAACCACCAAGTGAAGTTTTCGGATACCGAAGTTTTATCTACAACGTTAAATTACTATCCACGGCTTTATAGAGAAGCTATCGAAATTTATAAACATAACGATAATTTTAATAGGAAAGAGGAGGCTATGAAACTTAGCGATATATGGTCAGTGGCTCTACAAAACTGCTAACAATTTTTATCTTTGACAAGGTGGTAATCGATCGTCAACCTTATCTTTGCTATGGATTATCACTGCTCAACACGTGTCACCTCAACCACGCCCCCCTTTCTCACAATATATAAGTCGCTCTCAGACACCCGACCAGTCAGTCGGCAAGAGCGGAGCAGCGCCTCTGAGGAAGTCCAGCGCAGTCCTGGACGAAACGTAAGGAGCAGAAAAGTTCTTGGACCACGACCTCACATCCCGGAAAGTATATCAACAACCACCCTACGTGATGTTATACTCTGCATACCTAGAGAGTGCGGCGCTTAAATCCGGACAAATGAAACTTTAAACAAATTTATTAAAATAAAATACAAGTGAAAATGAAAATCTTTTTATACAGGGTGGTCGGAAATTCCCGTTACAGACTTCTAGGGCTTGTAGATGGAAGTGAGTACATCGTATTTTGAATAGGAACCCAAGTCCGGAAACGTCACCCAACCAGACTACAGAGCGTCAAAGCTATAGGCGCGGGCGTCTGTAAATGTAAGCATAAACGGGGTGATTCCGTGATGATGTTACAGAGTTTCTAGGATGATGGAGAACGATAAATGTATTAATTTGAAGTAAGGATCCCTGTACCGGAAACGAACGAGTCGAAACTTATAAACGAAAACCGTTCTGATACCTGTGCCAGTTGAATACATGGACCGGTTCTTGTGTTGCGAAGAGTTTAGGACTGGTAACTTTCTGTGGTGGTAGTGTGGACAAAAACGAGAAAAAATGTCCAGTAAACGTGGGCTCTAAATTGCATACCTGAGGAGCTATGACCATTCGTTCATCTTGACTAACGTGAAACACATCTCCTCCATTGAGCAAGTGTTCATAGCTGTTAAGGTACGCACTTTAGAGCCCACGTTTAGTGGACATTTTTTCTCGTTTTTGTCCACACGACCACCACTGAAAGTTACCAACCCTACACTCTTCGAAGACATGAACCGGTACATGTATTCAACCGTCTGAGGTATCAGAACGGTTTTCGTTTATAACTTTCGACTCGTTCGTTTCCGGTACAGGGATCCTTACTTCAAATTAATACATTTATCGTTCTCCATCATCCTAGAAAGTCTGTAAAATCATCACGGAATCACCCCGTTTATGCTTTCATTTACAGACGCCCGTGCCTATAACTTTGTTGCTCTGTAGTCTCGTTGGGTGACGTTTCCGGACATGGGTTCCTGTTCAAAATACGATGTACTCACTTCCATCTACAAGGCCTAGAAGTCTGTAATGGGAATTTCCGACCACCCTGTATATAAGTAGTGGTATCTTTCAAGAGTAACATTACTCGATGTAACCGCCTTCGGTCGCAATGACCGCCTCCAATCTTGTCCTGATGCGATGGCACGCATTCTTTAAAACAGCGCTGTCCACAGTCGCGAATGCTGCTTCGATAGTTGCGTAGATACGTGAAATTAGGGTGCCTGGTCTTATTGGTAACTCTTTCCACTACGCTACAAACATAGTAGCCGAGGGGGTTCAGATCCTTTGACTAGAACGTGTGAACGTTATCCGAGAGCCAGTTTTGGGCTAAATGGTTCGTATGAGGTCATCCTCTGCTATCCGACACATTGTTCATTCGCTGACATTTAATACTGACGCCCGTGTCCTCAGTGATTGCCCCGGGTCCCCCGAAATCAGCGCCTGAGTCTTTTCGGTGACTGCCGCAGTTCGTGACACACGTTTCCTCGAATGAGGTGTAACGTATTATTATCTTTACGACGTTTCTCATCGAGCCATATACGTTATCTCGCATTTCTAGCTGCTTCTCTCACACAAATTATGATAAAAATTCAGGGTCGCCACCAGCCCAACCCCTTCCTAACCATTTAGAAAAAAAACGGAGCTGGAAAATTATTAGTTTAATTACTTTAATGATTTAATTACAAGTATGTAAATTTATTGAAGTAGCCAGATAAATGGCACTCTGTATCGTGCATGAAGCAACTTGATTAATTCAGGATTGGAAATCGGAGTAAGTGGGTAAGATCAACACCACAGAATTTATCTTTCGCGTAGATTATTTATTGTACCTAAGGATTTGGTTGCACATCCTAACTACACGTAACTGGTGTGTGACTAGGAATACTTAAGTAATAACTACGTGAGAATGTAACAGTACAATTTAACTACAGCAAGAAGAAACACAGAAAACGGGGGTGGGAGATAATGATACTCTCATCTCCTTTGCATTCATACCACAAAAATATCTCAGTGATATTCGCATTACGATTCTACGCCTGCACTATTCTGGACAGAGGTTTAACCAATGCACCAGGGTGTACGATAATTATTCAACATACTAACTGCATCTGCTGGTTTGCAAACGGCCGAACTATAGCACGTGGTGCATTCCGGATCAAACTGTTGTGCTGCTTTGTAGGAAGCGCAGGAAAGAACAGATATTCTTGCAGAAATTATAGCTCATTAAACAAGCAAACTGTTAAAATAAAGCCTACTTCGGTGCCGTGATGGACCAGAAGAGTCATTGATTACCAAACACGTGGCACAAAATCGACACACAAAGACAAAAGTAACTTCCACAAAATATAAGATTAAAAATCATACTCGCTTCGACACAGTATTACACTCACGTACGGTTGGAGTGATCCTAACCAGCATTTCCTTATCAGATTTACCGTTTGAAATTCTACTTCATCGTTGTTCAAAATAAACAAAGTAAATTCCAGACTTTTAACTCAAACACCCAAAAATCTCCTATTTAAAGCAATATAATTATGGCACATTCGGAAGAATAACTCGCTTTACACGCTTCAGTTAAGCTGAAGTTCTTAAGTATTTCAGCAGTTAAACAAAACGAAGTCCTAACTCAACCTGCTTCCTATCACCTGAAACCCCCCTTAAGAGCTACGATCCGTACTCACCAAGCGTTCACCGAAGAGTGCCGCTTTCTCTTTCCAGATTACCTAGCTCCCCGTGCAGCGGAAGCTACCAGAAGGGTAGCACTCCGTCACCAACCTGACACACAAAAACAGCCTTCGACTAAAATGGGTAGACCTCTCTGTTCAGGTATTGGAAACCTAAGTTGGTCATCCTGTGCTCTCCTTCGAACGAGAAGCAACGTCGTCTGCTCCCAGCAGACGATGACCAACTCAGCGTTTCCCACAAAACAAAACCGAAACCCCACATTAAAACACACATATAAATTCGATAGGCCTTATTTGAGTGCTCAGTCTTTCTGGAAGAGTTCACGAATTGAGCTAAAATCAGGTAGTAAAGTGAATAAGTTGTACCGGATTCGACAAGCGTCTTATGAAAAGACTTTACAGAAATGTTTCCGAGGTTACCTCGCTTGGTTAGCGGAACCATCCCCAGAGTTCTCCGAAGCATTATACGTGGCCACAATATTCTAAACAGATGATGTCGGGTACTCGAAGAATCTAACTATTTCAGTGGGTGAAAGCCCAATGTGAAGACTTTCGTCCGCAGCTCGTGGTCGTGCGGTAGCGTTCCCGCTTCCCACGCACGGGTTCCCGGGTTCGATTCCCCGCGGGGTCAGGGATTTTCTCTGCCTCGTGATGACTGGGTGTTGTGTGATGTCCTTAGGTTAGTTAGGTTTAAGTAGTTCTAAGTTCTAGGGGATTGATGACCATAGATGTTAAGTCCCATAGTGCTCAGAGCCATTCGAACCATTTTTTGAAGACTTTCGATAACAGCGGCTGATCGGTTGTACTCCGTACTAAAACGTCCCCTTAGAACTATTATATAAGACTGTGCTTAAACTGACACACAATATTTTTAGCGCAACGCAATCTGACTATCAAAAATCCCTACAAAAGAATGGCCCTGACTAACATTAACCTATACCTTTCACAAATCACTTACCTCACCAAAAATCTTCGTTACTCGAACTACTGCAATACAGCGAGCGCCACTACTGCCAGCTAAATAAAAGATTCAAACTACAGAAGTCACTAACTACTGATAGGGATAGTTAGCAAATGAAAGATTTTAATAGAGAACAAACAATGTATTTACCTTAATAGTCATAATATATATAGTAGTTCATGACCTCCAGTCTAATAAATTTCAAAACTCCGCCATCTCTCTCCCCACATCCACCACTGCTGGCAACTCACCTCCAACTGCCCAACGCTATGCGCTGTTAACATCCAGCTGCCGCTGCGCAACACTACAATGGCAGACAACAATGCAAACTAGCCAGACTGCACACAGCACAGCCAGTGATTTTCATACCGAGCGCTACGTAACGTTGCCAATAAGAAAATATAAACAGCCTACTTACAGTACTTGTCGCCCATTTTGAGATTCTGACTGTTACCAGATGCCTATGACTTTCAAGAAGCCAATCGCGACCTCCAGCGGAACTACGATATGGCGGGAAATTCGAATTGAAATTTGTCCGGAGTTAAGCGCCGCACCCTGTACAAGAGCACCCCTTCACTGGCCGAGTTGGTGAAGATAGCTGAACCCTGCGGCGTGCTGCAGGCGTCGGTAGCTGGACCCGTATTTTACTGTCTGTACGCGTCACACTCGCCGACGGAGCCAAAACCCGCACCACTCATTTGTGCGAACAATGCCCCTCTGATAACGAGAAGTAGACGTCCACAAGCGCTGCGTCGTCGATCCCAAGAAGCCTGTCAAATCCTGCAACGAAACGATGCACCGGATTCTGTGCATCAGTGATTATCAATTCCAAGAAGCTTCGACCGAATCTACCAGAACTACAACTTTTCGGCGAGCCGATACAATGGGCCACATCAGTTAAATGCCTAGGTGTTCTCCTTAATACGAAACGCACGTGGTAGAGGCACATTCAAGATGTTCGAAGCAAAATATCGTACACCGTAGGAACTTTATACCTCCTGATAACGAAAAATCAGAATTATCCGTCAGCCGTGTGCTGATGATCTCCAGAGTGTTCATATGCCAGGTAGTAAACTATACATGCGTGTCTATTGAAATGAGACGAAAACTCCATCTCTAAAGGCTGCAAACCCTCCAGAATAAGGCACTTAGGTGGACTTTTTTACGGACTGAACTTTGTCAATTATCTGACGTACGAGGTTGGAGGCGATTTCTAATTGTAACTGTTGGAGTCCTCTTATGCGAACAATTTATTTGCCAACGTCACAATTGACTAGTTTCGGCAAATGAATTACTATTTCCAAATCACATTAGCATAAGCAACAGCGTCTACAACAACAATCATAGGTAGACGTTTCGTTATATTGTCGATTATGATAAAGTGTCTACCTATAACGATCGTTGTAGACGCTATTACTTGCACTAATATGATTGGAAAATGGCGATTCAGATTTGCCGAAGCTAGTCATCACTGTGCAGACAATTGAGATATTGATAGATGAAGTGTTCTAATAAGAAGACTTTAACATTTGTGAAGACTTTCCATCGTCTTATCTAAAAGAAGAATTAGATGTTGTAGAAAGATTTAAGAAGAACGCCAGACAATTCTGCAGACAGTCAAAAGATTCTGCTAACGCATTAATTCACCAGTTAGACAGGCCTGATGATCCCTGAGACGGTGACAAACGCGCAGCTGCATAACGTAACAGACTGGGAGGCGCCAGAGGCGAAGACGTAAAGTCAACAGATAAATCGCACACGTGAAGACACACCAATATCGAGAATGTACAAACACCATTATTGTTGCTTCAAGAGTAATAGCAGTAAATGCCAAAATGTAAAAAATTATCACTAGCCTAAATTTAAGAGAAGATGATGGGGGCTAGATCGGTCGATATAAATCGACGGTATTCGACGAGCAGTGACAGCTTTCTTTCGCTGCCAACCTAACCTCACCGCGTTACCCGACAGCACTGAGTTTAGCATTTGTATGCGAAAGTGGACGTACACGTGGAGTTAACGACAACTGAAACAAAATTGAGCATAGCTGCGACAACAGATTGGCAACAACAATGCCAGTGTATGATGCACTGTATGCAGGCCTAACATTGTTAGCGATATGAAACAAGTGAACGCCGGACCGAAGAAGCACAGATTGCAGCGACTTTCGTTGACTCTACAACTTCAATCAGCCACTGCACTGACTGCCTTCTTGGAGTGTGCAAATAGTCCATAATCAAATTTTCAACAAAAGCTGACATTTTGTACCTCCCCTACTGACTGAGTCTGTTTATCCAGAACTCGCATCTGCTGGTTCTCAAGAAGCAACCCTGTTGGGTGCCGAGATTTTCGATCTGAACTGTGAGACGTGTGAAGTATTTATGATATGTAATATACAGCTGATATAAGACAAGGAATCTGTTGTATATGACTTTGTACAGGGCTATTACAAATGATTGAAGCGATTTCATAAATTCACTGTAGCTCCATTCATTGACATATGGTCACGACACACTACGGATACATACAAAAACTCATAAAGTTTTGTTCGGCTGAAGCCGCACTTCAGGTTTCTGCCGCCAGAGCACTCGAGAGCGCAGTGAGACAAAATGGCGACAGGAGCCGAGAAAGCGTATGTCGTGCTTGAAATGCACTCACATCAGTCAGTCATAACAGTGCAACGACACTTCAGGACGAAGTTCAACAAAGATCCACCAACTGCTAACTCCATTCGGCGATGGTATGCGCAGTTTAAAGCTTCTGGATGCCTCTGTAAGGGGAAATCAACGGGTCGGCCTGCAGTGAGCGAAGAAACGGTTGAACGCGTGCGGGCAAGTTTCACGCGTAGCCCGCGGAAGTCGACGAATAAAGCAAGCAGGGAGCTAAACGTACCACAGCCGACGGTTTGGAAAATCTTACGGAAAAGGCTAAAGCAGAAGCCTTACCGTTTACAATTGCTACAAGCCCTGACACCCGATGACAAAGACAAACGCTTTGAATTTTCGGCGCGGTTGCAACAGCTCATGGAAGAGGATGCGTTCAGTGCGAAACTTGTTTTCAGTGATGAAGCAACATTTTTTTCTTAATGGTGAAGTGAACAGACACAATGTGCGAATCTGGGCGGTAGAGAATCCTCACGCATTCGTGCAGCAAATTCGCAATTCACCAAAAGTTAACGTGTTTTGTGCAATCTCACGGTTTAAAGTTTACGTCCCCTTTTTCTTCTGCCAAAAAAACGTTACAGGACACGTGTATCTGGACATGCTGGGAAACTGGCTCATGCCACAACTGGAGACCGACAGTGCCGACTTCATCTTTCAACAGGATGGTGCTCCACCGCACTTCCATCATGATGTTCGGCATTTCTTAAACAGGAGATTGGAAAACCGATGGATCGGTCGTGGTGGAGATCATGATCAGCAATTCATGTCATGGCCTCCACGCTCTCCCGACTTAACCCCATGCGATTTCTTTCTGTGGGGTTATGTGAAAGATTCAGTGTTTAAACCTCCTCTACCAAGAAATGTGCCAGAACTGCGAGCTCGCATCAACGATGCTTTCGAACTCATTGATGGGGACATGCTGCGCCGAGTGTGTGATTATCGGCTTGATGTCTGCCGAATCACTAAAGGGGCACATATAGAACATTTGTGAATGCCTAAAAAAACTATTTGAGTTTTTGTATGTGTGTGCAAAACATTGTGAAAATATCTGAAATAATAAAGTTATTGTAGAGCTGTGAAATCGCTTCAATCATTTATAATAACCCTGTACATACGGTAAGAAGAGATGAATTGCAGTGTGGTGCAGCAACTGTCGCCGTAGGAAAAATGGACAGTTGGAGAAATGATCAGCGAACAAGTTAACACAACAAACAGAGGGCTTACCTAAGTTATATTCCTCAAAGTGTAGGAAGTCTCACTGTCGATAATATAGTAAGATTTAGAGTCCACCTATCAGAATGTCAACTAAGATTAAGCTTAGTGTACTAAGCATGAACGATAGTGTTGTACCGATGAGGCTCCAAGCGCAAGTGGGATGCGTTACTGCCGCCGGCCGCCTTGTATCGCGGCGGCAGAGGCCTCTCTTGACCATTGGGTCCACGAAATCCCGTGCAAAAAATGACTCAAATGGCTCTGAGCACTATGCGACTTAACATCTAAGGTCATCAGTTCCCTAGAACTTAGAACTTAAACCTAAGTAATCTAAGGACATCACACACATGCAAGCCCGAGGCAGGATTCGAACCTGCAACCGCAGCAGCAGCGCGGTTCCGGACTGCAGCGCCTAGAACCGTTCGGCCACAGAGGTCGGCATATCCAGTGCAACTGCTATTGGTGTCTGACGGAACTTGTAATTCCGTTGCTATGACGCCCTCTAGGGTGTTATCTGTAAGTGATATCACAGAATATAAAAAAAAAGTTATGGACTCGGAATAATTAAGTAAATACTAGTTCTCTAAATTTACCCAACATCAGTCTTCTTCTACCATCTTCGTTACCCTTTTGTCTCTACTGAACTGGCCTGTTGTGATCGTAGCAGCGCGTTGTTAAATTTCCTCGTTGCCCAGTCGGGGCTCTAAACTCCATACCAGCAGGACCTGTCTAGAATCCATCATACTGGCTTCTTGCAACCATTTTCCACAATGGACTGCATTTTTCGACATCTGTCACAATAAATCCATGTCTTGCATTCGGCTTTCCTACTACAGGTTTACATATCCGACAATAGGAGTGTTAGCCCCAGATATTTATGGTTGGTTGGTCGTTTGGGGAAGGAGACCAGACAGCGTGGTCATCGGTCTCATCGGATTAGGGAAGGATGGGGAAGGAAGTCGGCCGTGCCCTTTTAGAGGAACCATCCCAGCATTTGCCTGGAGTGATTTAGGGAAATCACGGAAAACCTAAATCAGGATGGCCGGACCCGGGATTGAACCGTCGTCCTCCCGAATGCGAGTCCAGTGTCTACCCACTGCGCCACCCCGCTCGGTGGATATTTATGCAAATGGACAGCAATTATTTACCACTAATCATGTAATCGGGTGCTGTCAGGCATCTTCTTATCGTTATAGGAATTGTCTAGCGTTTACCCATTTTTAAAAGATGTCATTGATCCAGCTGTGTGGACAGGCTGCCGAAAACCATCCTACATTTCTTACGAGCACGCTAATAATACACTCCTGGAAATTGAAATAAGAACACCGTGAATTCATTGTCCCAGGAAGGGGAAACTTTATTGACACATTCCTGGGGTCAGATACATCACATGATCACACTGACAGTACCACAGGCACATAGACAGAGGCAACAGAGCATGCACAATGTCGGCACTAGTACAGTGTATATCCACCTTTCGCAGCAATGCAGGCTGCTATTCTCCCATGGAGACGATCGTAGAGATGCTGGATGTAGTCCTGTGGAACGGCTTGCCATGCCATTTCCACCTGGCGCCTCAGTTGGACCAGCGTTCGTGCTGGACGTGCAGACCGCGTGAGACGACGCTTCATCCAGTCCCAAACATGCTCAATCCGGAGATCTTGCTGGCCAGGGTAGTTGACTTACACCTTCTAGAGCACGTTGGGTGGCACGGGATACATGCGGACGTGCATTGTCCTGTTGGAACAGCAAGTTCCCTTGCCGGTCTAGGAATGGTAAAACGATGGGTTCGATGACGGTTTGGATGTACCGTGCACTATTCAGTGTCCCCTCGACGATCACCAGTGGTGTACGGCCAGTGTAGGAGATCGCTCCCCACACCATGATGCCGGGTGTTGGCCCTGTGTGCCTCGGTCGTATGCAGTCCTGATTGTGGCGCTCACCTGCACGGCGCCAAACACGCATACGACCATCATTTGCACCAAGGCAGAAGCGACTCTCATCGCTGAAGACGACACGTCTCCATTCGTCCCTCCATTCACGCCTGTCGCGACACCACTGGAGGCGGGCTGCACGATGTTGGGGCGTGAGCGGAAGACGGCCTAACGGTGTGCGGGACCGTAGCCCAGCTTCATGGAGACGGTTGCGAATGGTCCTCGCCGATACCCCAGGAGCAACAGTGTCCCTAATTTGCTGGGAAGTGGCGGTGCGGTCCCCTACGGCACTGCGTAGGATCCTACGGTCTTGGCGTGCATCCGTGCGTCGCTGCGGTCCGGTCCCAGGTCGACGGGCACGTGCACCTTCCGCCGACCACTGGCGACAACATCGATGTACTGTGGAGACCTCACGCCCCACGTGTTGAGCAATTCGGCGGTACGTCCACCCGGCCTCCCGCATGTCCACTATACGCCCTCGCTCAAAGTCCGTCAACTGCACATACGGTTCACGTCCACGCTGTCGCGGCATGCTACCAGTGTTAAAGACTGCGATGGAGCTCCGTATGCCACGGCAAACTGGCTGACACTGACGGCGGCGGTGCACAAATGCTGCGCAACTAGCGCCATTCGACGGCCAACACTGCGGTTCCTGGTGTGTCCGCTGTGCCGTGCGTGTGATCATTGCTTGTACAGCCCTCTCGCAGTGTCCGGAGCAAGTATGGTGGGTCTGACACACCGGTGTCAATGTGTTCTTTTTTCCATTTCCAGGAGTGTAATTCCGTGTGGCTCAACGGCGTACTTCAACTGTTACAATTCAGCTATTTTCATGTTCCTAATCTACCTACATAAATAAAAGGGAGATCTCTAGTTTAATATGGAACCTGAAATATGTGTCTTCCTGGCGAACCTACACCTCATTGAGAGGTCAAGTCTAGTTTAAAGGCAGACTGAAATATTTGGTGGTCCGTCTGAGATTCCATCCCGCGACCTTTCGGTTACCACCTGGCCTGGCTTTCTGTGACGATGATATCAGCTGGTTTTGGCCTTATAGCCATATTATTTAGTGTCGGGATTCCTCTAGCATTCCGAATGCTTCCTTGTTTCGGTGATAAAAGCCAGGAATCGGATGTAGGCAACGCACGCGGTTCTGGAAAATTTCGCCTCGCGGCAGATGATTCTCGCGGGCGCAGATATCAATCGCGCTTTTTGAGTGCGCTGGTGACGTTTAAAAATCCGATAACGGCGTTGACAGTTGTCGTAATAAACAAAACGCCGGGACAAAAGCCAAAAAGGCGAAAAGTGTGTGTGTCGCTTGTGACAGCAGGTGGATGGAGCTGGCGATGACAGGCGGCTGCTACACGCCGCTCCCAGACCCATTCGATGCCGGCTCGACGGATCCACGGGGCTTCCGTTTAGTAACCGAGCCGCCAGTGCAGGAATACCGCATTTCTTCTTTCCAGCCGTTTGCCCGCAACTCAGTCAGGTCCCGATATTAACACGCGTGGAGATAGCGACACGGTCAGGGTATAGTCGCTGGTGCTTCTTGGTATCGAGCACTTTCATCTCGATACCAGTACTCTCTTACTCCATACTTTTCAACTGCCACTTTTACTCATATCAGCACTTCATAGCAGATGTCGTACCCAGTGATCCTGGTTTTAATTTGATTTGATTTAATTTGTGCAGAGAGACAAAACAACAGTGGTCTTAGTCCAGTATTTCACGCATTGAAATAGGAAAGTTGGAAATTTGTGTTAAGTTCCTATGGGACCAAACTGCTGAGGTCATCGGTACCTAGTCTTACACAATATTTAATCTAACTTTAACTTACGCTAAGGACAAGACACCTGCCCATGCCCGAAGGAGGACTTGAGCCTCCGACGGGGCAGCCGCGAGAAACCGTGGCAAGGCGCCTCAGACCGCGCGGCTACCCACCGCAGCGCACACATCGCAAATAAGTTTATTGTGCGGTTTTCCTCCCTGCGATTATAGGAAGGCCAACCAGTACCTTTAAAGAGTTGCAGGAATCGCTTTAATATTTATTAGACACGATCTATTCAGGACTTAATGACCCGAATATTCTGCGTCTTTTGATTTCAAAGGCTTTGCATTGGAAGATGCGCCGCGGTTTCATCTTCCTCACCACACAGTCTACCCTTAGAGGCTTCTTTCGCTATACCCACAAGTGTAGGTGTTTCTTAAAGTTCCCTAGGCCAGTCATTAGTCCTACCATGGGTTTAATCTGTTTCTTATTCAAGTCCTCGATTACACAGCTTCTCTTGAAACATGGATTTGGCATCATTTATTTTTGTTTTTGGATCATAGTTCAATTAAAATTAAAAATACTCCTATCGTAGGACAAAGAAGAAGAATATGTCCTGGCCAGAGTTATGAATGTAGAAGAAGCTGGCAGCTGCGGGAACATTTAAATCAAAACATCTTCACACACTCGAGCTTTTTTACTTGTTAGTATGTAACGTTGTTACTTTAATTTTGTATGCTGAAATCGGAGCTAATGGACAATGAAAGTGGGTTAAAAGCCGTGATCTGTCTGGGGACGTTAACCGTGGATTACTGGGCAACTGTTTCATCAGATATTTAGTCTAGGTTTACCAAGCAGACTAACATTAATGATAATCTTTTAATAGTCATACAAAACCGGTAAAATATATATATAAAAAGGAGAATTTAAATAAAAAGAAAGAAATCAGTTTATATTTGGAAATTTATTTTAAGATTGTTCATTGAAATTTCAGCATATTATACGTGAGTTATAACTGAGCTGGTGCCTTATTTACGATTGAAAAAAGTGAGATTGTAATCTTACGGAACACATAAAATATGGAGCCAAGATTGGGAGACTGGATACAACACTGCATTCATAAAACAACACACGAAGAACATTGAAACATAAGCAAGAAGAAATTAACCACAACCAACTGATTCAGTTTTTTACCCAAAGAAATTACGTTCATACCACAATCCTGTCCGTCATGTAATTACCACACACTGGTATACTAAATTCATATTAACTCTTTGTGAAGTCTTCGCAAAAAGAATAGCTGAGGGCTACTTTGATGATTACACCACATGCTTCACGTGGTCAACTTGGTTTACACAAAGCGTACAACTCCACAATAATTTTGATAATTAAAATACATTAGATCGAAAAGCAATTGACAAAAGAAAAACCTTGAACTGGTTACTAACGTCTTACTATTAACCTGATGGGTCAAACAGTTATATAAGCACGTGGTAGTGGTCTCGCAAAGTACACCCCACGTGGGCTGAACATAAAGAAAAGTTGCTATATTGAAAATATAGTCAAGACGAGACGTTATAATCACACAAGCATTCGCATTTAAGATTGATCTTAGTTAGAGTTACTGATCAACACGTAGTTCCACTTTACTCACAAAGTAGTAACAAAGCAACTACCGGAAAATAATGTGAACTTCCCACGAGAATTATATTGCGCTGCAATTTAAGATAACATCGGATATTTTAGACCTAAACCCGAAATAAAGGTGATTAAAATTTCAGTTAGGCTGAACTTAAGAAATCCATTGTCCTACGGACTTAACAGACACGCGCTTAGCCGGAGATCTTACCACTTCAGACGCTCGCCACGGCCACACTGCAACTGCGCTACTGCCCTACTGCCCAGCGTGCTTCCTGAGGGTGGCTCACAAAGACCAACGGAAGTGGCCAGAGGTGCAGCTTCCTATACCAACATGACAACGGATGGACAGGACCATACTAAGGATAGAAACCTCTTTGCTTTTAGGACGCGTAGCTACCTGTTCCGACGTTGGTCCTACTGTTCTCTAGCAGACAGCCTTGTCTGCTACCCTCAAGCATGCAACTAGAAATACATATGCTCATTCATCCTCTCACACAAAAGGGAAGGGGGATGACAGTATCTAAAAGAAAGCGGATGTAGGTTCCGTATGAGACTGTGTGACATGAATTACATATAAGAATTACATATAATCTGTGCTCTAAAGTGTAGTAGTGTGACAGATCGTTCTTGTTTATGTGTAAAAGTAACACGTTCCACTGCTCAGTCTCCTCCCAAATAGTCAGAAACGCCACAATACATTTAGAAGAGGAATTTATTCCATAAATGGCAACAGATTTAAGAAATTAAACATGAAAGGAATCCAACAGAGACCTTTCAAGTATTAGTACCAATGTCAATAAAGCATCGTGTCAAGTAAAGTAACATGATACATGATGTCATGTCGTATAAATGGCATATGCCATCATTCCATCCAACATAGCATTTGTCATGTAGTTTAATATGACACAACGTGTCGTTAAAGTTTGGGATGCATTCAACCCCACTCTGTGATACTTCCTGTTACAGATACACCCCCACCCTCGGAGACTTGCTATTGTAGTTGCATCCCACTCTCTACAAACACATAAATTTGTGTTTATTTGTTCTTACACGCTTCACCGTACACGTAACAGAGATGAGACGGTGGGTCTAACAGACGGTGGATCTAACAGAGCTCACTTCACTGGAGAAGTACGGCTAAGTCGTAAAAAAGTGCGAATCTGTCAAAATGTTTTGATTTAAATTTGTTTAAAGCTGCTAGACAATTCAAAAAACTAGTTCCCTTCTTCTAGATCCCTAACACTACCCAGGACACATTCGCTTTTTTTGTGCTACGATACCAGCATTTTTCATTCTGTTCCCAACCTTTACTGTACCATAATTTTGTCATCACTCGAACGACGGCTGCGGTATAGGCTTTTTTTATTGTCTTTCGAACTATTTTGGTTATATCGTGGCAATGGATAAAGCTTGAACAAAACAACCATTAATAATTACATATATTTGTCTACCTTCGTAGAAAATTTGAACCGATTCGCACAAGTTGGAAATACAAAAGTGGCGTGCATTAAAAAAAAAATCACAAAAGACCTGTTCTGTGCTCATAAAATGCGAATTAAGAAGCTAATTGTTTGAAAGGAAGTTTTCAGTTTTATCGCGTGAATGCATTGCTTATTTGTGTGATTCACTTTAAACCATTCAACTAAGAACAAATTTTACGTGCTACAATTCGCCTGAATTTAAGCCACAGTATCTCCACAACGAATAAAGATTAGTGGTTAAAAAAATTTCTTTTGACTTTATCCATTCATCTACACTCGTCGCAAGTTTGAAGCAATTCATGCAAGTTTAAAATATAGATAGATAGAATATTTGCATCTGTTGACTGATTCCATTTGTGGCTCATCGTAGTCTTAGGATATTACTTTGCTACGCTTAGCGATGTGCAAAATTTTACATGTTTCACATTTAAGGCAAATTGGGTAACTGAGCAACCCCTCGGAAACCATATCAAGACCTGTCTAAATATTCACCCACTTTTTTGACATAAAACGTGATTACAGATAACTGCATTATCTGCAAAAAACTGGGGCTACTATTAATATTTTCTGCTAGGTCATTGATATACAATATGAATAGTAATGATCCCAGTACGCTTCTCTGATGCACGCGTAAGTTATTTCTTTTGGCGATGACTTTACATCCATGATAACATTCTCCCAGCCAGGAAATCGTCAGTGCAGTAAAAAATTTTGTGTGTTACTCCTTCCGATAGAACATTCGTTAACAATTTTTGGTGCGACATTGAGTGACATGCGTTTGGGAAATGGACTGCTACGACCACTTGATTGTCTTGATGTGTGGCTTTCAGGATGTCAAGTGAGAAAAGCGCCAGTTCGATGACCGTTGTTTTCGGTGCTCGAGGTACGATATATATATGATCTCAGAGATCCTCTGCAAAAGACATAAGAAGGCCAGCAACTAGTGCAGAATGCTTGCACAATTATTGTCAGTCAGTCGAGTCGCGTGAGATTAAGCCATTCTCTGGATTAATTTTTATATTATGTTTTTGTTTACTACAACGGTGTCTGTCGTCATTTACGTTACTTTGAGATGAAGCTTTCTGAGCATATTAAAAAGTACACTATCAGGGAGTAAAAAAAATAAGAACAGGACAATAATGAGCAAAACATGAAAGTTGCAGGATGTCGATAGAGCAGTTTGCAAGGTGTGTGGGTATCGGTGAAAGAAATGGTCACCGCTCGTTAGCGACAGAAATTTCTTAATTCTTGGAGCTCAAATGCAAACAGCTGCCCACTGGGGAGCCTGGGAGTCTGGGTGCAGTGAAAGGGAAACCTTTACAGTGCGACTGTGCGTCAGAGTCACGTAGCAGGGAGAGGACTGCACTAATGATGAATTAAAATGCGTCACGGGTTGTGCGATGCCTAGGCAGCTAGCTTTTCCGTTCAAATGCCACGCTTGCACTTATTTACACGGGAATTCGGAGCCGCCTATTATGCAGACCTGTCCTTTTTAATACCTAGCAGCTTTGTGGCATAATCTGTGGATAGTTCCATTAAGGTCTGTAAAATGAAAGCGACTTTTAAGTAATACTTATTGTGACGAAATTAGGTTTAAAAAATATCTGTTGTGATTACTAACTGGCTCTCTAGAATGTTAGGTTCTCTAGTAATGTCTTTACATTATTATGTAGCTTGTCACTCCAAAGAAATGATATTTTTGCAAGTCTGGTTGAAGAGTAACGAGCTTATAAACGTACCTTTATTTCACGGTTCTAGTTTGCGACTACTTACAGTTACTTTCGTAGTATGTCTCTTCATCTGCATGCTCATCTCTTGTGCCAATACACTCAGAAACATGTTACAATTTTTTGAGGAACTACACTTTTTTGAACTACGTAAAACACAATGGTTTCATTGTTCTTGTGTGTTTCGTCCCCGATCATTATGTTTGTTGAAGTTCAAAAAAGTGCAAGTTCTGATTTTAGTTCACGGAAAAGACGTACCTTGATTGTTGTTGTATTTCCACAAAAGATTAGCTTGCATATGAGGAAAGACATTACGAAAATAAATGTGAATAACCGTAAAATATAGTCTGAAATATTTTGGTGAAACAATTTACGTTTCAAGATTGACTGATTTCTTAAACATGGTGGCACAAAGGCGTTCGTCAGTAAAAATTAGAGCGGATGAAACAGTCCATGGGTATACTTCAGCCCACTATAAACCGGCAGTGCACCTCTGGGCTGTTCGATCAACAGATGCCCCGGGTGAACACAAAAGAAGTAGATATTTGAGTAATAGGTTGATCTGAATTTCCATAATTTAGTCTTCAAACATGGTTGCAGTTAAAGCTTCAAAAACACAATCATACAGGGGGTGGACCAAAATATGTAAACACTACAAACTCTACACGTTACCACGCTCAGTACGGTGTAGGCAATCCGACGGCATTCAAAACAGCTTCCAGTCGTCTTGGAAGGGATAAATACAGGTCCTGTATGGTTTTCAAGGAAATCTTACTACCATTCTTTCTGCAAAATATTGGCAAGTTCAGGTCAAGGCGATGGAGATGGATGGCTACACGCTCCTTCCTCTCCAAAGTGGACCATAAAGGCTCACTGATGTTGAGATCTGGTGACCATGGTGGCCAAGGGAGGTGCGAAAATCCATCCTTGCGCTCACAAAACCAGTCCTTGACAATGCGAGCTGTGCCTGCCGTGCCGGAACACAGCACCACTATTGGGGATCTGATCAGCCACAGTGGTCACATGATCCTTGGCAGTAATACGACGTTGCAGAGTAGCCATGGGACCCACGGAACATCACGATATGGTTGCCCAAATCATCACCGTATCCCCGCCATGTACGAAAACTCGGTCAGAAGCTGGAAACAGTGCGAAGCAAGACTCTACCGACCAAACGACTTTCTTCCATTGCTCCACATTCCGGTTTCATGGCTTCGGCACCATGTTTTCCTATGACGCTCATTTACATATGTGATGGATGGTTTTGGAATGTCAGCTGGCCCTAAAATTCCCTGATTATGAACCTCCCTTCGTGTTGTTCGGCACTGACAGAGTTTCCAAGTTAGCATTCAGGTCCACAGTGTCTTTTTCAGCTATCGTCCTCAAACATTACAATCCTCTTCAATGACCATCTGTCACAAGCACTCAACACACACTTTTGCCTGTGTTGTGACTTAGCGGATGACGTTTTTCACTTTCCCTGTATGTGATATATATCTTTGACACGATGCCTCTTGAAATACCAAACGCTATGGCTACATTGCTTATGGAAGCACCAAGAGCACCAACAATTATCTCATGGTCGAATGTACTGAGCTACGACATAATGCACTCACAACTACTCATAACACTTTTCTGACCACGATTGACACTTGCAACGTATTGAGGACTTTGAGCAGGTGCCGTTCGCGGTCAAGCACAAGAGCGCATCCTGCTGGCTTGGCTAGCATCTGCATTTATGTTCCCGCATACAGTTCTTCTGCTGTTTCCATATTTTTCTCCAACTCCTGTATGTTGATACTACAGCATGAGTAAGATGGCTATTTCTTGATGATGTTATTGCGTGTGTTAATATTTGTTAAGGTAAAAGATATTTGAAGAATTGTGGTCAGAGAAACAGTTGTTAGGCAACAGTGTCTGTGTCTGCGATGGGAGCACTGTGGAGTTGTAGAATCTTTGACAGTCAGTAATGGAAAGTTGCGGTTTGCAGCAGGCAGGGTTCGCTAAATGTACACTACTGGCCATTAAAATTGCTACACCGCGAGGATGACGTGCTACAGACGCGAAATTTAACGGACAGGAAGCAGAAGCTGTGATATGCAAATGATTAGCTGTTCTTAGCATTCACATAAGGTTGGCGCCGGTGGCGACACCTACAACGTGCTGACATGAGGAAAGTTTCCATCCGATTTCTCACACACAAACAGCAGTTGACAGGCGTTGCGTGGTGAAACGTTATTGTGATGCCTCGTGTAAGGAGGAGAAATGCGTACCATCACGTTTCGCACTTTGATAAAGGTCGGATTGTAGTCTATCGCGATTGCGGTTTATCGTGTTGCGACATTGCTGCTCGCGTTGGTCGAGATCCAATGACTCTTAGCAGAATATGGAATCGGTGGGTTTAGGAGGGTAATGCGGAACGCCTCGTATCACTAGCAGTCGAGATAACAGGCATCTTATCCGCATGGCTGTGACCGATCGTGCAGCCACGTCTCGATCCCTGAGTCAACAGATGGGGACGTTTACAAGACAACAACCATCTGCACGAACGGTTCGACGACGTTTGCAGCAGCATGGACTATCAGCTCGGAGACCATGGCTGCGGTTACCCTTGACGCTGCATCACAGACAGGAGCGCCTGCGATGGTGTACTCAACGACGAACCTGGGTGCACGAATGGCAAAAGGTCATTTTTTCGGATGAAACCAGGTTCTGTTTACAGCACCATAATGGTCGCATCCGTGTTTGGCGACATCACGGTGAACGCACATGGAAGCGTGTAGTCGTCATCGCCATACTGGCGTATCACCCGGCGTGATGGTATGGGGTGCCATTGGTTACACATCTCGGTCACCTTTTGTTAGCATTGACGGCACTTTGCACAGTGGACGTTACATTTCAGGCGTGTTACGACCTGTGGCTCTACCCTTCATTAGATCCTTGCGAAACCCTAAATTTCTGCAGGATAACTCACGACTGCATGTTGCAGGTCCTGTACGGGCCTTACTGGATACAGAAAATGTTCGACTGCTGCCCTGGACAGCACATTCTCCAGATCTCTCACCACTTGAAAACGTCTGGTCACTGGTGGCCGAGCAACTGGCTCGTCACAATACGCCAGTCACTTCTCTTGATGAACTGTGGTATCGTGTTGAAGCTGCATGGGCAGCTGTACCTGTACACGCCATCCAAGCTCCGTTTTAGTCAATGCGCAGGCGTATCAAGGCCGTTATTACGGCCAGAGATGGTTGTTCTTGGTACTGATTTCTCAGGATCTATGCACTCAAATTGCGTGGAAATGTAATTACATGTCAGTTCTAGTATAATGTATTTGTTCAATGAATACCCATTTATCATCTGCATTTCGTCTTGGTGTAGCAATTATAATGGCCAGTAGTGTACATTGTAATGTATGGACGCATTTTTAGACCTATGTGAGTTGCAGGGTTTATTACGAAGAGGAATGACGACTCAGAATAATGGTTGGGTAACGTACGGACACATAAAAGATTTTGAAATGAAGGACAAGGTATTATTTGACGAGGTAAAAAGTTTATTTTAATTTTTGTAGAGTTGTATTGTTGGTGCGCTTCACCCTCGTCACAGATTTTGATAATTAATCTATCGAGTGTCCGCCTCCGTGCCGTAGCGGTAGCTTTACCGCCTACCACGCAGGGGGCCCGGGTTGGATTCCCAGCAGGGGACTGGGTGTTGTGTGTCCTTCATCATCATTGATTCTCAAGTCGCCGAAGTGGCGTTAACTAAAAAGGACTTGCAATACGGCGGCCGAACTCCCCCGAATGGGTCTCCCGGCCAGCAATGCCATACGATCATTTCATTTCCATTCTATTGAGTGGTCTTCTAGTTAATTTACTGTACCATGGGAGTTATTAGATTAAATGAGTTTTAGTATTAGGATCTATAATTGTTTTCTTTGATAAGTCCCTTCCTAACTGGAATTTCATAACTTAAAGGTTGAGTCATGTGTTTCACTGGCACTCTGTGTCAAGATTATGAACCCAGTTTCTCTGGACCAACTGTAGTTAACTTTAGGAGTATTTTTTAGCTGTTGCGCAGTCTTGCTATGTTGCTGTTTCTGCCAGCACTTGATTTTTCAGGTGAGATTCATGGTACGTGATTGTTTCGTTTTCTTTGCGCAATGTAGGTTCTGTCAGTTTCTTTATTTCACCAGGGCCATATGTCAGTGCAGAAATTTTCGTGTTTTTTAGGCTATATACTTATACAGATCGACATTACAGTTTGGTTTTTCTTTTATATAGTTACGTTTTTTTTTAACAGTTCGGACTGACCAAGTCTACTGATCGTGAAGTTATTGGTTTCCTTATTTATTTGCTTATGAATGAGTTTGGTTTTCGCTCACACACAGGATTCTTTTCAGTTTCATGTGAAGTGATGTAGCTTTGAGCTCAGTAGAACATTTAGGTCGCCAGTTCACATTACCGGGTTTGTATTCACGATAACACACACAAGCGAAGGCTTCTCACTTGTGCATACGGGGCGTGGACAAAAATGTGGGAACACCACTAGAATTTTTTGGTAGTTTATTTCTACGCTAAGCAAACAGTCTATAAAACCATCGAAAATATTGAATTTTCCACATCTGCTGCAGACAAGAAGAAGAACGCAGTGAAGAATATTGCTGCCACCGCACTCCTCGACGGACCGTCTGTTTTCTGTGGATGTAGACTTAACTTTAGCATTGACATTAACGATACTTTTACCCATGGTAATGGTTGGCTTACTGTAGCTATTGTACGTGGAGGTACATGAGTACCTAATGTTCCAGGACTTGAAAGCTTTGTAGATAGAGACATTATTGCCTACCGTACCTATCATATGGCTGAACTTGCAAATAAAGACTTTGGTAAATCAGCTTATATGTCTACCTCTGCATTGTCTTTGTCAGGAAGAAACACTATTTTGAAGGATAATACTAGAGGACTGAGAACTGATTATGTGTGTTGGGAGTTCTCTGAGGTTACAGATACTGCGGTGATGAGTACCATAGTACGCAGTTCAGCCCATTATCTAAGATGTCAGTATTATCTTACTTGCTTTTAAGTTTCGTCGAGATCAAAACAGAACTTTTTCGAGGTCGGCCTTTCATACCGTACGGAGACGAAGACAGTAAGGACGCGAGTTTTTGTGAGGCAGTGGACTTGCGCCAGTACACTTGCGCCAGTACCGGCCGCCACAACCGGTTCCCGCTGCGAGGCCGCGCCGCCTTCCAAACACAGCCCGGAGCCCCCCGGCCTGCTCACGTTTCTCTTTTGCTAAGCCTCCACTAATCCCGGCAATTGCCAGCCGCCGTCTCATTACTCCCCTCTCATCTCGAGCTTACGACGATACAACCGTCCGTCTACAAAAACCGAATGGCAGCACTAAAAGCGGAAAATCGCGAAACGCAAGCACGCATTAGAAGAGGAATCCCGCAGGGATGAAGTTCATCGTCCCCGCAGAGCGGGAGGAATGAGACTACGGCTGCAGTTGATGCACTGTCCTTGTGACTGGAAATGAGATAGATGTGAGAGGGCTGTTGACTGCACTGAATGGAGTAATTGCTGTTCAGTTGGTTTCAATGCTAGACGATAAGCTCACCGACCAAACTGCACTGAGTTCGGAAAGTCGCAGTCTAGGGACGACAGACGTAGATTACGTTAGAAGTTCGAAGCAAAGTTGGCGAAACACAAGTTGGCAGGACTGTTTTGTCGTAGATAAGCAATTGTCCTTTTTTTTCATAAACATAGTCCACAGTGGGCTGTAATGCTATGTTTAACCGCGCTATTAGCTAATTTCGACTGAGCGTCATTGTCAAGGACATTTGTAACATCTGTATTTCACATCATTTTCAAATCACTTTTATTTACAAGTAAAAAGTGACCATATTCCGCCGGCTGTGGTGGCCGAGCGGTTCTAGGCGCTTCAGTCTGGAACCACCCGACCGCTACGGTCGCAGGTTCGAATCCTGCCTCGAGAATGGTAGTGTGTGATGTCCTTAGGTTAGATTGGTTTAAGTAGTTCTAAGTTCTAGGGGACTGATGATCTCAGATGTTAAGTCCCATAGTGCTCTGAGCCATTAGACCATATTCCGTCATTTTTGTTGAGAATCTGGAGTCTGTGGATTCCCACAAATACGAAATTTGAGTGCTATTTTAATCGATAAAAAATTTCTACAGCCAAGATGGTTTAAATATTTCTATATTTACAAACATCCGGTTTCGACAGACTTTGTAGTCATCTTCAAGTCTTCAAAAACATTTGTTATAAAATGCTTTCATCTAAATTTAGACCGCACGCCAATTGCTCAAAAATGGTTCAAATGGCTCTAAGCACTATGGGACTTAACATCTGAGGTCATCAGTCCCCTAGAACTTAGAACTACTTAAACCTAACTAACCTAAGGACATCACACACATCCATGCCCGAGGCAGGATTAGAACCTGCGACCGTAGCAGCAGCGCGGTTCCGGACTGAAGAGCCTAGAACAGCTCGGCCACAACGGCCGGCGCCAATATGTCATGTAGATAAAATGAAACACATTATGTATAGGTTTGTCATAGATAAAACATTTAAAATAAAAACTCACCTTGATCTCTATACCCCAAGGTGGATCTTCAATGCCTACAACATGTTCAGCCAACTTAAAGAGATGTGCTACTGTGCAGTTTATTGTGTACTGCGTTTCTTTATGACGTAACAATCATCTATGAACCATCTATGGCCATGTGCAAAAGGTGCATTTTCATTTTAAGTGTTTTATTTATGACCAACTTGTATACTCTGAAACGCCAAAGAAACTGGTATAGGCGTGCGTATTCAAATACGGAGATATGTAAACAGGCAGAACGGTGCTGTGGTCGGCAACGCGTATCTAAGACAAGTGTCTGACGCAGTTGTTAGATCGGCTACTGCTGCTGTAAAGGTAGGTTATCAAGATTTAAGTGAGTTTGAACGTGGTGTTATAGTCGACGCACGAGCTATGGGACACAGCATCTCCGAAGTAGAGATGAAGTAGGGATTTTCACGTACGATTGTTTCACGAGTGTACCACGAATATCACGAATCCAGTAAAACATCAAATCTCCGACATCGCTGCGGCAGGAAAAAGATCCTGCAAGAACGGGACCGACGACGACTGAAGAGAATCGTTCAACGTGACAGAAGTGCAACCCTTCCGCATATTGCTACAGATGTCAATGCTGGGTCGTCAACAAGTGTAAGCGTGCGAACCATTCATCGAAACATCACTGATATGGGCTTTTGTAGCCGAAGGCGTATTCGTGTGATCTTGATGAATGCACAACACAAAGCTTTACGCCTCGCCTGGGTCCGTCGACACCGACATTGGCCTGTTGAAGAGTGTAAACGTGTTGCCTGGTCGGTCGAGTCTCGTTTCAAATTGTATCGATCAGATGGACACGTAAGGGTATGGAGACAACCTCAAGAATCCTGACACGTCTAGATCCGACTGTGACAGGTGACACGTACATAAGCATCCTGTCTGATCGCCTGCATCAATTGATGTCCATTATGCATTTCGACAGACTTGGGCAATTCCAGCAGCACAATGCGACACCCCACACGTCCAATATTGCTACAGAGTGACTCCAGAAACACTCTTCTGAGTTTAAACACTTCCACCGGCCATCGGATTCCCCAGATATGAACATTATTGAGTATATTTGGCATGCCTTGCAACGTGCTGTCAGAAGAGCTGTCAGAAGAGATCTCCAGCCCCTCGTACTCTTACGGATTTATGGACAGCCCTACAGGATTCATGGTGTCAGTTCCCTCCAGCACTACTTAAGACATTATTCGAGTACATGCCACGTCGTGTTTCGTGCAGATCTGCGTCCTCGCGGGGGATCTACACCATATTAGGCATGTGTACCAGTTTCTTTGGCCCTTTAGTGTAAAATGTGTTGCATATTATCTACATGACTACTTTGCGTCAGGTACAACTCAAAATGAACACGTTTTATAAGAAAAATGTTTGATGATCTGCCGGCCGTGGTGGTCTAGCGGTTCTAGGCGCTCAGTCCGGAACCGCGCGACTGCTACGGTCGCAGGTTCGAATCCTGCCTCGGGCATGGATGTGTGTGATGTCCTTAGGTTAGTTAGGTTAAGTAGTTCTAAGTTCTAGGGGACTGATGACCACAGATGTTAAGTCCCATCGTGCTCAGAGCCATTTGAACCATTTTTTTTGTTTGTTTGATGATCTGAAGATGACAGCAAAATCTGTCGAAACCGGTTGTTTGTAAATAAAAGAAATATTTATGCGATCTTGGCGTCTGAAAACTTTTAATAAGTAAAATAGATCGCTCCTTCTAGTCTCTCCCAATAAGAAAATTCAGTCAACGTTTTTTAATTGTTTCTACTGTTGCGTACAGTTTAGACAATGTACAGTGGTGGGATATTCAATTTGTTTTTAATATAAGGTGCTTTCAGCTGAGGTACGTATGTTCCTCATTGAACAATAAACTCAAAGATTTAGAGTAAGAGGCATTCGTTGATAAATTCCGGGAACCAATTGTACCTCATCGTAATCCGGTCGTCGATTTGTTGAGAAATTTCGAGAGACGGGATCAGTGTAAGATGCCGTACGATCTGAAGACCACCTAAACAAAACGAACAAAGGTTGTTAGCTATTTCTCACTGCATACAACACAACTCAGTAAAATTATTGTGCACGTTGGCACAAGAAGATACCGGGCTTGCAACCGTGCGTGAAGTGGCTAGGCAAACACTGAAATGTTTCCCATGTAAAGTGACAGCAGTGTACCAATTGAAAGACGCGGATCATAAAAAGCGAATCGCTGGTTCCACCTCTTCGATCATATTAACACAAAACAGACGATTATGGTCAACCGGGAATCCTCAAGGATTGTAACTTCTTCCTCTCTTTACATCCATTAACCTCCAAACCTTCTTCCTCCTTTCCCCTTTTTCCTTCTACTTTTCCCTCCATGATTATCTGTAGTAAACAATTCCTACGGATTATGTTTCCTATCCAAGATGTTTTCCTCTTCTGTATCATCCTCATGAAGTTCCTCTCCTCTCCTAACCTGCTCAGCACCTCATCTTTTCTCATTCCGGCGATCCATTTCACTTTCTCCACTCTTCTCCATAATCTCATTTCAAAACTATCTAAATATTTTTGTTCTCTCTGTCTGACTGTCCCCGTTTCAGAAATAAGACAACACACTCCACACAAAACGTTCGTCGAACCTCTTCCTAAGTGTAGTGGGGGCGCTTCTGGCTGTCAGCAAACCTTTCGCTCTCCCGAAATCCCTCTTCCGCTCTTCCGAAAGCCCTCTTCCTCTGTAAGTTATCAAGTTTCCGAAACACTGGAATGACTGAACCTTTTCTAATACAATTCCATTTAGCGATACATTAATCATGTGGTCTTCTTTTCCGATTTGCATCATTTTGGTCTTTTCAGTCTTCAGTTTCATTCCAAATCCATCACCCACACTTACGGTATTCTCCATTATTATTTGGATGTAATAGCACAGTAGTATCACCAGCGTATTTGATGGTTGTTATTCCTTCTCCCACTACAAGTCCTCTCGATTTTTCCAATGCCTTATTGATTAGCTTTCCAGCAGGTACATGTTCTTATCTGCGATACAGGAAGCAAAATGGCGTATGGAGACAAATCAATGATGGTGGAGAGTGCAGATAAGGCAAAGCCAAAAGAAATATTTTGCAATAAAGAAATGTGCAGAAATGAAAGGTAAGTTGCCAGAGACCCAGAGGTTCGGAGATAGGAAATATGGCAGTGGAAGCGATATTAAAATGAACTGTGCATCTGAAACACGATCTTCAAGAGCAGGTGGAGTGAGGAAGAAGAGCCCCGGTTGAGGACCACGTACTAAGCGGTATGTTACAGTGACTAATAAAAATGTCAATTTCTCGCTCGTAATTGATAACACTGCTTGGTTCTATCACTGAATGCAATGAAAATAGAATGAAAATAAATTTCGTGCAGACGTCGAGAGAATATAAGGTTTAGTATAAGGTGTGGTAATAAACATCATGTAGCATCAACCTATTTCTAAAAATAATGGGTAATGTGGGAGAACTCGTGTATGATAGGCATTTTCAGAATACCTCTGACCACATCCTCTGTTCCAAATGCTTGTGTACGGTGTCATACTCACGCTGAGCTGGTTTGTTCATTGTTTCTCAATTTTTGATTCAATATTTTTCTCTTGGGATGTTCGACGTAATGCTTTCTCTCCTCTCATTCCCAGACGTTTTAACTCGAGGAGGTTTCGTGTACTAGCAGGTTCTTCCGTGTCCTGACTTTGGCGTAGGGTGTGTAACTATTTTTTACTGTGCGCACAGAATGTAGCCGATTTCCATTTTCTGCCCCTCGTTACTTTCGGATGAACGAAAGAGGGAAGTGATGTTAAGCACTCGTGGCTGGCAATGGAACGCACCGTTCTGCGCAGTGGTGAACCGATTGCCGCCGACACAATCACGTTGAGTGCCTGTTTCCGCTGAATGCGGGGCTCTTCGCCTGATAGGAAAAGCGAGCGGCAGCTTTCATCACTTAGCATATTCCCGAAGCGGGACGTATTGGATCGGATGGAGACGCCAAAGCCGTACCCCAGATGAAAGACGCGGCTTCTTCTGGCCTACAGAACAGGTCACCGCGCGAAAAATGAGAACATTGTCGTCGGCGCTCCAATGTCAGAACGGCAGACACTAAAGACGGAGAGCTTGAGTTTCCAAATGGTTTTTAACTATTTGGAGCTTATATGGACCCCAAAAAGTTACGCTGTATTCTAGGATAGGCTGTACAACTCTATTATAAACAGTTTCGGAGACCAGCTGCACTTTCCTTGTTTAACACTAATGAAGCATGCCATTTAGTTTGCACACAATAAAACATATTTGAATGATCCATTTTCACTCCCCGCATGTGCACACTGCTGTTTCTCTGGGCCCTACTTGCACAACGCCTTACGACAGGGACAGTGTGAACATGTGTGTGTGTGTGTGTGTGTGTGTGTGTGTGTGTGTGTGTGTGTGTGTGTGTGTCATAATTAGCTCTGAAGAAGGGTGTTATCTGAAAGCTCAGAAATATATTCAATCTTTTTTTTCCCCTTCATAACGGGTACCACAGAAATGAATTTTTTAAATCAAGGTGGCGTTTTCCACTATTGCTGTATTAATTTTATTTTTTGGCGACTAATTTTACCCTTCTAGGCCATTCTCAAGTGATTCTGACCGTCTATTTATGTGTGTTGCTGATAAATATACAGTGATAGTATCAAGAAATTATTATTCCATTTATTCCATGTTTAGCTTTACTCTTTGTTCGATATAATACATTTGCATATATCAAGCTGTCATACCAGAAAGACAGTATTTGTGAACAAAAACGAATAGAAAACAGATTTAAAGACGTTTACATTTCAGTAAGTAATGCACAGTCGTCTAGTGCAGGTAAATGTATTTGAAACACATTAACAGTCACATCATTACATTTCTATTCGTGGAGGTAATATAATACAGGTTGATGAGAGTGGCCCGGAGAAAAGCGTTCGGAGCGTACAAAGAAACACAGCTGACGAAAGGAAATACAGTACTAACCCGACTGTAGCAGATGTGAAATGTGACCACCTTTGTGCCCTGGTCAACAAGTTGACAGCGGACCGAAGCTGAAGGTGGATCGACGCTGGACTGCTGGAATTGCTCTGCAGTCTCGTCCTAAACGTTCTGCTACCGTTCTTGAAGACTATGACGGTTGTTGCGATGCACCGTAGACTTGAGGCCTCCCCACGCAAAGTAATCGCACACTGACAGATCAGATGGCCTCGGTGGCCAGCTAGGGCTGCGAGCAGACTCACCTAACTACTCTGTCAGGCGTGAACATCGGCTAAATGTGCTCCAACGTTCGGCCTGCTGTATGGGCCGCTGCTCCATCCTGTTCGAAGTAACCATAGGTATTTTCCTCCTCCGATAATGCTGCCTCTCGTCCGGGACACTTTTATTTGCTCCACCCTGTACATGCTATTTTGTACAGTACCAAAAAATCACTTCAGAATGGCCTAGAAGGCTGTAAGTACTCGTGAACAAATAAAATTAATACTGCAGAAGTGGGAAGCCACTTTCTTTAATATTCAATCCTAGTTTGTCCTCCCGACCGCTCGAAGCCTTGAATACACCATGAGTGGGTTACCTTTATTTCTTCCTTTATTGAGATGAGATGTATAACTTATACAGGGCTATTACAAATAATTGAAGCGATTTCATAAATTCACTGTAGCTCCATTCATTGACATATGGTCATGACACACTACAGATACGTAGAAAAACTCATAAAGTTTTGTTAGGCTGAAGCCGCACTTCAGGTGTCTGCCGTCAAAGCGCTCGAGAGCGCAATGAGGCAAAATGGCGACAGGAGCCGAGAAAGCGTATGTCGTGCTTGAAATGCACTCACATCAGTCAGTCATAACAGCGCAACGACACTTCAGGACGAAGTTCAACAAAGATCCACCAACTGCTAACTCCATTCGGCGATGGATTACGCAGTTTAAAGCTTCTGGATGCCTCTGTAAGGGGAAATCAACGGTTCGGCCTGCAGTGAGCGAAGAAACGGTTGAACGCGTGCGGGCAAGTTTCACGCGTAGCCCGCGGAAAATTGGCTCATGCCATAACTGGAGACCGACAGCGCCGACTTCATCTTTCAACAGGATGGTGCTCTACCGCACTTCCATCATGATGTTCGGCATTTCTTAAACAGGAGATTGGAAAACCGATGGATCGGTCGTGGTGGAGATCATGATCAGCAATTCATGTCATGGCCTCCACGCACTCCCGACTTAACCCCATGCGATTTCTTTCTGTGGGGTTATGTGAAAGATTCAGTGTTTAAACCTCCTCTACCAAGAAACGTGCCAGAACTACGAGCTCGCATAAACGATGCTTTCGAACTCATTGATGGGGACATGCTGCGCCGAGTGTGGGAGGAACTTGATTATCGGCTTGATGCCTGCCGAATCACTAAAGGGGCACATATCGAACATTTGTGAATGCCAAAAAAAAACTTTTTGAGTTTTTGTATGTGTGTGCAAAGCATTTTGAAAATATCTCAAATAATAAAGTTATTGTAGAGCTGTGAAATCGCTTCAATCATTTGTAATAACCCTGTATATAGAGAACAAAATCAAGAGATACAGGCCAGGCTTGAAGGATCTCGAGCTTAACGCGCAGTTCGATTAGGTCAAAGAAGACATTTCCCGTTACTAGAGCCGCCGTGGGATTTTGCTGAGTGATTCAGCGAATGTACAGAAACCCTGGCACAGGCCGTGAAGCGATTACATGTTACAGGAGAAAAGCGGCAGCGGTGAAATCGATCAGAGGCGCATCAAACCGTTTCAAGGCGAAACCTTGAAAGAGATAACGGTTTACTACTTCTACTATATTTTCGAAAGGTTGTTAGCAATGTGCGTCTAGCGATTTCCAGCGTAAAACATAGTTTAAACCCAAAGGGAAACAGGGGTTGCTAAAAAATTTCTTTATTATTCTTTCATATGTTTCCAAGAAGACCAGGGTGGTAGAACACTTCTCGAAATTATTGTCGAAAATGGGACTCTGGCTGTATTTCTGTACTCTGAGCAGACATGTAGGATGAACTCATACAGTCTAAGTTCTCGGAGGCATCGCCTGGAAGGGTCACAGTGACCGTTGTATTTGGTGGACAGTTAAACCACCATAAATCACGTATTATTTGATTTGTTTGTATAGTTTGACTCACTAGCAAGTCTCAACTTACAATCATGTCTCTTAGCAAATTTAATTTTGTGGACTGTGATAAAACGGGTAAAGAAGAGAATTGGACAGTTCAAGAAGCGGCCTTGATTTTGAGAATAAGTTGCACTGATAATAAATGGGGAATAGTGTAAAAAAAAAGTTAAAAAGAAGGACCATGATTCCTTGAGATATAGGGAAATAGTTCCCGTGGTACTGCATGGGACTGCAGAGGCCAAGAACTGTAGGACCGTATAAAACCATCCAGAAGAATGATAGCCCACAGAAATTGTAAATGTTTCGTGTGCTTCTCGGCATAATCAGTGTATGACACAGTAGTGTATTAATACATACCGTGTCTCATTAGCCTAGGTAGCCTTTGTCCAAGATCAAAGTTTCGATTATTGTAGTCGCTGCCCCCTTCTCCAGCGAGGACTTTATTCCGGACGATAATGCGTGTAACTCATTCACCCATCTCTTAGTTCTGCGACGGTTTCTACCAGTTAGGTGAGAAAAGAGTCTGCAGTTCAAGGCACGAACATTTACTCTCTGATTCGCACCCACCAGTTTGGTTTGACGAGTCGACAAGCCTGTAAAACGCACCTGCTTCGCTTCCACTGCACAAGACCTGTCGTTGCGCTTCTTCTGTTGACATATTAGTACACTTTCAATAAAAAAAAAAAGCGTGTCAGGGAAGAGGATGACTACACAGCAAATAAATACCAAACTCATCTTGTAAAATCAGATTACGTTTTTGAGGCCGTGTGTGTTCCAGTTAAGTTGATGCACGTAAATATCATACATACACTGAAGAGCCAAAGAAATTGGTACATCTGCCTAATATCGTGAAGGGCCCTCGCGAGCACGCAGAAGTGCAGCAACATGACGTGGCATGGGCTCAAGTAATGTCTGAAGTACGAGGTGCATTCAAGTTCTAAGGCCTCCGATTTTTCTTCTCCGGACTAGAAAGAGATAGAAACATGCGCATTGTTTTAAAATGAGGCCGCGCTCATTGTCAATACGTCCCAGAGATGGCAGCACCATACGGCAGATGGAGTTTTACCGCCAGCGGCGAGAATGAGAACTGTTTTAAATACTTAAAATGGCGACGTTTTCCTTACTTGAACAGCGTGCAATCATTCGTTTTCTGAATTTGCGTGGTGTGAAACCAATTGAAATTCATCGACAGTTGAAGGAGACATGCGGTGATGGAGTTATGGATGTGTCGAAAGTGCATGTGTGGGTGCGACAGTTTAATGAAGGCAGAACATCGTGTGACAACAAACCGAAACAACCTCGGGCTCGCACAAGCCGGTCTGACGACATGATCGAGAAAGTGGAGAGAATTGTTTTGGGGGATCGCCGAATGACTGTTGAACAGATCGCCTCCAGAGTTGGCATTTCTGTGGGTTCTGTGCACACAATCCTGCATGACGACCTGAAAATGCGAAAAGTGTCATCCAGGTGGGTGCCACGAATGCTGACGGACGACCACACGGCTGCCACGAATAGGACTTTCTTTTCGTCGGTTGTGACAATGGATGAGACGTGGATGCCATTTTTCAACCCAGAAACAAAGCGCCAGTCAGCTCAATGGAAGCACACAGATTCACCGCCACCAAAAAAATTTCGGGTAACCACCAGTGCTGAAAAAATGATGGTGTCCATGTTCTGGGACAGCGAGGGCGTAATCCTTACCCATTGCGTTCCAAAGGGCACTACGGTAACAGGTCCATCCTACGAAAATGTTTTGAAGAACAAATTCCTTCCTGCACTGCAACAAAAACGTCCGGGAAGGGCTGCGCGTGTGCTGTTTCACCAAGACAACGCACCCGCACATCAAGCTAACGTTACGCAACAGTTTCTTCGTGATAACAACTTTGAAGTGATTCATGCTCCCTACTCACCTGACCTGGCTCCTAGTGACTTTTGGCTTTTTCCAACAATGAAGGACACTCTCTGCGGCCCCACATTCACCAGCCGTGCTGCTATTGCCTCAGCGATTTTCCAGTGGTCAAAACAGACTCCTAAAGAAGCCTTCGCCGCTGCCATGGAATCATGGCGTCAGCGTTGTGAAAAATGTGTACGTCTGCAGGGCGATTACGTCGAGAAGTAACGCCAGTTTCATCGATTTCGGGTGAGCAGTTAATTAGAAAAAAAAATCGGAGGCCTTAGAACTTGAATGCACCTCGTAGTGCTGGAGGGAACTGACGCCATGAATCCTGCAGGGTTATACATAAATCCGTAAGAGTACGAGGGGTGGAGATCTCTTTTGAACAGCATGTTGCAAAGCATCCCATATATGAGCAATAACGTTCAAGTCCGGGGCGTTTGGTGGCCAGCGGAGTATTTAAACTCAGAAAAGCGTTCGTGGAGACACCCTATAGCAATTCTGGATGTGTGGGGTGTCGCTTTGTCCTGCTGGAATGGCTCAAGCCCGTCGGAATGCACAATGGACACGAATAGACGGAGGTGATCAGACAGAATAGTTACGTACGTGTCACCTGTCAGAGTCGTATCTAGAAGTATCAGCGGTCCCATATCACTCCAACTGCACACACCCCTCACCATTACAGAGCCTCCACCAGCTTCAACAGTCACCTGTTGACATGCAGTGTCGATGGATTAGTGAGGTTGTCTGAGGTTGTCTCCAAACTAGTACACGCCCATCCACACGACGCAATCTGAAACGAGACTCGTGCGACCAGGCAACATGTTTCCAGTCATCAACAGTCCAGTGTCGATGTCTACGGGCCCAGGTGAGGCGTAAAGCTTTGTGTAGTGCAGTCGTCAAGTGTACACGAGAGGGCAATAGGCTCCGAAACCACACATCGATGATGTTTCGTTGAACGGTTCGCACGCTGACAATTATTGATGGCCCAGCATTGAAATCTGCAGCAATTTGCGGAAGGGTTGCACTTCTGTCACGCTGAACGATTGTCTTGACTCGTCGTTGGACCCGTTCTTGCAGGATCATTTCCGGCCGCAGCGGTGTTGGAGATTTTATGTTTTATCGGATTTCTGACATTCACGGTACACTTGTGAAATGGTCTTAGAGAAAAATCCCCACGTCATTGCTACCTCGGAGATGCTGTCTCCCATCGCTCGTGCGCCGACTACAACACCACGTTCAAGCTCACTTACATCTTGATAACCTGTCATTGTAGGAGCAGTAATCCATCCAACAACTGCGCGAGACACTTGTCGAATGGTACAGGGGTTGCCGACCGCAGCGCCGTATTCTCTCTGTTTACATATCTCTGTATTTGAATACGCATGCCTACACCAGTTTCTTTGACGCTTCAGTGTACAGGGTGATTCAAAAAGAATACCACAACTTTAAAAATGTGTATTTAATGAAAGAAACATAATATAACCTTCTGTTATACATCATTACAAAGAGTATTTAAAAAGGTTTTTTTTTTCACTCAAAAACAAGTTCAGAGATGTTCAATATGGCCCCTCCAGACACTCGAGCAATATCAACCCGATATTCCAACTCGTTCCACACTATCTGTAGCATATCAGGCGTAACAGTTTGGATAGCTGCTGTTATTTCTCGTTTCAAATCATCAATGGTGGCTGGGAGAGGTGGCCGAAACACCATATCCTTAACATACCCCCATAAGAAAAAATCGCAGGGGGTAAGATCAGGGCTTCTTGGAGGCCAGTGATGAAGTGCTGGATGCGTGCTACATTTTCATCACTCGTTCTCGGCCGTCCAGAACTTTTCCCTTTGCACAAACACCCATTCTCTGTAAACTGTTTATACCAACGTTTAATACACCACCTATCAGGAGGTTTAACACCATACTTCGTTCGAAATGCACGCTGAACAACTGTCGTCGATTCCCTTCTGCCGTACTCAATAACACAAAAAGCTTTCTGTTGAGCGGTCGCCATCTTAGCATCAACTGACGCTGACGCCTAGTCAACAGCGCCTCAAGCGAACAAATGTACAACTAAATGAAACTTTATAGTTCCCTTAATTCGCCGACAGATAGTGCTTAGCTCTGCCTTTTGTCGTTGCAGAGTTTTAAATTCCTAAAGTTGTGGTATTCTTTTTGAATCACCCTGTATAATCAAAGCGATGTGCACGCATCGCAAGAATTCAAGGAGCCTTCACGTGTGCCCCTACTTCGGAGTACTTCCAGAGCTTTCTCTACGAATTCGCGACACCAATTGGAGATGAAACACATGACGAGGATTGCTCGCGCACATGCAACGACGCCTGTACAAAAATTGCCGGAAAATGAAATTAGTACTACTGGAAACATGACGCAATCAATACCTTCACTGCGCGGTAACAACGATGAAGTCACTGATGACAGTGCCACTAAAGCAGAGTTATTAAATACGGTTTTCCGAAACTCCTTCACCAAAGAAGATGAAGTAAATATTCCTGAATTCCAATCAAGTACAACAGTCAAGATGGGAAACATAGAAGTAGATATCCTCGGAGTAATGAAGTAGCTTAAATCACTTAATGAAGGCAAAGCCTCCGGTCCAGACTGTATACCAGTCAGGTTCCTCTCAGAGTATGTTGATAAAATAGCTCCATATTTAGTAATTATATACGTCACTCACTCACAGAAAGACCCGAACCTAAAGACTGGAAAATTGCTCAAGTCACACCAACACCAAAAAAGGGAAGTAGGAGTAAGCCGCTAAATTACAGGCCTATATCACTAACGTTGATTTGCAGTAGGGTTTTGGAACGTATACTGTATTCGAACATTATGAAGTACCTCGAAGAAAACAATTTATTGACACATAGTCATCATGGTTTCAGAAAATATCGTTCTTGTGAAACACAACTAGCTCTTTATACTCATGAAGTAATAAGTGCTGTCGACAGGGGATGTCAAATTGACTCACAAGCGTCTTCTAACCAAACTGCGTGCCTACGGAGTATCGCCTCTGTTGTGCGACTGGATTCGTGATTTTCTGTCTGAAAGGTCACTGTTCGTAGTAATAGACGGAAAGTCATCGAGTAAAACAGAAGCAATATCCGGCGTCCCCCAAGGGAGTGTTATAGGCCCTCTATTGTTTCTGATCTATGTTAACGACATAGGAGACAATCTGAGTAGCCGTCTTAGATTGTTTGCAGATGATGCTGTCATTTACCGTCTTGTAACGTCATCAGATGTTCAAAACTACTTGCAAAATGATTTAGATATCTGTATGGTGCGAAAAGTGGCAATTGACCCTGAATAAGGAAAAGTGTGAAGTTATTCACATGAGTGCTAAAAGAAATCAGCTAAATTTCGATTACGCGATAAGTCACACAAATCTGAAGACTGTAAATTCAACTGAATGCTTAAAGATTACAATTACAAATAACCTAAAAAATGGTTCAAATAGCTCTGAGAACTATGGGACTTAACGTCTGAGGTCATCAGTCCCCTAGAACTTAGAACTACTTAAACCTAACCAACCTAAGGACATCACACACATCCATGCCCGAGGCAGGATTCGAACCTGCGACCTCAGCGGTCGTGCGGTTCCAGACTGTAGTGCCTAGAACCACTCGGCCACTCCGGCCGGCAAAAAACCTAAATTGGAACGATCACATAGATAATATTGTGGGTAGAGCAAAGCAAAGACTGTGATTCATTGGCAGAACACTTAAAAGGTGCAACAGGTCTACTAAAGAGACTGCTTACACCACGCTTGTCCGCCCTATTCTGGAGTGTCGCTGTGCGGTGTGGGATCCGCATCAGGTGGGTCTGACGGATGACATTGAAAAAGTACAAAGAAGGGCAGCTCGTTTTGTATTATCGCGAAATGGGGTAGATAGTGTCACAGACATGATACGTGAATTGGAGAGGCAATCATTAAAATAAAGGCGGTTTTCGTTGCGACGGGATCTTTTCATGAAATTTCAATCACCAGTTTTCTTCTCCGATTGCGAAAACATTCTGTTGGCACCCACCTACATAGGGAGATATGATCATCACGATAAAATAAGAGAAATCATGGCTCGCACAGAAAAATTTAAGTGCTCGTTTTACCCGCGTGCCGTTCGAGAGTGGAACGGTAGAGAGACAGCTTGAAGATGGTTGATTGAATCATCTGCCAGGCACTTTATTGTCAATAGCAGAGTAATAACGTAGATGTAGATGTAGATGACATCGCTTTTGATATGATGACGACTTATGCCACCTGGGGGAGATTAGATGTATTGATAATGGTTTGAACATCATTCGTCAAAAAATAGCGTAGTGGCACGGCTATCAGAGCGCCATCTGTGTCTACTCTTTAAGAGAGTATGCCCACGGCCAGAAGGATGGTGTGGTGCAAACGTGTGAAGCAAGCAGGTAATCATGCCGTGGAGATGCATTTTTGTGCTTCCTATAGCCAAATGAGCGAGTTTGAAAGGAGTCAGGTTGTAGCCTTCAGAACGGCGGGATGGTTCTTCTGCAGAATTGCTACTCAAGTTGGATGGTCTGTGGCAGTTGTGTAACGATGTTGGTATCAGTGGTCACGTGAACATTCTCACACCCACAGAAGATGTTCTGAACGTCCATGCAGCACAGATGCCCGCTAGGTTTGTTGTACTGCAAGGGCAGCAGTGGCAGATCTTACAACTACCACAGCACAAATAAGAAGACCTGTGAGCCCAGAATCGTCAACGTCAACTTTTGCGAACCGATTTTTAGCAGTGGGACTACGGGCACGAGCGCCTCTAACCCGTCTTCAAGTCACACCACAACATCGAAGTGCCGTCAGAGGATCGTTTGGAAGATGGAACTGTGCACCATTGTCTTCAGTGATGAAAACGTGCTGTCTGCACGCGAGTGATGGTCGTTTGCGCGTACGACGTAGACCTGGTGAGCGCTGCATTCGTCCAAGACTCATTGGTTCCACACCAGGCATTATGGTCTGGAGCACGCGATAAGCTACAACTCCCGTTCGTCTTTGGCGTTTCTGTAGGGAACGCTAAACAGCGCTCGGTAGGTGCAGAATGTTGTTAAACCCATTGTTTTGTTCTTGCAACAGGAAGGTGATGTGTTGTTCCAAAAGGATAATGTTCGCCCACACACCGCCCGTGAAACTCAGCGTGCTTCGCAAGACGTGTAGCAATTTCCCTGGTCAGCACAATTTCCGGACTTGTCTCCAATCAAGCACGTGTGGTGTATGATGGGAAGAGAAGTGATGCGTGCGACTCGTCAGCCGAGAAGTGTTAAAGAACTACGTGAAAGGGTCAAGCAGGTATGGAATAACGTATTGCAGGAAAGTATTCGCCATCTGTACGTCAGATCTGGATGTCGGAGTCAACGCCTGTACTGCCACCTGTGGAGGTTACACCCTGGCCCGCATCTCGTGGTCGTGCGGTAGCGTTCTCGATTCCCACGCCCGGGTTCCCGGGTTCGATTCCCGGCGGGGTCAGGGATTTTCTCTGCCTCGTGATGGTTGGGTGTTGTGTGCTGTCCTTAGGTTAGTTAGGTTTAAGTAGTTCTAAGTTCTAGGGGACTGATGACCATAGATGTTAAGTCCCATAGTGCTCAGAGCCAATTGAACAATTTTTTTGGCTACACCCTGTACTAACATGAGTGTTTCAGCATGATGCCTCAGAACCGCTTGTACTATTGACCTGTAAATGTAATCATTTCACATACTCCATATGCACTACTGCAACAATCAATCTTGAGGGAACTGGAAAACCCTAATGGGTGTACTAATTTTTTTCCAGCAGTGTACTATGCCACGCGGTACCTTAAACACTAAACGCCAGGATTTTGAAAAACTGCCTGGCACCGTTCACCAGAGGACTGTTGAGCGAAATCACGCTTACTCACTCAGTCACGACCATAAGGCCATCCGCGATTATCTAAAACTACCTGCAGCGGAATGGTTAGCATATCACTACTTAGCATCACAGTGGAGAGCAATGACGCTGTGGAGCAGCATAAACTTTGATCATCTGATATAATCACGTCTAAGTCTATAATTATTGCCAAAATTGAAAATAAAACATTTTGTTCACCAGTCAAAGACACTTATACGCTCTTATACATATTTCACTACGCAACATTAAATAAACTACTATTTCAACTTATTGATCTGCGCTCTGCCAACTCTCGTCACTATCCCTTTCAAAGAAGGGACCGCTGCCCCTATTCGTAAACTTTTCCTCGCATGTGCTATCAGATGTGTTAGTTTTCACAGCTAACTTAATTAAAATACTTTTGTCATCAACAACCGTGACGATTTGTAGGGAAGCAGCCTACTCACGCCTTATAAAATTCTCATCAGTCTTTCCGTTGTGCGCCAGCCTAGTCCGCTGTAACTAGCTCTGACGTCATAAATGTTGCGCAATACTTTAAAAATCAAGTAAATAACCTGAAACGGTTCTAGCATGTCAGGAGTAATACTAAATTAATATGTGTTGAATGACAGTTCGATAACATTAACCATTTCCAAAATTTGGACGTTTTTCTGTAAAAATCATTGGCGCAACAGAAGAGAGCTAGAGACTTAAAATTTTATATTTAGATTCCTTTTTCATAATAATTTAGTAAGAACAGTCCTCTGGATCTCACAAATTAAGATTTTAGTTGAAATTCAATATTTTCTGGTTTTTGTCTTAAAAATTAAGGATGCAAGATAGATTAAGTAGGCTAATAAATAAGGCTAGGATGTTTATATTTAAGCAGAATGGAGATCCGCTATAATCATAAAGATGTGAGAAGTTTCAATTGAATAACTATAAAACTGTAGCGATAGCGTGTCTCCAAAGGGCAAGTTCAGAGCTCGTCTACTGCATGTAGTGTAATTAAATTAATTCTGTCGCCCAAAATATTTTACTTAGCCACGTCAGACTTTTATTATGATTACTTACCTGTGTGCTGAATGCACATTTAAATTGAGAGCTTCATCGGCCATCAGAAAAAGAAGCTATGATTTATTCAATGACTTAAAGTGGTGGATTACTAGCCCAGCGGCTAGTTGGGAGAGACGATTTGATCAGGCATTCCCTTAGCCGTCCGCACCGCGGCTTTATATATAAGAACGCTGCGCGAGGAAAAAAGGCCCCAGTTCTCTCCAGACGCAGATTAGCACACCATCTGTGCCGGGAGTCGCGTCGCGTCGGTATCATTGCTATAAACAGCCTCGGATGCCGTATTAAGTTACTCGGGATACGCGTAACCATGAAATCGTTTTCGAGTGAAGTGTTAATTCGGGGATGACTTTAATGATCTATCTTCAGTTAGCGTATGTCGTATTTTCACCTGCCATCGCGGGACAGACATTCTACCATTATTTAGCGTGGCGTTTGATGAACATTATCATCAAATTATGGCGAGCATTCATTTAAACCTTTAATTTGGACAGTTGCATCAGCGCATTAGACTCTGAACTGCTCTGTTAGTCAGATTGTGTGGAATTCTTTTTTTTTTTTTTCATTTGTGACTTTGAGAATATAACGAAGTTTTTTTTCACGATCGTTTTTGATTATGAATCCCAGACAATCTCCTAATTCCTCAGAGCTATAAGCTGTAGCTATAAGTATATTTCTCAGATGAAGTGGGCACTAGGAATTCTAATTACAGGCTTCACGTTTTGCTAATCACTTTCTGGTTGCCAATATTGTAGTTAGAGAGACAGTGTTGAGAACGGCAAAAGACAGCATAAATAATAGGAACATTTAAACAAACAATTAATTCCAACCAGCCGCCCCACATATGGTTAATCGGCCGGTAAATGCATCTTTTCTGCATTACATTACATCCAACATTTAAATAACAATAATTCTACCCGCCGCCCCACAGATTGCATACACCCACTCGGATCAACTACTGGGAGAATGTTAATACGTATATTTTTAAACCGAACTAAGTCTCTACTGACGGACTATATCTGTTCCACTTCAGGGACACGGACGAGTCCATTCGTCTGAGACCAAGGGGTGTCTCTCCACTCAAATTGTGTCTTACTTTTTGCTTTCGCCGAAAGTGTATCCATATGTCAGCCTTCTAGAAGATTCGAAAAGACACTGTTCCCCTCTACATAACACATCTTCCGTCCACGGAAGTGTCCCCGCTGTTCGCTTAGTTGTTTCTCGTCTCGCCATTTCGTCACATTGGTAAACACGATTGCTTCGCATTGATTTAAATTCTACTACTCCGATATCTTCAAAATTGCAAAACAATCAAGCCGTAAGTTCAAATTACATACGAATTGCATTTGTTACGTGGAGTTTGCGACTGCATCTTTTCCAACCTATTACGCAGTTATGCCTTAAAACTCTTGCCTCTTTCTTGGAGATATAATCCGATACACTGCGACGTGACGAGCAGATGCCGTTCTTATATTGGGTAACGAGCGTGGGCAGGGAAATAAAATATCGCTATCATGTCTCAGGCTGATTGCAGGCTTTTCACAGTCAAGATTGCTGGTCAGAGTAACTAACAAACCGCGCGGGATTAGCCGAGCGGTCTCAGGCGCTGCAGTCATGGACTGTGCGGCTGGTCCCGGCGGAGGTTCGAGTCCTCCCTCGGGCATGTGTATGTGTGTGTTTGTCCTTAGGATAATTTAGGTTAAGTAGTGTGTAAGCTTAGGGACTGATGAACTTAGCAGTTAAGTCCCATAAGATTTCACACACACACACACACGCACACACACATACACACACACACACACACACACACATACACAGTAACTAACAGAGTAATACTTCGTGCAAGTGGTGATTACGAGATGATCGAGTCGAAACATTATTAAAAAGGACCTACGTCTGTGTCCTTACAAATTCATTACAGCACGTGGGTTAAAGTGTACAGACGAACTTTCGCGTGTTGAGTTCTGACAGTGGTTTCTAAGACAAGTGGATTCAGAGCTTTTAGTTCCTCAGTTTTTCATTTCTTCAGATGAATCCTGGTTCACCTTGTTAGGGTATGCTTCCGAAAGTTCCCATCAGTTCTTTGAAGAGCCGTTGCACGATGTCAAAATTAGTGTTTGGTGAGCAAGGTTCATTGTCCTCATCGTAAAGCTATTGTTCCACTAAAATATTAATGGTAGCGGGTATGTTTGGAAACGTTAAGAAGATGAAAGACTTTGTGGATGAAACTTCCTGGCAGATTAAAACTGTGTGCCCGACCGAGACTCGAACTCGGGACCTTTGCCTTTCGCGGGCAAGTGCTCTACCATCTGAGCTACCGAAGCACGACTCATGCCCGGTCCTCACAGCTTTACTTGTGCCCATATCTCGTCTCCTACCTTCCAAACTTTACAGAAGCTCTCCTGCGAACCTTGCAGAACTAGCACTCCTGAAAGAAAGGATATCGCGGAGACATGGCTTAGCCACAGCCTGGGGGATGTTTCCAGAATGAGATTTTCACTCTGCAGCGGAGTGTGCGCTGATATGAAACTTCCCGGCAGATTAAGTTTCATATCAGCGCACACTCCGCTGCAGAGTGAAAATCTCATTCTGGACTTTGTGGATATTTACAACAGGGCGGAGCAACAGCGCACGACACCTTGACAACGTTGTCACGAGAGCAAGAAGTTTTCTGCAGGGAGAGGACAATCAGCAGAGGCAGCGCCGTCTCCTAGCCGAGCCGATCGCCTGATCTCTCTCTCTCTCTCTCCCTCCCTGAATTTTACTTGTGGGCAAAATTTAAGGGTCAGAAGTACTCAAATAATCATCACACGCCGGAAGAGCAAGGACATAGCATCGAAAACGCTTTTGCTGCTATATTTCAGGCAGAAATGCTGCGCGTGTCTCACTGTTTGATAAATCGAGCACAGCACTGCATCGACGTCAAAGGTGGTCATTCCCAGCATCTTCTGTGATATTCGTTAATAAGGTTCAATCAGTTATTTTAATGATTTTCGTGGCCAGCTTTATTTGTGCACGCCCAGCAGAAAGTGAAACAGGTTGACTTTAAATGGAAGTTCTCTTTTGCGGAATGCACTGCATCGTATTTGTTACGTTTGAGTTTGTTGCGACTATGAACAGGTTGTCCCGTAATTTCCGCCATGCAATGGTTAAGGCTCAGCACTAGCTTTACTGTGACTGCCGCGGGAAACTTCGTTCCAGTAATTAGCGATTTTATGCGCCATTCCATCCGCGTGTTAATGGAGAGAAATGACTGTGTGTGCCTCTAACTTCTCTCATGAGGAGTCATGATCCCCGTGACAGAAATAAGATTGTATCAGCAGGTTCTGCATGAACAGGGCCGTCTTCCTGCCGAAGATTACTATCTGCGCACATCAAGCATTTCTACTAATCTTTCGTGTGGTTACTGATCTACTGTTATACCAGCATTTTCCCAGAATCTTTACGACAAACCTGAATCTTCTGTTCACCCTATCAGTCACAGTTATTACATGTTTGTTCCATATCATCTCTTGGTATTACTCCTAAGTATTTAAACAATGTGACGATCTCCAGATGTTTGACGTTAATGTTGAAATCGGACGTTGTTAGATTCTTTCCCTTTGTTATGAGCGTTACGTTGCATTTATCCACATTTAAAAAGAGTTGCCATACGCCACACAAAATGGAAATTCTGTTCAAGTGTTTCTGGATGTCTTTACGATAATCCAACGAAGATACTTTCTTGTAGACAATAATATCTTTAGAGAACAATCAGTAGTGTTTTGCTGTTGGAAGATACAGAAATCCACTGATACTACGACGACTCACCACAGCACTCTTTATTAGATCAGTTGGCCAAATTCACATATTTCTCGAGCAAGCTGGACAGGATAAAAAGTCAAATGGTTCAAATGGCTCTGAGCACTATGCGACTTAACTTCTGAGGTCATAAGTCGCCTAGAACTTAAAACTAATTAAACCTAACTAACCTAAGGACATCACACACATCCATGCCCGAGGCAGAATTCGAACCTGCGACCGTAGCGGCTGCTCGGTTCCAGACTGCAGCGCCTAGAACTGTACGGCCACTCCGGCCGGCCGATAATAAGTCATCGATACAAACTCCTTCTCCGCTGACAGATAGCTATGTTCACATGCTATGTATCCTATCATACACGGTAAACGGTACGCAACCTGAACATAAAATCTTCTATTTCTCTAAGCCGCGTCATCTCCCTCTTCGGCCGGCCAGAGTGGCCGAGCGGTTAAAGGCGCTACAGTCTGGAACCGCACGACCGCTACGGTCGCAGGTTCGAATCCTGCCTCGGGCAAGGATGTGTGTGATGTCCTTAGGTTAGTTAGGTTTAAGTAGTTCTAAGTTCTAGGGGACTTATGACCACAGCAGTTGAGTCCCATAGTGCTCAGAGCCATTTGAACCATTTTTGAACCATCTCCCTCTTCGAACACCTTCTTCAGTGCTCAACGTTCCGACGCCACTGTCCTTCTTCAGGACTTCTCTGGAGTCTCCGGTTGACTGAACACTTGCAACCTGGACACCTGAATACGACAGATAGATCGATATTCGGCGATGACAGGCCCTGCAGACCACGCGCCGCTTCCACAAACTGGCTCCATTCGTTCCTGTTTTGTGCCCGTTTCCTCCAGGTGTCTTCACTTCCCAGGGCTGCTAGGTCCTTCGCCAGGTCGTCCATCCAGCGCTGCCTTGGTCGTCCAATGGGGCGTTTGGTGTTTGGTTTCCCCGCTAGTGCCATCTTCGCCTGTCTTCCATCTGGCATACGGTCTACATGGCCCACCCATTGCATTCTTTTGCTCTTTACCTTCTGTAGGATAGTTGGTTGTCGCATCAGAAGGTAGATTTCCTCGCTTTTCCTCCTCCTCCATTCACCGTTATCTAAAACTGGTCCCCATATCTTCATTATTACTCTCCTTTCAAATATTAATAGTTTTTCCCTTTCTCGCTTAGTCATGCTCCATGTTTCTGAACCGTACATTACTGCTGGGCATATCACTGTGTTGTAGATTTTCATCTTAGTGTTCACTGAGATCGATTTAGAGCCAAGCGTCTCTCTGAGGGAATGCATGCATTTCGATCCCACTGCTGAATACGATGTATCGTTATCTGCCCATAACTCTAATCTCCAGCCTAACGGTGTCTACCTACCACACAGACAGGACAGTAACCCACCTGGACCTAATATTGCATAATGCCATTCATTAAAAGTAACAATATTCTGCGAAATTTATGCTGAGGGGGCAATATCTTAGGACAGTAACAATGTCGATTGTGCTACTTACTGTTGGAACAGCACCTACAATTTTGCCACCCCAACTAACGTTCTGTCTTCTCCTCAGAAGCATAAGCCATTTGATATGCTGTAAGGTATGGTAGAAGCTTCTAACCTTATGAGATAGTGAGATTGTGCTTCAGTCTTTGAAGTTACCCACTATGATAGAATTACCTCACAAACAAGTTCTGGCGATAAAGTAGGAAGAGAAAAAAAAGCGCACTCTTGGTTAACAGGTATAAATTATGTGGATGTGGGGAACGTAGGTACAATATTCAACGACTATGTGAACAGAGCAACAAAAGTGGCAAGGAACCTGCCATAAACATATAACTTCAAAATAGCAAGAATTGAAATTATAGTGTGTTTAAAAAAAACCAGCGTTTCAAGAAAGGAATGTATCTAAAAGTAAGAGACGAAAGTTACGCAGAAGTAGAGGCAGATACGCCGCGTAACACTTATTTTACTTCGTCTGGAGGAGAGAGATTATATATAACATTTGTAATAAGGACGAGATTCAGTCACGCTTCTTTTTCTAGTTATCTGCATCGAATAAAGGTTATTAAGTCCCCATGTTATGAATGGAGTTGGAGCATCATTTGGAGAATTGAACCACATGTTTTTTGTTTTTGTTTTTTCCTGCAGTCGTTACATCAATCGTTAAAATGATCTACCGACCTTTTTAGTAAAATCTTGTGTACAGCAACCAACTGCCATCCAGTATTTGTTATTAACGAACGATTCAAGAAAATGTAAGAAGTACCTAAATTTTTAGTGAATTTAATATACAGGGTGGTCGGAAATTCCCGTTACAGACTTCTAGGACTTGTAGAGGGAAGTGAGTACATCGTATTTTGAATAGGAACACGTGTCTGGAAACGTCACCCAGCGAGACTACAGAGCGTCAAAGTTATAGGCACGGGCGTCTGTAAATGTGCGTATACACGGGGTGATTCCGTGATGATGTTACAGACTTTCTAGGATGATGGAGAACGATAAATGTATTAATTTGAAGTAACGATCCCTGTACCGGGAACGAACGAGTCGAAAGTTATAAATGAAAACCGTTCTGATACTTCTGACAGTTGAATACATGTACCGGTTCTTGTGTTGCGAAGAGTTTAGGCCTGGTAACTTTCTGTGGTGGTAGTGGTGGACAAAAACGAGAAAAAATGTCCAATAAACGTGGGCTCTAAAGTGCGTACCTTAACAGCTATGAACACTTGCTCAGTAGAGGAGATGTGTTTCACATTAGCGAAGATGAACGAATGGCCATAGCTCCTCAGGTATGCAATTTAGAGCCCACGTTTATTGGACATTTTTTCTCGTTTCTGTCCACCACTACCACCACAGAAAGTTACCAACCCTACACGCTTCGATCACAAGAACCGGTCCATGTATTCAACTGGCACAGGTATCAGAACGGTTTTCGTTTATAACTTTCGACTCGTTCGTTTCCGGTACAGGGATCCTTACTTCAAATTAATACATTTATCGTTCTCCATCATCCTAGAAAGTCTGTAACATCATCACGGAATCACCCCGTTTACGCTTACATTTACAGACGCCCGCGCCTATAACTTTCACGCTCTGTAGTCTGGTTGGATGACGTTTCCGGACATGGGTTCCTAATCAAAATACGATATACTCACTCCCCTCTACAAGTCCTAGAAGTCTGTAACGGGAATTTACGACCACCCTGTATTTATGTAAGCAAAACTGTAGCATATCCGTGAAACAATATCTGGTAATATACTTGCGTTCTGTATCAACATATATACACTCGGCTAGCCACCGTACGCTGCCTGGCGGATGGTACCGTGTCAATGTAGTGAGGGAAAAACGACTATCTACAAGTCTCTTATCTGTTCTTAGCGGTTCTTACGCGAAATGCACGTTGGTAGCGGTAGAACCGTTCTGCAGTCAGCCAAATGATGGTTCTCTAAACTTTCTCAAGAGTCTTTCGCGAACAGCAGGTCATCTTCCCTCCAGGAATTACAGTTCGTGTTCACAAACCGTCTACCTAAAACTCGCGTCTTGATCTAACATACCGGTAACAAATCTAGCAGCACCCTTCTGAATTCCTTCGATGTATTCCTTTAATCCCACCTGGTGTGGATCTCAAACACTCGAACAATACAGAATAATGTGTCGTAGGAGATGTTCTATATGCTGTCTCCATTATAGATGAGCTTCACTTTCCTAGAACTGTCCGAATTAACCGAATTCGACTATTCGCCTTTCTCACAACCAGCCTTCCGTGCTCTTTCCATTTCATGTCGCTTTGCAACTTTACGCCTAGATATTTAATTGACGTGACTGTGTAAATCAGCATACCGCTAATATGTATCCGAATTTAATAGAATTTTTTTGCTACTCATCTCCATTTAGTTACATTTTCCACATCTAGGGCAAGCTGTCATTCATCACAAGCCGGCCTGTGTGGCCGAGCTGTTCTAGGCGCTTCAGTCTGGAACCGCGCGACCACTACGGTCGCAGGTTCGAATCCTGCCTCGGGCATGGATGTGTGTGATGTCCTTAGGTTAGTTAGGTTTGAGTAGTTCTACGTTCTAGGGGACTGATGACCTCAGATGTTAAGTTCCATAGTGCTCAGAGCCATTTGAACCATTCATCAGAATAAATAGAAATTTTAAGTTATCCTGAATCCTTCTACAGTGACTCAAAGACGATATTTCCCACACGCTAAATCTTCATCAAACAGATCGTTTATGTATACAGAGAATAAGAGTGGTGCTATCACACTTTCCTGCGATCCTGTTAAGAAAATCATGTAATTATAATACATAGATAGCTATTTGGTCAATATGACCAATTATTAACATAAATAAAAAAGATCTTACGAGCCATTGAAGCTTGGTTTTTCCAGGTCGTAAGCACGTAGTCTGCGACTCATGCTGCAATGGTTTCTTTGAAAAGAGCCAGTGAGGGCAGGGTTCCTTTACCATCCGAGCGTGAGTGCCTCTAGTCTTCTGTGTCGTCGACAGAATGTCATAACCTAACTTTCTTTCCTTTCCTCATCATTTGAACGAAACTGTGTACATTCTAACCTTCGTTCCTTTCCCTTACAGAATGAACGAAGCTCTTTATACCATAACCTTTCTTCTTTCTCTCATCTCTAAAACGAAACTCTGTGTTCCATAAGCTTCTTACATTTCTCCTATAATTTGAATGAAACTCTGGAACTCTGTATTCCCCAGCCATCGTTCATTTCCCCCATAATTTGAACGAAACTCTGTGTAGAGTAATCTTCTTTCCTTTTCCTCAGCCGCTGACTGAAACTCTGTATTACATGACTTTCCTCCAGCGTTTGAACAGAATTCTGTAGATCCTTATCTTACTTCCTTTCCCTCGTCATTTAAATGAAATTCTGTATACCGTAACATTCACTCGTTTCCTTCATCACTTTAACGAAAGTCTGTATTCCCTGACTTTCCTTCATCATTTGAGCGAAATTCTGTATACTTTAACCTTTCTTTTTTTCCCCTCATCATTTGAGCAAAACTCTCTACACCTTAACATTCCTTTATTTCCCTCGCAAACTGAACGAAATTCTGTATACTTACCCTAACCTTCCATGCTTTCCTTCGTCATTTAAATGAATGTTTACCCTAACCTTCCTTAGTTTCTCTCGTCATTTGAGCAAGACTCTATACATCGTAGCCGGCCGGTGTGGCCAAGCGGGCAGTTGGCCTTTGGCTGTGCTGCGGTGAGGACGCGCTGTTCGTGTTCCTGCCGCGGAGCGAGCGCTCGTGTTGTTTACATAGTACTCGGCCGTTTCGCGCGTGCCGTACTCAGCATATAGATCACTATGGCGCACCAATACAGAAAATCGACGCTCAAATTTACGTTCCGCAACGAATTTGCACGGCCCAAAGCACTCGAAGTCGAACGATTTTTACGAGAAGAAGTTAAAATCCCGGCGACCGACATTCTCGGCATTCACTTGTCCATTGTGAGTAGTATCGTATATGTCAAGATCATCAACGACGCAACATGTGAACGGATCCTTCGGGACACGAAACAGGGCCTCCGTTTCTGCCATGCTGATGGCAATGTGGGGACTGTGCACGTCGATTATTCTGGCATGGGACTTCGCACGATCAGAATTTTCGAACTTCCTTTCGAACTACCGGCGGAGGACGTCGTGACAGCGCTGCGCCCCTACGGCACGGTCCATGATCATATTGCGGAAAAATGGACGCAATTCCAGACATACCCTGTGCTGAACGGCGTCCGCCAGGTCCGAATAGAACTTAAAAGATATGTACCTTCATATCTGAATATCGGTGGCTGCCGTGCCATCGTCATTTACGATGGGCAACCGAAGACCTGCTCTGGTTGTGGGAAGGAGGGACACCTCAGATCAGAATGTATGCAACGTCGCATCACTCAACTGCCGCCGGCTGAAGCAGACCCGCCATCGCAACCGACGCTGCTTCCTGTGACTTATGCAGCAGCCCTCACGACAGCTACCACTTCACCACGACAGCCGACATCCACTGTTGGGTCGCGGCTCCATGCTCCAAAACAGGGCGATGATGACACACCCGTTCCACAAGATACGGATTCAACTCCGATGCCGCCGCCCCCGTCGACTGATAACAACATAAATGACGATAGCATGGCCGTAGACTCGCTTATTGTGCCTACGGCTGCCTTTGTGCCGGAACGTCGTGAATCTTTGCCATCGTCTGACACAGAAGGACACACCAGGAAGCAACGCTCTCCGAAGCGACGGAAGCGGAGGCGTAGAGCAACTTCCGAACCGGATGCGACACAGCCTCCAGAGGATGACGATTCCACCTTCAATGACGACGCTACCACAGAGGCAGCCGTCATTTGCTGCAGTGTGCCACCATCGAACGAAACTGAGGACAAACCACATGTATCTACAGTGGCAAAATCGGATGCCGAGCTGCAGGACAGATGCTGCCCACCACCTTCTGGAGTGCAAGCACCCATGCCGTGTCCTGAGGAAGCTAGGGAGGCCGATCTTACTTTCAGATCCCCGACGTGGGCGGATGACCACGACGACAACGGAACCATGCAAGTTACGCCAACAGGGCCCACGCCATTGGCGCCGGCTCTCTAGAAAGGACTGCCGGTGAGGTTTGGGGGGATGCGGAGGTGTCAATACAGTCAGAAGCGTCATAGGTAATTCCAGTCTTAATGGATAACTTAACACCTGCGGTTCGGCAACAAGCTTATCGTATCGCCACACTTAACCTCAACACGATACGAACGGCAGTGAAGATCCAGTTGCTGCGTGAGATTCTTCGTGCTTCGGATGTTGACATTGCCCTGTTGCAAGAAGTATATATAGCGGCCCTCCCCGTTTTCTACGGTTATGTGACATACGTGTCACCGGCGGACCGGAATGGCAGCGGTACGGCAATACTAGTGCGCGACGGAATTGCCATCGAAGAAGTGACTTACCTTCCGTCAGGAAGGGGCTGGTGATCACAGCACTGGGAACGCGCATCATTAACATTTACGCTCCATCAGGAACTGACCAACGCCGCGAACGATCGCTGTTCTACTCGGAGGATATCGCCCCCCTCTTTATCAGACGCTTCGAGCAATATATCTTCGGGGGCGTTTTTAACTGTGTGCTCCACTCCAAAGACCAAGTCCCACATTTCTCGACTTGTCAAGAACTTCGACTCCTGGTTCGTTATCTGCTTCTCACCGACACGTGGGAGACAGAGCACGGTGAACGTCCCGGGCCGACATACCTTACTAGTCACTCCGCCAGTCGCCTAGACCGCATTTATGTATCACGAGCTCTAGTGCCGGGAGTATTGGACGCCGAACGTTGGCCGCTTGCCTTCTCCGATCATAGCGCTTTCATATGCACACTCACTCTACAACAGCAGCGGATATGGCGCAGCCGAGGACCCTGGAAGCTGAATGTGGCACATCTTCAAGCCCCGGAATGCCGTCAGATTATCGCCAACACATGGCTGGATTGCGAACGTCGTCTTCCCCGATACCCATCGACTCTAGCATGGTGGGTGGACTGTGCAAAACCAGCTTTTCGGCGTGTGCTAACACAATTCGGAAAAGATATCGCAGCTTGGCATCGTCACACATTGGACTTTTATTACACGATGCTTCGCGAACTCGACAGCCAACCACCATCTCCAAACCGACAAATGGAAAGCCGCCGAATTAAAGGTAAAATATTGTCTCTTACGAGGAAACGTTTGGAGGGGGTCGTAGTGCGATCGCGACGTCAAGACCGAGTGGAAGGAGAAAACCCGCCTATGCATCACATCGTGCTCGACAGCCGCCGATGCCGACTGCAGCTGATCACGGACCTCGTATTGCCAGGTGGTAGGGTCGTAATGACTCAGGCGGCGGTTACAGAAGCCTTCGCAGATCACTATCGCCGGTTTTACGACGAGGTGAATACAGAGGACGAGGAAGCGGACGATCACGACATACTGCAGCACGTGTCGCACACCCTCGACAATGCAGCGGCGGCGACGCTGTTAGGTGGGATTACACGAGACGACATCGAGGACGCGCTTAACAAGGGAGCACTCAACAAATCTCCCGGGCCAGACGGACTGCCGCTCGAGTTTTATCGTACTTTCCGCGATCTCATGATGCCCCGATGGATCATCATGTACCAAGAACTGATGACCCCCGGTTCTCACGTGCCACCTGCATTCGTGGAAGGTCTCCTTATACCGATACACAAGCCTTCCAGATGTCGGACGGTCGAGGACTACAGGCCAATTACAATGCTCAACTCGGACTATAAAATCTTCGCCCGACTACTCGCCAGCCGCATAAAGACGGTTCTGCCCCTACTCCTCTCAATGGAGCAAACGACACAGGGCGGAGTGACCAACATGCAAACGGCAACCAGTGAATGCAGGGATTTAATAGCCATCGCCACATCCTGTCGCCTTAGAGCTGCTCTGATCTCCATTGATTTCGACCACGCTTTCGACAGAGTTCACCACAAGTTCCTTCTGTCCGTTATGGCCCGCATGGGCTTCCCGCCTGACTTTCTCGACATCTTTCAGCGCCTTTTCCGTGGAGCTGCATCCCGTGTATTGGTGAATGGACGCATTGCGGGTCCCTTTCCGATCCGACGGTCAGTTCGCCAAGGATGCCCTCTCTCCATGATCCTTTACGCGATCGCACTCGAACCACTTGTCGGAGGGTTGAAAAACAGGCTCTCGGGCATGTCATTGAGGGATCATACCTTTCACTGCAGGATATATGCTGATGACCTCCTATTACTTGTCCGATCTGGTGACGAGGTACTCTCGGTGATACAATGGATCAATCGCTGTGGTTTGACAGCGGGCAGCCTCATGAGTGTGGCCAAGTCGGCAGCGATGCCCATTGGGAGAGGTCTACAGGAGGACGCTTTAGCCCCACTCCCACTAGTTAACAAGATCCGGTTCTTGGGCATAACATTTACACAGGATGTGCGCCGCACGGCTGCCATGAACTATGCACGATTACTACAGGCAATACGCACAGAAGTTCGCCGGAACTTACTTCGACGGATGGACCTCCTACAGCGTGTGGAATACCTCAACCTTCACGTGGCAACCAAGATGACCCACATGGCCCAGGTCCTACCGATACCGACAGCGATGGCACACAGACTGCAAGCAGCGTTTGGATATTACCTTACCGCCGGACACCTATTCAAAGTCCGCTACGAAACACTCACCCTCCCTCCGCTTGATGGCGGACTGGGACTTATAAATGTACGAGCGAGGCCTACAGCATTATACTTGTCCACAATGATGAAATTGTGGACCCACAAAGATGCTTCCCTCACGGGTCGTCTGTTAGAGGAATTGCTGCCGGCGTCTCTTCTGCCACCTGTCACGGTTGCGCACATTACACCCTCACTCTCGCACCTCTCGGCATTTATTCTTGAGTATAGTTACGTGCACCCCGATCTTCCCAACACTCGCCCTCCCAAGGCGAGAGACTTTTACAGACTGCTGCTAAGGTCCATCCCTCGCAATGTGATTGAGAGGAAGAGCCCTACGACCCTGTGGCCTGCAGGGTGGAGAGCGGTCCAGAAGCCGTTCCTCCCCACGCGGGTACGAGCCGCGTGGTACCAGGTGGTGAACGGGAAGGTTGTAACACGACAAAGGCTGCACGCTATTGGGATGGCGGATTCCCCCCTTTGCCCACATTGCAACCTCGTGGATACTGCCGAACACCGTTTAACATGTGGATCGGCGTCAGAGGTATGGCTGCTAGTGCAAAAGATCCTCGCCTGCTACCTACATATCGCGCCTCGCACAATTGAGCCACGGCTCCTCCTTTGTCCAGAGGATACTTATTTCCCGCCTGCGAAGACTCACGCTCTCACATGGTTTAAAGGCATGTCCATATACTACCTCTTTCGAGATGATGAGAAGATGGTGCTTGATTACTGGCAATTTCTCCAGGACAGTCATAGCACACTTGAGTGTACACCCCGATACCGACAACTATTTGCCAACTATTTACGCAGTGTCTTCGATAACCCCCCTCACAGTTGGGGAGTACTGGGCAGAGGATGACCGCCTTCATGGGGCTCCACACGCTGCGAAATGTTGTACCAATTTGGAACATGGAATCTGTACGCAGATGGGCCATGCACATGGAATGGCGTGCGGGATTTGGTTACATTTTTCTTTCTTTATTATCTATCATCACACTATTGGTTTCCAATTCTCTTTCATAGTTTAGAAGAAACTCTTGTTCTGTTGTTGCTACGGATGTACATTCTAATTTTGTTTGTCGTAACTGAAAGACGCCTTTTTCCATCTATATATAAAAAAAGGTTGGTAGAGGAAAAAAAATAAAATAAAAAATAAAACAAAGAAATAAAAAAATAAAAATATATAAAAATGCCATGAAAGCAGGAGGTCCCGTTTAAAAAAAATGAAAAAAAGCGGTCTAAGGCAAAAAAAAGTGGGTAGACAAAAAAAAAGCGGTTAAAGGCGCTACAATCTGGAACCGCGTGACCGCTACGGTCGCAGGTTCGAATCCTGCCTCTGGCATGGATGTGTGTGATGTCCTTAGGTTAGTTAAATTTAAGTAGTTCTAAGTTCTAGGGGACTGATGACCTTAGAAGTTAAGTCCCATAGTGATCAGAGCCATTTGAACCATTTTTTTATACATCGTAACCTCCTTCATTTCCGTCGAAATTAGAACGAAACTCTGAATACCTCACCTTCCTACACTTTCCTCATCATTTGAATGAAAGACTATACACCATCACCATTCTTTGTTTCCCTCATCATCTGAATGAAACTCTACACACTATAACTTCCCTTCGTTTCTCTCATCATTTGAACGAAACTCTGCGTACTCCACCCTTCCTTTATTTCCTTCATCGTTTGAACGAAACTCAGTATTCCCTAACATTTCTTCATAATTTGAATGAAATTCTGTATACCTAAAAGTTTCCTTCCATTCCCTCATCGTTTGAACGAAACCCTATATACCCTAACATTCCTTCATTTCCCTCGTCATTTGAACGAAAGACTGTATACCTCAACCTTACTTCACTTCGGCCGGCCGGAGTGGCCGAGCGGTTCTAGGCGCTACAGTCTGGAACCGCGCGACCGCTACGGTCGCAGGTTCGAATCCTGCCTCGGGCATGGATGTGTGTGATGTCCTTAGGTTAGTTAGGTTTAAGTAGTTCTAAGTTCTAGGGGACTGATGACCTCAGATGTTAAGTCCGTTAGTGCTCAGAGCCATTTGAACCATTTTTCCTTCATTTCCCTCGTCAGCTGGAAGGAAAGCCATTATACCCTAACTTTTCACCCTTTCCCTCATTATTTGAACGGATCTCTGCATATCCCTCTTCAATTGGGAGAATCTCTGTGGATGTTGACTACTTGAAGTAGATACTGAAAAATGGTTCAAATGGCTCTGAGCACTATGGGACTCAACTGCTGAGGTCATTAGTCCCCTAGAACTTAGAACTAGTTAAACCTAACTAACCTAAGAACATCACAAACATCCATGCCCGAGGCAGGATTCGAACCTGCGACCGGAGCGGTCTTGCGGTTCCAGACTGCAGCGCCTTTAACCGCACGGCCACTTCGGCCGGCAGTAGATACTGAACCCCCGTGAAGTGACGAGGCTGGTCTGTAGGCGGCGAGAGACAGCAGACCTTCCCGTCGGGGGCGTGTGGCGCCGTTAATCCCGGAGTTGGGCGGACGGTAATGAAAGCTGGTGCAGTTTAATTGCGCCGGTGACAAACTTGGCCGTGTCTGGCCGAGATGGCCGCGGCGCCTAATAGAATAATAAATCGTGAGCTCCCCGTAGCCAGTCGATATCTAATTAAACCGCCGCTGCTTAGCAGCCCCGCGGCTTGTGTTCAATGCGAGCGGCGAACCGGCGACTGTTTACTCATTTCGCTGCCATCAGATAAACACATCGGCAAAAAACGCTGTCGGCTGACGGAGTACCAGCTACGCCGTTCGATAGAAAGTGTTGTGTACTGCGCAGTCCCTGTAGATGGACTCTTAACTTTCTGTACAACAATTTCCGTTATCATCTTTTTTTGGTCGGTAAGGTACACACACACTTAGCTTTCAGCACAGGGAAATTAAACAGTAGGTCTTCCATCATGTGTACGAATACACAGGGCGTGAAAAGTACGATTAGAAAATGTTGTAGTGTTGTAGGATATAAACAACACTTTTTGTGTTTACTGGTGCACCGTTTCGCCGCTTGCGGTCCTTGAAGGTTTTGACGGTAGCGATGTTCGGAGACGGTGTTCGAACTGCAGTGTGATGAATATTGTGTTAGAGATGTTGCTAAAAATGTCGTACGAGGGGCGTTTGAAAAGTCCGTGCAAAGTCCGAGAGATGGCACCACCGGCGTGTATCGAGGTCATGTTTAGTTAGTAGCATCTTTGGAAAGAACCGTAGAGTAAATATCTCTGGAGTGAGCATTCATATGCGCAGAACAGATTTTGTGTTGTCAACATACATTGCCCGCCTGGTCACGTGTTCTCGGCACGTCGTGTGTTTGTCCGTATAGCGCCCTGTATATTTAGAATGTCACTACATCACTAACACAGACGGATTCTTTTCGTACGTGTCGTGGATTATTTATATATGTTGCGCAGACATTTTAACAGTATCCATTTGATAGCGGGAATAGACCAGCTACGTAACTTTTAAGGGCGAGTGATATTACATCCTGCTTCTTTGCCATAGGTGTCACAATTCAGATGCACTCGATTTTTGGTAGTTTTCGGTATGATACGGCACTTTTTAGTATTACAGAACCTGACGTACATTTTTGCAGTGATAGTCTTGCAAAACGACTTGACAGTACGCTAGTACTTTTGCAAGTGTCCGAAAAACACCGAATTTGCCACACATTAGCGATTATATCCCTGCTAATTCTTCCTTTTTTCTGCTATTTCTGCGTATTTATTTTCTCGTTTTTGCGTCCTAAAGCACAATTTTTCTTACTGGTGACACTTTGAAGTATTTATTTAACGCATTTTACGTACTTGCTCCCAGTTTATTAAATAAATAGTAGACTGAGTAATCTATATACATAATCGACAAGTCACTGATAAATGCATGGAGGACAGTATTTGCTGAAACAACTAACCATTCCCTTTCCTGTTCCACTAGCAAATTTACGAGAGGAAGCGGTTGTTCGTAAGCTTTTGTACAAGCCGTAATATATATTATATAGTCATAAAATCGTTGAAAAACGGGTCTACAGAATCAAGCCTTAATTATAATGCGTCTCGAAATTATTAAACATATACATTAGTAAGAGTCATTGTCTCTTACTAATATGATAATTATAATCAGAGCTACATGGTATGTACCCATGAAAAGTTACTATCCCTGCTTTCACATAACTTTCTTTGCATCCGTAGCAACAACAGTAATTCACCATCGTTATTACACTATCAACGAACGGTGAAACACAACAAAAACTCTTTATATTATAAACTTCAAACGTTGCAGAAAGCACACACGCACAGTGAAGTCCCGAAAACACGTGACAGTCCTGGTTTAATGTCGACAACATGCGCAGAACGCAATGCTCACTCCAGAGGTATTTACTCTATGGAAAGAACGCACGCCACGTTTCAGCCATATTGGTCTATTTCTTTGTGTTTGGCATTCGTGTAAAACAAGGAAGTCGAGTGATTGTCAAAAATTGGACGAAAAAGAGTTTCGGGTAGTGATTAAACATTGCTTTATGAAAGGCAAAACGCCTCAAGGGACTAAAGAGAAGCTTGATAAATATTGCAGTGACTCTGCACCTTCGATCTGAACAGTTTATAAGTGGTTTCAAAATTCTCGGAGTGGCCATACGGGCACAAGTGATAGTGAACGTTCTGGAGGACGCCCTGTGGAGGTTACGACTCCAGAAAACACTGATAAAATCCATGATATGGTGACGGATGACAGAAGAGTTAAGGTGCGTGAGATTGCTAGTGCTGTGGGCACCTCGAAATAATGGGTACATAATGTTTTGCATGAACATTTGGACATGAGAAAGCTATCCGCAAGATAGATTCTGCGATTGCTCACGCTTGACCAAAAACGGAATCCTGTGAAGTGTTGCAAGGATGGTTTGCAGCTGTTCAGGAAGAATCCGCAGGACTTAAAGCGTCGTTTCGTCACTGTGGATGAAACATGGATACATTACTATACTCCTGAGACCAAACAACAATCTGAACAATGGGTTACCAAGAGAGAATCTGCACCAAAAAAGGCGAAGACCATTCCTTCGGCCAGAAAGGTTATGGCGACTGTCTTTTGGGATTCGCAAGGAATATTCCTCATCGAATATCTGGAAAAGGGTAAAACTATTACAGGTGCATATTATTCATCGTTATTGGACCGCCTGAAAACTGAGCTGCAAGAAAACCACCGGCGATTGGACTGCAAAGAAGTCCTTTTCCATCACGACAACGCACCGGCACACGCCTGAGCAGTTGTGTTCGCAAAATTAATGGAAGTAGGATTCCAACTACTTTCACATCTCTCCTATTCTCCAGACTTGGCTCCCTCGGATTACTATTTGTTCTCAAATTTAAAGAAATTGCTGGCAGGACAAAGATTTTATTCAAATGATTGCAGAACGAATAGCTATTTTGCAGACTTGGGCGATTCCTATTATTCGGAAGGGATCAACAAATTTGAACAATTGTGGACGAAGTTATAAGTCTAAAAGGAGACTATGTCGAAAAATAAAAAAGGTTTACCCCAAACACTTAAGTAGTTTTATTTTTGCACGGACTTTTCAAACGCCCCTCGTATGTTTACATTAATGCACAACTGGGACCTACATGCTAATGACCGTCTCACGCGCTCGTAACAACCAGGTGTTTCACGAGTAATAGCTGCAGTTTCAACCAAGTGGACAAACAGCACTTCTGGAATATTTTGGGAGTGATACACCATCACCAATAAAGCTCTTTAACGAATTGAACTACCATTTGTAAATTGCCATACCTCCCGAACTATATGTTGTCATATGGCATAATTCTGCAGGTACATTCAGTGATATACAACGTGTTTCAGTTGCCCTACCGATGGATTTTGTGCAACATGTAATGCCTTCAAAAATCATACACGAGATTTTCATATTCGCTCGCTACGTGGAAACTGTTAGTCGTACTGAATAAATGAATAGCACCTTTTTGCAAGAAATTTAATGCTGTTAAATTTTGTGCTGGTGTACGTTTCCAATTGCGATCATGGTTTTCGAGGTCCTCAAGAAAAACCCGTTTGTAGGTCACTTTTGTTCGCTTTCTTGAATAACTCGAAAACTGCTGCCTCTCTCGAATATGTTTCCCAACACAGAGTTTAACTACATTAAATTTGCTACAAAAAGATCTTGCTCATTTTTCTTTAGGAGTAATAATTTGCGTGTAGCGATCGAGGGAATATGACAATCTTGCGTAAGGTATTTGAAGGTGTATAACGCTTTTTTCCAACGTTAGGCACTAGATCAGTAATATAAATTATAATTAGTAGCGCCCCTACAACACTCCCTCGGAGTACTCCCGAAATTACCGTTTACATTCGTCGATTTTATTCCGTTAAGACCAACATGCTGAGTTAAGTTCGCAAGTAAATCCTGAATTCAATAACAAATCTGTCCCAGTACTCGGTAATATGGAATTTTGTTCGCTAGTAGACAACGAGGTAGTGTATCCAAAGCCTTCCGGAAATCCAGGAACGTGCCTTTTCATACCGAAGTCACTAATGTCGAAGTCAGTAATGTTCGCAACCGTACGTTCTCTTGTATATCGTAAACGGCTCTTTGGCGGACCCGTGTTTGCTGGATAGTTTTTGCTTTTGTTGTTTTCACTGTTGATTTTAACACGCCCTGCACATGTACGTTTAGGTGGCTTTAAAACGAAATTGTAATATGTGAGCGGTTCGTTTACGGACTTCGGCCCGTTTTACACGAGCGACGTTCTGGACAAAATCGACTATTTGAAGTGAGTGTGCCTTTCGTTGCTGCGTGTAAATCAGCAGCCAACCACGTCTCGAGTGGCCGTATGACGTCAGTGATCTACAGATCGTGCCAAATATTGAGTTCCAAATTGTTGGGGATGCTGCACACTGCGCATGCGCAGAAGAGAGAGACTATGACGGTGTCGGAAGGTAATCTATTTTGTCCGAGCTCAGTCCTGTTATAGAACTGGAATTTGTGCTTTTGTGTGTTCTTAAACTTTGTTGTGCTGTTTGCTTTGTTTTCGCGACGCAATGAAAAGGTTGCAGAAGGTCCTGGTATTTTTCCTAATAACGTTCTGCCAGAAGAGAGATGAAATATCAGAAAACAGTCAGCCACCGGTAGCTGAGTGGTCAGAGCGACAGAACCTCAATCGTAAGGGTCGGAGGTTTTCTCCGCTCAGCGAGTGAGAGTTATGTTATCCCAGTCATCATCATTTCAACCCCATCGACGCGCAAGTCGCCAAAGTGGCGTCAAATCGAAAGACTTGCACCCGGCGAACGGTCTACCCGACGGAAGGCCCTAGTCACACGACATTTACATTTTATCAGAAAAGAAAAAGATATTTACGCTTCACAGACAAAAAAACCTGCACATTGCATAAATGAGGAAGTAAGCACATATATGTCTGTGATGAAAATTATTTCAACAGTGAAAGTGTCAAAATAATTTGAAGAGATACATATTTTTCGATATTACTTGCCACTTCAGAAGAAAACAAGATACAAAGGATGAAGGAAAAGTGGCGCAATTTACTGCGTTCTAGATATTGTTTGGTGTGTTTGCGAGAATATATTTCCTCGAGCAAATAAATTTATATGTTCTGAATTTTTTGAAAGCCAGTTTTCCTATTCTTTCAGTTCCCATGAGTGTTAAGAATTAACAGCACGACCTTTGACAAGTACTTTCGCTATGAAAGTCATTAATAAATGTTATCATTGCTTGTTCCCATATTTTTTTGCTAACTATCGATTTTTTCGTAAAAAGAATAGTCTCCCATATTCTCACTTTCACGGATAAGATGCCAAACTGCACAGCAAACAGCTGTCCCAAGACACGCGGTTATGGCGCTGACGCGTAAACGAAAATGACCGCTCGAGACAGACGAGAGTCATTAGGAGAAACGCGCCAAGTACTCAACCCGAAACTTCGCTCAGTAGAAGAGGGACTGAAAATAAGCGAACACGTGTCTCGGCTTATCCGTAGATACTCGACCGTTTCTGAGAAAACGACGGTCAAAGTTTTCGAGGTACTTGGTGTGCTTTGTAGGGAGTAAATGGTTGAATCGAAGGAGTAGCACAGTGAATTGTTTTCAGTGAAAATCCTGTAGTGTATCGTGATTCATTATACACTGCAAGAGACAGCTTTCGAAAAAGTGATCCACTCTGCGTGGTACCCGCGAAATTATTGCCAACGCATGAAATCTTCAGCGTTATTAACGACATTTCTTCCAAAGTGAGATTCATACGAAAAAATGTTACTGTGGAAAAATCTCCTTTGGGCGACACTCGTGCTGTTCAGAAATAACGGCTCTGAGCACTATGGGACTTAACATCTGAGGTCATCAGTCCCCTAGACTTAGAACTGCTTACACCTAACTGACCTAAGGACAGCACACACACCCATGCCCGAGGCAGGATTCGAACCTGCGAGCGTAGCAGCAGCGCGGTTCTGGACTGAAGCGCCTAGAATCGCTCGGCCACAACGCCGGCGCTATTCGGAATTTCTATCTATCAATCGGTACCATCCAAGGGAATGCACCAAACCTACCTGAAGAATAAACATGATTAAAATATATGAATTAGTATAAGATTAGATATAAGAGTACGAGAATTTGAAAACAGTGTAATCCCGAAAATACCGGTCACATGTATTATACAATAAATATATGAGATTGTGAAACCGAATTGTAATTTTAAAATTACTGTAACGCCCTTGTATCCCTTAATGTGATATGATACATTCGTGTAGTAACTTCCACAGACATGGGCAGATAAATGAAAAAATAAAAAAAAAACAAAATAAATGAAAACAGTAATCGGGTTTCGTACACGGAGGGGGAGGAGGGGGGAGAAGTGAATGATTGCGACGCTAGCCACTGTGCCAGCACTGCGGATGAGATAGGCGCGCTCTAAAAGGCATCTGAAGTACGTCGCAACTTTGATCGTCGTTTTCTCAGAAACGGCCGAGTATGTCGAGACACGTGTTCGCTTATTTCGTCTCCTATTCCACTGAGCGAAGTTTCTGGGAAATAAGGTTACGGAAATGGCCATTTTCTCATCAGTACAGGTATAAAACGCCAGGGACGCTGCAGCAGACACTCGTCTCGAGTAATCACTTGAGAGAAGAAAATAGATCGTGTAACAGAGCCTTAATGGTTTGTACTGATTACAAAACCAAAATTAAGTGCTGCCTAATGCGGTTTCCTATTTTTTTTATTTTGTGACAGAAAGGAATTACAGACGTTGATCTTAAGAGTGAGCACTGATTTAAATCATTGAGGAAAGTTGAAAATTTTTGCCGGAGCGGGGTCTGAAGCCGGGTGGACATACCACTGAGAAATCCGGACATAGTGGACATCGTAACTGCACGGACTACTCTAGCACGACTCCCGTCGGACCCAAATTCTCAAAAAACCTGACTAACCTAAGGACATCACTCACATTCATGCCCGAGGCAGGATTCGAACCTGCGACCGCAGCGGTCACGCGGTTCCAGACTGAAGCGCCTAGACCCGCACGGCCACACCGACCGGCCAAAGTGGATCACTGAAGCAGAAAAGGACATTAAAGAATTGGGCATCAAACAATAGAACATGAACAATAGAGAACAGTTTAGAAACATCATACAGAAACACATACTTAATCAAGAACATACGGAGAACGGAACGGGAAAAAGATGGTTGGAAGAACGCAACAGAGAACACAGTGAACGCATGAAGAGAATTTGGGAAGAACGAAGAAAGAAGAAGAAATCATGACTACTCAAGTTCAATCGCTCTCTCAAAAGGGAATAATCGAAGTAATAATACACTACTGGCCATTAAAATTGCTACACCAAGAAGAAATGCAGATGATAAACGAGTATTCATTGGACAGATATATTATACTAGAACTGACATGTGATTACATTTTCACGCCATTTCGGAGCAAAGATCCTGTGAGAAATCAGTACCCAGAACAACCACCTGTGGCGTAATAACAGCCTTGATACGCCTGCGCATTGACTAAAACGGAGCTTGGATGGCGTGTACAGGTACAGCTGCCCATGCAGCTTCAACACGATACCACAGTTCATCAAGAGTAGTGACTGGCGTATTGTGACGAGCCAGTTGCTCGGCCACCATTGACCAGACGTTTTCAAATGGTGAGAGATCTGGAGAATGTGCCGGCCAGGGCAGCAGTCGAACATTTTCTGTATCCAGAAAGGCCCGTACAGGACCTGCAGCATGCGGTCGTGCATTATCCTGCTGAAATGTAGGGTTTCGCATGGATCTACTGAAGGGTTGAGCCACGGGTCGTAACACATCTGAAATATAACGTTCACTGTTCAAAGTGCCGTCAATGAGAACAAGAGGTGACCGAGACGTGTAACCAATGGCACCCCGTACCATCACGCAGGGTGATACGCCAGTATGGCGATGACGAATACACGCTTCCAATGTGCGTTCACAGCGATGTCGCCAAACACGGATGCGACCATCATGATGCTGTAAACAGAACCTGGATTCACCCGAAAAAATGACGTTTTGCCATTCGTGCAGCCAGGTTCGTCGTCGAGTACACCGTCGCAGGCGCTCCTGTCTGTGATGCAGCGTCAAGGGTAACTGCAGCCACGATCTCCAAGCTGATAGTCCATGCTGCTGCAAACGTCGTCGAACTGTTCGTGCAGATGGTTGTTGTCTTGCAAACGCCCCCACCTGTTGACCCAGGGATCGAGACGTAGCTACACGACCCGTTACATCCACGCGGATAAGATGCCTGTCATCTCGACTGCTAGTGATATGAGGCTGTTGGGATCCAGCACGGCGTTCCTTATTACGCTCCTGAACCCACCGATTCCATATTTTGCTAACAGTCATTGGATCTCGACCAACGCAAACAGCAATGTCGCGATACGATAAACCGCAACCGCGGTAGGCTACAATCCGACCTTGTTGAAAGTCGGAAACTTGATGGTACGCATTTCTCCTCCTTACACGAGGCATCACAGCAACGATTCACCAGGCAACGCCGGTCAACTGCTGTTTGTGTATGAGAAATCGGTTGGGAACTTTCCTCATGTCAGCACGTTGTAGGTGACGCCACTGGTGCCAACCTTGTGTGAATGCTCTGAAAAGCTAATCATTTGCATATCATAGCACCTTTTCTTCCAGTCGGTTAAATTTCGCGTCTGTAGCACATCATCTTCGTGGTGTAGCAATTTTAATGGCCAGTAGTGTATATATAAGGGTGTGTGTGAGAACACACGTTCTCTGTTCTTTCGAACATCACATATATTTGTTTAACCGTTAGTGAACTACAGGAGGAAATGGTCATTGGTGGTTACTATTTGTGGTATTTGGTCGCAGCGAAGACGAGCGCGGAGGTGTGCGCGCTGCCCAGCTGAGCGGACGGGACAGGACAGAACAGGACAGGCTGAGAGTGCGGGAGGGAGGGAGAGAGAGAGAGAGAGAGAGAGAGAGAGAGAGAGGGGGGGCCCAAGGCCAGCTGGCATTGTGTGGCGGGCCTTTGTCCCGCTAGCGGCTCGGCCACGGCTAGCTGCTGCATCCCGCCACGCGGCCAAATGAAGCGCCGTATCTGCCGGCACCTGCACTGTGCGCTCGCTCTACCTGACAGGGCCAGACAAGACACTCTTGCCTGCGTGGCCTGTGGTTACGTCGTCGGCGATTTTTCTCATCTGGGCTTTAGGTTGTGCCCTAACGCACGTTTCGTCGCCAACTGTTGGACACATCCTAACAGCCTGAACTGTTTCATTAAGGAAACGTGTTTTAGACCAGGCATGTTCAGGAGGGAGCTAGACGAGCAAGAGCGCACACGCTCTCTCGCCGCCTGTGTAGTGAGCACTCGCGGTAAACTCGGATAGTCAGAAGTCAATTTATAGTGCAAGGGGGAATGCAAACTGTGCTATGTCTTCAAGGGATGACCGTTATTAAGTTCGCCAAGCCTAAGACGCAAGGATGTATACTCAACAGCCCAGTGCTTCAAGCGGAGAATAGCTCTTTTAAGCCGGCCGGAGTGGCCGAGCGGTTCTAGGCGCTATACAGGCTGGAGCCGCGCGGCCGCTACGGTCGCAGGTTCGAATCTTGCCTCGGGCATGAATGTGTGTGATGTCCTTAGGTTAGTTACGTTTAAGTAGTTCTAAGTTCTAGGGGACTGGTGACCTCACAAGTTAACTCCCATAGTGCTCAAAGCCATTTGAAACATTTTTGAGCTCTTTTAAATTCGATGAAAAGCAGCATTATCGCCTGGATAGAAACTTCAACGCTAAGTTCAGACACCCCGGTATCAGTATACAGGGTGGAGAAAAATTGTGTCACGAAATTTTGACGCCGCAAGGAACCAAAATTACTAATGTTGTGAAGTCGACAACGCTCCATTTTCAAACTACGGAAACGACGCCACGCGCTCCGATTGACCGTGGGTTTGCCCGTCGGTTGACGGGCAGCGCTATGGTTGTCAGTTTACACCAGGGCTTCACAACATAGGTGCTCGCGGAGCAAGCTGTGAGCAGCAAGGCGCGAGCACGGAGCAGCGCGAGCACGCTACCCCCACTACCGGACCAGATCGCAGAGTGGGGAAAGTCACGTGGGGCACACAACAGCTGCCGCCAGTCAATGTAAATCCGCGGCCACCTGCAGGGATATCACTCACGAATTATTACTGCGACAAATGAAACAAATAAAGGAGAATGTACACATGCCACATAATTTTATTAGCTTAGTGTATGCCTCTACATTCGCATTAATTTGTGAACTGTTACACAATAAAAGGTGTCACTGAAGTGTGGGATTCTCGGTTATCTTGTACTTTTTGCCCTTTACAATTGCGTCTATGTTCGGAGTAATTGTTCTTGTGCATTTTAGGTGCAGCGTGCAGTTTAAATTTCGATCAGACAATGTGTTTCTCAGGCGCGTCTTGTTACATTTCATTGCAGAGAACAGTTGTTCACAAACGTACGTGGAACCGAACATTGATATTATTGTAGCCGCCAGTTTGTGCAAACGAGGAAATCTATCCTGAGGGAAGTGTCTGTAGAATTCCAAAATGTTTTTCTTGTTCTGAAATTTGTCTCTGTATTCTCTGTCACACTACAGGTCAATAATTTCTTGCTGCAGCTCAGGACGAATCTCTTAAATATTCGCTGAATATAGAGAGAACAGATCAAAATCACTGTCTAGTGCTGTCAGATCTTGAAAGCGCTGATCAGCTCAACTATGTGAATAACGTTCACAGTCTTTGTGAACATCTTGCATGGATGATAATTTATGAAAATGAGCTAGGTTTCCTGTTTCCTGCTGACTCACCCAAAGTGTCAATTTCATTTTAAAAGCTCGTATTCGATCTATGAAATGAGTAATTGGCAGATCTTTACCTTGTAGTAAAATGTTCAAAGCATTCAGATGGCTAGTTAAATCTGCTAAGAACGCGAGATCACAATCAAACGTGCGCGCGCATTTCCCCTCCCTCCCCTCCCTCCCTACTCCGCGACCTTGCACCTGCTCGCGAGCACGTGCCTGAGCAGACGCGAGTACTCGCGTTCAAAACGGCCAGCTGTTAAGCCCTGGTTTACACATACAACCGTCCCTCGCCCCGTCACTATCCCAACGTGATACGCACACGCGTCGAATAGATCTTGCTGTTTGTCTAACTCACGTCAGAGGCATTCACACTTAAGCTTCGCTTCGAAGCATACACACGTTACCAGCGATTTAGTCATACAGTAAACATGGTGGCACAGTATTCGTTTGAAGAACAACGAGATATGGTTTTTGTTTATGGACCAGCCGAGGGTAATGAGCATGAAGCTCGACGATTTTATGAGGAACGGTACCCAGCAAGACGCCACCACACCCTCAAACGTTACAGCAATTCACTGGCACGTTAGCGGGGTATCATGGTGATGCTGGAAGACCTCGACACGATGGGATGCTGCATTCGAAGAGTCTGTTCTCGAGCGCTTCGAGGAAGCACCTACGACAGGTACTCGAGCGGTTGGACACGACGTGGGAGTCATTCATCGGTTAGTCTGAGAGGTTTTAGGGGATGACGGCCAGCATCCGTCTAGTTTCCACCCTGTCTAAGACCTAAATTCTGTGGCGGTCTATGAACACAGACTAGGTTTTTGCCGGTGGTTTCTGCGACATGTTGCACAGATTCCGACTTCCCCGCTATTGTGCTGTTTGCCGACGAGTACACCTTCCATCGGGATGGCCTTTACGACACTCGAAACGTTCATTACTGAGCAAGGGGAAATCCTCAGTTCACGTACGTCCATGGACACCAGGAACGATTTTGCTCATCATTTGGACAGGCATTGTCGGTGACTATCTGATTGGGCCGGTCCGACTATCTCCTCGGCTTACTGGGGCAAATTACCTTCACTTTCTGCAAGAAACTCTACCCGGCATGCTGGAAGATGTTTCCCTGGACATACGGCTACGCGTGTGGTTGCAGCATGATGGGACGCACATAACAGTCGTGCTGTGTGCGGATAATTAAGTGTTCGACGGTCGGGTACTTTGCAGAGGTGCTCATACGACATAGCTCCCGTGATCATCAGAACTCACGCCACCGGACACTTTGCTGTGGGGATTCTTCAAGGTTTCTAGTTCACCCAGCCAGACGCGAACCATCTAGAACGAAGAGGAATTGATGGATCGCATTCAACATGCTGGCAATCACATCAGGGCAATGCCAGGAATATTTGAAAGAGTTCGGTAAAACACCGTTCGACGTTACCAAGCTTGTGTCGCGTCATAGGGTCGTTGGTTCGAGCACCTCCTTTAAGTAAACAATGTTATACACTCCTGGAAATTGAAATAAGAACACCGTGAATTCATTGTCCCAGGAAGGGGAAACTTTATTGACACATTCCTGGGGTCAGATACATCACATGATCACACTGACAGAACCA